>NW_027361731.1:20380000-21077500 GCF_039654945.1 Dendrobates tinctorius | reverse complement strand
GTTTATGCATTTGAGCGAGGCCTTTAATTCCAGCCTCAAGTCGCTGTCCGACAGAGTTGAAAGCGGTTTTGCACTCATGGAACGTGGTTTTAACCACTTTGAACACCGCTTCAATTCTGTAGAACAGCGCCTTGACCGTCTGGAGGCTGACCTCAACAGACCAGCACACCATTTTTTTAGTAAGATTGAAAAGGGCATGGCGGAACACCTTAGTCCTGAGCAACAGCTGAATGTGCTGCAGGCCTGCAACAATGCTTTCTTGCAGGCTATGCAGCATAATCGGTACGGTCAGCAGTCAGTGGTGTCATTTCCACCTGTGCCACCATTGACTCGCTTCACCTCACTACCGACTTGTGCTGCATACCACTGCACGGACACCTCTATTCAAAGCCAGGACACCCACCGTTACACCACCACAAGTCTGAGTGCAGCTGGTCACTTCACCGACACCACCATGGCAAGCGCTGCTCCTGTCTGGAGCACCACCGCCACTCCCATGCATGCGTGGAGCTCAGCCACCACTAGGCAAACATGGAACAGCCCTGCCGCTACAACAACATGTAGTAGCCCTGCCGCCACCACCACTCTGCAAACATGGACCATCACTGCCGCCACCAGTCCTCCTGCAAGGACGAGCACTGACAACCAAGAGCAGCAGCAGCAGCCACCTCAGCAGCAGCAGCCACCTCAGCAGCAGCAGCCACCTCAACAGCAGCAGCCACCTCAGCAGCAGCAGCCACCTCAGCAGCAGCAGCCGCCACCTCAGCAGCAGCAGCCACCTCAGCAGCAGCAGCCACCTCAGCAGCAGCAGCCGCCACCTCAGCAGCAGCAGCCACCTCAGCAGCAGCAGCCACCTCAGCAGCAGCAGCCACCCCAGCAGACGGGGGACCTACACTCAATATTTGCCCCAAGTTCAAGCCGAAATCAATCAAGGCGGGCATTGGGCCAAAGTCGGTCCAGGCACACAAGCCTATGGCGACATGCCATTACAACAAATGTACCTGAACAGATTTCCTCTCCTCCAAGTGTTCCTATTTTAATTCCCTTAACTGGACTACCTTCCCCCACAAGTTTTGTTGCCCCTTCCCCTCAAACACCGTCTTCAACTGCAAGTGTTGCATATTCCCTGCACACCCCCAAATTGAAACCATCTGCCCCCAAACGCCGGAAAAAATAATTTTTTGGTTTATTTTTGTGATTAAAAATAAATTTACATTTGTGGTTCACCATTAAAAAGTTTGATTAATGTTGTTTGCGCCGCTCACACACACTGATGGGTAAATACATGTTAAAAACCAACCCAAGGCCTAGTATAGTCATATGTGAAATAACACGGCCTAGTATAGTCATACCAAGGCCTAGTGTAATAACTCGAGTTTTACCAACTTGGATCTGGTTTCATGAAAAACAAACTGTTGAAACTTGTCTTAAAAATAAGTTTCTTTCTAGTTTCACCAGTTTGTTTTTCGTGAAACAAGATCCTAGTTGGTAAAAATCGAGTAGGCCTTGGTATGACTATACTAGGCCGTGGTATTTCACATATGACTATACTAGTAGGCCCAAGGCCTACTATACTCATATTTGAAATACCACGGCCTAGTGTAGTCATTCAAAGGCCTAGTGTAATAACTTGTAAGTTGGAATGGAGCAGATTACATTCATCCACTCAATGCTGACTTGTATTCCCCATGGACTTTCATTGGGGTTGGGTTTTGAGGGTTGTGTTTTGAGAAAATCACATACTTTGTTTTCAACTAGTTGCACAATTTTCTCTTGAAAAAAAATGGTTTCCTGATTCATGGCCTGCAGCTTTGCTCGTTCCAATATATTTCACGCAGACTAGCAATGCTGCATTTTAACTCGTATGTGTATTTACCTGCCCAGGTGTGTGAACATCAAAAAATTCAGTTATACATGTGAACTTTTTTATTTAATTGGAGTTTAAAAAATATAGTGCACTCAGTAATGGTATCAAATAAGGTTTTTTATTACCATAAACAAACAAAAACATTACACCATTTCATCTTGCCAGTGCACCCGTCCTACATCAGAAATAAAGTAGGCCGCAAATTGGTCCCTCATTTGGCCAACTTCAACGGATGACCTGAGAGTGTGCTGAGTGAATTCAGGCAATGGGTTAGGAGCATCATCGTCCAGTTCAAAGGTCGGGTGCTCTTTAGCCATCACAAAGTTATGTAGAACCACACAGGCCTTCACCACCTCATCGACTGTTTCAAGTTTAAGATTAATGGCCGAGCCCAGAATTCGCCATCTGGAAACAAGAATCCCAAAAGCACACTCGACAGTTCTTCTGGCCCTGGTCAGCCTGTAATTAAATATTTTTTTGGTGTGGTCCAAGTCCCGGCTGGAGTAGGGTTTCAGTAAGTTTCCGCACATTTGAAAAGCCTCATCGCCAACCATTACAAAGGGCAGTGGCGGAGCTTCGGTGTGAGGAAGAGGCCGTGGCATAGGGAAATTAAATTGGTTGCCATACAACCTCCGGCCCATGTCTGAGTTTTTAAAAGCCTGTGAGTCATTACCACGGCCAAATGCTCCAATGTCCACTGCTACAAACATACATCCGGCATCCGCAATCGCAATGAGTACTATTGAAAAGTACTTTTTGTAATTATAGTACTCAGATCCCGACCTTTGGGGTTTGATGATCCGTATGTGTTTACCATCAACAGCTCCCAAACAGTTGGGAAAATTGCATACTGTCCAGAATTTGTCAGCAATTTCCATCCACTTTTCAGCGGTGGGCAGGGGCATAAATTCTGGGCAAAGAACATTCCAGAGAGCCCGGCAGGTGTCAGCAACAATTCCAGACAAGGTAGAGATTCCAATACGGTACTGGAAGTGTAGTGAAGATAGGGTTTCTCCAGTCGCCAGGAATCTGTGAACAGACAAAGAAGTAAAATTAATATTTATGTATATTATTTTAAAAAACTATAAAATAAAATATTAGTACATTCACGAAAACTAATTACCCAAGGTTTTGAATACTAAATTTAAAAAAAAAAAATCAGACCGCACCCCTTGGTTTTTAAAACATACCGTAATGTCACCAGTAGCCGTTCCTCAGGAGGAATCGCACGACGGAGCTGTGTGTCCTGTCTCCGGATGGATTGTTGGACACGAGCAAGCAAATCCATGAAACTTTCGTGGGACATCCTGATATAATCTGTAAATTTCTCCGGGTTTGCCTGTAGCTCGCTGTAGAGGGTGTGGTATGCCCCACGGCTCTCCCGGAGTTCAACAATCGGATGTATCCACATACGCCGCCGTCTTCGCTGCCTCTCTCTCTTCCTTTGTTCATGGCAAGCAACTGCATATGCCTGAGCCATCGCGATGTCCAAATCCAAGTTGAAGTGAAAACTCTTCCAGCGCAGATCCATGGTCACGAGAAGAATCAAGCAAATGTGAAGAATACTGTAGACAGGGTCTATATATTAACATACCACACCCACAATGAAGTCCCATTGGTCTTGTGTGTTGTTGAATGGTTGTTTGTTCATTTTTGTGGGGTTTTTCCAAAATCTGTAAAAAAACGCAAACGCACAAAAAACGCATACAAACGCGCAAAAACGCTGCGTTTTTTTCCTGCATGCGCATAAAAATGCTTGAAAAAAACGCAGCGTTTGTATGCATTTGTATGCGTTTTTTTAATGCGTTTTTTTGCGGGAAAAACGCGCTGCAAAAAAAAGCAAGTGTGAAACTAGCCTCAGTCTTGTTTTCTAGGATATTTACTGTTGTGCTGCGTGGATTCATAAGTATAATCTGTGGTTGCTCAATTTGTCTTTCGGCAGTGGATGGACATAAGCCCTTGTGTATGTGGTGCATGGAGGTCAGGAGATTATCTCCGTGTGCAGAATTATTGTGCAACTAAATGGAAAAAAGCTCCAAACATGGAGTCTGTCAGCTTCTTCTTTTGTTGGCAATCCAATTTCCTTCACTGTCAGTCTCTCATTTAAGAAGAGCCCACAAGTTCTTAATAGGGTTTAGGTCGGGTGAGGATGGAGCACACGGCTCTGCTCTGTCCACACGATGTTCCTCTCCTTACACATTGTATACACACACGGCTCTGCTCTGTACACCTCGTATACACACAGCTCAGCTCTGTACACCTTGTACACTCATGGCTCCGCTCCGTACACCTCGTATACAGACAGCCCCGCTCCATACACCTCTTATACACACAGCTCTGCTCCATACACGTTGTACACACAAGGCTTCGCTCCGTACACCTCGTACACACACTGCTACGCTTCGTACACCTCGTACACACAGCTCCGCTCCATACACCTCGTATACACACAGCTCTGCTCCGTACACCTCGTATACACACAGCTCCGCTCTGTACACCTCGTACACACGCGGCTTCGCTCTGTAGACATCGTACACACACGGCTCTGCTCTGTGCACCTCGTACACACGCGGCTTCGCTCCGTACACCTCGTAAGTGTAATGGAGTGACAGGACGGTAGTCGTGACCTGAATAACTGCTATATCCATGTCCAGTCCTTCCCCTACAGAAAACTGTACTCTTCTCTTCATCATACCTGTGTCTCCAGATGCAGCTTCCTCTTAGCACTTCCGAGGCAACGAAGGTCCCTCTTCCAGGTGACCCCCATCAGTGGAGACACAGTCCAACTTAAATTTAACACTTTCTTTACTGAGTACTTCTTTTCCAATAATTTTTACTGAACATTTAAATACAAATAAGAAAGGAGGGGAGTGGGAGGAGGGAAGAGGGGGGAGGGTAATAACAAGGAGAGGACCACAAGGTCCGAACAGGCTCTATATAGTGTCTACATTAAACATATACCATATTTTTCGGACTATAAGATGCACCGGACCATAAGACGCACCCCAATTTTCAGAAGGAAAATAGGGAAAAAAATAATAATGTGTCAAATGGGGGTCCGTCTTACATTCCAAATTCAGCTTACCTGGGAAGGGATCCGGCACAGGTGGAGGAGTGGTCACAGGGGTCATTCAGTGCTCCAGGCTGGTGCGGTGGTGGCGGCTCTGTGCTGGGGCAGGTGGGCTGTGCTGGGGCAGGTGGGCTGTGCTGGGGCAGGTTGGTTGTGCTGAGGCAACTGGGCTGTGCTGGGGCAGCTGGGCTGGGCTGTGCTGGGGCAGCTGGGCTGTGCTGGGGCAGCTGTGCTGGGGCAGGTAGGCTGTTCTTGGGCAGGTGGGCTGTTCTGGGGCAGGTGGGCTGGGCTGGGGCAGCTAGGCTGAGGCAGGTGGGCTGTGCTGGGGCAGGTGGGCTGTGCTGGGCTGGGGCAGCTGTACCGGGGCAGGTGGGCTGGGCTGGGGCAGCTGGGACAGGTGGGCTCTGTGGTGTGAGGGTGGCGGCGGGCTGTACTCCGGTGCAGGGGCGGCGGCTCCGCTGGCACTTCTTCGAAGCCCGGAGGCCCCCGCACATCTGTTGCTGGCTGCTGCCATGTTGCGGTGGCCTCCGGGAACATGGACGCCGGGAAGATGGCCGCCGGTCCGGGGACGGCGCATGCGCAGGTTCAGATCTCATCCTGAGATCTCAGGAGTAGAGATTCAAATCTCAGCAATGAGATCTCGTCTCCTGAGATCTCGGGACGAGATCTGAACCAGCGCATGCGCCGTCTCCAGACCGGCGGCCATCTTCCCGGTGTCCATGTTCCTGGAGGCCACAGCAACATGGCAGCAGCCAGCAACGGATGTGCGGGGGCCTCCGGGCTTCGAGGAAATGCCGGAGGAGCCCCCCATGGAGCACAGAGAGCCGCTACCCCTGCAGAGGAGCACAGCCCGCTGCCACCACCGCACCACAGAGCACTGCGGCACCTGCACCAACCATGGACGGATGTAAGTATATTGCGACCATAAGACGCACCCCCCACTTTCCCCAAAAATTTTGGGGGAAAAAAGTGCGTCTTATGGTCCAAAAAATACGATAATCATATAGTCATACAATCATACAAACATGTAATCAGATAGTTTGAAATCGGTTTGGTGCACATTAACCCCTTAAGCCCCAAGGGTGGTTTGCACGTTCATGACCGGGCCAATTTTTGCAATTCTGACCACTGTCCCTTTATGAGGTAATAACTCTGAAATGCTTCCATAGATCTCAGTGATTCTGACACTGTTTTCTTGTGACATATTGTACTTCATGTTAGTGGTAAAGTTTCATTCAAATAATTTGCGTTTATTTGTGAAAAAACGGAAATTTGGCAAAAATTTTGAAAATTTCGCAATTTTCCAACTTTGAATTTTTATGCCCTTAAATCACAGAGGTATGGCACACAAAAAACTTGATAAGTAACATTTCCCACATGTTTACTTTACATCAGCACAATTTTGGAACCAAAATTTTTTTTTGTTAGGAAGTTATAAGGGTTTAAAATTGACCAGCGATTTCTCATTTTTGCAACACCATTTTATTTTTACGGACCACATCACATTTGAAGCCACTTTGAGGGGTCTATATGATAGAAAATACCTAAAAGTGACACCATTCTAAAAACTGTACCCCTTAAGGTGCTCAAAACCACATTCAAGAAGTTTATTAACCCTTTAGGTGCGTCACAGGAATTTTTTGAATATTTAAAAAAAAATGAACATTTAACTTTTTTTCACTAAAAAAATACTTCAGGTTCAATTTTTTTTATTTTACCAAGGGTAACAGGAGAAGTTGGACTGGAAAAATTATTGTGCAATTTGTCGTGAGTACGCTGATACCTAATATGTGGGGGGAGGACCACTGTTTCGGCGCATGGCAGAGCTCAGAAGGGAAGGAGCGCCGTTTGACTTTTACAATGCAAAATTGACTGGAATTCAGATCGGACGCCATGTCGCGTTTGGAGAGCCCCTGATGAACCTAAACAGTGGAAAACCCCCCAAGTGACCCCATTTTGGAAACTAGACCCCTCAAGGAACTTATCTAGATATGTGGTGAAAAAATCATATTTTTTCCACAAAAATGATCTTTTCCCCCTCAATTTTTATTTTTCCAAGGGTAACAGGACCCTAAAAGTTATTGTTCAATTTGTCCTGAGTACGCTGATACCCCATATGTGGGTGTTAATGACTATTTGGGCACATGGCAGAGCTCGGAAGGGAAGCAGCGCCATTTGACGTTTTTGGCTGGAATTGAGATCGGACACCATGTCGCGATTGGAAAACCCCTGATGTACCAAAACAGTGGAAACCCCCCACAATTGACACCATTTTGGAAACTAGACCCCCCAAGGAACTTATCTAGATGTGTGGTGAGAACTTTGAACCCCCAAGGGTTTCACAGAAGTTTATAACATACAGCCGTACAATTAAAAAATCATATTTTTTCCACAAAAATGATCTTTTCACCCTCAATTCTTATTTTTCCAAGGGTAACAGGACCCTAAAAGATATTGTGCAATTTGTCCTGAGTGTGCTGATACCCCACATGTGGGGGTAAACCACTATTTGGGCGCATGGCAGAGCTCGGAAGGGAAGCAGCGCCATTTGACGTTTTGGCTGGAATTGAGATCGGACAGCATGTCGCGTTTGGAAAGCCCCTGATGTACCAAAACAGTATAAACCCCCCACAAATGACACCATTTTGGAAACTAGACCCCCCAAGGAACTTATCTAGATGTGTGGTGAGAACTTTGAACCCCCCAGTGCTTCACAGAAGTTTATAACGCCCGGGCGTGAAAATAAAAAAATCATATTTTTTCCGCAAACATGATCAATTAGTCTCCAATTTTCTTATTTTCCCAAAGGTACAAGGAGAAATTGTACCCCAAAAGTTGTTGTCCAATTTGTCCTGAGTACGCTGATACGTCATATGTGGGAGAAAACTACTGTATGGGCACACGTTGGGGCTCGGAAGGGAAGTAGTGACGTTTTGGAATGCAGACTTTGATGGATTGGTCTGCGGGTGTCATGTGCGTTTGAAGAGCCCCTGATGTACCTAAACTATTGAAACTCCCCACAAGTGACCCCATTTTGGAAACTAGACCCCCACAGAACTTATCTAGATATGTGGTGAGCACTTTGAACCCCCAAGTGCTTCACAGAAGTTTATAACGCCTGGGTGTGAAAATAAAAAAATCATTGTTTTCCACAAAAATGATAATTTTGCCCCCAATTTTTTATTTTCTTAAGGGTAACAGGAGAAATTGGACCCCAAAAGTTGTTTTGCAATTTGTCCTGAGTATGCTGATACCCTATATGTGGGGGTAAAACACTGTTTGGACGCATGGCAGAGCTTGGAAGGGAAGGAGCACTATTTGACTTTTTCAACGCAGAATTGGCTGGAATTGAGATCAGACGCCATGTTGCATTTACTCAGGACACGCGCACTGGCTCAGTGAGCAAGTTCAGTGCGGTGTTTCTGACATTATAACTGGCCTGCTATTTTTTTTTCTTTCCTCACTTCTGCAGCATGGACCCAATGTGTGCTTTATCTGAGCAGGTGAAATGCTTGACTCAGTCACTGCAGAAACTTAGTTTGGAACACCAAGCTCTGGCCCAGTCCCAACGGCGGGTTGAGGACTCAGTTCAGGTGGTACTTTCCGCAGGCTTCCAGCAGGTGGGGAATAGAGATGTCATTTTAGTCCCACCTGAATCCCCGGTTAAATTGCCAGATACGTTTTCTGGTAACAAAGATGAATTCAGAGCATTTAAGGAGGGCTGTAAGCTCTTTTTCTCTTTGCGACCCCGCTCCTCTGGGGATGAGAAACAGAGGGTGGGGGTGGTTATGTCCCTGCTTAGGGGGTCCCCACAAGCCTGGGCATTTTCTCTTTCCTCTTCTGCCCCTGAGAGAATGTCTGTGGATGTGTTTTTTGAAGCCTTAAGACTTATTTATGATGAGCCTGATAGAGTGCGTTTGGCTGGGGACAAGGTGATGAGTGTCTGTCAGGGGGAGCACTCGGCCGAATGGTTCTGTACTGAATTCAGACGTTGGGCTGCCGAGATTTCCTGGAGTGATGCTGCCCTTTGGGGGCTGTTCCGTAGAGGCCTGTGTGAACTTCTGAAGGATGCTTTGGCACTCCATCCTCCGCCTGATTCCCTGGAGGATGCCATGACCCAAGCGGTTCGCATGGATCGCAGACTGCGGGCTAGAGGCGTTATGCAATGGGAAACACCATTATTCTTCAGTGGAGATGAGACCCAAACTCTTCCTGTGGCTATGGAGGTGAGCGCTGTCACCTGTGAGGAAAAGGAAAGAAGATGCCGCAGGGAGAAGCAGTTGTGCTTCTATTGTGGAGAATCTGGACACTGGAAGAAGGACTGCCCCTCCTGTCCGTCATCCTCCAAGATGGCGGGAAACGACTAGGTCTGGGTAGTAGTCGAGGAGGCTACCCAGACCTTCAGGTACAATTTTCCTCTTGTGCAAAAATTGTGCTGCAGGTAGAACTGGAACTTGGTAATGGTCCGGTTCAGACTACTGCTTTTGTTGACTGTGGTTCTGCTGTGAACCTGATTGATACCAAAGTTATGACTCTTAATAAGATAAGGACATTCAGGCTTCAGGATCCTGTTAAACTTGTGACAATTGACTTGTCTCCTCTTACCCAGGACGGTATCTGTTGCAGGTCTGAACTTTTTTCTCTAAAAGTGGGTTCCACTCATGTGGAAAAACTAAGTTGTCTTGTGCTAGATAACGTGCCTGCAGGACTGGTACTGGGGATGCCTTGGCTTCAATGCCATAATCCTACCATTGATTGGGTTACAGAGGAGATCACTCAGTGGGGATGTAAGGATAAATGTGGTAACCTGGGACATCTTCTTAACGCTGTTAAATCCGTATCTGTGTCGTCTGTCGGTCTGGAAGGTATTCCGGAGTACCTGAAGGATTTCGAAGACGTTTTTTCCGAAAATGAGGTTGAGGCGCTGCCACCATATAGAACCTACGATTGTGCCATTGACTTAGTACCCGGAGCCAAGTTACCTAAGGCTCGATTGTTCAATTTGTCTGGGCCTGAGCGCCAAGCCATGAAGGAGTATATAGCTGAGAGTCTTCGCAAAGGGCATATCAGGCCTTCTGTGTCACCTGTGGCAGCAGGATTCTTCTTTGTGAAGATGAAAGATGGTGGTTTGCGACCGTGCCTCGACTTTCGGGAACTGAACAAGATAACGGTTAGGAACACTTACCCGCTTCCCCTCATCCCAGACTTATGTAACCAGTTAGTTGGGGCCCAATGGTTCTCCAAGTTAGATCTGCGGGGGGCCTACAATCTGATAAGGGTTCGGGAAGGGAACGAGTGGAAAACTGCATTCCTCACATCAGAAGGACTCTTTGAGAACCTGGCAATGCCGTTTGGGTTAACTAATGCACCCGCTATTTTCCAGAATTTCATCAATGTTGTGTTTTCTGACCTGATAGGCCGTTTTGTTATTATTTATTTGGATGACATTTTGGTGTATTCCCCGGACAGCCAGTCTCACTTGCAACATCTACAGACAGTTCTCCAGAGACTCAGGGAGAACCGATTGTTCGCTAAATTGGAAAAATGTTCGTTTTTTGTACAGGAACTGTCTTTTTTGGGGTTGATTGTGTCCTGTGAGGGGTTTCGTATGGATCCTAAGAAGGTGCTGGCGATCGCTGACTGGGTTCAGCCTCAAGATCTCAAGGGGCTCCAGCGCTTCTTAGGATTTGCGAACTATTATCGAAGATTCGTTAAAGGTTTCTCACAAGTGGTTAAACCACTTACGGATCTTACCCAGAAGGGCGCTGATGTAAAAAATTGGTCTGTACTTGCTAAGGAGTCCTTCTCAGCGATTAAGAAATGTTTCATGTCTGCCCCGGTGTTGGTACAACCAGACCCATCCAAACCATTCATTGTGGAGGTGGATGCTTCTGAAGTGGGGGTGGGGGCTGTGCTGTCCCAGGGTCCGGCCACCCTTACCAATCTCAAACCCTGTGCCTTCTTCTCCAAGAAGTTCTCTTTAGCCGAGAAAAACTATGATGTAGGCAATAGAGAACTTCTTGCGGTCAAGCTGGCGTTTGAGGAATGGAGGCACTTTTTGGAAGGGGTGGCTCACCCTATCACGGTTGTCACGAATCACAAAAATTTGGCATACCTTGAATCTGCTAAGAGGCTTACTCCTAGACAAGCCCGTTGGTAACTTTTTTTTCACGATTTCAGTTCTCCATTACTTTTCTACCGGGGTCCAAAAATGTTAAAGCGGATGCCCTGTCCAGAAGTTTTGACCCAGTGTCTCCCCCTGAGCCGCCATCCTCCATTCTTCCCCCAGGGGTGGTAGTGGCGGGGGTCTCAACTGAGTTGGAACAAGAATTTCTAAGGGCTCAGGCCCTAGCTCGGGCAACCAGGCCAGGGGATAAACTGTTTGTTCCAGATTCATTGCAGCCTAGACTTCTGCATGAGTTTCATGAGTCTAGGCTGAGTGCTCATCCAAGTATCACGGCCACTAGAGAGGCAGTAGCCAGGGGTTTTTGGTGATCTTCATTAAGGTCCGATGTCAAGGAATTTGTTTCTGCTTGTGGCGTGTGTGCCCGTTCCAAAAGCTCGCATAACCGGCCGGCTGGGGAACTCATACCTTTATCGGTTCCTGATAGGCCATGGACTCATCTTTCCATGGATTTTATTACCGGCTTTCCACCTTCCAGGGGCAATACCGTGATCTGGGTGGTGGTGGATAGGTTTTCTAAACAGGCCCATTTCATTCCCTTGGCAGCATTACCCTCAGCAGAAACATTATCGAGGTTGTTTGTGCAGCATGTGGTCCGATTGCATGGGGTACCCCTGAATGTTGTGCCTGACAGAGGTGTGCAGTTTGTGGCCAAATTTTGGAGGGCGTTCTGTATGAAATTGGGCATCTCAACCTCCTTCTCGTCTGCATATCACCCGGAGAGTAATGGTCAGACAGGACACACCAATCAATCCCTGGAACAAATTCTGAGGTGTCTGACCTCTGCCAGACAGGAGGATTGGTGTGATGCATTACCATTGGCGGAATTCGCTTTTAACAACCGGGTGAGTCAGTCCACCAACATGTCCCCATTCCTGACTAACTATGGGTTTAATCCGCATTTTGGGGAGTTTTCACGGGTGGATTCCGGTTGTCCAGGGGTAGAGGGGTCCGTTCAACGGTTAAAAAACCTCTGGGCTGAAGTCCAGCGTAATATCTCTCGGGCCCAGGGGAGGTACAAATATTTTGCTGACAAAAAGAGAGCCTCGGGAGACATGTTTCAGGTGGGAGAGAAGGTTTGGCTTTCCACACGTAACATCAACTTAAAGGTACCATCAGCTAAGTTGGGACCAAAGTTCATTGGTCCGTACGAGATTATGGAGATAGTCAACCCAGAGGCATATAGGTTGCGTCTCCCCGCCTCCTTAGAAATATCCAATGTGTTCCATAAATCTCTGTTGAAATCCGTAGGGTCTGTCAAAGAGGACTCTGAGCCTGTTGTTCCTCCAGTGCTGGTGAAGGGTCAATTGGAGTATGAGGTCAGATATATTGTGGACTCTCGGCGGGTGCGCCGCTCTTTGTAGTACCTGGTCCACTGGAAGGGATATGGACCAGAGGAGCTCTCATGGGTCCCTGCTCGCTCTGTACATGCAGATCGCCTCATTCAGGCTTTCCATGCCAAGTACCCGGGGAAGCCTGGGGGTCCAGAGGCCCCCCGTTGAGAAGGGGGTACTGTCATGATCCCAGTGCAGGTTTTTGAGCTGCACGTCAGGGGTTAATGTCTGGAGCTCAATGCAGGTTTTGACCTGCACACCTGAGGTTAATGATTGTGGCCTCTTTGTGGTTCTGGGAGAGCTTCTTAAACCCCTGGGAAGCTCCAATCCCTGCCAGTTATACTTTTGCCTTTGGCCGAGTGTGCTGACCTCTGTGTGCCTGTTCCTGTTCGTTGTTATAGCTTGTTTATATGGTTCTGACCCGGTTCTGTTTCCCATTGTGAGTTTGCCTGTTGATTCTGTACTGTGGATTCTCTCTGTGGATGACTCATTGCCTGTGATCTGACTACTCTCTGCTCGCCCCTCTTGTACCTTGCAGCTATCTCTGTGTATGACTCATTGGCTACGTCCTGACTATCCTCACTGTCTATGCCCCTTGGTAACTTTGTCTCGCAGTTACCCTGCTAGGAGTTCTCTTGCAGCTTCTAGCTCTCTGGTGTTTAGGCCATGCCCCTAGCAGTCACGTGCTTCAGGTCCTGCGGCTCTGAAGTACGCATCTACTTGGCTGCTGCCCGCTCCACAGGTATCTTTGAGCACAGTTCGCTTTACTCAGTACACGCGCACTGGCTCAGTGAGCAAGTTCAGTGCGGTGTTTCTGACAGATATACTATATCTACAGCATTTCCCTGATCCACCCAATCCGTGATTCCGTCATAGAAAGAAATTAAGTTAGTCTGACATGACTTATTAGTTACAAACCCATGCTGACTCTGTTTAATCACTTCATTCTTATCCAGGTACTGACATACATGTTGTTTAATAATTTGTTCAAAGATCTTTCCTGGTATAGAAGTCAGACTCACCAGCCTATAGTTGCCTAGGTCCACCTTCTTCCCCTTTTTGAAGATAGGAACAACATTTGCTCTTCTCCAGTCTTCTGGGACTTCTCCTGTTCTCCAAGAATTTTCAAAGATTATGGAGAGGGTTTCAAAAATTTCTTCTGCTATCTCCTTCAGTACTCTGGGGTGTAATTCATCTGGATCTGGAGACTTGAATTCATTTAGGTTAGCTAAGTGTTTCCTCACTATCTTTCTGTTTATAGATATCCTGGATTTTTCTATTCCCTTAATAGGACAGTGAAGAACAGTTGATGTTACATTTCCTTTCTGAGAGAAAACAGATGCAAAATAGGAATTTAAAAGTTCAGCCTTCTCAACATCCTGTCTTACCATTTCGTCATTTTCATCCTGTAAATATCCTATAGCATCTTTGAGTTTTCTTTTACTTTTGACATATCCCCAAAATCCTTTATTATTGCTTTTGACATCTCTTGCAAGCCTCAATTCATTGTCAGCTTTAGTAATCTGATTTGTGCCCTGCAGGTTCTGCAGACAGCATTATATTCTTCTTTAGATATGCCTTCCTCTTTCCATTTTATAAACATTTCTTTCTTCCTTTTTAGCATGTGCTTAAGTTCTGTGTTCATCCATCCTGGTTTCCTTAAATGCTTCCTATTCTTCCTTCTTTTCGGAATTGTTTTAATATTCTAATAGTGTCCTCATTATCTTCCTGGGTAAATGGCGATGTTAGTGTCTCTACATTCTCTTGGGTTAATTTAGGTAGGTTAATATTTGATAGGAAATTTTCTATGTCCACGTTTTTAGGTTGAGGAAGTGAAGTTTGGAGTTTCAAGTTGTGTAGTTCGAGGTAAAATTCCACGAATGTGTTCACTATATCCTGTGGGTGGGTTAGAGGGGTTCCTTTGGGTGATAAAATTTTATTAATTGTTATTCTGCCTTGCTTGTTTGATTTGGCTCATCATAAAACGTGTTGGCTTATTAAGCGATGAGTACTGTTTGAATTTTAGGTTTTTGATGACCGAATCGTAAGAGGAGAAAAGGATTGTTTTGAGTACCTGTCTTAGTTTTAGTAATTCTATTTGGATTTTTTCAGATGGGTGAGTGCAGGAGAGCAGTTCGTTTTCTTTATCTCTGATTTTAGTTTGGATGGCTTTAATTTTTGATCTATTTTCTTTTTTTTTGCTGGATGAAGTTTGAATGATAACTCCCCTGATGACCCCTTTGTGGGCGCACCACAGGGTAAGTGGGTCAATGTTTTTGTTATCATTTTCTTTGAAATAGTTTTCCAATGCGGACTTTATTTTGTCTCGTGGATGGGGTTACGTAATATATTTGGATTACATTTCCATAGTGGGGCATTGTTTGTGGGAGGGCCTAGAAGAATGTTGGCACTAAGCGGTGAATGGTCTGATATAGTCCTTTTTTTAATTGATAGTTTTTGAAATTTCGATAGGGTGAATACATCAGTTAATATCAGATCTATCCTAGAGGCCATTTGGTGGGGGTCGGAGTAGTGGGTATATTCAAATGATGTGGAGTTAATACAACGGAATACATCGAACAGTTCGTTCTGGTGAAGACACCGATTCAAAGTGTTTGATCACGACCTGTTAGGTGAGGTTGAATCCATGATATTATCTGGGAAAATGTTGAAGTCCCCCAACCATATCAAATCTCCTTTTCTGGTTGTAGCTACTTTCTTTTTTAATTTGTTTAGAAATCTAATCTGTTATGAATGGATCACCGAGGAGGATAGCAGGCCAGGCTAAGCCACAGAAAACCAGAGAGGTTGGTAACTAAGCGGATGCAGACCCCTGATCCTGTCTACACAACTAGCAGTAGCCGTGGAGCGTACCTACGATGATCCTAGACGCCTCGGCACAGCCGGAGAGCTAACTAAGCCTAAAGTAAGAAAGGGGAAATCTAAACTGCCCCGGAGCAGACCCCAATGGAATAGATAGCCCCCAAACAAGAGACAAGATGAAAACACAAACGCAGGCAGAAAAATAGACTGAGCATATGATGGGGCCCACACTGACTAGACAGGACAGGTAAGGAAAGACACAGTCTGCAATCACGCAAAAAATCCTGCAAAAAAGTCCAACACGTCTGATGCACAAAAACACAGAAGTCACACGACTTCGCCCCCACTAATCAGCACTCTGGTATATTCTGAAAGCAAAGTAAAAAATACCAATATAAAAGGGGACAAAACAAACTGGCACAAGCAGTAACATATGGGCGATGATTCAGCACAGCCCCAGCCAGAGCTAGCTGACCCACACAAAGCAGACAGAGATAAACAAAACCAGATCAAATGCAAACAGAATAGCAAATGAACCACTTGCTGAACATGCAGGGAAAGAGCAGGAGACATCAGACCTCAGGAGGCACAAGAAGAAAATACTGAAAAAGATAAATTTCAGCTCACCTCTTGTAAGTTCGTAAGAACTATTGAAAAGCTCAGAGCGCGGACACGTCTCTGCCAGGACGTATAATGACTCCAAGAGAAGAAAGAAAGGTCCAGCTCCAGAAATTTCAAATCCAGAATTTTTATTGTATCATGTTTAAAATACATTCATGGCTGCTAGTGATTGTGACATCGGCGGCCGTGCCCGCCGATGCCCCTTCAGCGGCGGTGCCCGCCGCAGCTCCTCCTCACCTGCGTCCTCCTGTCCACTCGCACTTCCGCTCTGCTCCCCGCGCTGCTGCGGGTAACCGCGCCGGTCTTAGGCCGCGCACGCGCGTTCTCCCTCTCTCTTCTGCTAGTAGGGGGCGTCGCTGAGGGGAGGGTCTGTAGGGCGTACTTCCGGCCTCTGGTTATATCAGGCGTCCGCTCTATTCTGAGGGCGCCTGGTGATTGTGTGACCTCTTGCACCCATCGGCCCTTACCTTCTAGTGTACCCTGCCTATCCTTTGCTGTTCTCCCTGTGTGCTCTTTGGCCTGCTCCACTTCCGTCAGTCTGTCTCTGTCCCGTGGTCCCCCTCTGAACCCCTTCCTGTGGAATCCTGGCCAGTATTTTCCGTTATCCTTGCTCTGCCTGTCTATCCATCGAGTCGTCCCTCCTGGCACCGGCTGTCGCGGTTCTGCCCCCTGCGGCCCTGCCCCTAACGATCCCTGTACAGGGGTCGGTCTTCACCAGGTACGCTCGGCCCAGGGGCTCCGGATCCACGACCCAGAGGGTCCACTCTTGGACGTATTAGCCTAGAGTTGTCACAGTATCACCAGGCCATGGATCCCGCCGGTGCCGCAGCCGCCACACAAAAGGAATTACTTTTCCTTCGTGAAAACCAGACCCGGATAATGTCCTTTATGAAGTCTATGGACACCCGGCTATCCGCCCTGCAGACCTCTGACCCCGGGCACGCTCCCCTCCTAGTCAGTCTCCAGCAGGAGCTCGCGCAGCAGCGCGACGCTCAATCCCACATCTTAGGTTACATGGCATCCGTGGATGATCGATTGCTTGCTCTGCAATCCTCTGCTGCCGCAGCAACTTCCCCCTCTGACGTGGTCTCCACCCCGGCTCCCCGTCTGGGTAAACCCCCCAGGTACAGCGGAGACCCTAAGTTATGCCGGGGTTTTCTAAATCAATGCAGGCTACATTTTGAGCTTGCCCCCTTCAGTATCCTACTGACCGCGCCAAGGTGGCGTTCATTGTGTCCCATCTCGAGGGTGAGGCCCTGTCCTGGGTGAACCCCCTGTGGGAGAGGGATGACCCCGTAGTGTTAAATATTCTGACCTTCTTGGAAACCTTTCGCAAGGTATTCGATGAACCGGGTCGCTTAGCATCCTCCACGGAGGCCCTTTTTAACCTCCGCCAGGGTTCCCTCACAGTGGGGCAATACGCCATCCGCTTCCGGACCCTCTCTTCAGAGTTGGGGTGGAACAATGAGGCTCTTGTGGGAGCCTTTTGGAGAGGCCTCTCCAGTAAGATCAAGGATGAGCTTGCCGGGCGAGACACCCCCACCACTCTGGAGGACCTTATTTCTCTGGCCACTCGTATTGATCTACGCTTTCAGGAGCGCGCTCGAGAGGCGGTCGGAGAGAGAAGGTCCTTTAGGCTGTACCAGGCTCCTGTCCCTCGTTTCTCTGCATCTCCTGTTAGTACCGCTCCTGAGCCAATGCAGATTGATCGTGTCAGACTGTCCGAGCAACGGCGCAGGGAGAGGATGACCAAGGGACTCTGCCTGTACTGCGGAGGTGCCAACCATTTTGTGCGTTCTTGCCCGGAGAAGCCAGAGAGGTCGGGAAATGCCTCCACCTAGGTCAGGTAAGAGAGGACCCCCTAGGTGATCAAAATTCCTCTCTCCCCCTTACCCTTTCAGCTTTGATAATTACAGGTCGGGAGCGTGGATCTGTGGAGGCGTATGTGGACTCGGGTGCTGCTGGTAACTTTATCCGCCAGGAGGAGGTTGATAAACTCCGGATCCCAGTGATTGTATTAAGGAACCCTCGTGCTATTTCCTCCGTTGATGGTAAACCTTTACCTGGACTCATCACCACAGTTACCGTCGAAGTGGACCTTCAAATCGGAGCACTCCACCTCGAGAGGATAGCCTTTTATGTCCTGCCACAACTAGCCCATGCTGTTCTTCTAGGTCTTCCCTGGCTCAGACGGCACGAGCCGGTGATTGACTGGCGCTCTGGGGAAGTTCTCCGTTGGGGGCACTCCTGCCAGGAGCACTGCCTACGGGCTCTCACTCGTCCCCGTCCATGCTCGAAGCCTGCCGACCTTCCGGGCCTACCCGCACCCTATCACATGCTTGCCGATGTGTTCAGCAAAAAGGAAGCGGACTCCTTACCACCTCATCGCTCCTTTGACTGCCCTATTGACCTGGTCCCCGGAGCCAACCCTCCCAGAGGGAGAACTTATCCTCTATCCCCAGCAGAGACCACGGCTATGACGGAATACATACAGGAGAATCTGGCCAAGGGGTTCATCCGGAAATCCTCGTCTCCTGCGGGCGCAGGTTTTTTCTTCGTCCGGAAGAAAGATGGGTCCCTGCGACCCTGTATTGATTACCGGGGCCTGAACAACATCACTGTTAAAAACCGGTACCCGCTCCCGCTGATTCCTGAACTCTTCGACCGGCTGAGGGGGGCCAGAATCTTCACGAAGTTGGATCTGCGGGGAGCTTACAACTTAATCCGAATCCGAGCGGGGGACGAGTGGAAGACGGCCTTCAATACTCGGGACGGCCATTATGAATACTTGGTCATGCCGTTCGGTCTCTGCAATGCTCCGGCGGTGTTTCAGGAATTCGTAAATGAGGTGTTCCGGGACCTACTCTATTCCTGCGTGGTGGTTTACTTGGATGATATCCTCGTTTTCTCGGCCGATCTCTCCTCCCATCGGAGAAGTGTACGCATGGTCCTGCAGCGCCTTCGAGAAAATCGTCTTTACGCCAAGATTGAGAAGTGCCTCTTCGAGCAAACAGCGTTACCTTTCTTGGGATATATCATCACGGATTCCGGCCTTAAGATGGATCCGGAGAAGCTGTCCGCGGTACTCCAGTGGCCTCGTCCAGTTGGCATAAAGGCCATCCAGCGTTTCCTCGGCTTCGCTAACTATTACCGACAGTTTGTACCCCACTTTTCTACAGTCACCAAGCCCATCACGGTCCTAACCCGTAAGGGGACGAAGTCTAACGTCTGGTCTTCCGAAGCCGAGGACGCCTTTCTGGCCCTGAAACGCTCGTTTGCCTCTGCTCCGATCCTACACCGCCCAGTGGCTAGTAGACCCTTCATCCTGGAAGTTGATGCCTCCTCCACTGGAGCTGGGGCGGTTCTGTCCCAACAGGCTCCATCCGGACGTTTAGTCCCCTGCGGGTTCTTCTCCAAATCCTTTTCTCCTGCGGAGTGCAACTACTCCATTGGGGACCGGGAATTGTTGGCCATTAAGATGGCGCTGGAGGAATGGCGATATCTGCTCGAAGGGGCAGTGCATCCCTTTACTATCTTTACGGACCACAAGAACTTGGCCTACCTGCAATCTGCCCAGAGACTCAATTCCAGACAAGCCAGGTGGGCCTTGTACTTTTCCCGTTTTGAGTTTAAGCTCCACTTCCGGCCCGGCAGTAAGAACATTAAAGCTGATGCGCTTTCCAGGTCTTTGCAGCCACCTGAAAAGGAGGAGGATCCATCATATATCATCGAGCCGGCTAAAGTTATTTCCGTGGCCCCTGTGAGATTCTCTACCCTTCCGCCGGGCAAGACCTTCGTTCCTTCAAACAAACGTCTGGAAGTGCTGCGCTGGGGACATTCCTCCAAGGTTGCTGGGCACGTTGGGATTAAGAAGACTCTTTTGCTTCTCTCCCGGTATTACTGGTGGCCCTCTCTCCACCAGGATGCAAAGGACTTTGTAGCCTCTTGCAGGACCTGTGCTCAGAACAAGGTTCCTAGGACTCTGCCCTCCGGTCTCCTTCATCCGTTGCCTGTGCCAGAGGCCCCTTGGCAGCAAATCGCCATGGATTTCGTGACTGATCTGCCTCGCTCTGCTGGATGTAATACCATCTTAGTCGTCGCAGACCGCTTCTCCAAGATGGCCCACTTTATTCCCTTGTTCGGACTGCCATCTGCTCCAAAGTTGGCCGAGATCTTTATCCACCAGGTTTTCAGGCTGCATGGTCTTCCTCTACGAATCGTAACCGATCGAGGGGTCCAGTTTACCTCCCGATTCTGGAGGGCCCTCTGTCGGCTCCTGGGCACGTCTCTCGACTTCTCTTCAGCGTATCATCCTCAAACCAACGGCCAAGTGGAACGGATTAACCAAATTTTGACCACCTACTTACGCCACTTTTCTAACGCTCATCAGGATAATTGGGTCTCACTCCTACCTTGGGCGGAATTCGCTCATAATAATCATCCCAGCGAATCAACGTCCAAGACGCCGTTCTTTGTGGTAACTGGGCTAAATCCTGGGGTTCCGTTGCCTTTTTCCGCATCATCTGGAGTCCCTGCAGCAGATACTCTCGCCAAGGAATTTTCGCAAATTTGGAAGGAGACCAGGGAGGCGCTCGAGGTAGCCAGCGTCCGAATTAAGAAACACGCAGACAAGAGACGAAGGGATCTACCCCCGTACCATCCCGGGGACAAAGTCTGGCTTTCTACCAAACATATCCGCCTGAAAGTCCCTGCTTACAAATTAAGTCCTCGATACATCGGTCCTTTTGAAGTACTTGGGCGCATTAACGAAGTAGCCTACAAATTGAGGTTGCCGGCATCGCTCCGGGTCCCTAACGCCTTCCATATCTCGCTCCTTAAACCTGTGGTTTTGAACCGGTTCCAACCAACCTCCATGTCCCCTCCCTCGCCAATTTCTTCTAACGATGTCTTTGAAGTAAAGGACATTTTGGCTATGAAAAGGGTCAAGGGTAAAACTCTTTTTCTTATCGACTGGAAGGGTTTTGGTCCAGAGGAGAGGTCCTGGGAGCCCCGAGAGAATGTCGATGCCCCCCTTATCATGAAAAGATTTCTGACCAACCTCAGAAGGGGAGGACATAGGGGGGGGGTACTGTGACATCGGCGGCCGTGCCCGCCGATGCCCCTTCAGCGGCGGTGCCCGCCGCAGCTCCTCCTCACCTGCGTCCTCCTGTCCACTCGCACTTCCGCTCTGCTCCCCGCGCTGCTGCGGGTAACCGCGCCGGTCTTAGGCCGCGCACGCGCGTTCTCCCTCTCTCTTCTGCTAGTAGGGGGCGTCGCTGAGGGGAGGGTCTGTAGGGCGTACTTCCGGCCTCTGGTTATATCAGGCGTCCGCTCTATTCTGAGGGCGCCTGGTGATTGTGTGACCTCTTGCACCCATCGGCCCTTACCTTCTAGTGTACCCTGCCTATCCTTTGCTGTTCTCCCTGTGTGCTCTTTGGCCTGCTCCACTTCCGTCAGTCTGTCTCTGTCCCGTGGTCCCCCTCTGAACCCCTTCCTGTGGAATCCTGGCCAGTATTTTCCGTTATCCTTGCTCTGCCTGTCTATCCATCGAGTCGTCCCTCCTGGCACCGGCTGTCGCGGTTCTGCCCCCTGCGGCCCTGCCCCTAACGATCCCTGTACAGGGGTCGGTCTTCACCAGGTACGCTCGGCCCAGGGGCTCCGGATCCACGACCCAGAGGGTCCACTCTTGGACGTATTAGCCTAGAGTTGTCACAGTGATCAAGTAACGGCAACAAAGTTCACCGCATGGGGATATTCTCCAGGTCTCTGTACATGTTTCGAGCACAAATGCTCTTAGACTCAGAGTAGCCAAGAAGAAAATCACCAGCAGGGATAGAGGGAGTCAGCTGTATTAAATCCCAATCAGAAACCCCAGATCTCCAATTGTCTTCCTCATTATCAGGTGGCAAGCCTCTGTCAATCAGATCAGCTCCACTACCTCCAGTAACCACCAGAGGGAGCCCAGAAAGAGAACTCTCAATCTGACCAGCTCCACCATCTTCAGTAATCACCAGAGAGAGAATTCACAACACTAATCTGGCCATTATTTGGGGCATAGGTGTTGACGATTGTGCAGGTTTGGTTATTAATGACACAGATCAGGATGTGAAATCTCCCTTTTTCATCTTTATGCTCCTCAATAAATTCAAATGAGAGGCTATTTTTAATAATTGTGATGACCCCCGCCTTTTTCTTATTATTATCTGATTTAAAAATGTGTGGGAATTGTTTGTGGGAGAGTACCGGGTGGTTATCTTTTTAAAATTTGGACTCCTGTATGCATATGATGTCTGCTTGAGATTGAGACATTTCTTTCCATATTGTGAACCTCTTTTTTTGGACTGTTTAGTCCTCTGACATTGTAGGATATTATTTTTGTGCTCATGACTATTTGTATGGTGGCGGAAGAAATGTGCACTTCTAAAGCTCAACGGTAGCGTGAACCTGTTTATTAAACACAATAGAACTATTAAGCTCTAAGAGCCGGTTACCTATTAATTTTAACTAAGAAACCAGTAGTACAAATAAACGACTATAGAATACAAATATCAATTATCAAATGTCCTCTGAAAGAAGGGTGGCTCACAACTTGCGAGTACTTCTTCTTCCTCTAACTTGGGGGAAAGTTCGTGCACATGAGGCCTGAGTGAAACCTCCTATACCGTGTCATAACAGATGACAGATGTAAGCCCTTGAGTGAAGATAAGTAATGTATGAGGTATTCCTCTTGTCAGTGGTTAGGATATGATGAAGGGGCTTTTTTGTTGGCCCCTAGTGATTCAATCAAGTCATGTCCCTCCTCTGGGGTGAATATGGGTATTGTTTTCCCCCTGAAGGTGATCAAAAGCTTCAAAGGGAAGCCCCACCTGTAGGCGATGCCTTTGTCCCTGAGCAATGTAATGATCTCCTTGAATGCTTTCCTACTGTCTAAAGTTTCCTTGGAATGATCCGCATATACCTTTAGATTATTGTAAGGCTCTGGAAACCATTTCAAGTCTTTCAGGTAGTGTAGTACCTTTTCTTTGGTATTATAGAAATGAATTTGCATGATCGTGTCTCTCGGCACCTCTGTCGGGATGCGAGTAGGTCTAGGCAGTCTGTGTACTACAAAAAAAAGAAGTCTGAACTGAGAAAATAAATTAATGTGTATTCACGATGTAAGTGCAAATTAACACATCACCGTTAACCAGAGAAAACAAAAAGCAAAAAACACTAATAAAAAGTAAAAATAAACTGCAAATAATGCATAAAGGTAATAATAATAATAAGGGTATTTAGTAAACATAGTTTTGACCAAAATAATGTACAAGCCATCCCGCCACGTCACGGCAACCCTTGTGGGTCAGTCCCTACTCTAGTATTTAAAACCTTTTCACTTGCCAAGTGACTTGAATGTGAACAAGGATCGAGCGGCTGAACCACTAGTAACAGCTTAGGCCAGACTGGATGACTTTCCCAGCTCAGAAAGAGGGCGGTCACACCCATATATGCACTGAATGCACAATGAATTATTATTACCTTTATGCATTATTTGCAGTTTATTTTTTTACTTTTTATTTGTGTTTTTTGCTTTTTGTTTAGTCTGTGTACTCTATCTATAATCAGCTCTGCATCTGTGAGGGTGGGGATTGCTTTCTTAAAAATTTTTTCACATGTTCTGGCAGGCTGTTTGACGTGATCTCGTCTGGTATGCCTTTGATTTTTAGGTTATTTCTGCAGTTCCTGTCCTCTAGTCCAGCCATTTTTAATTTGAGTCTGCCCAGGCAATAAGTCGCCACATTCTTCTTTTCTTGCACTGGCCCACTGCTATGATACACTGTGGCTGTGGGTAACATGGGTTGCAGCCCTTAAATGTTACGGGACTGCCAAGCTGTCCAGGTCTATAGCCCATGTGGACAACTCTCCTCTTACTACATGGCAGCCCCTCCTACAATTAACCCTCTATATCCAACCTATCAACTGTACCTATCAGGCCCACTAGTATGCCCCCATCTAGTGGCCGTCAACAGAACTACACGTACCCGTGTCTATAGGAACTATATACTAAAAGTGGCCTCCTCTAATGTTCCCAAAAGGGTGCACTAAGGCTGGTTTCACATTCGCGTTAAAACAACGCTGCGCCCTGCGTCGTTAAGCCCCGCCCTGAGCCGGCTCCCTGCCCGCCCCATCCGGGATCACCGCCTACTTTCGCATTTGCACGCATGCGATCGGCGCACCCTATCTTTAGCATAGGGTGCGCAGATCATGCGCTGCCAGTGTGAAAGTAGCGTGCTGCGCACTTTTGACGGTGCGCCGTGCGCGCCGAAATGCAGCATGTTGCATTTCGGCGCGCACGGCGCACCGTCAAAAGTGCGCAGCACGCTACTTTCACACTGGCAGCGCATGATCTGCGCACCCTATGCTAAAGATAGGGTGCGCCGATCGCATGCGTGCAAATGCGAAAGTAGGCGGTGATCCCGGATGGGGCGGGCAGGGAGCCGGCTCAGGGCGGGGCTTAACGACGCAGGGCGCAGCGTTGTTTTAACGCGAATGTGAAACCAGCCTAACTTACCCTAACTGTACATGCACAACAGACACATTATATTATGCAATTATACAGGAATACAAGGCAATATATTACAGCTCTCTACAGAATGGTAACACATACACGTGGCAATACCATTAACGATGAGCAATAATACATATTTTATATGTAGCAGTACCGCAGACAATTATCAAAGACATATTTGTAAGCATTAACAACCGGAAGGCAATCAAAGGGAAGCAAGAAAGATGTTATATCTCACCCCCTTACATGTATACACACGGCTACGCTCCCCACACCTCGTACACACACGGCTCCGCTACATACACCTCATACACACACGGCTCCGCTACATACACCTCTTACTCACACGGCTCCGCTCCGTACACCTCATACACACACGGCTCCGCTCCGTACACCTCGTACACACGCGGCTCCGCTCCGTACACCTCGTACACACGCGGCTCCGCTCCGTACACCTCGTACACACGCGGCTCCGCTTAGTACACCTCGTACTCACACGGCTCCGCTCCGTACACCTCATACACACACGGCTCCGCTCCGTACACCTCGTACACACGCGGCTCCGCTCCGTACACCTCGTACACACACGGCTCCGCTACATACACCTCGTACACACACGGCTCCGCTCCGTACACCTCGTACACACACGGCTCCGCTCCGTACACCTTGTACACACACGGCTCCGCTCCGTACACCTCGTACACACGCGGCTCCGCTCCATAAACCTCGTACACACACTGCTCCGCTCCGTACACCTCGTACACACACTGCTCCGCTCTGTACACCTCGTACACACGTGGCTCTGCTACATCCACACTGTAAACCCCTCCTGACCCCACACATAAACTTCTCCTCATCCAGCACCATGACAACCAGCACAGCAGAGTCCTGCATACACTGAGGCCCCTGATCATGTGACCCCTGACTCCTCCCCTCCTCTGACCTCATCACAGGTCCTGTGCACACAGAGCAGCCATATATGTGGAGTGCGGCTCTGTGGGTGGAGGTCGGTGCTGGAGGCTCCATTATTCTCTATGTGGAGTGCGGCTCTGCGGGTGGAGGTCGGTGCCGGAGGCGCCATTATTCTCTATGTGGAGTGCGACTCTGCGGGTGGAGGTAGGTGCTGGAGGCTCCATTATTCTCTATGTGGAGTGCGGCTCTGCGGGTGGAGGTCGGTGCTGGAGGCTCCATTATTCTCTATGTGGAGTGCGGCTCTGCGGGTGGAGGTTGGTGCCGGAGGCTCCATTATTCTCTATGTGGAGTGCGACTCTGCGGGTGGAGGTCGGTGCTGGAGGCTCCATTATTCTCTATGTGAAGTGCGGCTCTGCGGGTGGAGGTCGGTGCCGGAGGCTCCATTATTCTCTATGTGGAGTGCGGCTCTGCGGGTGGAGGTCGGTGCTGGAGGCTCCATTATTCTCTATGTGGAGTGCGGCTCTGCGGGTGGAGGTCGGTGCCGGAGGTGCCATTATTCTCTATGTGGAGTGCGGGTGGAGGTCTGTGCTGGAGGCTCCATTATTCTCTATGTGGAGTGCGACTCTGCGGGTGGAGGTCGGTGCTGGAGGCTCCATTATTCTCTATGTGGAGTGCGGCTCTGTGGGTGGAGGTCGGTGCTGGAGGCTCCATTATTCTCTATGTGGAGTGCGGCTCTGTGGGTGGAGGTCGGTGCTGGAGGCTCCATTATTCTCTATGTGGAGTGCGGCTCTGCGGGTGGAGGTCGGTGCCGGAGGCGCCATTATTCTCTATGTGGAGTGCGACTCTGCGGGTGGAGGTAGGTGCTGGAGGCTCCATTATTCTCTATGTGGAGTGCGGCTCTGCGGGTGGAGGTCGGTGCTGGAGGCTCCATTATTCTCTATGTGGAGTGCGGCTCTGCGGGTGGAGGTTGGTGCCGGAGGCTCCATTATTCTCTATGTGGAGTGCGACTCTGCGGGTGGAGGTCGGTGCTGGAGGCTCCATTATTCTCTATGTGAAGTGCGGCTCTGCGGGTGGAGGTCGGTGCCGGAGGCTCCATTATTCTCTATGTGGAGTGCGGCTCTGCGGGTGGAGGTCGGTGCTGGAGGCTCCATTATTCTCTATGTGGAGTGCGGCTCTGCGGGTGGAGGTCGGTGCCGGAGGTGCCATTATTCTCTATGTGGAGTGCGGGTGGAGGTCTGTGCTGGAGGCTCCATTATTCTCTATGTGGAGTGCGACTCTGCGGGTGGAGGTCGGTGTTGGAGGCTCCATTATTCTCTATGTGGAGTGTGGCTCTGCGGGTGGAGGTCGGTGCCGGAGGCTCCATTATTCTCTATGTGGAGTGCGGCTCTGCGGGTGGAGGTTGGTGCCGGAGGCTCCATTATTCTCTATGTGGAGTGCGACTCTGCGGGTGGAGGTCGGTGCTGGAGGCTCCATTATTCTCTATGTGAAGTGCGGCTCTGCGGGTGGAGGTCGGCGCCGGAGGCTCCATTATTCTCTATGTGGAGTGCGGCTCTGCGGGTGGAGGTCGGTGCTGGAGGCTCCATTATTCTCTATGTGGAGTGCGGCTCTGCGGGTGGAGGTCGGTGCCGGAGGTGCCATTATTCTCTATGTGGAGTGCGGGTGGAGGTCTGTGCTGGAGGCTCCATTATTCTCTATGTGGAGTGCGACTCTGCGGGTGGAGGTCTGTGCCGGAGGCTCCATTATTCTCTATGTGGAGTGCGGGTGTAGGTCGGTGCTGGAGGCTCCATTATTCTCTATGTGGAGTGCGACTCTGCGGGTGGAGGTCTGGCTGGAGGCTCCATTATTCTCTATGTGGAGTGTGGCTCTGCGGGTGGAGGTCTGTGCTGGAGGCTCCATTATTCTCTATGTGGAGTGCGGCTCTGCGGGTGGAGGTCGGTGCTGAAGGCTCCATTATTCTCTATGTGGAGTGCGGCTCTGCGGGTGGAGGTCGGTGCTGGAGGCTCCATTATTCTCTATGTGGAGTGCGGCTCTGCGGGTGGAGGTCGGTGCTGGAGGCTCCATTATTCTCTATGTGGAGTGTGGCTCTGTGGGTGGAGGTCGGTGCCGGAGGCTTCATTATTCTCTATGTGGAGTGCGGCTCTGCGGGTGGAGGTCTGTGCTGGAGGCTCCATTATTCTCTATGTGGAGTGCGGGTGGAGGTCTGTGCCGGAGGCTCCATTATTCTCTATGTGGAGTGCGACTCTGCGGGTGGAGGTCTGTGCTGGAGGCTCCATTATTCTCTATGTGGAGTGCGACTCTGCGGGTGGAGGTCTGTGCCGGAGGCTCCATTATTCTCTATGTGGAGTGCGGTTGTAGGTCTGTGCTGGAGGCTCCATTATTCTCTATGTGGAGTGCGGCTCTGCGGGTGGAGGTCGGTGCTGAAGGCTCCATTATTCTCTATGTGGAGTGCGGCTCTGCGGGTGGAGGTTGGTGCCGGAGGCTCCATTATTCTCTATGTGGAGTGCGACTCTGCGGGTGGAGGTCGGTGCTGGAGGCTCCATTATTCTCTATGTGAAGTGCGGCTCTGCGGGTGGAGGTCGGCGCCGGAGGCTCCATTATTCTCTATGTGGAGTGCGGCTCTGCGGGTGGAGGTCGGTGCTGGAGGCTCCATTATTCTCTATGTGGAGTGCGGCTCTGCGGGTGGAGGTCGGTGCCGGAGGTGCCATTATTCTCTATGTGGAGTGCGGGTGGAGGTCTGTGCTGGAGGCTCCATTATTCTCTATGTGGAGTGCGACTCTGCGGGTGGAGGTCTGTGCTGGAGGCTCCATTATTCTCTATGTGGAGTGCGACTCTGCGGGTGGAGGTCTGTGCCGGAGGCTCCATTATTCTCTATGTGGAGTGCGGGTGTAGGTCGGTGCTGGAGGCTCCATTATTCTCTATGTGGAGTGTGGCTCTGCGGGTGGAGGTCTGTGCTGGAGGCTCCATTATTCTCTATGTGGAGTGCGGCTCTGCGGGTGGAGGTCGGTGCTGAAGGCTCCATTATTCTCTATGTGGAGTGCGGCTCTGCGGGTGGAGGTCGGTGCTGGAGGCGCCATTATTCTCTATGTGGAGTGCGGCTCTGCGGGTGGAGGTCGGTGCTGGAGGCTCCATTACTCTCTATGTGGAGTGCGGCTCTGCGGGTGGAGGTCGGTGCTGGAGGCTCCATTATTCTCTATGTGGAGTGTGGCTCTGTGGGTGGAGGTCGGTGCCGGAGGCTTCATTATTCTCTATGTGGAGTGCGGCTCTGCGGGTGGAGGTCTGTGCTGGAGGCTCCATTATTCTCTATGTGGAGTGCGGGTGGAGGTCTGTGCCGGAGGCTCCATTATTCTCTATGTGGAGTGCGGGTGGAGGTCTGTGCTGGAGGCTCCATTATTCTCTATGTGGAGTGCGACTCTGCGGGTGGAGGTCTGTGCTGGAGGCTCCATTATTCTCTATGTGGAGTGCGACTCTGCGGGTGGAGGTCTGTGCCGGAGGCTCCATTATTCTCTATGTGGAGTGCGGTTGTAGGTCGGTGCTGGAGGCTCCATTATTCTCTATGTGGAGTGCGACTCTGCGGGTGGAGGTCTGTGCTGGAGGCTCCATTATTCTCTATGTGGAGTGTGGCTCTGCGGGTGGAGGTCTGTGCTGGAGGCTCCATTATTCTCTATGTGGAGTGCGGCTCTGCGGGTGGAGGTCTGGCTGGAGGCTCCATTATTCTCTATGTGGAGTGCGGCTCTGCGGGTGGAGGTCGGTGCTGAAGGCTCCATTATTCTCTATGTGGAGTGCGGCTCTGCGGGTGGAGGTCGGTGCTGGAGGCGCCATTATTCTCTATGTGGAGTGCGGCTCTGCGGGTGGAGGTCGGTGCTGGAGGCTCCATTATTCTCTATGTGGAGTGTGGCTCTGTGGGTGGAGGTCGGTGCCGGAGGCTTCATTATTCTCTATGTGGAGTGCGGCTCTGCGGGTGGAGGTCTGTGCTGGAGGCTCCATTATTCTCTATGTGGAGTGCGACTCTGCGGGTGGAGGTCTGTGCCGGAGGCTCCATTATTCTCTATGTGGAGTGCGGGTGGAGGTCTGTGCTGGAGGCTCCATTATTCTCTATGTGGAGTGCGACTCTGCGGGTGGAGGTCTGTGCTGGAGGCTCCATTATTCTCTATGTGGAGTGCGACTCTGCGGGTGGAGGTCTGTGCCGGAGGCTCCATTATTCTCTATGTGGAGTGCGGTTGTAGGTCGGTGCTGGAGGCTCCATTATTCTCTATGTGGAGTGCGACTCTGCGGGTGGAGGTCTGTGCTGGAGGCTCCATTATTCTCTATGTGGAGTGTGGCTCTGCGGGTGGAGGTCTGTGCTGGAGGCTCCATTATTCTCTATGTGGAGTGCGGCTCTGCGGGTGGAGGTCGGTGCTGAAGGCTCCATTATTCTCTATGTGGAGTGCGGCTCTGCGGGTGGAGGTCGGTGCTGGAGGCTCCATTATTCTCTATGTGGAGTGCGGCTCTGCGGGTGGAGGTCGGTGCCGGAGGCTCCATTATTCTCTATGTGGAGTGCGGCTCTGCGGGTGGAGGTAGGTGCCAGAGGCTCCATTATTCTCTATGTGGAGTGCGGCTCTGCGGGTGGAGGTCGGTGCCGAGGCTCCATTATTCTCTATGTGGAGTGCGGCTCTGCAGGTGGAGGTAGAGAATAATGGAGCATCCAGCACCTATGTGGAGTGTGGCTCTGTGGGTGGAGGTCGGTGCCGGAGGCTCCATTATTCTCTGTGGAGTGTGGGTGGAGGTCGGTGCTGGAGGCTCCATTATTCTCTAATGTGGAGTGTGGCTCTGCGGGTGGAGGTAGGTGCCAGAGGCTCCATTATTCTCTATGTGGAGTGTGGCTCTGCGGGTGGAGGTCGGTGCCGGAGGCTCCATTATTCTCTATGTGGAGTGCGGCTCTGCAGGTGGAGGTAGAGAATAATGGAGCATCCAGCACCTATGTGGAGTGTGGCTCTGTGGGTGGAGGTCGGTGCCGGAGGCTCCATTATTCTCTGTGGAGTGTGGGTGGAGGTCGGTGCTGGAGGCTCCATTATTCTCTAATGTGGAGTGCGGCTCTGCGGGTGGAGGTAGGTGCTGGAGGCTCCATTATTCTCTATGTGGAGTGTGGCTCTGCGGGTGGAGGTAGGTGCTGGAGGCCCCATTATTCTCTATGTGGAGTGTGGCTCTTTGGGTGGAGGTCGGTGCTGGAGGCCCCATTATTCTCTATGTGGAGTGCGGCTCTGCGGGTGGAGGTCGGTGCTGGAGGCTCCATTATTCTCTATGTGGAGTGCGGCTCTGCGGGTGGAGGTCGGTGCTGGAGGCTCCATTATTCTCTATGTGGAGTGTGGCTCTGTGGGTGGAGGTAGGTGCCAGAGGCTCCATTATTCTCTATGTGGAGTGCGGCTCTGCGGGTGGAGGTCGGTGCCGAGGCTCCATTATTCTCTATGTGGAGTGCGGCTCTGCAGGTGGAGGTAGAGAATAATGGAGCATCCAGCACCTATGTGGAGTGTGGCTCTGTGGGTGGAGGTCGGTGCCAGAGGCTCCATTATTCTCTGTGGAGTGTGGGTGGAGGTCGGTGCTGGAGGCTCCATTATTCTCTAATGTGGAGTGTGGCTCTGCGGGTGGAGGTAGGTGCCAGAGGCTCCATTATTCTCTATGTGGAGTGTGGCTCTGCGGGTGGAGGTCGGTGCCGGAGGCTCCATTATTCTCTATGTGGAGTGCGGCTCTGCAGGTGGAGGTAGAGAATAATGGAGCATCCAGCACCTATGTGGAGTGTGGCTCTGTGGGTGGAGGTCGGTGCCGGAGGCTCCATTATTCTCTGTGGAGTGTGGGTGGAGGTCGGTGCTGGAGGCTCCATTATTCTCTAATGTGGAGTGCGGCTCTGCGGGTGGAGGTAGGTGCTGGAGGCCCCATTATTCTCTATGTGGAGTGCGGCTCTGCGGGTGGAGGTCGGTGCTGGAGGCTCCATTATTCTCTATGTGGAGTGCGGCTCTGCGGGTGGAGGTCGGTGCTGGAGGCTCCATTATTCTCTATGTGGAGTGTGGCTCTGTGGGTGGAGGTCAGTGCCAGAGGCTCCATTATTCTCTATGTGGATGTGGTAACAGCAGGTACGCAGGGTGCAGTGACGAGACGAGAGACAGATATGACTTTAAACGCTAACTTTTATAGATAAATGCTGTTAGGGCTATTGTTACGCAACCAACACAATAACAGTAGTTGTCCTTGCAGGGAGCCTAAACACATAAACAAGGATTTGGAGAACATGTCTAATCAGGCAAAGACCGGTCACTATAGGGCCGTGGAATGGCCGACTACGGGTCCTTAGTCACTATGTTTCACTTATCCGTCCTGACGTCCCTCGGCTTTCTCTTTCATGGTGTGTCGGCGTCATAGCCAATGGGCCCAGCCACTGATGATCTGGCGTAGTCTTTGGGCGTTCCAAATCCCAGGAGGAGCAGGGGCACAACAGGCCCGCGGAGAGTTACTTTGCGGGATGTCCCCAAGCGGAGGCAGCGGGATAATGGCTGGGAGTGGGAGAGTGGAGGTCGTAACTCCCTGAAAGGCACTGGCGGCGGCGGTGATAAGTGGCGGTTGATAGGCCACAGGCGCAGTCTGCAGCCGCACTGGATTATCCGCGGCGGGCACAGGCCCAGTCTTTAACACGGACTGGAGCGGGGCGGTGGCAGCTGCGGGCGGCAAAGGAGGAGTCACCGCCGTGGTCGGGAGTGTGGGCGGAGGTAGGTGCTAGAGGATAATGGAGCCTCCATCAGAATTCGCCGTCGTTTTCTTCTCTAATTTGTTCTTCCTCTAAATAAGGAATCAGACAGACGCTCCGGAGGAGGCCATGTATCACAGCAGTTGTTCCCCATTAGAGATGAGGGGAACCTTTCAAGGTTCAGTTCGTCTAACGTCCCGATGATCGCCAAACTGTTTGACAAACATCCCCGAACCCCATTGAATTCAGTGAGAGGCAAAACCAAACACATAGACAACACCTTCAGGGGCCAAAAAGCTTCCCACACAGCACAAATTAGGGGCGGACACCAGGAAAAGTGTCACCAATGACCCAAAGTACAGATAGTATAATTGTGCAGCATGGATGCCTGGAGCAGAGCTTGGAGCAGCATCTCTATCTGAAACCCTGATCAGGAACAGGTGGATGAGTGACAGGTGAAGGCCTGGTGCTCTGAGAGCTCTGCCAAATTCAGGCAGCACACATGAAGGAGACCCAACTTGGAGTCTCCACATTTCCCAAAATTGTCACACATGCCCAAAGTGACATCAATTTCCCCATAGTAGGAATAGTAATAGTTGTGCAGCATTTTGGCAATTTCTGTTACTGGATGGGCTACTCCACTCCCTTTCTTTGGCAGCCGCTCAGCGGTATTATTTGTTATAGCGCCATTTATGTGTAAAATGGTGTACATAAGAAAAACGAGTACAATAATCTTAAACAATACAAGTCACCGACTGATACAGAAGGAGAGAGGACCTTCCCCGTGAGGGATCACAGTCTACAAGGGCTGAGTGAGGATATAATTGGTGAGGCTAGAGCTGCTTGTACAGCGGTATGGTGGAGAGATGGTTACTGCAGGTTGTAGGCTTGTTGGAAGAGGTGGATCTTCAGGTTCCTTCTGAAGGTTTCTACAGTAGGCTAGAGCATGATATGTTGGGGTAGAGACTTCCAGAGTGGGGGGGGGTGCGCAGGAGAAATCTTGTATGCAAGAGGGAAGAGGAGATGGGATGGGAGTCGAGAAGGAGATCTTATGAGGATCGGAGGTTGCCTGCAGGTAAGTACTGGGAGATGAGGTCACAGATGTATGGAGGCCACAGATTTTGAATGGCTTTGTATGCCATTGTTAAGGTTTTGAACTGGAGTCTCTGGGTATTGGGGAGCTAGTGTAGGGATTGACAGAGGGTAGAGGCCAGGGAATAGTGGGGGGTTAGGTGGATTAGTCAGGCAGCAGAGTTTATGATGGATTGTAGGGTTACAAGACTGTTAGAAGGGAGGCCGCAAAGCAGGAACCTGCAGTAGTCGAGTGTTATGAATGGGTCACCGAAGAGGAAAAAACCTAAACATGCTAAGCCCAGAAAAACCAGAGAGGTTGGTAACTATGCAGATTGCAGATCCCTGATCCTACCACACAACTAGCAGCAGCCGTGGAGAGTACCTACGATGAACCTAGATGCCTCGTCTCGGCCGGAAGACTAAATAAGCCTAAAGCAAGAAAAGGGGAAAACTGCCCCAGAGCAGACCCCCAAAGGCATAGACAGCCCCCACACATGTATTCATGGTGAAACAAGATGAAAACACAGGCAGGAAAATAGGCTGAGCAAATGATGGGGCCCAGACTAACTAGAAAGTGTCAGAGACACCGCACTACACTTGCTCATAGGGCCAGTGCGCATGTCCTGAGTACAGAAGCAGTGCTAAGAGTTACCTGGGGAGCAGGGCAGCAGAGGTGACAATGCGTGCTACAAGCTAATAGTGTCAGGGTCCAGTCAGCGCTGGAAAGTAAAGAGGCACTGGACATGCGGACACTGAAAATGAGTAAGCTTGCACGGGACCTATGGTCATGTGACTGCAAGGGGGCGTTGCTTAGCTTCCTGCTTTCAGATATGACAGTACAACTCAGAGTCAGGCAAAACGGAGGTCACAACAGTACGGGCAAACGGAGTACAGGAGGGACAAACAGACGGGAAGTCAGACAAAGCCAAAGGTCATACACAGGATAACAGTACAGTACCAGGGATGAGACAGAGCGGATAATCAGGGCCAAGCAGAGATCAAAACCAAACAGACATAGAAGGTACCAGGCAGAATCCAAAGCAATATCCAGAGAACAGACCGAGTCATACACAGAGAATCACGTAACCAGAACACAGCACAAACACACTCAGGGGTCACCACACAATGCCAAGGGCATGAGTATAACTGACAGGGATGGGAGCGTCCTGAAGCTATAAGAAGCCTCCCCAGAACCAGGGAGAGGCCACAATCATAGCCCCAGGTGTGCAGGTAAGCCTGCATCAGGATCACAACCTTTAACCCCAGAAATGCCAGTCATCAGCACTGGTTCCAAAAATTAACCCCACGTGTGCAAGTCAAACCTGCACTGAGATCATGACAGAAAGGAGAGGAAAGGAAAGACACTGTCTGCAATCTGCCCAAAACCCTACAAAATAATGTCCAACACTTCTGATAACAAAATTAACCCTGAAGTCACTAGACTTCTCCCACTATATCAGTACTCTGAAATATTCTGAGACAGAGCAAAAAGTGGCCAATCTAATAAGGGACAAAAAGCAAATTGGCAAATACAGATAAATAAGAGTGGAAATTCAGCACGGCCCCCAGCCAGGGCTGGCTGACCACACAAAAAACTGAAAAGACCAACAAAATCAAGTGTGAACATTAGCAGAGAAACTTAGCTTGAGCTGACTGGAACAGAGCTGAGAACCAAGACCTGACAAGCAGAAGGAATCACCAGCACCAGAGTAGGGCGTCGGCTGTCTTAAATCCAATCTGAGATTCCTGAGGTCCAATCATCATCCTCATTATCAGGTGGCAGATCTCTACTGATTAAATCAGCCTTACTACCTCCTGTTACCACCAGAGGGAGCCTGGAAGGAGAACTCACAACTGGTAGACCAGAAAATGAATTCACAACAGTTGAGACAGAAGATGAGGAATGCATGGACTAGGGTTTTTGCAGATTCTTGAATAAGGAATGTACAGTACAGATCCAGGAAATATTTTTGAGTTGTAGTCTGCAGGAAGTGGAAATGGCATGGATATTTATTTTGAAGGAGAGATCGGAGTCCAGGGTTACCTTGAGGCACAGAGCTTGCGGGACGCAGTCATCTACACCTTGTAGATGAGGGCCAGAAAGAGCATGTGCTCCAGTGGATGGCAAGCGCTGCATCCAGTGGTCTCTCCTCCTTTTCCTCCACCTTGACATCACACACAGTCCAGTCCTCAGAGTTGGCACCCCTATCACCCTTGTTTTTCCCCTGTGTTACAACTCTCCAGTCACCCAACTGACTGGAAGAAACCACAGATGTGTGAGTGATGCTACCACGAGAAGCACTGCATCCTCAGCCACAACTCTGATTGTGGCCAGCAAAGTTGGCAGGTGTACAGTTCGCATGGGTGGAAAGGGTTGCCTAGCCTTGTCCTTTATTGAGACCGAACTAAGGTAAGCCAACTTTGTAAAAAAAAAAAAAAAAAAAATTAGTAGAGGTAAATATTGCAATGTTGACTACTGCATGCATGATCCAGCACATGAGCGATCAACATGCATTAGTCTGGTTAACTCACTGCGCTAAAATGTGGTCTAGTGTGTCTCACCACCCACTGTCCGCCCCCATCAACCTCATCTGCTGCTGCTTCTTCCTCCTTCACTGTGGTAAGTGTTCTCACACAAGTCTCCGGCCTCAGAACCTCTACTTGCTTACTCACTACAGTTGCGGTGAGTGACAGCCCATCAGCTGTTACAAAATTGGAGATACCTGCTGCTTTTGACAGATCTCCGACACCAAACACATCACATCTTTCTCAATCCACCATAACATCTTCGTCTGCACCTCATTCACAGTAGTTTGTCGTGTTCTTCATACTCCACCCTCCCTCCACACTGCAGCCAGCCCTTGGCCCTGCAGTTGTGGTCATGTAAAAGATTGTTTCCTCCTACACAAGGCATAGCTAACAGCTTGAACTTCTCCATCTCCAATCCGTTTGCCATGGAAATGCTGCTTTTCCGCCTGGTGTATGCAGTCACTTTCCGAAACCTGATGGCCATCGCAGTCACACAGTGCCAGTTGCCCAGTTGCCATTATTTATGTAAAAAGCTGTTCCTCCTCTACACCAGCATGTTGCAGACAACATAAGTTTTTCCTTGAAAAAAATCCATGTCTTCCAGTCTGCATTTTACTACGGACACCTTGACAAGCAACCTAGGCCAGGGCTCATTACATTTTGTTTATTAGGTATTGGGTGGCTGTGGGGAAGGGGCTGCTCTTTAAGTCTTGGAATCCCCAAGGCCTGCAGGGCTCTTTGGGATGGAGAAGTAAACCACTACACAGCAGAGGATGGAGAACTAAACTACTAGACAATCGGGGTTGGAAAAGTAAACTACTAAACACCTAGAGTTGGAGAACTAAACCATTACACTAGGGGATGGAGAAATCTGTCAGGCAGTGTTTAAAATAATATGCCATGGACATCACAGTCACACAGCTATAAATAAACCACTACACCATAAGGGATTGTGAACTAAACCACTAGATGCCAAGGTGTCAATAAACACCAAGTCTTCGAATAACCAAGTGTAAGGGCCCCGTTACACATAGCGATGCTCCAGCGATCCCGACAACGATACAACCTGGTAAGGATTGCTGGTATGTCTCTACATGGTCGTTAGCAAGCTGTCAAACAGGCAGATCTACTCAACAAAGCAGCAACGATACAGCGATCCATTGGGTCCTTGCTACACAGCAGCTATTCTGACGACTCGGACCTCGATAAGCGTGCTTCAGCATTGCCTTTTCCACGCCCCTCTGCTCCAATTGGTGGCCACTACTGCGCTATCACTACGCGGTTTGCTTAGCGTCCCTGTCTGAGTCGCTATTGCGCTATTTATTCGTGGATCAGCAGTCCCTAACACGGGGACACGCGATTATTATAACTTTACACTGTTAAATGTTATGATTGCATATAATTGATAGCTGACCTATAAAAAGAAACGCTACAAAGATCCTAATTTGAGGCCACCAATCGGAGCTGAGGGGGCATTGAAAAGACAAAGCAAAATCACGCCTGTGTTCTGAGTCGCCAACGAGGTCGCTCGTCATTGTTATGGCGTCAAACACAGCGATGGATACTGGCCAGCGGGACACCAACGATCAAAAAATGGCCTAGGACATTGGAGCACGATCAGCGATATTGCAGTGGGGGGCCGGTCGCCGCTATGTGTCACACGTAGCGAGGTCGCTGTTGCGTCACAAAACCTGTGACGTTTCAGCGATCTCGCTAATGATCTCGCTATGTGTGAAGTACCCTTAAGGCACTGGTAGCACCGTACACAGTGAAGAGGCAGTAACCCATGAAATCCAAACACAAAAGTCTATTTAACGTATTATCTTCACAAATAATTGTCCAATCCACACAAGTGCATATAATTAGTATCCATTTCACCATTTCTTGTTCCCCCTTACATCGCAACCTTTTTCCCTCTCATCTTGGCTGTACCCTTCCCCTTTTTTAGCTAGCTGTTTCATAACCCTGGGCCCAGACCTGTAAGTCACCTGTCACTTATTTAATAATCAGTATTTATTGGCTGATATAGTGTGGCTAGACCACAGAATTAGCACAAAAGATTAATATGTTGAAATGTGGACTGGTTCCTGCATCAGAGTATTACCCCAAACGATTTTGATTAGTAAATGTGACCTCTGGAGTCCTGACTGCAACACAGTTGTAGCCCAAATGATTTTGAGTAGGAAATGTCGACTACTGCATGCACCACACTATTAGCACAAACTACAGGCTAGGCCATTTATATGGATACACCTGGGTGGGCCATGTATATGGATACACCTAAATTAAATGGGAATTAACCCACTGGACCACATAGGGGGACCCTGGCCTACCCAGACTAGGGAAGGGTAGCGACCGTGGTCTGTGGCAGCTGAGCCTGTGGGCAAGGTGGCGACATGCAGGACTAGATGACACCGCACAACTTCAGGTATAAAGAACATAAAGTTTACCAAGACAAAGTCACAGAACATAAGACATAACAATGCCAAGCTCCCGATTCCACACATCAAAGAAGGGTACACTTCCCAGGTTAGCAGACGATGGCAGGAGTTCAACAAGGGATGATGCAGTCGAGGGTCATTTGGCACGGGCATGCCAGGAGAACCTCTGAGGCCTCTGGTGTAGTGCAGGCACAGCAGGAGAACATCAGACACCTCCCTCAGATACAGGTAGGTCCATATATATTTGGCAGAGACAACATTTTCCTAATTTTGGTTCTAGACATTACCACAATGAATTTTAAACAAAACCATTCAGATGCAGTTGAAGTTCAGATTTTCAGCTTTCATTTCATTGTATCCACATTAAAACTGGATGAAGGGTTTAGGAGTCTCAGCTCCTTAACATGTGCCACCCTGTTTTTAAAGGGACCAAAAGTAATTGGACAATTGACTCCAAGGCTATTTCATGGACAGGTGTGGGCAATCCCTTCATTATGTCATTCTCAATAAAGCAGATACAAGGCTTGGAGTTGATTTGAGGTGTGGTGCTTGAATTTGGAAGGTTTTGCTGTTAAGGAAACATGCGATCAAAGGAGCTCTCCATGCAGGTGAAACAAGCCATCCTTAAGCTGCAAAAACAGAAAAAACCCATCCGAGAAATTTCTACAACATTAGGAGTGACAAAATCTACAGTTTGGTACATCCTGAGAAAGAAAGAAAGCACTGGTGAACTCATCAATGCAAAAAGACCTGGGCGCCCACGGAAGACAACAGTGGTGGATGATCGCAGAATAGTCTCCATGGTGAAGAGAAACCCCTTCACAACAGCCAACCAAGTGTCCAACACTCTCCAGGAGGTAGGCGTATCAATATCCAAATCTACCATAAATAGAAGACTGCATGAAAGTAAATACAGAGTGTTCACTGCACGGTGCAAGCCACGCATAAGCATCAAGAATAAAAAAGGCTAGACTGGACTTTGCTAAAAAAAATCTAAAAAAGCCAGCACAGTTCTGGAAGAACATTCTTTGGACAGATGAAACCAAGATCAACCTCTGCCAGAATGATGGAAAGAGAAAAGTATGGTGAAGGCGTGGTACAGCTCATGATCCAAAGCATACCACATCATCTGTAAAACACGGCGGAGGCAGTGTGACGGCTTGGGCATGCATGGCTGCCAGTGGCACTGGGTCACTAGTGTTTACTGATGATGTGACACAGGACAGAAGCTGCCGAATGAATTCTGAGGTATTCAGAGCCATACTGTGTGCTCAGATCCAGCCAAATGCAGCCAAACTGGTTGTCTTTTCATACTACAGATGGACAATGACCCAAAACATAAAGCCAAAGCAACCCAGGAGTTTATTAAAGCAAAGAAGTGGAATATTCTTGAATGGCCAAGTCAGTCACCTGATCTCCACCCAATTGAGCATGCATTTCACTTGTTAAAGACTAAACTTCAGACATAAAGGCCCACAAACAAACAGCAACTGAAAACCACTGCAGTGAAGGCCTGGCAGAGCATCAAAAAGGAGGAAACACAGCGTCTGGTGATGTCCATAAGCTCAAGACTTCAGGAAGTCATTGCCAACAAAGGGTTTTCAACCAAGTACTAGAAATGAACATTTGATTTACAATTATTTAATATGTCCAATTACTTTTGGTCACTTTAAAAACAGGGTGGCACATGTTAAGGAGCTGGAACTCCTAAACCCTTCATCCATTTTTAATGTGGATACCCTCAAATGAAAGCTGAAAGTCTGACCTTCAACTGCATCTGAATAGTTTTGCTTAAAATTCATTGTGGTAATGTCTAGAACCAAAATTAGAAAAATGTTGTCTCTGTCCAAATATATATGGACCTAACTGTAGATGTAATCACAGAGAGGACCCCGGGGAACCGGCTGGACATCGGGACACAGGCAAAACACGGACAGCACATGTCCAGGAACATGAGCATGGCAGCTCGGGACTGACTCTGAAACATGGGCTGGACGACAGGCTGGACATCAGGACACAGGCAGGACTTCGGCAGAACATTGGACATCGATCGTCAGGCTCCGGACCTCGGACATGACCTCCAGGCACCAGACAGCGAACACGACCTAGAAAGGAACTCAAGCGGTATGGTGCAAACATTGCAGGATTGGACCGGAGCTAGCACCGCATAACAAGCTTAGCACAGTGTAGTAGACGTTCAGCAGAAACACCGGACTCCAGCTTCAAAAGACAAACACAGGTGTAGTGTCGGTGGTGGGGTGCCGAGCTGGGGGGGTGGTCCTACTTTTATACCGCGCAGAGATGACAACAGAGACACGATGGAGGCAGATTCTGGGTGCAACAGGTCCAAGTTTATTTCTTCACTTGCCGTCCGACTGACGGCACACCTCGCGGCCCTCCGTTTCCAGAGCCGCTTCTCACACCGTACACTGGAGACGTGTCTGCACACACCGTCCCCTCCTTTACTGTCGACGCTCCTGACAGTTCCGTCACTGTGGCCGCCTTAGGCCCATTAACCAACAGCGCTTCTACTGCTCAGTCGTCGTGTCACATACGGTGTCTTACACCCAGAGCCTTGTCTCTGCTGCGGTCCTTTCCTGTCAGGACCACCCCCCTGACGTCCTCTCTCCTCAGTCCCCCTGGTCTGGATTCTCCTCAGAGTGCACAGACTGTCGTTGTCCTCCTGTCACCTGAGCTCCCCCTGGGGACTGGAACTTTCTGGAACCCTCCCTCAGTATTTATAACTCCCCCGGTTCCTTGAAACTGTCACTCTAACTGTCACCACGCCCCCCATGACCAACGGTTTCTAAAGCCCTAAGCTGCTGTAGAGTCCTTTGCTCACACTCCACCCTGCCATCTAATGGTCATCCCAAGGTACTGCACGTCCACTACACTTTCCTAGTTGTTTCCCCACTGTAATCACTGACTCCTACCTACACTGTGCAAACCTATCTTTCTTCACTCTGACTAGTCCGTCCGTCCGGTCACCTTCCCTACACTCCCCCTTCCTTTGTCCATTGTCGTCCTCGACAATCGTCATCCCTGCCTTCATCGTTCTGAATCTACACCTACATTCTGTTTTCGGACCAGAAGTTGAGCCAAACCCACTATCTGCGGGGGCCGAACCATACTGGGAGCACTATGCTCTGAGCAGCCTACTGCTACTCACCAGCGCGCACGCCACATGACAACGTCTTTCAAATTGGGCAAGGTACACCCGTATTCTCTCTACGGCGTGTATCTTTCCCCTACTCTCCCCTACTGTTACCTTTCACTATCCGGTACGCCATGATCGAGGCCACTCACCTACCAGATCATTGCCGGCGCCCGCCTTTCCTTCTTCAGGGGTGTCCGTGGTGTTGGGGACCTGACCTAGGACGGCTGTCTTTCTCACGTCTTCCAACTCATTTTCCTTCTTTCAATTACATGTCATGGTCGGCGTCCCGGTCTCCCAGACCTCCTCAACTCTTAGATCCCTACCGGATCTCACACTTTCCTTTGGTCCCGCAGACCTTCCCTTACCCGGACCTGTTGCATTTTACTTTGCATATTATACATCATACAACTTTATAATAGCACAAGTACCCCATTTTTTTATAATTTTTTTTTCCGTTTTCTTTTGCTCATTTTAAAACCAACATATAACAACATAACATTGCATGTCTTCTTTCTCCCCCCTTCCTTGGACATGGACACTCCCTCTCTTCTAAGTATCCCCGCTCTGTCAGTCTAACAAGTAAACACAAACTATCCTGTAAGAGGAACATAGAAAAACAGACATAAAAATCACAGATAAACATTTCTTTTTTTTTTAAAAGCTGACCGCGAACTGTCCTTTTGACCTGCACAACGGTGCAACGAACTCCTGACAGTTCAATCCTCCTTTCGGTGGTCAGTAGTATGGGACCCCACAACCGTGGAGCTCCCAGGATGCAAGAAGTGTCCCTTTCTGCAAGATAGTATAAACGAGCCGTCCCGGGGGTCGTGCAGCCGCCATGCCAGCCTCTCCCCTCTCATGGAGCAGGCTCCAGACTTCCTGCCCCCTGGCCCTCTTCTTCTCTATAACTCCTGCGACCCAAACAGAGGGTCCGGCATGAGCCCTGGAGTCCGGTGGGCGGGACTTAACCGAGGAAGGACGTGGATCAGAGGCGGCCGATGATTTTTGCGGCTCAACAGCCGCTGGGGCCAGGTGGCAAATGGGGACAACCGGGTCCTTGGAGGCTGGAATCACAAGGCCCACTAAGTCGGCCGCAGTCGACTTCAGCAGCGGCATAACCGCGGCCTCAGGACAGGCCGCATCCACTACTTCCAATGGAGCCGGAGTAACGGCCGGTTCCAACGACGCAGCTGCTATCAGCAGGGGGAACGCAGCAGCGTCTTCTTTGGATGACTTCCGCACTGGCGGCTCCAGGCGGGGTACCTCAGGGACTTGAGCAGGGGCCTCGCACAACTCTGCATACACCACTGGGCCCGATGTACCCAGGCCTTCCGGTGCGCAGGGGGCAGCGTGCTGCGGCGGAATGATGAGGGCCGCTGGCGGAGGCACTGGTGGTGCCGGGGGTACTCTCACCTTCCCCGGCGCTGCGGCCTCCATCACATCAATACGCGGCTTCACCCGCAGCCTCCGTCCCTCGCTCCACTGTCCCGCGGGTCTTTCCCCCAAACTCGGGGGCTCCGCTGAGAAGTCCTCTGCTGGTATTGGTGGCGGCCGTTCTCGCTGACTCCGCTCAGGCTCCGCTCCCCAGCTCAGCATCCCGCTGCTCTCCCGTGGCTCTGAGGGCGACTTCTGGCACAGCTCCATCCCCTGCCGCCACTGCCACTCTAGGCGGCCGATGCCCCGACACCTGCAGAGTCTCATACCGTCCGTTGGGCAGCACTCGAATGGCATCAGACAGCCGCAGCCAAGTTTTTCTTCTGTGCCACTCCCTCTGTGAGGTGAGGTGTCGGCAGGCCTCTCCACCCTCCTGTCAGGGTCCAATATATGGAAGCGTCGATCTCCAGGCACATACTGCTTCCCATTTGTATTCCACAGGTAGGTCATTTGTAATCCACAGGTAATTGTAATCCAAACAGAGTAGTCCAAGTCCTTTTCCAGTCTTTGAGGTAGGCCTGCCGCAGAAGATGATGTATTAGCGGCGTCTATCCTGCCGACTACGCCAAATGTAGTGTCGGTGGTGGGGTGCCGAGCTGGGGGGGTGGTCCTACTTTTATACCGCGCAGAGATGACAACAGAGACACGATGGAGGCAGATTCTGGGTGCAACAGGTCCAAGTTTATTTCTTCACTTGCCGTCCGACTGACGGCACACCTCGCGGCCCTCCGTTTCCAGAGCCGCTTCTCACACCGTACACTGGAGACGTGTCTGCACACACCGTCCCCTCCTATACTGTCGACGCTCCTGACAGTTCCGTCACTGTGGCCGCCTTAGGCCCATTAACCAACAGCGCTTCTACTGCTCAGTCGTCGTGTCACATACGGTGTCTTACACCCAGAGCCTTGTCTCTGCTGCGGTCCTTTCCTGTCAGGACCACCCCCCTGACGTCCTCTCTCCTCAGTCCCCCTGGTCTGGATTCTCCTCAGAGTGCACAGACTGTCGTTGTCCTCCTGTCACCTGAGCTCCCCCTGGGGACTGGAACTTTCTGGAACCCTCCCTCAGTATTTATAACTCCCCCGGTTCCTTGAAACTGTCACTCTAACTGTCACCACGCCCCCCATGACCAACGGTTTCTAAAGCCCTAAGCTGCTGTAGAGTCCTTTGCTCACACTCCACCCTGCCATCTAATGGTCATCCCAAGGTACTGCACGTCCACTACACTTTCCTAGTTGTTTCCCCACTGTAATCACTGACTCCTACCTACACTGTGCAAACCTATCTTTCTTCACTCTGACTAGTCCGTCCGTCCGTCAGGTCACCTTCCCTACACAGGTTTATTCACAGAACTCATGTTACAGGAAATTCAGTCACTGGGTACGTGGTTTGAGCCAAAGAACGACTTCAGGAACATCACACAACAGGAATCAGAGCAAGGGGCTTTGGTACCAACAAAGAGACAGGACAGGTCCAGGGACAAAGACATCAGCTTTCCCAGAACTGATAACAGACAGACCAGGAGCAGCATGGAGGACCAAACACACATGGCTAGGTTCAGGAACCTAATTAGAAGCTCTGGCAGTGACCAGCAGGGAAGAGGAACTTTAAATAGGAGCTGCCCCTCAGCAATAGGCTCGGGACAGCAATTCAAGCTCACACACTACACTTAATAAAAGCAGGGAAGGTTTGGCCATGCTCACCCCAAGCAAAGAGAAACCAGTACAGCATAGCCAGCACAGGAACTGAGGCTTAAGGCACCTGGCAGCGGCTGCAAGCCTGGACACGTGAAAAGTCATGCACCAGCTGCAAAGGACCTCGCAACCCACGGATAGCTTCCGCAGCGGCAGCCAGGGACCGCACATGTGGATGGTCATGCAGCGGAGCAAATATTCTACAACACATGCAAGGCTACGCAGCAGAGCAGGGAACTGAGCAGCATCCATTCAGGTAACAGACAACAGTATCCCTGCTGATTAGAGGGAAAGGAGCAATGGGTAAGAGCACAGACATGCAGAGTAACTCCACGAAAACCAGGCACAAACACACCGGCTTTACAACTTGCAGCAGCAGGAGTGGCCTCTCTGCACTGTTACACTGAGAAAATAGCACCAGCAAAGCATGTCTGCTTTTTATATGGAGAGGGACATGTAGCTTCACCAATGACAGAAGCCCTTATGTCATAACGTTGTTGATGGTTTTTGCGCCTTGATTGCCTGCTGAAATACACACTTCAAGTTCATTAAAAAAACATACAGACTGCCGGTACTCAGACCTCTCTCTATTCATCACCCCTTCCCCCTCATTAAACACGAACCCCCCTTAACCTAGACAAAGTCCTAATGTCACGACTCAGCTGTCCGGTGACCAGGGACAAGGCGCTTCTTCCCTGTCCCTAACACTAGGGGGTGCCCTAGCTCGCCCTATTCCCTGGGATACTTCTGAAGGTGAAGATGCGGGGACAGCTACCCTTGCCTTATCTCCTGAGTTAACCCTCTGTGTGTTCTCTTTCCCCACCCAGGGAAGAGGGGCGGTACTGTGGGCCGCAGTACACCAACCCAACAAACAAGGCTACACAAACAAGGGTAAACTGAAAACACCATGCATACAAATATTCACTCACATATAACAGAGGAATTCACAGGGGAGTGGAGGATGGGGGTAAAAAGCAAAGTAGAGGAGGGAAGAGAATTACCACACTTACAAACCACGCAACAGTCACATATAATTCCTTCTCATGTGAACACCTCTCCTCCTAAGCCATGAAACAAATGCTAGCTCTGACGTGGGTTTGAACCAGGACTCAGATTATATTGGGGATGGGAATGACTAACCGAGCACAGCTGATCGCTCAGAGTTTCCAACATGGTCGATTAACTCCTGTTCTGCCAAAAGAAGTGAACAACCTGAAAAAGAAGTGCTTTTCAGCGGAGGAGTAGGAGCAATCGGACGCTGCGGTCATCCGGCTACTTTCTGTTGCGGAAACCGTGTGACACCTAACAAGACATTATTGGAAACGTGATCATTTACCGAAGTGTGCTCGAACTCTGCTCGGGAACACTAATCTGAATGTGCTAGCTTCGTGTCGAATTTGAGATTGGCGAACATTTTCAGACAAATTCGCATGTCTCTACTCCCCGTATCGTACACTGCACATTGATACCTTCCTGAACAATCCTTTTTCTTTTTTTTGTGGACTCGTAACAATGAGTCCTGTGACCTCACTATAAGGCACCGTCTCTGATCCTCAAAACGGACGGGGTCCTGATATTCCATTTTTTTTTGCGTCTTTCCTGCTGTTTTCAGGTCACTTCTTGTAACTGTTTTGCAACTTTAGAAACCTGAAGGGGTTATTAGGAGTTGAAAAACTAAAAGTATCAGTGAGTTCATTTTTGTACATTATGTTCCAACCTTTGCTCTTTTTCGGATTGGTTCCAGGACGTGTCCACCTGAAAAGACACGGTGTGCACATATCCTTACACTATACCAGCATCACTGCTCCTGTGTTTTGTTTTCCCATGGTATTTTGTATGATTCTTCATCAGCTGATCTTCCTTCCATTTAGGATCCTGGCAGATACAATCGGTATAATTATCTTCTAGAAAATTTACTTTAAACTTTAACGAATGGCTACTGACAAGATGGAGAAGATATTACACCTCACCCTAGAGATCCTCTTCCGGCTTACTGGAGAGGTGAGAGATTCTGATGGCGTCACATTACATCATTCTTATCTATGGGAATTACAGATGGACAGAACTGGAGAGGTGAGGACTCTGGAAATGTCTGTAGTGAGATTTATTAATGTGTCTCTCCATAACCAGGATTACACAGTAGTGAAGAAGACCTCTAGTGATCGCTGTCAGGACCCTGTGTCTGAGGGATGGGGAAGACCCCTGAGCCCAATCACATGGCCTCAACCTCACCTCCTGATATGTGAGGACATCAATCACCAGAAGATCCTAGAACTGACCTATAAGATGATTGAGCTGCTGACTGGAAAGGTGACACTGCTGGGAATGCTGGGACATTATACAGTAACACTATAAAGGGATCGGGGGGATGACGGTATCATTGTATGTGTCAGGTTCCTATACGGTGTCAGGATGTCGCCGTCTATTTCTCCATGGAGGAGTGGGAGTATTTAGAAGGACACAAAGATGTGTATAAGGACGTCATGATGGAGGTTCCCCAGCCCCTCACATCACCAGGTAATAGACAGGACTAAATACACACGGCCTATAATTATCTGTATGTAAAGAATGAATTCAGTCCCTGTATGTGTTTCCTCCAGATCTATCCAGTAGGAGGACAACACCAGAGAGATGTCCCCGTCCTCTTCTTCCACAGGACTGTAACCAAGAAGATCCCAATGCTCCTCAGGATCATCAGGTAGATGGAGAGAAGGTGTCATGAGATCTCCCCTATGATGTGTAGACGACTGTGAAGGTCTTGTGCTCAGTCTTGTTTTATCCACCAGTATTATATGGTTTATACTTGTGTAATGAGAGCGGTGGAGATGGCAGGATTAGAGCAGATCATAGATGGGACTTCTCCATCTGTCGGTGACTTTTACAATATTTGTTTCAGGGTGAAGATCTGACCCATATTAATACTACAGAGACATATGTGAGGGGTGATGAGCGGTGTAAAGAGGAGATTCCTACATATGACTACCCAGGTGAGTAGTGACCACTAAATGCAGAGAAGTCACAGATTCTACTGTAATTACACATGTGGTCAAAATTGTTGGTTCCCCTCGTTTAATGAAAGAAAACCAGCAATGGTCACAGAAATAACTTGAATCTGACAAAAGTAATAAATAGAAAAATCTATGAAAATAAACAAATGAAAGTAAGACATTGCTCTTCAGCCATGCTTCCACAAAATTTTTAAAAAAAATAACTCATGAAATAGGCCTGGACAGAAATGATGGTACCCCTGAAAATAATGTGACAAAAGGGACATGTTAAATCGCGGAGTGTCCACTAATTAGCATCATGGGTGTCTACAATCTTGGAATCAGTGAGTGTGTCTGTATGGAGGGCTACAGCTACACACCATGTCACCAAACAGCACATAGAGTATCACACTCAACATGGACCAGAGGAAGCGAAGGAAAGATTTGTCTCAGGAGATTAGAAAGAACATTATAGACAAGCATGTTAAAGGTAAAGGCTAATAAGACCATCTCCAAGCAGCTTGAAATTCCTGTGACTACAGTTGCACATATTATTCAGAAATTTAAGATCCATGGGATTATAGCCAACCTCCCTGGACATGGCCACAGGAGGAAAATTGATAAATCAAAGAGACGCATAATACGAAAGATAAAAAAGAGCCCAGAAAAACTTCTAAAGAGATTAAAGGTGAACTTCAAGCTCAAGAAACATCAGTGTCAGATCACACCATCCGTCGTTGTATGAGCCAAAGTGGACTTCATGGAGGAGGACGCCATTGTTGAAAAATAAATCACAAAAAAGCAAGACTGAAATTTGCCAAACTACATGTTGACAAGCCACAAAGCTTCTAGGAGAATGTCCTATGGACAGATGAGACAAACATGGAACTTTTGGGCAATGCACATCAGCCCTATATTCACAGATGGAAAATGAAGCATATCAATAAAAGAACACTGTCCCTACTGTGAAACATGGAGGAGGCTCTGTTATGTTCTGGGGCTGCTTTGCTGCATATGGCACAGGGTGTCTTGAATCTGTGCAGGGTACGATGAAATCTCAAGACTATCAAGGGATTCTAGAGAGAAATGTACTGACCAGTGTCAGTCGCAGGTCATGAGTCTAAAAACAGAATAATGACCCAAAACACACAGCTAGAAACACCCAAAGAAGGCTAAGAGGAAAACATTGGACTATTCTGAAGTGGCCTTCTATGAGCCCTGACCTAAATCCTATGGAGCATCTTTGGAAAGAGCTGAAACATGCCGTCTGGAAAAGGCAACCTTCAAACACAAGACAACTGGAGCAGTTTGCTCTTCAGGAGTGGGCAAAAATGCCTGTCGAGAGGCGCAGAAGTCTCATTGACAGTTACAGGAATCGTTTGATTGCAGTGATTGCCTCAAAAGGTTGTGCAACAAAATATTTAGGGTACCATCATTTCTGTCCAGGCCTATTTCATGAGTTTTATTATTAATTCCGTGGAAGCATGGCTGAAAAGCAATGTCTGACTTTAATTTTTTCATTTTCTTCAATTTTTTTATTCTTTATTACTTTTGTCAGATTCAAGATATGTCTGTGACCATTGTGGGTTTTTCTCTCATTAACCCCTTCGCGACCCAGCTTGTTTTCACCTTTCTAACCCAGACAATTTTTCAATTCTGACCACTGTCCCTTTTTGAGGTAATGACTCTGGAACACTTCAACGTATCCCACTGATTCTGCGTTTGTTTTCTCGTGACATATTGTACTTTATGATGGCAGTAACCTTTTTTTGATATAACTTGCGTTTATTAGCGACAAAACGGAAATTTGGCGAAAATTTTTGAAATTTTTCAACTTTTAATTTTTATGCCCTTAAATCCGTCGTATCGCACAAAATAGTTAATAAATAACATTTCCCACATGTCGACTTTACATGAGCACAATTTTTGAAACTTTTTTTTTTTTGTTAGGAAGTTATAAGGGTTAAAGTTGACCAGCGATTTCTCATTTTTTCAACAAATTTTACAAATATATATATTTCATAATATAATTTTTTTTTTTTTTTTAAGAGACCACATCACATTTGAAGTGACGTTGAGGATTGTACATGACAGAAAATACCCCAAAATGACACCATTCTAAAAACTGCACCCCTCATGGTGCTCAAAACCACATTCAAGAAGTTTATTAACCCTTCAGGTACTTCGCAGGAATTTTTGGAATGTGGAACGAAAAAATAAACATTTACTTTTCTATCACAAAAATTTTCATTTAGACCTAATTTTTTTTTTTTTTTTTTTCCTTTTGCAAGGGTAGCAAGAGAAAATGGACCATACATTTTGTTGTGCAATTTCTCCTGAGCATGCTGATACCCTACATGTGGGGGTAATCTACTGTTTGGGTGCACGGCAGGGCTCGGAAGGGTTGGAGCGCCATTTGACTTTTTGAATGTAAAATTTGATGGATTAATTAACGGACGCCATGTCGCGTTTGAAGACCTCCTGATGTGCCTAAACAGGGAAACCAATGCCAATCAATGGGTGCAAGAAAAAAAATCACAATGCACTCAGACCATGCGAGTGCCGTCCAAATTTTACACACCCATGTCCTTTGAAAAAGCCGGCAATTCATCTGCCGCATACTGTAAAATCACAGCGTGACCCAATAGAATAGATAGATATAAAAAGATGTCAGTCACATATAGAATTAGTACAGTGTGTGCAGCTTACTCTACAAGTATTTTATTAGTTACTAAATTATTTTCTGAAATAACTAACATAGGGTCCACCGACAATTTACTAACCAGCAGGGGGAAAGCTGACAGCTGTGGGCAAATGTTTATAGCCTAGTAAGGGGGTAATACACATGGAACTTCCCAGGATATTAATATCAGTTCACAGCTGTATACTTGGCCTTTCCTGGTTATTAAAATGGGAGTCCCCTCAAAAAAAAATGACGTAAAGTCTCCCTATAATTAATAACCAGCAAAGGCTTGGCAGACAGGTTTGGGCTGGTATTAATAGCCTACAAAGGGACCATGGACATTGGCTCCATTCCAGACTAAAAACATCAGCTCTCAGCTGCCCCAGAAATGGAGCTTATCTAAGATGCACCAATTCTGGCACTTAGCCTCGCTCTTCCCATTTGCCCTGGTGTGGTGGCAAATGGGGTGATGGGGGGGATTGATGTCACCTTTTGTATTGTCAGGTGACATCAAGCCCAGAAATTAGTAATAGAGAGGCGTCAATAAGACACCCCCATTACTAACCCCATAGTCAATTTGAATTAGAATAAAACACACACACCAAGAATAAAGTCTTTAATTGAAAGAATGACACTTATTCCTTTAAATGAATCTAAAATAAACCATACTCACATCATTGCCCAGTCCACTGAAGGCAATGTCTCCTGTAGCATAATTAAAGTAATAAATAACAAAATTCCTCACCTGTCCGCCGAGAGGATAATAATCCATTTGCCCCATGACTGGTCTAGCTCTGCTACATCTACATGGCAGGCTACCATCCAGCAGAGGCACTGAGCTGTGTGTGTTTGCGCAGCTCAGTGTCTCGCGGTGAACTCTTTTCACCTCACTGATGTCACCACGAGTGTGAGGAAGTTCCCATGCTCACAATGATGGCAGAAAGGTCCTGTGACTTCACAACCAATGAATTCAGTTCAACTCACGTCAGCGCTATAGCTGTGGGAAGAGTTCTAACGGTGCTCGCACTGACGTTAGTGAGTTGAACTGAGTTCATTGGTTCTGAATTCCCTGGACCTTTCTGTTGGTGCAGTGAGCCTGAGAACTTTCTCACGCTCGCTGTGAGGTGAAAGGAGTTCACTGTGAGACATCTAACCAAGCATGCACAGCTCAGTTTCTCTGCTGGATAGAATGTTGTACAGTTGCATTATGCAACAATGCAGTCAGGATGTAGCAGAGCTAGATGCGACGCGGGATAAATGGATTATTATCTTCTTGAGGGTCAGGTGAGGAATATGGTTGTAATTTTAATTTTGTTACAGGGGACATTGGCTTGAGTGGACTGGGCAATGACATGAGTATGGTTTAATGTAGGTTTGTTAAAGGAGTTTGTGTCATTCTTTCAATTAAAGGACTTTATTCTCGGTGTGTTTTTACAAATACAAAGGTTTTTTATATACAATTTGACTATGGGGTTAGTAATGGGGACGTATTAGAGTATGTTTCCACGTGGGGTATTGGCAGCGCTTTGGACGCAGCTTCGCCCAAAGTGCTACCCCAGTTTGTACGTGCGGTGATTCCGCATATGTTCATTGAACAAGTACAGAGTCACCGCATCCTATACATAGGACGGGGCTATTTATCTTGCGGAGACTGTGCGTCTCCGCAAGAAAAAGATGTGCTGTGGTCTAGAAAGATGCGCCACATGTGCGTACATGCAGGTATGCCACCTGCGTGTTCGCACGCATAGTGGAGATGGAATTTCATAAAATCCCCTCCACTATGCTGTAACATCTGGCCGCTGCGGATTGGATGCTATGACTGTGCGCAGCGTCCAATCCACAGCATTTCTTGACTGTAGAAACATACCCTTACAAACACCTCTCCTTTACTAACCTCTGGGCTTGATGTCACCTGACAATACAAAGGTGCCATCAACCCCCCAACCATCAACCCATTTGCCACACTGTAATTCTACTGTATGCGGCCGATGAATTGCTGGCTTTTCATCAATATATATGTGTGTGCATTAAAGTATATTTCCTTGGAAAAACATGTGTAAATGACATGGAGAATTAGTCTATGTCACAGTTCATGATAAAATCATATTGCAATCGAATAGCAATGACATGGCATTCAGATGTCAATCTGATGCTAGGTGTGAAAAATCGGATTGTAATTGCATGAAAATTGCATGGCACGTTCATGACATTAGTCCTACTTTTCTGGACCGAAATCAGAACTTTTTTTTCACGGTAATGGGTACAAGCTCTTACCGCCTAATCCCCTGAAGCCATTGTCACCTGTAAACAAACAAAAATAAAAGACAACAGTATCTCTCACCTCTCCAAAGTTGAAAGAATCAAGTTACCAACGTTGTAATCCATCTGTCTGACATTTGCTCATAATAATAATAAACTTTATTTATATAGCGCCAAAATATTTTACAGCGCTTTACAATTCAACAGTTTATATACAACAGTCATAACAAAGTTAAGAATAATACAATAATTAATGCAATGTAGTTGACGACCCTCCCTGTGAGAGCTTACAATCTACAATGTGATGGGAGTGACACAAAGTACAGGGGCTTATTTAAAATGATAGTCCAGCCATCTTGAGGAATTGGGGGTGGATAAAGGTTGGATGTGCTAGTCACCAGCCAATATTTGTAGTGCTTTTGGGTGCGATGGAGTTTGATGGAGAGTTATGAGACAACCGCTCCTGCTGAAGAGCAAGGGAAAATGACTCCCTGCAGCCTATGAATTGTGATGACCTCGGTGAGATCAATGCAGTTCACCTTGAGAAATCAGGGTGCAATGAGTCATTCTACCTAGCTTTTCAATGTGAGTGGTCACCTCAGGTCATCGCTTTTGCTGATGAGCAAATGTTGCACAGATGGATTACGGCGGGGAACATTTTGGATTCTTTCAACTTTGGACAGGTGAGGGATATTGTTTTTTTTTCATTTGTTTTTTTACAGGGGACAATGGGTTCACTGGATTAGGTGTTAAGGTGAGTATAATGTGTTTTTATACTTAGACAGCGGGGGCCGAATACAATTCTCAACATTGTCCCCTGCTTTCGCTGATCATAGGCAGAGCAGGGTAAAATGATGTGAGCTGTCTCAAAAACCTGGAGCCGGGGATCAGCGCGAACAGTACCACTGATTCCCAGGCGCCGGTACATGTCACCCTGATGACGCACGGCTGTCATCCATGTGTCATTAGTGTACATGTGTGCGAGATGTTTTGTGGCCCGTTCTGCTGCTAAAAAAGTCATGTCAGTGTGGCTTGCCCAAAGACACACGGTCCGTGGAAACACACTAACAATGTACGCATATCCATTCACTTGAATCGGTCTACGTATTTAAGTGTCTCCGGTACGTTTGAAAACGGTCACCACATGTATTGGACACACAAACGTGTGAAGGAGGGGGGTACTCTCATTTCCAAGATCCTATCCCAAAATATAGTTGGTATAATAATAATAATAATAATAGCAAATACCTCCAATTAGAAATGTGGTATAGTTTTTCTGATTCTCTATGTTGCGGGCCTTATATGTAAAGAACTTTCGATATAGTCTTTTTTCACCTACATATTTTTGGGAATCATTGTCCCTGGAAGCCTTTTAAAAGCTCCATATATGGACTATTGCATTACTATTTATGCATATATTTCCTCATGAAGTTCTTTGTACCTAGTTTATAGGCCATTTTTTTTGCTTTAACCCCTTAAGCCCCAAGGGTGGTTTGTACGTTAGTGACCGGGCCATTTTTTACAATTCTGACCACTGTCCCTTTATGAGGTAATAACTCTGGAACGCTTCCATGGATCCCGGTGATTCTGACATTGTTTTCTCGTGACATATTGTACTTCATGTTAGTGGTTAAATTTCATTCAAATAACTTGCGTTTATTTGTGAAAAAAATGGAAATTTGGCAAAAATGTTGAAAATTTCGCAATTTTCCAACTTTGAATTTTTATGCCCTTAAATCACAGAGATACGGCACACAAAAAACTTGATAAGTAACATTTCCCACATGTTTACTTTACATCAGCACAATTTTGGAACCAAAATTTTTTTTTGTTAGGAAGTTATAAGGGTTAAAAATTGACCAGCGATTTCTCATTTTTGCAACACCATTTTATTTTTAGGACCACATCACATTTGAAGTCACTTTGAGGAGTCTATATGATAGAAAATACCCAAAAGTGACACCATTCTAAAAACTGCACCCCTTAAGGTGCTCAAAACCACATTCAAAAAGTTTATTAACCCTTTAGGTGCGTCACAGGAATTTTTTGAATATTTAAAAAAAAAAATGAACATTTAACTTTTTTTCACAAAAAAAATACTTCAAGTTCAATTTTTTTTATTTTACCAAGGGTAACAGGAGAAATTGGACTGCAAAATTTATTGTGCAATTTGTCCTGAGTACGCTGATACCTGATATGTGGGGGGGAACCACTGTTCCGGCGCATGGCTGAGCTCAGAAGGGAAGGAGCGCCGTCTGACTTTTTCAATGCAAAATTGGCTGGAATTCTGATCGGATGCCATGTCACGTTTGGAGAGCCCCTGATGTACCTAAACAGTGGAAACCCCCCACAAGTGACCCCATTTTGGAAACTAGACCCCCCAAGGAACTTATCTAGATATGTGGTTAGAACTTTGAACCCACAAGGGCTTCACAGAAGTTTATAACGTACAGCGGTACAATTAAAAAATCATATTTTTTCCACAAAAATGATCTTTTCACCCTCAATTCTTATTTTTCAAAGGGGAACAGGACCCTAAAAGTTATTGTGCAATTTGTCCTGAGTACTCTGATACCCCATATGTGGGGGTAGACCACTCTTTGGGTGCATGGCAGACCTCGGAAGGGAAGCGGCGCCATTTGACGTTTTTGGCTGGAACTGAGATCGGACACCATGTCGCGATTGGAAAACCCCTGATGTACCAAAACAGTGGAAACCCCCACAAATGACACCATTTTGGAAACTAGACCCCCCTTATCTAGATGTGTGGTGAGCACTTTGACCCCTCCAGTGCTTCACAGAAGTTTATAACGCCCGGGCCTGAAAATAATAAAATCGTATTTTTTCCACAAACATGATCTTTTAGTCACCATTTTTTTATTTTCCCAAGGGTAACAGGAGAAATTAGACCCCAAAAGTTGTTGTCCAATTTGTCCTGAGTACGCTGACACCCCATATGTGGGAGAAAACTACTGTATGGGCACACGTCGGGGCTCGAAAGGGAAGTAGTGACGTCTTGGAATGCAGACTTTGATGGAATGGTCTGCGGGTGTCATGTTGCCTTTGGAGAGCCCTTAATGTACCTAAACAGTGGAAACCCCCCACAAATGACCCCATTTTGGAAACTAGACCCCCTAAGGAACTTATCTAGATGTGTGGTGAGCACTTTGAACCCCCAAGTGCTTCACAGAAGTTTATAACACCCGGGCGTGAAAATAAAAAGATCATTTTTTCCACAAAAATATTTTTTCCCCCAATATTTTTATTTTCCTAAGGGTAACAGGAGAAATTGGACCCCAAAAGTTGTTTTGCAATTTGTCCTGAGTAGGCTGATACCCTACATGTGGGGGTAAAACACTGTTTGGGCGCATGGCAGAGCTTGGAAGGGAAGGAGCACCATATGACTTTTTCAACTCAGAATTGGCTGGAATTGAGATCAGATGCCATGTTGCATTTGGAGAGCCCCTGATGTGCCCAAACAGTAGAAACCCCCAATTCTAACTCCAACCCTAACCCCACACACCCCTAACCCTAATCTCAGCCCTAGCCCTAATGGGAAAATGGAAATAAATACATTTTCTTTTAATTTTATTATTTTTCCCTAACTAAGGGGGTGATAACGGGGGGTTTGATTTACTATTTATGGCGGTTTTTATGTTTGGCGGCTGTCACACGCTAAAAGACACTTTTTATTGTAAAAATAGTTTTTGCATCACCACATATTGAGAGCTATAATTTTTCCGTATTTTGACCCACTGAGTCATGTGAGGTCTTATTTTTTGCGGGACGAGTTGACGTTTTTATTGGTACCATTTTTGGGCACGTGATATCTTTTGATCGCTTTTTATTCCGATTTTTGGGACGCAGAATGAACAAAAACCAGCGTGAATTTCTTTTGGGGGGGTGCGTTTACACCATTCCATGTGCGATAAAATTGATAAAGCGGTTTTATTCTTCAGGTCAGTACGGTTACAGCGATACCTCATTTAGGTCGTTTTTTTATGTTTTGTCGGTTTTATGCAATGAAAACTATTTTATATAAAAAATTATTATTTTTGCATCGCTTTATTCCACGAGCTATAACTTTTTTATTGTTTCGCTGATGATGGTTTATGGTGTCTCGTTTTTTGTGGGACAAGATGATGTTTTCAGCGGTACCATGGATATTTATATGCGTCTTTTTGATCGCGCGTTATTGCACTTTATGTTCGGCGGTATGATAATAAAGCATTATTTTTTGCTTCTTTTTTTTATTTTTTAAGGGGTTCGCTAAAGGGGTTAACTATTGGGACAGTTTTATTGGGCAGGTCGTTACGGACGCGGCGATACCAAATATGTGTACTTTTATTATTTTATTTTTTTATTTCCAAAAAATGAATTTATTGGGGGAATATTTTTTTTTTTTCTAATTTATTTGGCGATTTTTTTTTTTTTTTTTTTTTTTTTTTTTTTTTTTTAAATTATTATTATTATTTTAACACTTTTTTTTTTTTACTTTATTACATTGTCCCAGGTGGGACAGCACTGTCCTGTGACAGACCGCTGATCTGTCACATCACAGATCACTGTGACAGATCAGCAGGCTTCCTCGTGCCTGCGCTTTGCAGGCACTGAGGAAGCCAGCTCCCTGTAGGCCCCCGAAGGTCCCCGTCGCCATCTTGGATTCGGGGGCCTGCAGGGAAGGAGCCCCCCGCAGCAGCGCTGCACATTGCGCTGCCGTGGGGGGCTCAGGGAAGCACGGAGGGAGCCCCCCTCCCTGCCGATGCTTCCCTTTAACCCCTGGTACACCGCGATCGTGTTTGATCGCGGTGTGCAAGGGGTTAACGTGTTGGGGGCGGTCCGTGACCGCCCCTGACACATTGTGCCGGATGTCAGCTATGATAATCAGCTGACACCCGGCCGCGATCAGCGGCGCTCACCACATGGGCGCCGCTGATCGCTATGATGTACTATCCCGTCCCTGGGAATTAAGTCCCAGGGCACATGAACGGGATAGTACGTCTCATGGCAGAAAGGGGTTAACTGCTCCTATAAATATTGCATTGCAGTTCAATGCTTTTTAATTGATTTATAATAAAACTTTATTGTTTTTATGGCACATGGTTTCTGTTTTCTTTCTCTTGTATGATTTATGAATTAATTGGAAATGCCACCTCTATTTAGGCAACATATGATATTGTGATATTCATTATACTTTGAGTTGTATAGAATTATGTATATAGAAATTATATAAAAATATAAAGCATTGATATTGAAAAATAATAAAATTAGTTTTATTTTTGGTAGATGACTGTGGTGTCAAACCAGATACCTATGAAAAGCATGCCATTATTCCAGCTATACCTCCAGCCCTTCAGAGCAAAAATCAATCATCGGAGCCTTTTCAATCAGTCACCTATTTGGATTCATCACAGACTGTTGAGCAAAATAAAAGCCGCAAAAGTGATGTTGAACATGAAATAATTCCCACAGAGAAGAAACCATTTACCTGTTCAGAATGTGGGAAATATTTTAAACATAAATCTCAATTGCTTAGACATGAGAGAATTCACACAGGAGAAAAGCCATTTTCATGTTCAGAATGTGGGAAATGTTTTAACCGTAAGTCAAATATGGTTACACATTACAGAATTCACACAGGGGAGAAGCCGTATTCATGTTCAGAATGTGGGAAATGTTTTACCAAGAAACCAGATCTTCTTAAACATCAAATAATTCACACAGGTGAGAAGCCATATTCATGTCTAGAATGTGGGAAATGTTTTAACCGTAAGTCAAGTTTGATTACACATAACAGAAGTCACACAGGGGAGAAACCTTTTTCATGTTCAGAATGTGGGAAATGTTTTACCAAGAAAATAGATCTTCTTAAACATCAGATAATTCACACAGGTGAGAAGCCATATTCATGTCCAGAATGTGGGAAATGTTTCAACCAGAAATCGAGTCTTCTCAATCATCAGAGAATTCACACAGGGGAGAAGCCATTTTCATGTTCAGAATGTGGGAAATGTTTTAACCGTAAGTCAAATTTGATTACACATTACAGAAGTCACACAGGGGAGAAGCCTTTTTCTTGTTCAGAATGTGGGAAATGTTTTACCAAGAAAATAGATCTTCTTAAACATCAAATAATTCACACAGGTGAGAAGCCATTATCATGTTCAGAATGTGGGAAATGTTTCAAACATAAATCTAACTTGCTTTCACATGAGAGAATTCACACAGGACAGAAGCCATTTTCATGTTCAGAATGTGGGAAACGTTTTAACCAGAAGTCAAATTTGATTACACATTACAGAAGTCACACAGGGGAGAAGCCATATTCATGTCCAGAATGTGGGATCGCTTTTAGCCAGAGATCATATCTTCTCAAACATCAAAGAATCCACACAGGAGAGAAGCCATATTCATGTCCAGAATGTGGGAAGTGTTTTAACCAGAAGTCAAAATTGCTTAGGCACTACAGAATTCACACAGGGGAAAAGCCATATCCATGTCCAGAATGTGGGAAACGTTTTATCCAGAAACCTGATCTTCTTAAACATCAAAGAATTCACACAGGAGAGAAGCCATATTCATGTCCAGAATGTGGGAAATGTTTTAGCCAGGGACCAGGTCTTATTACACATCAAAGAACTCACACAGGAGAGAAGCCATATTCATGTCCAGAATGTGGGAAATGTTATAGTTCGAGATCAAAGCTTGTTGCACATCAGAGAACTCATACAGGTTAGAAACCATTTTTATGTTCAGAATGTGGGAAATGTTATTCCTGGGAATCATATCTTTTTCTTCGCAAAACTCATGTAGAGTGTGAAGGAAATATATAATCAAGAATTGAAACTAATAAGGCAGTAGAGTTACATTTAGTTGACAAAAGGGGGAAACTGGATATACCAATATTGTAAACACAAAAGGGCTTTTGCTGGAGGTAGGTGTCAATCCTGGCACCTTAGCTCTTGAATTCTCAGCTTATAGAGGGGATAGCAAATGGTCTGTACTAGAAGGAATCCATATATACTCGAGTTTAAGCAGAGGTCCCTAGTTTTGCCACAAAAAAACTGGGAAAACTTATTTACTCGAATAAGCCTAGGGTGGGAAATACAGCAGCTACTGGTAAATTTCACAAATAAAAATAGATACCAATAAAAGTAAAATTAATTGAGACATCAGAAGGTTAAATGTTTTTGAATATCCATATTGAATCAGGAGCCCCATATAATGCTCCATAAAGTTCAATATGGGCCCCATAAGATGCTCCATACAAAAAATATGCCCCATAAAATGCTGCATAAATGGTTAATGATGGCTCCATAAGATGCTTCATAGAATAATTTGCCCCATATGCTGCTCTATAAAGGTTAATAATGGCCCCATAGGATGCTCCATAGAGTAATATGCCCCATATGCTGCTGCTGTGATAAAAAAGACATACTTCCCTCCTGTCGCTGGGGGCCAGGTGCCGGTGTTGCCACCATCTCAGGCCCCTGGCACTTGAGATATTCACCTGAACCCATTCCACCGCCGCGTGCTGCTCCATCTTCTGGGTCTCTGCACTGACTGTTCAGGCAGAGGGCACGCACTAAACATGTCATCGCGCCCTCTGACCTGGACATCACAACCAGAGGATGTGGAAGACAGTGCGGTGGTGGAACGGGGACAGGTGAATGTTGCATGGCTCCCCCCGTCATACTCGCCTCCTCCTGGCGCGTTCTCTTAACTTCCCTGCTTCTCTGATGGTCTCCGGCACTTGTTTCTGTGTTCAGTGGTCACATGGTACCACTCATTAAAGTAATGAATATGCGCTCCACGCCTATGGGAGTGGAGTCGCGTTCATATTCATTACTTTAATGAGCGGTACCACGTGACTGCTGAACGCAGGAAGAGCTGCCGGCACCGGAGACCATCTGAGAAGCAGGGAAGTGCAGAGATGTCACCAGGAGGGGGTGAGTATGATGTGACAGCCGCTGGCTCCTCCACCGACCCCCTGGAACAATGACTTGAGTATAAGCCGAAAGGGGCACTTTCAGCCTAAAAAAAGGGCTGAAAATCTCGGCTTATACTCGAGTATATACGGTATCGCCTATTGTCTGTGTAGGAAGAGATAAGTATTTGAAAGGGGACAACTTGGCTTATCCAGCCATTCATTGACAGATTTGTTTAATCCTTTCCCGATTTGCGCGGTGTATATATAAGGCGCTGCAGGAGCTGTTACCGCAAACTGCCATATAGATATGGCGCTGTGATCGGCTAGATCAGCGATCTGTCATTATACAGTTGATGTCCCATCCGGGGACAATGTAAAAGAGTTGAAGCGTATTGAGCGCGAAACGGCTGTTGTCTGTCTTCCAGCACATTGCTCCCATGCCTATGCCGATGCCTTGTGTATGTGAAATAAAGTGATTTGATTCACATGAACGGTGAGTGCCATCCTGCTTTTTCTCTTTCTCCACAACGAAATGTTCTGTTCTTTCAATATGGGATTGAGCACCCGTTCCAAGTGGGATTAAGGTGTTTTTTATTAATGTGAAAAATATATGTGCAGACATCCAGGGTATTTTTCCACACAACGGTGCCGGATATCTATTTTCTCAATTTGTGAAAACTATGGAAAAATTATAGTTCTCAAAATATGCTGATGCAGTTTTTGTAATAAAAAGCGTCTGTGCGTGACAGCAGCCAAACATAAAAAAACTATAAATCTGGTGTGACGACCTAGCATTCTTTCTATCTGAATTATCCACATGTCTATTTTCTGTAAGCCAGGAGGAATAGACTGTTATCTATATGTTGAGTTTTGCATTTATGCGTTTGTTCTTCAGTTGGTCAAGAACCATACACTGTTGTCATATTAGTCTTAAACGATGATTTTTGATCATTTTGAATAGCTAATGTTTGCCTCTTATATCAGCTCCTACAACTTGTCTATCTTTAAAATACAGCGATGTAGGGTAATTAAACACTGGATTTTTACTTAATCTGTTGAATGACCATTGTGTGAGTCCTGTGGCTTGTTGACTTGCAAAAGAAGATTAAAAACTCTGCAGTCAAACAATGCAAGGTAACATCACATCTTCCTCTTGACCACTGAATGCTGGCTTGAATGACAACAGTTGTGAGCTATAAAAGTGGAATTTTCCTCTAACAATATACATCCAGAGAGCCAAGACATCCAGAGATCCAAAGAGCCAGAGACTCTTTACAAGACCACAGCCAGGAACACTCTACAGGATGGCTTCCAGATCATGGCTCCATCAAGAGGGAAACAGATTTGACATTTTACAGGATGACAGTTTAGGGGACCACGGCCCCAGCTGAAAGAATAACCATCTACACCATTGACCACCACTGTGCCATAGATATGTTTGAGGTAGTGAGGATTTGGACCCACTGATCACCAGAGCCCCATAGATAAGTTTGGGAAAGCCAGGATTGGCACCCACCTGGCTTCATGGAGATGTTCAGAGAAACCTGGATCTGACCCTCTGGTCACCTGGCCTTGTATTTCACTGGACTGTTGGCTTCCCAGGCTTGTTGCTGCCTCCTCCTGTGCATTCCACAGGTGGGGTAGTCGGCTCTGGAAGCTCTGAAGTCACAGCTGCTCTTGTCCTTGCGAGTTAGCGACTCTAATTTTACACTATTGTGGGTATTTTTCTGGGACTGATCTATATATTATTTGCCTGTTTTGTGGTTGAATAATGTATTACCATACTTTTACCTTCATCCTGTGTTATCTGAATAGTATTATGACCATGGTCGATGGAGAGCGGGCGTTCAGTGGGATGACCCTTGGTCCATGCAGTTTCGGCTAGCGGTCAAGAGCATTCGCGGACCCCTGTGTCTCCACATCTAGTATAGCTGTAATCACACTTACCCGAAGAATAAAGTCACCTTATCACTTATTACATACGATGGACAGCATAAGAATAAATATAACCAATTTTTCACCTGCTGTTGATTTGTTCATTCTGCCTCCCAAAGATCGCAGTAAGGTTTGCCTCATTTATTTTGCCCTCTAAGCTGAGCGCTTACAGCAGGTTTTCCTTGTAAATCTCTGAAATACATGGTTCAGATGGAACCTCTGGTGGACGACTCACTGTGCAGTGGGTACAGAAAATATTCAGACCCCTTTAAATTTTTCATTCTTTGTTTTATTGCAGTTATTTTGTTAAATTCAAAAAAGTTCATTTTTGTTCTCAGTAATGTACACATCTTGACTTTAAAAAGCCAGAAATGTAGAATCATAGAATCGTAGAGTTGGAAGGGACCTCCTGGGCCATCTGGTCCAACCCCCTGCTCAAAGCAGGATTTGCTAAATCATCCCAGTTAGATGTCTGTCCAGCCTCTGTTTGAAGACTTCCATTGAAGGAGAACTCACCACTTCTCGTGGCAGCCTGTTCCACTCATTGATCACTCTAACTGTCAAAAAGTTTTTTCTAATATCTAATCTGTGTCTCCTCCCATTCAGCTTCATCCCATTGCTTATAGTCTTTCCTTGTGCAAATGAGAATAAAGTTGATCCTTCTACAATGTGACAGCCCTTTAGATATTTGTAGACAGCTATTAAGTCTCCTCTCAGTCTTCTCTTTTGCAAACTAAACATTCCCAAATCCTGCAACCTTTCCTCATAAGACAGGGTTTGCAGACCGGTCACCATTCTGGTCGCTCTTTTCTGAACTTGCTCCAGTTTGTTGATGTCTTTTTTAAAATGTGGTGCCCAAAATTGGACACAATATTCCAGATGAGGTCTGACCAAAGAGGAGTAGAGGGAAATAATTACTTCACGTGATCTAGACTGTATGCTTCTGTTAATACATCCTAGAATTGCATTTGCCTTTTTTGCTGCTGCATCACACTGTTGACTCATATTCAGTCTGTGATCTATTAGTATACCCAAGTCTTTTTCACATGTGCTGTCACTTAGCCCTATTCCTCCCATTCTATATATGCTTTTTTCATTTTTATTGCCCAGATGTAGTACTTTGCATTTCTCCCTGTTAAAAACCATTCTGTTAGTTGCTGCCCACTTCTCCAGTTTATTTAAATCTTTTTGAATCCTCTCTCTCTTCTCTAGTATTAGCTATCCCTCCTAGCTTTGTGTCATCAGCAAATTTAATCAGTTTACCCTCAATTCCTTCATCTAAATCGTTGATAAAGATGTTGAACAATACAGGGCCCAGGACAGAGCCCTGTGGTACCCCACTTGAGACATTCTTCCAACTGGATGTGCAGCCATTTACGACCACTCTTTGGGTCCGATCACTAAGCCAGTTATGAATCCACCTAACAGTTGCCTTGTCCATTCCATACTTAGTCATTTTTTCAATAAGGATTGTATGAGAGACTTTGTCAAATGCTTTGCTGAAGTCAAGATATACTATATCTACAGCATTTCCTTGATCCACCCAATCAGTAATACCATCATAGAAGGAAATTAAATTAGTCTGACATGACTTATTAGTTACAAACCCATGCTGACTCTGTTTAATCACTTCATTCTTATCCAGGTATTGACATACATGTTGTTTAATAATTTGTTCAAAGATCTTTCCTGGTATAGAAGTCAGACTCACCGGCCTATAGTTGCCTGGGTCCACCTTCTTCCCCTTTTTGAAGATAGGAACAACATTTGCTCTTCTCCAGTCTTCTGGCACTTCTCCTGTTCTCCAAGAATTTTCAAAGATTATGGAGAGGGGTTCAAAAATTTCTTCTGCTATCTCCTTCAGTACTCTGGGGTGTAATTCATCTGGACCTGGAGACTTGAATACATTTAGGTTAGCTAAGTGTTTCCTCACTATCTTTCTGTTTATAGATATCCTGGATTCTTCTATTCCCTTAATAGGACAGTGAATAACAGTTGATGTTACATTTCCTTTCTGAGAGAAAACAGATGCAAAATAGGAATTTAAAAGTTCAGCCTTCTCAACATCCTGTCTTACCATTTCATCATTTTCATCCTGTAAAAATCCTATAGCATCTTTGACTTTTCTTTTACTTTTGACATATCCCCAAAATCCTTTATTATTGCTTTTGACATCTCTTGCAAGCCTCAATTCATTTTCAGCTTTAGATAATCTGATTTGTGCCTTGCAGGTTCTGCAGACAGCATTATATTCTTCTTTAGATATGCCTCCTTCTTTCCATGTTATAAACATTTTTTGCTTCCTTTTTAGCATGTGCTTAAGTTCTGTGTTCATCCATCCTGGTTTCCTTAAATGCTTCCTATTCTTCCCTCTTTTCGGAATTGTTAACAACTGTGCTTTGAGAATTTCATTTTTCAAGATTTCCCATCCTTCCTGGACATTTTTGTCTTTAAGGATATCCAGCCATTGGATCCCTCCAATTCTCTTTCTGAATCCCTTAAAATCTGCCTTTCTGAAATCTAACCTTGACGTCTGAGTCTTCACAGGTCTTCCGCCTCTAGTTATCCAAAATTCTAAAATAGCATGGTCGCTACCTCCTAGGGTCCCAGCCACTTTTACCTCCTCAACCATTTCCTCCCTGTTTATAAGGATTAGATCCAAGGTAGCAGTTCCCCTTGTTTTCTCCTTTACCTTTTGGAAGATAAAGTTGTCAGCAAGAGAGGATAAGAATTTCCTTGACCTGTTAGTTTTGCCTGAGAGAGATTCCCAACAAATGTCTGGATAGTTGAAATCTCCCATGACAACTATGTCATATTTTTTGGAGAACTTGGCCATTTGATGCATAAAGAGTTCATCCATATCTTCAGCTTGCACAGGCGGCCTGTAGTAAATGCCTACAATGGTGTCCTTTCCATTGTTCTGTCCTTGTATTCTTACCCAAACAGTTTCCACAGAACTCCCAGTCTCTGAAGCTTCAATCTCTGTGCAGATATACGCATTTCTAACATACAATGCGACACCCCCTCCTCGTTTATCAAGTCTGTTTCTTGCAAATAAGTTGTATCCTTCTAGTCTTGTATTCCAATCATGTGTATTGTCCCACCAAGTTTCAGTGATTCCAATGACATCATATTTCTTTTCCTGTGTTAGTAGTTCCAATTCTCCTTGTTTGTTGCCCATGCTTTGTGCATTAGTATAGAAACATTTTAGTTTGTGATTGGTTTCTCTTTCTCCAATATTTTTTTTAATTAGATTCTTTCGTCTTTGTTCTTCCTTTCCACTTCTAATAGCAGAGTTCTCAGTAGCATTTGTCAGGTGTATGGCTTTTTCTGGTCTTTTGCTTCCCTTCCCATGTTGTTCTAGTTTAAAGCTCTCCTTACAAGTGTAGCAAGGCGACTTCCAAATACCTGCTTTCCAGTCTTCGTAAGGTGCACCCCATCTCTAGCAAGTAGTCCATCGTATAAGTAGTTCACTCCGTGATCCAGAAATCCAAATCGTTGCTGACGGCACCATCGACGTAGCCAGTTGTTCACCTGCAGAATCTTATTCCACCTCCTTGTTCCATGGCCATCCACTGGGAGGATGGAAGAGAAGACCACCTGCGCTCCCAGTTCTTTCACTTTCTTGCCTAAGTCTTCAAAGTCTCTGCAGATGGTTTCCAGGTCGTTTCTTGCGGTGTCATTTGTCCCCACATGTAGTAGCAGGAATGGGTAGTCATCTGTAGGTCTGAAGAGTCCTGATATCCTGTCAGACACATCTTTAATTTTTGCACCTGGAAGACAGCACATTTCTCTTGAAGTTATATCCGGTCTGCAGATAGCGGCCTCTGTTCCTCTCAACAGGGAATCCCCCATGACCACCACTCTCCGTTTCTTCTTCACAACATTTTTCTTTCTCCATCCAGGAGGACTCTGAAGGCGTACAAGGTTGCTGTTTGTTGGCAAAGTCTTATCCTGATGTATTTCTTCATCGTTTTCCTGCGTGAGAGCCTGGTACTGGTTTCTGAGCAGTATGGGTGCTGACTGCCTCCTGATCCTCCTGCTTCTCTGGGTCACATGTCTCCAATCCTCTGTTTCTTCAGGTGCACTTCGAATTTCTTCTCTTTCTGTAACATGAAGAGATAATTCTGCTCTGTCCAAGAACTCTTCACCTTCCTTAATGATCTTCAACGTAGCTAACCTCTCTTCGAGATTTTGCAACTTTTCCTCCAACAGGGTCACAAGCTTGCATTTGTGGCATGTGAAGTTTGGCTTTTCCACTGGTAAATCTGTGAACATGTAGCAAGAAATGCAGCTCACCAAATGGCTCCTGGCCTCTTCCATCTTGAGATTTCTTAAAAAGATGAAAGATGAGCCAAAATTCGATTTCCTCTTTTCAGCTGCAACGGCCAAAACCCAGTGATCGTTGAGCTCGCGGAGACTCTTCACTTATCCCAGAAGGCACTGGGAATATGCAAATGATCTCCTCAAGACTCTTCCCCTGGTTTCTCCGATTTCCTCTTTTCAGCTGCAACGGCCAAAACCCAGTGATCGTTGAGCTCGCGGAGACTCTTCACTTATCCCAGAAGGCACTGGGAATATGCAAATGATCTCCTCAAGACTCTTCCCCTGGTCTTCCCCTAACATTTAGAAATGTTAGCAAATTAAAAAAGAAAAACTTAAATGTCACATGGTCATAAGTATTCAGACCCTTTGCTCAGTATTGAGTAGAAGCACCCTTTTGAGCTAGTACAGCCATGAGTCTTCTTTGGAATAATGCAACAAGTTTTTCACACCTGGATTTGGGGATCCTCTGTTATTCTTCCTTGCAGATCCTCTCCAGGTGGATGATGATCGTTGGTGGATGGCCATTTTCTGGTCTCTCCAGAGATGCTCAATTGGGTTTAGGTTAAGCTCTGGCTGGGCCGGTCAAGAATGGTCAAAGAGTTGTTCTGAAGCCACTCCTTTGTTATTTTAGCTGTGTACTTATGGTCATTGTCTTGTTGGAAGATATTACGCGCCCCGATGCTCACCTGGGGTCCCCCTCCTCCCGGTGCGTCCCTCCTTCATCCTCGCGCCGTGCCCTGTCTGGCTTTGCAGGGTCACGGCGCGTCAGAGGCACGCACATGCGCACTCGCTCGTTTCTCACCGCGGGGCATCCTGGGAGCACGTGACCCGGTGGCTCCGCCCCCAACATGGCGGCGCCCACCGGGTATTTCTGTCTGGCGTCTTGAATGGTAAGACGCCTGTTCGTATTCCTCTGTGGCGCTTAGCGTTCCTGCGCAGCGTCGCTCCGACTCTCAGGTCCCCCCTCTCTCTGGTCTGCGCTCTGCTCTCCGCTCCATAGCCCCGACTGGACCCCCGCTCAGTTCCCTCTGCTGCCTCCATGCCTGTACCTCGCCTGGTCCTTCTCTGCTGCTGTCATCGGCGGTTCCTTAGCTAGGGTTCCGTCCTTACCCCTAGGTCAGTTCCCCCCTAACCTTTCTTCCTTCTTCCAGCGTTCCTGCTCTGGCTCCATCCTGATCGGTCCTGGTTCCCTACGTTCTGTTCCCTCCTGCTCCGGGTCTACTCTAGTCAGTGTCCTTTGGCCTTTCCCTCTGTACACTCCCTGGGTCGTCCCTTTGGTTCCGGCTGTCGTGGTCTCACCCCCCTTGGGCCTGCCCCTAACACTCCCTGTATAGGGGGTGGTCATCACCTGGGCCGCTCGCCCTCGGGGGCTCTGGAGCCACGACCCAGAGGGTCCACTCTCCGGTTCCTACTTAGAACCGTAACAGAACAAACAGGCCATGGACCCCGCTGGAGCCGCTGCGGCTCAAAAGGAGTTGCTGTTTTTGCGAGAGAATCAAACTCGTATCATGGCTTTCATGAAATCCATGGATTCTCGTCTTTCCGGGCTCCAGTCCTCTGACCCTGGGAATGCCTCCCAACTGGCTGGACTGCAGCAGGAACTGGCCCAGCAAAGAGATACCCAGACCCATATCCTCAGTTATATGGCCTCCATAGATGACCGCTTACTCTCCTTACAGTCGGCTGCTGCAGCCCCCATTCCAGCCCAGGCGCCTCACCCGCCACCCCGTTTAGCTAAGCCGCCCCGCTATAACGGGGATCCCAAGCTGTGCCGAGGTTTCCTGAATCAATGCCGCCTCCATTTCGAACTCCTGCCCCTGCAATATCCCACTGAGCGGGCTAAGGTGGCTTTTATTGTCTCCCATCTTGAGGGAGACGCTTTAGCGTGGGTTAACCCCCTCTGGGAACGTGATGATCCGGTAGTCTCCCAGCTAGGTACTTTCTTCGAGACGTTTCGTCGAGTGTTCGACGAGCCGGGTCGCCTGGCCTCTACTACGGAATCTTTATTTAACCTCCACCAAGGGTCCCAAACCGTGGGTCAGTATGCCATCCGATTCCGAACCTTATCTTCTGATTTGGGATGGAATAACGAGGCCTTGGTAGGGGCCTTTTAGCGAGGCCTCGCGGGTCGAATTAAGGATGAGTTAGCTGGGCGGGATACTCCCACTGCCTTAGAAGATCTCATCTCGCTAGCTACACGTATCGACCTTCGGTTCCAGGAACGTGCTCGCGAGAGGAGACTTCCCCGTGCTTCCCCAACTATCCGCGCTCTACCCTGTCTTCGACCCGGAATATCCGCTTCTGCTTCCATGCCTGAACGCATGCAAGTAGACCGCCTTAAGGTATCTGCACAACGCCGGGAGGAAAGACGCACTCACGGTCTCTGCTTCTACTGTGGTAGTGACTCCCATCTGGTCCGTACCTGCCCGGAACGTCCGGAAAACTCCTCCGCCTAGGTCAGGTAAGAGAGGCCTCCCTAGGTGTGTATGATACCTCTCTACCCCTCACTCTGTCTGTCTTATTGCACGTTGGTGGAAAACGTTTTTCTCTGGCAGCCTATGTGGATTCCGGCGCAGCGGGAAATTTTATTAGGCTCAAAGAGGTTCTTAAATTTTTGGTCCCGGTCAAGACCTTAGAAACTCCACGGATCCTTGCTTCTGTGGACGGTAAACCTCTCCAAGAGACCATTACCTTGGTCACCCATGAGGTAGAACTCCAGGTAGGGGCCCTACACAAGGAGAGGATCGCTTTTTATGTCCTAGCGAGCATCTCTCACCCTATCCTTCTAGGTCTTCCCTGGTTACGAGCCCACAGCCCTACCTTAGACTGGCATAAGGGTAATATCCTGCGCTGGGGGGAGTCCTGTGGGTCTGGGTGTCTGCTGCCGGTGCGTCCCGTGGGTGGTTCTCCTTCCCCCTCCTTACCCCCCGGGTTGCCCATTGCTTACAGCTCTTTTTCGGATGTTTTTGACAAGAGGGAGGCCGAGAACCTTCCGCCTCACCGACCCTATGATTGCCCCATCGAGCTCGTCCCTGGAGCCACCCCTCCACGGGGTAGGATTTATCCGCTCTCGCCGGCAGAGACGCAAGCCATGTCGGTATACGCTCAAGAGAACTTAGCCAAGGGTTTCATATGGAAGTCTTCCTCTCCTGCGGGCGCAGGCTTCTTTTTTGTCAAGAAGAAGGACGGGTCGCTCCGCCCGTGCATTGATTACAGAGGTCTGAACAGCATCACGATTAAGAACAAGTACCCGTTACCCCTCATCCCCGAACTCTTTGATCGCCTGAGAGGGGCGCAAATATTTACTAAACTTGATCTTCGAGGAGCCTATAACTTGGTCCGAATTCGCGCTGGGGATGAGTGGAAGACCGCATTCAACACCCGTGACGGTCACTATGAATACCTGGTGATGCCGTTTGGCCTCTGTAACGCACCAGCGGTATTCCAGGAGCTCGTTAACGATATTTTTCGGGATCTCCTTTACTCCTGTGTCGTGGTTTATCTTGACGACATTCTTGTCTTCTCTCCAGATCTCTCCACCCATCGACGAGATGTACGGCAAGTGTTGCAGCGTCTAAGGGAGAACCACCTATTTGCCAAGTTGGAGAAATGCGCCTTCGAACAACCGTCCCTGCTGTTCCTTGGGTATATCGTTTCGAAGTCTGGATTGAGGATGGATCCCGAGAAAGTGTCCACGATCCTGGCCTGGCCCCGTCCCCTTGGTCTCAAAGCCATTCAACGCTTTCTCGGCTTTGCTAACTATTATAAGCAATTCGTTCCTCATTTTTCCACCATAACCAAGCCCATCTCTGCTCTTGTGCGCAAAGGAGCCAATCCCCGCCTCTGGCCTCCCGAGGCAGAAGACGCCTTTCTAACTCTGAAGAGAGAATTCGCTACAGCGCCCGTTCTCCACCGTCCTGATGCCGAGAGACCCTTCATTCTCGAGGTCGACGCATCCTCCGTGGGAGCGGGGGCGGTTCTCCTGCAAAGAACCTCCTCTGGCCGGACTGTCACCTGTGGGTTCTTTTCTAAAGCCTTTTCTCCTCCCGAACGCAATTACTCCATTGGGGACAAGGAACTACTGGCAATCAAACTGGCTTTAGAGGAATGGCGTTACCTTCTCGAAGGAGCTGTCCATCCCTTTACGATATTTACCGACCACAAGAATTTGGCCTATGTTCAGTCTGCCCAAAGGCTCAATCCCCGGCAAGCCCGATGGTTCCTATTTTTTGGACGCTTTGATTTCGAGCTCCGCTTTCGTCCGGGTAATAAGAACATCAGAGCTGATGCCTTATCAAGATCATTTCTCCCGACCAATGAAGAGGAGAGCCCCGCTCACATCATCGATCCAGCAAAGATCGTCACCCTAGCCCCTCTAAGTTTGGTCAACCCACCACCAGGCAAGACCTTGGTATTGGACCATGACAGAGTAAGGGTTCTGCACTGGGGACACTCTTCTAAGATCGCCGGGCATGTCGGAGCCAAGAGGACTCTATCCCTCATCTCCCGCCATTATTGGTGGCCTTCACTCCGCCAGGATGTCCTGGAATTTACCGCTTCTTGCTTATCCTGCGCCCGGAATAAGATTCCACGACAGCTACCCTCTGGTCTCTTACATCCTTTGCCGGTTCCATCAGTTCCCTGGAGCCACATCTCCATGGATTTCGTCACGGATCTACCTCCATCTTCCGGCTGCTCTGTCATTTTGGTGGTGGTAGACCGTTTTTCCAAAATGGCTCATTTCATCCCGCTACCTGGTCTGCCTTCTGCGCCCGAGTTGGCGAAGATCTTCGTGCATCATGTTTTCCGACTTCATGGTTTTCCCCAGCACATCTTGTCTGACCGTGGTGTTCAATTCACCTCTCGTTTCTGGAGAGCTCTCTCTAGCTCAATGGGGGTAGTCCTGGACTTCTCCTCCGCCTATCATCCACAATCCAACGGCCAAGTGGAGCGGATCAATCAGGTGTTAACCACTTATCTTCGACATTTTTCTAATGCACACCAAAGTAACTGGGTCTCACTGCTACCCTGGGCGGAATTTGCTCACAACAATCACCCCAACGAGTCCTCTTCCAAGTCTCCCTTTTTTGTAGTTTTTGGGCAGCATCCGGGCATTCCTCTTCCCGTGTCCCCCACCTCGGGCGTGCCGGCGGCGGACTCCTTGTCCTCAGAATTCTCTAAAATTTGGGAGGAGACTAAAACGTCCCTTGAGAGAGCTAGCGATCGGATGAAAAGATACGCCGACAAGAGGCGCCTGGACACCCCTCCTTATCATCCAGGCGATAAGGTCTGGCTGTCCTCGCGCTTCCTCCGACTTAAAATCCCCTCTTATAAGTTAGGTCCACGTTACGTTGGCCCCTTTGAGGTTTTGACTCGCATCAATGATGTAACCTATAAACTAAAATTGCCTGCCTCCCTGCGGATCCCCAACACTTTCCATGTCTCGCTTCTCAAACCCACAGTGTTTAATCGCTTTCAGCCAGCCTCGTCCCACGCTCCGCAACCTAGCTCTGCTGGGGACGTCTTTGATGTCAGGGACATCCTGGCAAAGAAGACCGTCCGAGGTAGAACCTTCTTTCTGGTAGATTGGGAGGGATTCGGTCCTGAGGAGAGGTCATGGGAGCCCCGGGAGAACATCAATGCTCCTCATATCATGAGAAGGTTTCTATCCCGCCTGAAGAAGGAGGGGAGTAAGAGAGGGGGTACTATTACGCGCCCCGATGCTCACCTGGGGTCCCCCTCCTCCCGGAGCGTCCCTCCTTCATCCTCGCGCCGTGCCCTGTCTGGCTTTGCAGGGTCACGGCGCGTCAGAGGCACGCACATGCGCACTCGCTCGTTTCTCACCGCGGGGCATCCTGGGAGCACGTGACCCGGTGGCTTCGCCCCCAACATGGCGGCGCCCACCGGGTATTTCTGTCTGGCGTCTTGAATGGTAAGACGCCTGTTTGTCTTCCTCTGTGGCGCTTAGCGTTCCTGCGCAGCGTCGCTCCGACTCTCAGGTCCCCCCTCTCTCTGGTCTGCGCTCTGCTCTCTGCTCCATAGCCCCGACTGGATCCCCGCTCAGTTCCCTCTGCTGCCTCCGTGCCTGTACCTCGCCTGGTCCTTCTCTGCTGCTGTCATCGGCGGTTCCTTAGCTAGGGTTCCGTCCTTACCCCTAGGTCAGTTCCCCCTAACCTTTCTTCCTTCTTTCTTCCAGCGTTCCTGCTCTGGCTCCATCCTGATCGGTCCTGGTTCCCTACGTTCTGTTCCCTCCTGCTCCGGGTCTACTCTAGTCAGTGTCCTTTGGCCTTTCCCTCTGTACACTCCCTGGGTCGTCCCTTTGGTTCCGGCTGTCGTGGTCTCACCCCCCTTGGACCTGCCCCTAACACTCCCTGTATAGGGGGTGGTCATCACCTGGGCCGCTCGCCCTCGGGGGCTCTGGAGCCACGACCCAGAGGGTCCACTCTCCGGTTCCTACTTAGAACCGTAACAGAAGGTAAACCTTCAGCCAAGTCTGAGATCCAGAGCACTCTGGAAGAGGTTTTCATCCAGGATATCTCTGTACTTGGCCGCATTCATGTTTCCTTCAATTGCAACCAGTCATTCTGTCCCTGCAATTGAAAAGACCAGAGAATCTTATTTTTCATAGCCTGGGAGTCTCTGTGTTTTCTTTTTTTTTTTAGCAAACTCTATGCGGGATTTCATATGTCTTGCACTGAGGAGAGGCTTCCGTTGGGCCACCTTGCCATTAAGGCCCAACTGGTGTAGGTCTCCAGTGATAGTTGACTTTGAACTTTCTCCCTACTGCATCTGTGGAGCTCAGCCACCATGATCTTGAGGTTCTCTACCTCTCTCACCGAGGCTCTTCTTCCAGGATTTTTCAGTTTTGCTGGACTGCCAGGTCTAGGAAGACTTCTGGCGATCCCAAACTTCTTTCATTTAAGGATTATGGAGGCCACTGTGATCTTAATTTCTGCAGCACTCAAGGATCCTATTTGTAACCTTGGCCAGATCTGTGCCTTGTCACAATTCTGTCTGAGCTCCTTGGCCAGTTCCTTTGACCTCATGATTCTCATTTGGGCTGACATATGCTGTGAGGTCTTATATAGACAGGTGTGTGCCTTTACAAATCAAGTCCTATCAGTTTAAGTAAACACAGCTGGACACCAATGAAGGAATAGAACCATCTCAAGGAGGATCACAAGGGAACGGACAGCATGTGAATTAAATATGAGTGTCTGAGCAAAGGGTCTGAATACTTATGACCATGTGATATTTCAGTTTTTCTTTTATAATTTGCAACTTTATTTTCAGTTAAGATGTGGTGCAGAGTGCACATTAATGAGAAAAAAAATGAACTTTTTTGAATTTACCAAATGGCTGCAATGAAACAGAGTGAAAAATTTAAAGGGGTCTGAATACTTTCTGTACCCACTGCAATGAGGCAGATGGAGTCACTGTGGATGCCTTGTGGCTTACTATGATCTTGCGATGTCTATCTTTTTAGGGGTGCATAATAGTCCAGTCAACCACAGTTTTGTGCACCTCTGAAAAGAAGGACATCGCCAGACGGAGTCCAGAGTAACTCTGCTGCCGCATTATAATGAATAACTTGGAGGTCTCACCTGAATCCTGTCACTCAGCTTTTTAGATGTAAGCGCTCAGCGTAGAGCTCCAGATAAATGTCATCTCAAATGTTATGGAAAATGTTTCCTACAAAAGCTTCAAATCAATCCACAAAAAAAAGCAAGTCCCCACTCAGGTCCATCACCTGTCAATGGAAATATAGGTGGCTTCCACGATACTGGTAGCACAAAGGCTCTGGAAAAGCCCTATGCCTCCTCGCCCACCAAAAGAACGTCAGCAAATTCTGCGCCCCCAAATCCAAATATCCCCTCCTTTCTGATCACCACAGTGTGTCTAAACCACATTTAACATCCACATGTTTGGCATTCCTGCAGCGATGACAGCCAACCTACTTTACAGTTGAGTGTTGTGAGGCAGTGACCAGTGTCACAGGTAGGGGTCGTTGTGTATTCTCCCCAGGAGGCGTATGGAGGCCATGAGAGTGCATTGCAGTCACAGGTGGAGTTGTGATTGCAATGCAGACTAAAAATAAATGTTAGTCTTGGGCATGCGAGTGTCCAGGGCAGAGTTGGGAAAACCTGCTCTGGGGTTTTTGTATTTGAAACAGACAGCAGGATGGTAGTCATGCAGTCTGTTTCATTCCAGGCCCAGGTTTTTCATGTTGCTGAAGGCCACACATCCCAGGTAAAATCCCTGCAGTATAGGGTTTAGGTGTATCAGGGCAAGAGTCAGTTGGTGCTTGTTAGTGTGTAGAACAGTCGGCTTTGCAGAGCTCCACCTGTGTGAGGCAGTATAGGCCAACGGAGCCAAATGGCCAAGGTAGCTGAATTGTCTGGCACACACAGCCTACTCAGCGATGCAGTCGTCCAAAGCAACAGGTCTCGGAGGTGAACTGTCTTGTGCCCGGCGGTGAACCAGAGGTAGACTGTCCTGTGCCCAAAGGAGGTGGATTAGCGTGTTTAATGGCTGCAAACTGGAGGGTATGGTTCCTGGCTACGATCTGGAGGATACTGGGTACTATGTAGTGCTTGTGTGAATTGGACATGTAATGCTGTGAAGTAATGCATTAAAGATACTTTTGTGTTGGAGCTTTGTTGGGTCACTGCCTCATCACTGCACAGCATGCTACCGCGGTGTAGGGGAGGTGGACTGACATACGGACCTGTCTGCAGTGGGAAGGTAAAGGCATAGTGTGCTTTAGGTGGACTGTTGCATTTATAGATGGGAGACAGCTGAAATAGTGGAGATGGGTGCAATACTACAGTTTGGCCACAAGATGGTAGTAGAGAGAGTTGTGAGAAATAGACTTAACATCAGCTTATGACTACGAAACCGCACAGTCATGGGGGCGGGGTTACAGGAACTCTGCGAGGAATCCTCAAGGAGGGGGATAAAAATCAGGTAGAGAGTTCTAGAAGGGGTCAGTCAGTCCAGGGAGAGGAGCTGAGGAGAAGAGTAGACCTGAGGAAGAGAAGTACAGTGGTGAAGCTCCAGTAGGGACTGACATGAGACAGTCGGGGGGGTGGCCCTGACAAGAGAAGCCGCAGACTGAGAGAGCCTGGGGGTACCACAAGATGGATGGACTCTGGCAGGCGAAGCGCTGTAGTGGTAGGCCTAGGGCAGCTGCAGTGAAAGAGCCGCGAGGGCCGTCATACAGAAGTAAGGAGGAAGCGAAGGTACCCGGGCCTGTGTGCGGAGAGTGTCTAGCTGCTGCTGTATGTTGCTGCGGTCATCAAGAGGACGGGCAATAAAGAGGACCTGTTGGACGCACTTCAGTCTCCGTCTCAGTCTGTTCGCGGCGGTAAGAGGACCACCCCCCAGCCGGTCACCTACCTACATTGGCACTAGATATGTTGGAGAATGTGGACAGTGTGAACTGACGCATACCCAAAAGTGTGCTGCATATCCGTGAGCAAGTCGGCATTGCTACAGCTCAAGCCTGCTGGACAAAATGGAGGAGCTTTTGAAATGGCTAATCCTCACTCAGCAGCAGCAGGCAATGCAGTTCCAGCGGCAGCAGCAAGAGGCGCTGCAGCTAAGAGACCAACAGCAGCAACAGGAGCTACAGATACAGTGGCAGCAGCAAGAAGTGCTGCGGTTGCAGAGGCAGCAACTGGAGCATCAGCGGTGTATAGAGGAGACCCCAAAAGTAAGGGGCAATCATAGGGTGTACCAGTGGTCCTTTGCAGAGTTTTGTCCCATCAGGTCTCAGGCGATTGACTTATTGCACTTGGTGGAGAAATGGCTCCAGCCTGATACTTTGACCCCGGCCCAGATGGTAGAGAGAGTGGTGGTCGAATGACTGGTGAGGGCTCTGCCGGCTGCCCAGCAGCGTTGGGTGGGGCAAGGCAACCTGAGCACTCTGGACCAGCTGGTAGGATTGATTGAGCGCTATACAGCCACTCAAGACTTTGTGCTGGAGCATGGGAAAAGTCCAAAAAAACACTGTTGGGGCTAACCAGGACCAAGCCCATGATGAGGGGGTAACCCAAAGTGAGGGTGACAAAACTCACATTTTCCCTAAGGGTATGTGCACACGCTGCGGATTCGCAGCGGATTTAGCCCTGCAGATCCGCAGCAGATTCTGCTGCGTTTACAGTACCATTCAAGTCTACCTATTTTCAAAAACGCTGTGCTCATGCGGATTTTTCCACAGGTTCAAATCCACAGCATGTCAATACTTTTTGCGGATCTGCAACGTTTTTACACCTGCTCCACTATAGGAAAACGCAGAGGAAATCCGCACAAAATCTGCACTAAATCCGCAGGTAAAATGCAGGTCATTTGACCTGTGGATTTAGCCAAATCCGCGCAGAAAAATCCGCAGCGTAATCCGCAGCATGTGCACATACCCTAAAGCTCCTCCAAGGTCTAGTCATGCTGCAGTTCTTAAGTGTTGGTGGTGTCAACGGCCTGAACATGTGACTGTCAACTGCCCTCTGTCATCTAAACCAATGGACTGCGGGTGTACTCGCTGTGTGTCTATGTATGTCCAGCCAGTCTGTACTGCCACTACGGGCACTGATAGTGGCGAACCACAGCTGTGCCCAGTATTCATCAATGGGTGCCAATTGGATGCTCTCCTGGACTCGGGGAGCATAGTGACTTTGGTCCATGGGTCCCTTGTTGCCTGGGACAACCCCAAATGATGGAAAGTGGAGGTGATGGGTATCCATGGGGAAATCCGGGAGTACCCAACCACAGAGGTTAACTTTTCCACACCACGTGGGGACATTAAACATGTGGTGGCAGTGGTAAAAACCATTCAATTTGGGACTGTGTTGGGAAGAGACTTGCCACTGTTCTGGTCCCTGTGGGAGACCAGGGTTAACCCTCCCATGGTAAATTGGCAAATATTCCGGGTTCAGAACCCAAACATCCCGAGTCAGGGATACCTGCCATAGGGGTGACCAATCTAGGGACAGAGTGTTACGCCGATAGGTTCCCCCTAGAGGTTGTGGCAGGAGAAGTTGTGGAGACCCCATTGAACCCCCGAGCTGGAAATGTCCCCTGGTAAGTTTGGGACAGCTCAGTTCCAGGGTTCCATGCAGAGATGCAGGAATAAAAAGAACTTTGGGAAATAAAGTTGAGACCCCCCCCAAAACTAGCCCAAATCTAAGGTTAATCAGGAAAGTGGGCATGTCAACTGCAACAGAGGATGGGGCGGTGGGTGGTCCTGTTAAGAAGTATGGAGGAGAAATGCAAAGAGGAGGAATTAGTGTCAACCAATTGTTCCGGTCCCTACTTTGGTTTCTCAGTATCATCTCGGTCGGGGATGTAATGGTCATGCGGATGCCCTGTCACCCGCCCATGTTGGATGACAAGTGTTCAACCCCACAGGATTGAACAGAGAGGGGTATATACGAGGCAGTGACCGGTGTCACAGGTAGGGGTCGCTGTGTGTTCTCCCCAGGATGCACACAGAGGCGTATGGAGGTCATGGGGGTGCATTACAGTCACATACGTAGTTGTGATTACATTGGTGAGGCAGTGACTGATGTCAGAGGTAGGGGTCACTGTGTACTAACCCTAGGATGCGCACAGAGGCGTATGGAGGCCATGAGAGTGCAATGCAGTCACAGGCATAGCTGTGATTTCAATGAAGATTAAAAATAAGTGTTAGTCTTGGGCATGCTAGTGTCCAGGGCAGAGTTGGGAAAACTTGCTCTGGAGTTCTTGTATTTTGAAACAGACTGCAGGATGGTGCAGTCATGCAGGATGGTGAAGTCATGCAGTCTGTTTCATTCCAGGCCCAGGTTTTCCATGTGGCTGAAGGCCATGGATCCCAGTTAAAATGCCTGCAGTAAAGGGTTTGGGTGTGTCAGGGCCAGAGTCAGTTGGTGCTTGCTAGTGTGCAGAACAGTCGGCGTTGCAGAGCTCCACCTGTGTGAGGCAACACAAGCCAGGGGAGCCAAATGGCTAAGGCAGCTGATAGCCTGGCACTCACAGCATACAAAGCGGTGCAGTCATCCACGGCAAATGGTCTTGGAGGTGGACTGTCTTGGGTCTGGCGGTGAATCGGAGGTAGACTTTCCTGTGCCCGAAGGAGGTTGACTAGCGTGTTTAACGGCTGCAAACTGGAGGATATAGTTCCTGACTGCGATTTGGAGGATACTGGGTACTATGTAGTGCTGTGAAGTGGACATTAATGTTATGCACTTGTGTGAACTGGATATTAATGCTATGCACTTATATGAATTGGACATTTTATGCTGTGAAGTAACACATTAAAGAGACATTTGTGTTGGAACTTGGCTGTGTCACTGCCTCAACACTGCACAGCGTGCTACCTTGACACTACAGTGTCTACAAAAGCATGAGCTAGGTACTGCCACATTCTGGTGACTGCAACGTACTGGGCACTACAATGTACGGGCACCACAATGGCAGTTTTCAATTTTCACTAAGCAACATCCACTGCTGTCTGTTTCTGGAAAATACCCATGGAGTCAAAATTGTCACTTTACCTGTAGATACATTTCAAAAAGGGTATAATTTCCAAAATGGGATTACCGTACTTTCTTCTAGCTGTCATGGTTTGAACAGGGTTCTTGCCCTGCACTCACAGGGTTAAGTGTTCGTGGCCTCTTTCTGGATCTGGGAGGAGTATTTATACTCACTTTTTACCAGGGTTCTCTGTCAGCTATACTGTTGTTCTGGTGTGTCTGACCCCTGGTGTGCGTGTATTCTGCGTTGCTTGTTTGCTTCCCGTGTATGACCCGGCCTGTTCCCTCACTCTGTACTCCGTCTCTCGCTTTGGTACTACTGTCTTCTCCGGTTCTGACCTCCTGGCTTGGCTATCGTTACTCCGTTACAGTTTGTCCCTATTGTACCGTCTATTGCCCGTTCTGGTTTTCTGACCTATTGCTACGTCCTGACTATCCTTTCTGTCTAAACCCTGTGGTACTGTATTGCTATCTGGTGCTTTGACCCTGGCTTCGTCTGGTTTCTGTCTCTGTCTATGCCCCTTGGTAACATTGCCCCATAGTTACCTTTCTAGGAGTTTCCCTGCAGCTCCTAGATCTGTGGAGCTTAGGCCACGCCCCCAGCAGTCATGTGCTTCAGGTCCTGATACTCTGAAGCACACATCGTCACCTCTGCTGCCCTGCTCCACAGATATCTGTGAGTACTGTCTTTGTACTCAGGACACCCGCACTGGCACAGTGAGCAAGTGCAGTGCGGTGTTCCTGACACTAGCACTTAGTGTCTCTGTATATGGAGCCTGCAAACAATTCTCGAAAAATCTGCACTCCAGGAGGAAAATAGTGCTTCGTCCCTCCTGAGTCTCGCCATATGGCTAAGCAATACTAAAACAGAATTTTTGTGGTAAAAATGTAATTATTTTTTCTTCCCTGTCAAATGGTATAAAATTTTGTGACACACCTGTGGAGTCAATATGATCACTGCACCCATATATTCATTGAAAGCTGTCATTAAGATCCCCTCCCTCTGATATTACGTGTGTGGATAGGGACTTAGCCTTAAGCCCCCATTACACACTGCGATATCGCTGGCAATATCGCTGTAAAGTCACCGATTTTGTGACGTAGCAGCGATATTGCTAGCGATATCGCTACATGTGATAGTTACCTCCGACCGGCTCCCCCGCTGATTATCGCTGGTCGCGTGAGAAGGTCCTGGATCACTTCTCGTCGGGCGCTTCCTGCTGGGCTTCCTGTGGCGCCGACGAGCGACGCATGGACGCGGGCAGGAGGACGTCAGGATCGCCGCGTCTGACAGGTAAGTAGCGACCTCCGACCCCAGCGATGTCGCTGGTGAGATCTGCCTGTGTGGCAGCTCAATAGCGACCACTTAGCGATGCACCAGCGATCCATATCGTTGTCGGAATCGCTGGTGCATCGCTAAGTGTAACGGTACCCTTAGAGTCAGCGCCAGTCAGTGGCATGCTACAAGCCACAGTGCTCATCTCCACAGAGCTAGCGTCCGCCAGTGCGCCCCTCCTGGGCATTGTCGTATAGCGGCTGAGTCAGTTGTTGCGCTGCAGTCAGCAGCACTTGTGGGCGTCCGCGGTAGCGACGCCACATGCACGGTAGGTCTAGACGGACACCGACCCTGTATCTTGGGCCTGAGTCCTGTGACCATATACCGTGCGTGCACACCGCTGAGACCTGTGAGGTCAACAGGCTCGGCATTTATGTTTATGCCTTAAGGCACCTCTGTGAATATAACAGAGTACGCCCAGTGCACACCGGGTGACGTTCAACCCGCGTGCGATATACCGCCATATTGTGCATCTGCCATTATATAGCAGCAGTTTAACACCTCTGCATGATGGACCCCGGGCGGCGAACGCACTTTCTATTATTTTATATTTAGTGCGTTCCGCCGTCCCTAACACTCACCAATATGCAGCTAAGCGCACAATGTCTCAAAACGGCCCATCCTCACTCAAATCGAGGTCACGAGCAAGTTCTGGCAGGTCGTCAATAGTAGAGCTCGCTGCTATCGCTCTTGCCGAGGCTGAAGCAGCCAAAGCAAGATCCTCCTTCGCCAAACGAGAGATTCATCTAAAGCTGAGACAAGCAGAACACAAGGCAGAGAGAGAGGCCCAAACCGTACGTTTGCGGGCAGAGAGAGAGGCTGAAACCGCACGTTTGCAGGCAGAGAGAGAAGCAGAAACCGCACGTTTGCATGCAGAGAGAGAGAAGCGGAAACTGCACGTTTGCAGGCAGAGAGAGAAAAACCTGTGGCAGACAAAGAGACAGCAGCTGCAATAGCTAAAGCAGAATATCTGGAAGCCTCAGGATGTCAGTAAACATTGTCTTCTGTTAGGCATCGGGTTCCTGCAACTGTACAGCAGGGATCCAGAGCCTCAGATCCTGCAGTCTCCCATTCTCCATCGACCGCAGAGGAACTTGCTCAGCAGCCCCGTTGTCCCTGACGCTCTGCTCAGATCAGCTCTGTGGGTCTAGCTATTGCTGCCACCTCTGGGCCAGCAATAGCACATGGCAGACTGATCAGCAGCAAGTCACTTCAGATGCTAAGTCCTTCCATCTGTGACGAGCGTCAGATTAAGCTGAGTCGTTTTTCTTGAATGAGTGGACCCTCTGGGCCGTGGCACCCACCCACCTAGGGCGAGCTGACCTAGTGAGGAAGCACCCCCTATACAGGGAGTATCAGGGGCAAGACCAAGGGGGTGAGCCACCACGGCAACTGGACCAGACGGCCGGCTCAGGGAAACAAGACAAGGCGAGACAAGACGTTAGTTCAAGGAAACTTCATTAAGGAACACTTCTGGGTACAACAGGTGCAAAACGTGAACACACAAAGTACATAAAGCAAGATGCGTGCAAGGGCACGCCGAGGTCCAAGGCATGCGGAACACTTCAGGGTATAACAGGTGCAAAACGTGAACACAGAGTACATAGAGCAAGGTGCGTGCAAAGGCAGGCCGAGATCCAAAGCATGGTACATGCAGATGGTAGACAGAGGCACGAGGACATCAGACTCCGAACAGCAGGCAACGATCAACCGGGACATCAGGTTCTGTAGCTCTGAAGGTGATCGGCAGGTTCCGGACATCCGGTAAGCAAACCAGGGTTCCATGCAAGGAGACAAGACAAAGTTAGAAACAGGATGCGTGTCAACGAACACGCCCAGGTCAGGTTCACAGGACGGAGGCCTGCGCATGCCAAGGGGCATGCCAGGGTCAGGTACAGGGACGGTGGCCTGCACGTGCAGAGGACACGCCAGGGACCAAGATAGGGTATGGTGGCATGGGAATCCGGGGTGCTGGCATCGACCGACAGGGTCCCGGAATCAGACTGCGGAAATCAGCTCCGGACATCAGGCCGCAGTCATCTAGGTCCAGACCTCTGGGAGCGGTCGGCAAGTTACGGAATCCGTCAGGCAAGACAGGGTTCAGAGCAGAGCAAAGTAAGCAAAAGACTTTGTGCAAGAGTAGCACGAAAAGGCACAGTGCGAAAACCAGCTTCCGTGCAAGGGAGCACGGAAACCATGGCTGGGGCACCGGCAGGCGGTACCGACGATGGCATAAGCAGGCGGGCATGACTTACAGGCGGCACAGCTGCGGCTCACACAGCCAGTAACCACTATAGCACTGGACGGCGGGCACGGCTAAGGCACACAGGCGAGCACGACTAGAGGCAGTACGGCTGAGGCACAACAGGCAGGCACAGGGCGATCAGGCACGTGCACGAGGGCACGGAGCCACAAGGCAGGGCTAGGCAAAGGTACAAGACAGAGACACGTGTCAAACAGCACAGCAAAGCCTAGTACGAAAAGTGCAAGGGCGCACGAAACATCAGAGACAAGGCATAGGGTGAGAGGCAAAGTCCTGTGCATGCAGAGGGCATGCCAGGGGCAAAGTACAAGACGAGGCCTGCGTTTGTGGAGAGACACGCCAGGGACAGGGATAGAGTCTAGCAGCGGAGCGTAGGCTGTAGCCCAGAGGCGGGCCAAGGGAGAGCTGTTATGAATGGGTCACTGAGGAGAAAAAAACAAAACAAGCTAAGTCACAGAAAACCAGAGAGGTTGGTAACTATGCAGATTGCAGATCCCTGATCTTACCACACAACTAGCAGTAGCCGTGGAGCGTGCCTACGATGTTCCTAGACACCTCATCACGGCCGGAGGACTAAATAAGCCTAAAGCAAGAAAAGGGAAAACTAACTGCCCCAGAGCAGACCCCAAAGGAATTGATTGCCCCCACACATGTATTGACGGTGAAACAAGATGAAGGCACAAACATAGGCAGGAAAATAGGCTGAGCAAATGATGGGGCCCAAACTAACTAGAGAGGAAAGGACAGAGACACTGTCTGCAACCTGCAAAAAACCCTACAAAAATAATGTCCAACACTTCTGATAGCAAAATTAACCCTGAAGTCACTAGACTTCTCCCACTATATCAGCACTCTGAAAAATTCTGAGACAGAGCAAAAAGAGACCGAACTAGTAAGGGACAAAAAGCCAATTGGCAAAATACTGATAAATAAGAGTGGAAATTCAGCACAGCCCTCAGCCGGGGCTGGCTGACCACACAAAAAACTGAACAGACCAACACAGACCAACAAAATCAAGTGTGAACATTAGCAGAAAAACTTAGCTTTAGATGGCTGGAACAGAGCAGAAAACCAAGAGCTGACAAGCCAGAAGGAATCACCAGCAACTGAATAGGGCGTCGGCTGTCTTAAATCCAATCTGAGAATCCCAAGGTACTATCGTCATCCTCATTCTCAGGTGGCAGACCTCCACCGATCAAACCAGCCTCACCACCTCCTGTCACAACCAGAGGGAGTCTGGAAGGGGAACTCACAACTGGTGAACCAGAGAATGAACTCACAACAGTACCCCCCCTTGAGGAGGGGTCACCGAACCCTCATCCACACCACCAGGCCGATCAGGATGGGCCCGGTGAAAAGCACAAACCAATCTATTGGCATGAATGTCGGAGGCAGAGACCCAAGAATTATCCTCCTGACCATAACCCTTCCATTTGACCAAATACTGGAGTCTCCGTCTAACCAAACGAGAATCCAATATTTTCTCTACCTCATATTCCTCATTGCCTTTGACCAACACAGGGTCAGGAGGTGTTGCCATAGGAACCACTGGCTCAACAAACCTTTTCAACAGAGATTTGTGAAATACGTTATGGATCTTGAACGTAACTGGAAGAGCCAATTGAAACGAAACAGGATTAAGAATTTCCAAAATCTTATAAGGACCAATAAATCTTGGCTTAAATTTAGGAGATGCAACCTTCATAGGAATATTCTTAGACAACAACCAAACCATATCACCCACTTTAAACCGGGGACCAATGGTCCTATGCCGGTTGGAAAATTGCTGGGCCTTTTCCTGAGAGAGTGACAACTTATCCACCACTTGGTCCCATATCTGCTGCATTCTCTTAACCACAGTGTCCACACCTGGGCAGGATGAAGATTCCACTTGCCTTGAAGAGAATCGAGGATGAAACCCAAAATTACAGAAAAAGGGTGACATCAAAGTGGCAGAACTAGCTCTATTGTTCAGTGCAAATTCGGCCAAGGGCAAAAATGAGACCCAATCATCCTGATCAGCAGATATAAAATATCTCAGATAAGACTCCAAGGTCTGGTTTGTTCTCTCAATCTGTCCATTGGTCTAGGGATGAAACGTGGAGGAGAAGGATAACTGAATTCCCAGATTGGAAGAAAAAGGCTTTCCAGAATCTGGAAGCAAACTGGACTCCTCTATCGGACACAATGTTCTCAGGAATCCCATGTAACCGAACCACCTGTTGTAAGAACAAGGGCACCAACTCAGCGGAAGATGGCAACTTTGGGAGTGGTACAAGATGGACCATCTTCGAAAGTCTATCACAAATCACCCATATAACAGTCATTCTCTGAGAGACAGGAAGATCAGAAATAAAATCCATTGAGATATGGGTCCATGGCCTCTTGGGCACCGGCAAGGGCATCAGCAACGCACTAGAGCGAGAACAGGGTTTAGACCGAGAACAAGTCCCACAGGACTGTACAAAATTCCTGACGTCACGAGATAAGGCAGGCCACTGAAAGGACCGACTCACCAAATCTCTGGTATCAAAAATACCTGGATGACCAGCCAATGCGAAGCAATGAATTTCAGACATCACTCTCTTTCTCCACTGGTCAGGAACATACAATTTTCCCATAGGGCAACGCTCAGGTTTATCCTCCTGAAATTCCTCCAGGGCGCGTCTCAAATCGGGCGAAATGGCAGAAAGAACTACCCCCTCACCTAGGATGGTAGTAGGCTCGGTCACACTAAGAGAATCGGCAAAGAAACTCCTAGAAAGGGCGTCTGCCTTAACATTCTTAGTGCCCGGAAGAAAAGAGACCACAAAATTAAAATGCGTGAAAAACAAGGCCCATCTAGCCTGTCTAGGATTCAAGCGTTTGGCCGACTCCAGATAAGTCAAATTCTTGTGATCGGTGAAGACCACAATTTGATGTCTAGCTCCCTCCAACCAATGTCGCCACTCCTCAAATGCCCACTTCATGGCCAACAATTCCCGATTCCCCACGTCATAGTTGCATTCAGATGGGGAGCACTTTCGAGAAAAGAAGGCACAGGGATTCATTTTAGAAGTCACAGGGTCTTTTTGGGACAACACAGCTCCTGCACCAATCTCAAAAGCATCTACCTCCACCTGAAATGGAAGTGAGACATCAGGTTGCCGTAAAACTGGAGCTGAAGTAAATCTCTGCTTAAGCTCCTGAAATGCTGAGATAGCCTCAGGAGACCAATTCAGCACATCAGCGCTCTTCTTGGTCAGATTAGTCAGTGGTTTAACAATACCAGAAAAATTACCTATAAATTTACGATAGAAATTAGCAAAACCCAAAAACTTCTGGAGGGCCTTCAAAGAAGTAGGCTGAACCCAATCATAAATGGCCTGTACCTTGGCCGGGTCCATTTCAGTAGTCGATGGAGATAAGAGAAATCCAAAAAATGAAATCCTCTGTACACCAAAGAGGCATTTCGATCCCTTAACAAACAGGGAATTCTCCCTCAAAATCCGGAACACAGTCCGGACGTGTTCCACATGAGAATCCTAATCACTAGAAAAGATCAAAATATCATCCAGATAGATGATCAAAAACTTATCCACAAAGTCATGGAAAATATCATTCTTAAAGGACTGGAAGACAGAAGGGGCATTAGTGAGCCCAAAAGGCATCACCAGGTACTCAAAATGTCCCTCCGGAGTATTAAACGCCATCTTCCATTCATCCCCGTGCTTGATGCGAATAAGATTATACGCCCCCCTGAGGTCAAACTTAGTAAACCAGCAGGCACTCTTAACTCTGGAGAATAAATCAGACATCAGAGGTAATGGGTACTGATATTTAACCATCATCTTGTTAAGGGAACGATAATCAATACACGGTCTTAATGAACCATCTTTCTTGGCCACAAAAAACCCCCCAGCACCTAAAGGTGACGAGGATGGTCTAATATGACCCTTCTCCAATGACTCCTTAATATAGGATCGCATAGCATCATGTTTGGGTACAGATAAGTTGAAAAGTCGACCCTTGGGAAATTTACACCCAGGCATCAACTCAATTGCACAGTCATAACTCCTATGAGGAGGCAAAGACGCAGACTTGCTCTCACTAAATACATCAGAAAAATCGGCTAGATTATCAGGAATATCATGAGACTGAGGAGAGGTGGAGAAAATAGGCGCGTCCCTAAAAACACACTGACAACCCCAACTCACCACAGACCCAGATTTCCAATCCAAAACTGGATTATGAGTTTGCAACCAAAGAAAACCCAGAACAATAATATCATGCAAATTATGCAGCACCAAAAATTTACAATTTTCTTGGTGGTCTGGGGCAACTCGCATTGTCACCTGGGTCCAAAACTGAGGTTTATTCTCCGCCAAAGTAGTAGCATCAATACCCCTCAAAGGAATAGGCATCTGCAGAGGTGTCATGGAAAAACCACAACGTTTAGCAAAGTCCAAATCGATCAAATTCAACGCTGCTCCTGAATCCACAAAAGCCTTCGTGGAAAACGTGGATAAGGAGCAGATCAGAGTAATTGCCAAAAGAAACTTAGGTTGTATACTGCCCACAGCAAATGTGTGTGCAAAACGTTTCTCTCATTTAGGACAGACAGAAATAGTATGAGAGACGTCTCCACAGAAAAAACACAGCATATTACGCCTTCTAAACTCCTGACGTTGCGCCCTAGACAAAACCCCATCACATTGCATAGGTTCAGACGTTTGTTCAAAAGGTGGCAGCGCCTCCCGTGTAGCTTTACATTCACGTAAACGCCGATCAACTTGAATGGCTAATGACATAGAATCATCCAGACCAGAGGGAACAGGAAATCCCACCATAACATCTTTTACGGTCTCTGACAAACCCTTTCAAAAGAGAGCTGCCAATGCACTATCATTCCATGTAGTAAGGACCGCCCACTTTTGGAATTTTTGACAGTATAACTCTGCAGAATCCTGACCCTGGTTTAATGCCAACAGGGTTCTCTCAGCTTGATCAACAGCATTGGGTTCTTCATACAACAACCCAAAGGCTTGAAAAAATGCATCCACATTAGTCAGAATAGGTTTTTCAGGTGTCAGAGAAAAAGCCCAATCCTGGGGATCGCCGCGCAGCAAGGAGATGACAATTTTAACCTGCTGCACAGAGCTCCCCGATGAACTAGGCTTCAAGGCAAGAAATTATTTACAATTATTCTTAAAATTCAGAAATTTAGACCGATCCCCAGAAAACAAATCAGGAGTAGGGATCTTAGGTTCAGCAGCATGTGACTGAATGAGGTAGGTGGAAATTCCCTGCACTTCAGCAGCCAGCTGCTCCACACGATCAGACAATTGCTTAATCTCCATTAGGAAAAAGAAAAGAAAAATCCTCCTACGGCCCCAGAGAAAAAAGAGGAAAGAATATATATATATAAAAAAAAAATTCTGATACTTTTTTTAACTACTCCCTCCTGCTTTTGAGTACCCTAGAATCTGTGGTATGGCTGGTGATTCTGTTATGAATGGGTCACCGAGGGGAAAAAACAAAACAAGGTAAGTCACAGAAAACCAGAGAGGTTGGTAACTATGCAGATTGCAGATCCCTGATCTTACCACACAACTAGCAGTAGCCGTGGAGCGTGCCTACGATGTTCCTAGATGCCTCGTCACGGCCGAAGGACTAAATAAGCCTAAAGCAAGAAAAGGGAAAACTAACTGCCCCAGAGCAGACCCCAAAGGAATAGATTGCCCCCACACATGTATTGACGGTGAAACAAGATGAAGGCACAAACACAGGCAGGAAAATAGGCTGAGCAAATGATGGGGCCCAAACTAACTAGAGAGGAAAGGAAAGGAAAGACACTGTCTGCAACCTGCAAAAAACCCTATAAAAATAATGTCCAACACTTCTGATAGCAAAATTAACCCTGAAGTCACTAGACTTCTCCCACTATATCAGCACTCTGAAATATTCTGAGACAGAGCAAAAAGAGACCGAACTAGTAAGGGACAAAAAGCCAATTGGCAAAATACTGATAAATAAGAGTGGAAATTCAGCACAGTCCACAGCCGGGGCTGGCTGACCACACAAAAAACTGAACAGACCAACAAAATCAAGTGTGAACATTAGCAGAAAAACTTAGCTTTAGATTACTGGAACAGAGCAGAAAACCAAGAGCTAACAAGCCAGAAGGAATCACTAGCAACTGAATAGGGCGTCGGCTGTCTTAAATCCAATCTGAGAATCCGGAGGTCCAATCGTCATCCTCATTCTCAGGTGGCAGACCTCCACCGATCAAACCAGCATCACCACCTCCTGTCACCACCAGAGGGAGTCTGGAAGGAGAACTCACAACTGGTGAACCAGAGAATGAACTCATAACAGAGAGCCTTGGGACTAGACAGAGTTAAGAGCGGAGGCCTGCACGTGTAGCGAGGCACGCCAGGGACAGGGTACAGAGCGGAGTCCTGCACATGTAGAGAGACACATCAGGGACAGGGTAAAGAGCGGAGGCCTGCACGTGTAGAGAGACACGTCCGGGACAGGGTACAGAACGGTGACCTGCACGTGTAGAGAGACACGTCAGGGACAGGGTACAGAACATAGCATAACAAGGAAGCATAGCGAGGACAAACAAAGCACGAAGGACAACACGAGACAAAGCATGAGACAAGAGACAGAATATGAGCACGGAGCGTGTGCAGAGACGCACGACAGAGCAAAGTGCAAGGGCACAGAATAGAGGGAGCGACCCAGCAGACCAAGCAGCCATGCAGGGAAGCAACACAATACTCAGGCCCTGAGCATAGGAAGGGGCGGTCTGATATAGGGCATAGCACCTCCACTTCCGGGTCAGACCAGGGAAGAACTTCCATTTCAGTTCCTCCAGGATCACAGGGAGCAGTCACATGATCAGGATTCCAGACATGCAGGGATGATTGCAGAACCAGTGTTGAAACCTAGACAGGTAACATGATCAGAATTCCAGACATGCAAATATGATAGCAGAACCAGTGCTGAAACCTAGGCAGATCACATGATCAGAGTTCCAGACATGCAGAGATGAATGCAGAACCAGCCTCTGCTGGAACATAGGAAGAACACATGATCAGGGGTTCTAGACATGACGAGATGATCACAGAAGGCAGAGCAGAAAGGCAGGCATCCTGCAGCTCAACAGACATGAGGTGAGTATGCACACTGCTCTAGGGAACATGCAAGATAGCAGACACGAGATGCGCATGCACACCGCTCCAGGAGTTCTTGAGGCAAAACAGACAAGGCAGACATGACAGACATGGCGGACATGACACCATCGCTCCACTGAGCATGCTCACGAGACGATCTCCCATTGGAGATCGGGAGTCACATGCACAGGTCCTTCTCCAGATCTGATTGGTCCATCTCAGGGATATGGAAGCTTCCGGAAGGTCCTGGTTATGAAAGGTTCGCATGGCCGCTCGGCCATGCGCTAGTACAGACTCTAGTTGCTACCTGTGTGAATGAAGATGGATGCATGAACCTGCGAATGACTCATTAAGATCCCCTCCCTCTGATATTGTGTGGATAGGGACTTATTCATAGAGTCAGCGCCAGTCAGTGGCACGCTACAGGCCACAGTGCAGATCTCCACAGAACTAGTGTCCGACAGTGCGCCCCCTCCAGGGCATTGTCATATAGCGGCTGTGTCAGCCGCCACGCTGCAGTCAGCAGCACTTGTCGGCATTCGCGGTAGCGACGCCGCACGCATGGAAGTTCTAGACAGACACTGACCCTGTGTCTTGGGCCCTAGTCCTGTGACCATATACCGTGCGTGCATGCCGCTGAGACCTGTGAGTCCAACAGGCTCGGTATTTAAGTTTTTTGCTTTGGCGCCTCTGTGAATCAACAGAATACGCCCAGTGCACACCGGGTGTTAGGAGTGACGGAAGACACTAAATAAAAAATAAAGTGCCTTCGCCACCCGGGGTCCACCGTGTTGTGGATGGAAAAACCGCTGCTAGAGAGGCAGAGCACAAGGCGGTAATGTGCACAAGGGTTAGACGGCACCCAGTGCACAAAAGCAAGCTCTATTATACTCACAGAGCTGCCGGCAAATAAGCTCAAATTAAATGCTGAGTCTGTTCAGAGTCACAGACACACAGCGATACAGTCGCGGTATTCGCGGTCACAGGAATAGCCTTAAACAGCAGGACTACTCCGTCTAGACCTACCGCCAAATAAGGTGCGAAGCGTCGCAACCGCGGATGCAGAGAAAGCTGCAACTGCAGCGCGGCAAAAACTGAGCCGCTGGCAAGGCACTGCAAAAACGCTGGCGCAATGCAGACGCTAAGCTGCTGAGCAAGATGGAGCATATGTGCACTGGCGCTAGCGCTGCTACTGGCTGAACACAAACACTCGCACAATCGTATTATCAGAGGGAAGGGGTTTCTTAATAAGTCAGTCACCAGTCCAAGCATCCATCATCATACATACAGCAGCAAGTATGAAATACTATCGCATGGCGGAACAGCCATGCGCGCTTTTTATACCAAACGGGACCTTCCAGAAGTCTCCAAGGCTTCAGGAGGAGCCAATAGGATTAGACCCAGGACCTGAGCATGTGACTCCCGAACTCCAATGGGAGCTCGTACCATGAGCATGCTCAGTGGAGGGAACAGAGGACTTAGCCTCTGGAGATAATCCTCATCTCCTCTACCGCCGAAGAAACGCAGGAGTCCTCAGCATGTAAGGGTCTAGATTTCATTATAGGGAAGGAAGAAATCAGACTCCTAACACCGGGTGACGTTCAACCCGCGTGCGATATACCGCCATATTGCGTGTCCGCTATTACCTAGCAGCAGTGTAACATCTTCTGCACGGTGGACCCCGGGCGGAGAATGCACTTTCTATTATTTATTATTTAGTGCATTCCGCTGTCCCTAACAGTCCTCTACACAAGAAACCACATCCTCTACTAAAATGCAGAGTCTTCAGGGAGAAGTCTTTACAGGATCGCAAAGGTTTCCTCAAGGAGAACAACATCTGCTTCAAATGTTGTGCCACAACCTCTCACTTTGCAAGGAACTGTGAAGCTAGCTTGAAATGTGCAGAATGCAGCAGCACGGATCACAATACAGCCATGCACCCTGGATCAACTCCACGAGTGTTGTCACAAGCAGAGGAACACGATGAGAAGCAGAAAGACACTGACAAAGACACCCCTGAGGTCAGCTCTAAATGTATGGAGATCTGTAAGGGACTCACAGGAGGAAGGTCCTGTTCAAAAATCTGCCTTGTCCAAGTCTATCATGCAGGCCACAAGGACAAAGCCCTCAAGAGATACGCAATCCTGGATGATCAGGGTAACAGGTCCCTAGCCAGGACCATCTTCTTTGACAACTTCAGCATTGTAGGCCCTGGTTCTTCCTATACCCTGAAGACGTGTTCAGGTACCGTTGAGACGGCAGGGAGAAAAGCAACCAGATACAAGGTGGAGTCCATAGATGGCCAAACCTGCCTATCACTACCGACCATCCTGGAGTGCAACCAGATTCCTGCCACAGGTCAGAAATACCTTCACGGGAAGTGGCGACACATCACCCCCATCTAAAGCGTATAGCCCACCTCATACCAGAGAGGGATCCAGGAACCACAATAGCTCTACTTCTGGGAAGAGATATACTACAAGTCCACAAGGCTAGAGAATGTATGAACGGCTCCAGGAACGCTCCGTACGCACAGATGCACAACCTTGGATGGGTCATCATAGGAGACGTCTGCCTAGGAGGAGCACACAAGCCGGCCTTAGTCGACAGCATGCTTACCAATACTCTTGAAAATGGATGTCTGTCTCTCTTCCAGCCATGTAAGAGTAGCTTCCTGGCAAAAGAGTTGCCACACAATGCTCCTCTACCTTGTCCATTAGCTGATCCATCCTGTGAAGACCACACATGTGACGGCGACCCTGATCACATAGGGTGCACAGTTTTCCACAGAACAAGAGAAGACAAGGTAGCAATGTCCATAGAAGACAGACTGTTTTTGGACATCATGGATCGAGAGATGGTAAGAGATGAGTCAAAGAATTGGATGGCCCCTCTACCGTTTAAACTCCAGAAGCAACACTTACCCAACAACAGAGAACCTGTCTATGGTTGATTTGTCTCGCTCAAACGCAAATTTCAGAAGGCAACTGAAATGAGAGCGCACTTCTTTGCTTCATGGAGAAAATACTTCAGAATGGCCATGCAGAAATTGCACCTGTGCTTCAAGATGCCGAGGAACGTTGGTATCTACCCATTTTTGGCGTGTATCATCCTAAGAAACCTGGTCAGATAAGAGTAGTATTTGACTCAAGTGCCAGATATGAAGGTGTCTTGCTAAACGATGTCTTTTTGTCCTGCCCAGACCTCAACAACAGACTTCTAGTAGTACTTCTTCACTTCCACAAAGATGCAGTGGCATTCATGGCTGACATACAACAGATGTTTCATTGCTTCCTTGTCAAAAAAGAACATAGAAACTATTTGAGGTTTTTCTGGTACCACAATAATGACCCTTACAAAGACATCATGGAGTATCGGATGAAAGTACACATCTTCGGGAACGGCCCTTCCCCTGTTGTCGCCATTTATGGTCTTAGACGTTCAGCCAGAGAGGGTGAAGCAAAGTACAGGTCGGATGTTAGATCGTTTGTGGAGAAGGATTTCTACGTGGATGACTGCTTGATATCCACACCCACAGATGAATCGGCAGTCAGTCTCCTAAAGAGGACACAAGAAATGCGCGCTTTGTCCAATTTGAGGCTGCAAAAAATTGCTTCCAACAGCCAAACAAGATTACTCAACTGATCTAAAAGACATGGATTTAGACACGGACTCCCTTCCCATGTAACAGAGCCTTGGTTTACTCTAAATCTAAGCTTGAGTTTGTTATCCGAGTAAAGCATATCTGGTAAGATTAATGTCTTTTCTTGCAATGCAGTGTTGTGCAGAGATGTTATTAGCTGTATAGCAGCCAGTGCTCAGTAGATGTAGTTAGACACCAGTGTGTTTCTATGTAAAGTTTGCATCACATGGTATACTGTTGTGAGTTCATTTTCCCCTCCGTCACTGAGGCCTGGTGAACTCCCTATTCTAGTGAAGGAAGGTAGTGAGCCTGATTATCAGGCACCTGGGACTAATGAAGACGATTGGCTGAGTGGAGTCACTGACTGGATTTAAGGCAGCCTATGCCCTTTCTGCCCTGCGGGTGATTTCTCTGTGGACTCTTGGACACCAGTCTGATTCCTGCTCTCCTAAAGCTAAGTTTTCTGTTTTGCCTTTTTGCATTTAAGATTTGTTTTTGTTTTTCTTGCTTTTTGGATTCTGCCACTCCCTGCCGGAGTGTGCAGTGTTCCGTTAGCTCTGTCTTCTGAAAGTACCTGAGTGCTGATTTAGTTTTGAAGCTTAGTTGCTTCAGGGTCATTTTTATATCAGCTTGTTGGCTTTTGTCTCTGATAGGGTTTTGGCAGATTGCAGACAGCAGCCTTCCTATCCGTTCCTATCTAGGTAGTTTTTGGGCCCCGTCTTTGCTCAGCCTGTCTTTCTGTCTGTGTAAGTGTTTTCATCTTGCTTCACTGTCATTATATGTGGGGGGCTGCCTATTGCTTTGGGGTCTGCTCTGGGGCAGTTAGATTTCCCCTTTCCTTCTTTAGGCCTATGTATCTCTCCGGCTGTGATCGAGGGGTCTAGGTCATCGTAGGAACCCCCCACGGCTACTGCTAGTTGTGTTGATAGGTTCAGGGGTCTGCAATCTGATAGTTGCCAACTTCTCTGGTTTTCTGGACTTAGCTAGCATTTCTGTTTTTGCCTCCTACGGTGACTCAATCATAACAGAATCACCCGCCAAACGGCAGATCCTTGGGTACTCAATAGCAGGAAAGAATTGTGTTTTAAAAAAAAAAAAAAGGGTGTGTGTATATTCTTTCCTCTATATCTCTGAGGCCGTAGGGGGAATTTTTTTTTCTCTCAATGGAGATAAAGCAAGTGTCTGATCGTGTGGAGCAGCTCGCTGCTGAAGTGCGAGGAATTTCCGCCTATCTTGCTCGTTCACATGCTGTTGAACCAAAGATCCCCACACCTGATGTATTTTTTGGGGATCGATCTAAATTTTTGAGTTTCAAAAATAATTGTAAATTATTTTTTGGTTTGAAGCCTAACTCGTCAGGGAGCCCCGCGCAGCAGGTTAAAATTGTCATCTCTTTGCTGCGCGGCGATCCCCAGGATTGGGCGTTTTCTTTGAAACCAGATGACCCTATTCTGACTAATGTGAACGCATTTTTTCAAGCCTTGGGGTTGCTGTACGACGAACCTAATGCTATTGATCAGGCTGAAAAGACCCTGTTAGCATTGAACCAGGGTCGAGAATCTGCAGAGTTGTACTGTCAAAAGTTCCGAAAGTGGGCGGTCCTTACTACCTGGAATGATAGTGCCTTGGCTGCTCTCTTTCGGAAGGGTTTGTCAGAAGCCGTAAAAGATACTATGGTGGGATTTCCTGTTCCCTCTGGTCTGGACGATTCTATGTCTTTAGCCATTCAGGTGGATCGGCGTTTACGTGAACGCAGGATTACATGAGAGGTGTCGCCACCGGTTGAACAGACGTCTGAACCTATGCAATGTGATAGAGTTTTGTCTAAGGCACAACGTCAGGAATTCAGAAGGCGTAATAAGCTGTGTTTTTTCTGTGGAGATGCCTCACATATTATTTCTTTTTGTCCTAAACGTGAGAAACGCTTTGCACACACGTTTTCTGTTGGTGGGGTTCAGCCTAAGTTTCTTTTGGCGATTACTCTGATCTGTTCCCTGTCCACATTTTGTGGATTCGGGAGCAGCGCTAAACCTAATGGACTTGGATTTTGCTAAACGTTGTGGATTTCCGTTGACACCTCTGCAGACACCTATCCCTTTGAGGGGATTGATGCTACCCCTCTGGCTAAAAATAAACCTCAGTTTTGGACCCAGTTGGTCATGCGGGTCGCCCCAGACCACCAAGAAAATTGCAGATTTTTGGTGTTGCATGGTCTGCATGATGCCGTTGTTCTGGGGTTTCCCTGGTTGCAGATTCATAATCCAGTTTTGGATTGGAAGTCTGTGTCTGTGGTGAGTTGGGGTTGCCGGTGTACCTTTAGTGAGGCTCCGTTTTTTTCCACCTCTCCTCAGTCGCATGAGGTTCCTGACTATTTGGCGGACTTCTATGATGTATTTAGTGAGAATGAGTCTGCGTCCTTGCCTCCTCATAGGAGTTATGACTGTGCAATTGAACTAAGCCCGGGGTGTAAATTTCCTAAGGGTCGGCTCTTCAATTTATCTGTACCCGAGCACGAGGCTATGCCGTCCTATATTAAGGAGGCGTTGGAGAAGGGTCATATTAGACCATCCTCTTCACCCTTAGGTGCCGGGTTTTTTTTTGTGGCCAAGAAGGATGGTTCTTTAAGACCTTGTATTGATTATCGTGCCCTCAATAAAATTACTATTAAATATCAGTATCCGTTACCCCTGATTTCAGATCTATTCTCTAGAGTCAGAGGTGCTTGCTGGTTTACCAAGCTGGACCTCAGGGGGGCGTATAATCTTATCCGCATTAAGCAGGGGGATGAATGGAAGACGGCGTTTAATACTCCGGAGGGACATTTTGAGTACCTGGTGATGCCTTTTGGGCTCACTAATGCCCCTTCTGTCTTCCAGTGCTTCATGAACGATATTTTCCGAGACTTTGTCGATAAATTTTTGATTATCTATCTGGACGATATTTTGATCTTCTCCAAGGATTGGGATGCTCATGTGGAACATATTCGGACTGTGTTCCGGATCTTGAGAGAGAATTCTCTGTATGTCAAAGGATCAAAATGCCTTTTTGGAGTACAGAGGATTTCTTTTTTGGGATTTATTTTGTCTCCGTCAACTTGCTTCACCGTCATTATATGTGGGGGGCTGCCTATTGCTTTGGGGTCTGCTCTGGGGCAGTTAGATTTCCCCTTTCCTTCTTTAGGCCTATGTATCTCTCCGGCTGTGATCGAGGGGTCTAGGTCATCGTAGGAACCCCCACGGCTACTGCTAGTTGTGTTGATAGGTTCAGGGGTCTGCAATCTGATAGTTGCCAACTTCTCTGGTTTTCTGGACTTAGCTAGCATTTCTGTTTTTGCCTCCTACGGTGACTCAATCATAACAGAATCACCCGCCAAACCGCAGATCCTTGGGTACTCAATAGCAGGAAAGAATTGTGTTTTAAAAAAAAAAAAAAAGGTGTGTATATTCTTTCCTCTATATCTCTGAGGCCGTAGGGGGAATTTTTTTTTCTCTCAATGGAGATAAAGCTTCTCCAAGCATTGGGATGCTCATGTGGAACATATTCGGACTGTGTTCCGGATCTTGAGAGAGAATTCTCTGTATGTCAAAGGATCAAAATGCCTTTTTGGAGTACAGAGGATTTCTTTTTTGGGATTTATTTTGTCTCCGTCAATTATTGAAATGGACCCGGCCAAGGTACAGGCCATTTATGATTGGGTTCAGCCCACTTCTTTGAAGGCCCTCCAGAAGTTTTTGGGTTTTGCTAATTTGTATCGGAAATTTATAGCAAAATTTTCTAGTATTGCCAAACCATTGACTGACCTGACCAGGAAGGGTGCGGATGTGTTGAATTGGTCTCCGGAGGCGGTTGCTTCCTTTCAGGAGCTGAAGCGTAGATTTACCTCCGCCCCGGTTCTGCGGCAACCTGATGGCTCACTCCCGTTTCACGTAGAGGTGGATGCTTCTGAGATTGGTGCAGGAGCAGTGTTGTCCCAAAAGGATTGTAATACTATTGTAGGAACTCGAGGATTCTGATAGCGTGGGGCAATGAACAGACAGAAGCGGGTTACTTTAGTGCAAATAGTGTATTTTATAACAGCAGTGACACCCAAAAACAGTATGCTGATAACCTGAAGTGAGACAAGTCCTAAAGCTATATAGAAATTCAGTAAAGTTCCTAAAACAGAGTCCTCATAAACATGTGATCCAAGGTGAGTGTAACACTCAGGTGATGTGGCGCAGTTCACAACGTAGTGATGCAGAGAGAGTCCAATCAGAATACTCCAGCAAGGAAAGGTAGCACCTGAGCCGGTTTTATACACATGAACAGGAAGTAGGGCACACAAAAACAGCAACCTCCATCTTAACAAAGGGCAAATTCATTCACAAGGTGATTTAGAAAACCCGGAATACTGACATTACTCCCCCCCTAGAAACGGCCTCAGGACGATCCCGGACCAGGTTTGTCTGGGTATCTCCGATGAAACTGAGCAACCTTCAGGGGAGCATTGATGTTACTTACTGGTTCCCAGGAATCGTCTTCAGGAGAGTAACCCTGCCATCTAACTAGATACTGAAGCCGGTTTCAATGAAGTCTTGAATCAATAATGTCCTGGACCACAAATTGTTCTTCGCCATTAACCAACACTGGTGGAGGAGGAGGTACGATACGTCCCTGAAACTTGTTAGGAGAAACCGGTTTTAATAAAGAAACATGAAACACTGGGTGTACCTTTAGAGTTCGTGGTAGCTTCAGCCGACAAGCAAAGGAGCTCACAATCCCGGTAATTTTGAATGGACCGATGAACTTCTGTCCCAGTTTCTGCGAAGGAACACCCAACCTTAGATTCTTGGTAGACAACCAAACCGAGTCTCCTACCTTATACAAAGGTGCTGGTTTTCGGAACCTATCAGCTGACTTCTTGTAACGCTCCTGTGCTATAGTCAGAGAGTCCTTCAAAACTTCAAGATTACGTTGCAACAGCTCCACTCTGTCTTGAACCGCCGGTACCGAAGAGACAACCGGAGACCTAGGGAGAATATTTGGATGATATCCCAGATTGGCAAAAAAAGGAGTTACCTTCGTGGAACTGCTCTGTGAGTTGTTGTACGAAAATTCCGCTAAAGGAAGTAGCTTCAGCCAGTCATCCTGCAAATGACTGACGTAGCAGCGTAGATATTGCTCCAAGGTTTGATTGGTACGTTCGGTCTGCCCGTTGGTCTGAGGATGGTATGCAGAAGACAAGCAAACATTAATGTGGAGCGTAGAGCAAAATTCTTTCCAAAACCTAGAGGTAAACTGTATTCCCCTGTCAGAGATGATCTCATCTGGTACCCCATGCAGCCGGAAAACGTTCTGGATAACCAGATCCACTGTCTCTGTAGCTGAGGGGAGACTGGTACAAGGAATAAAATGGGCCGCCTTTGTTAAATGGTCCACTACCACCAAAATAGTGTTTTTACCGCCAGAGGTGGGTAATTCCACAATAAAGTCCATCGAATTAGACCCCCAAGGGCGAGATGGTACGGGTAGTGGTTTGAGAAGACCAGTAGGTGAAACACGAGGAACTTTGTACCGGGCACAAACCTCACAAGAGCGGACATACTCATTCACATCGTTTAAGCAGGTAGGCCACCAGAAAAAACGACTTAAAAATTCCTGAGTCTTCTGTACCCCCCTATGACCAGCCAATATGGAGTCATGGACCAATTTGAGGATTCGAAGTCTCACAGCCTCTGGGACGTAAATACGTCAATCTCTAAGGCTGGTTTCACATTTGCGTTTTTTAGCGCTGGAAAAAAACGCATACGTGCGCATGCGATTTTTCCCCTATATTTAACATGGGTGCGCATACATGCGCGCTTGTAAGCGCATGTATGCGATTTTCATGCGCTGCGTTTTTTTGGGGTGTGCGTTGGTATTTTCCAGACGCTGCATGTTGCATTTTTTGGCCCTGGAAAAAAGCGCATGCGCACGTATGCGCACGTTTTGCGCTAAAAATGGCCATTATAGCCTATGGATGCGCATACGTGCGCACTGGCATGCGCAGGTATGCGATTTTTTAGCGCTGCGTTTTTTGGGTGGTGTCCACTTTTTATCCTAGTTAGAATCTTCTAAAGTCAAAAAAAAAAAGTCTATATAAAGGAGGTGCCTGCCAAAACTCTGCCACTACTACACTGAGAGATTGAAGAGCAGACAGTCAACCAAGAACCCATTATATCAGCGAAGAATGTGAGTATATTACATTATATGCCTGTCCTTTTAAATTATGTATGTACTAATGATTTTTATTATTTTTACATGCAGTATGTCTTCAGAATCCGAGTATTCCCCATCGCGGCAGGAATTGGCGCAAGCAGACCGTGAGGTGATTATTTTCGTGCATCTGGTAAGTATATCTGCTGCTTCTCCAAATCTCTTACGTTTTTTTCAACTTTCAGACATCGTCATCATCATCTGCGGACGGCACTAGTGAGGGCGAAGAGCAGGAGCAGCGAAGCCAAGTCCCGGTGGTGATACGGAATGTAAGTATCAAATGATTTGTAATGTTCTTTATTTTTTATCTTCTATTTTTACTCATTTTTTTGTTTCTTTTTTTGTAACTTTTTATTCAATTTAAATTTGATTATTCTAATGAATGTGTTTTGTCTAGGTTCCACAACGGGATGAAGACGTCTACCTGGATAATGAGCAGCTCATCAGCCTGGTCCAGGAGCGTTCGCCGTTGTGGGACAGCCGTGACCGGCTGTACAAGGACAATGTGGTGACCCGGCGGCTATGGAATGAGGTGGCCGCAGCGTTGATGGATGGCTGGAACAGCGCCACAGCATCCTCCAAAAAGGCGTTTAGTGAGTATTTCCCTGCTCTGTATTGTGCCGCAGTGACTGTTGTCCTTGACGGCACTGTTGGGTTTCGTGCTAGGCGTATTCTAGCAGGAAACCCAACAGTGTCATCGGTGTCTACAGTGACTGCTTTGAGTATTGTATTGCTACATTGTGCCGCAGTGACTGTTGTCCTTGACGGCACTGTTGGGTTTCGTGCTAGGCGTATTCTAGCAGGAAACCCAACAGTGTCATCGGTGTCTACAGTGACTGCTTTGAGTATTGTATTGCTACATTGTGCCGCAGTGACTGTTGTCCTTGACGGCACTGTTGGGTTTCGTGCTAGGCGTATTCTAGCAGGAAACCCAACAGTGTCATCGGGGTCTACAGTGACTGCTTTGAGTATTGTATTGCTAGATTGTGCCGCAGTGACTGTTGTCCTTGACGGCACTGTTGGGTTTCGTGCTAGGCGTATTCTAGCAGGAAACCCAACAGTGTCATCGGGGTCTACAGTGACTGCTTTGAGTATTGTATTGCTAGATTGTGCCGCAGTGACTGTTGTCCTTGACGGCACTGTTGGGTTTCGTGCTAGGCGTATTCTAGCAGGAAACCCAACAGTGTCATCGGGGTCTACAGTGACTGCTTTGAGTATTGTATTGCTAGATTGTGCCGCAGTGACTGTTGTCCTTGACGGCACTGTTGGGTTTCGTGCTAGGCATATTCTAGCAGGAAACCCAACAGTGTCATCGGTGTCTACAGTGACTGCTTTGAGTATTGTATTGCTACATTGTGCCGCAGTGACTGTTGTCCTTGACGGCACTGTTGGGTTTCGTGCTTGGCGTATTCTAGCAGGAAACCCAACAGTGTCATCGGGGTCTACAGTGACTGCTTTGAGTATTGTATTGCTACATTGTGCCGCAGTGACTGTTGTCCTTGACGGCACTGTTTTTTTTTATCAACAGTGGACAAAGTCCGAACACGTTGGCGTTCGATCAAGGACCGCTTCAACAGTGATGTTCGTGCTGAGGGCCAGGTTCGCAGTGGATCTGCGTCAAGGACCAGAACTAGATACCGTCACTATCACGCGTTGCAGTTCCTAAGACCGGTCCTTGCCACAAGATCGTAAGTATTATACATTTTGGGTTTTTATTTTTATTAATCTGTGTTTTTCTAATCCACAGCTGATGCTTCTTGTAAAGGCATGGTAGTAATGATTTTCCTTTCTTCCACAGCACCTGGAGCAGCACCCTGCAACCTGGCCCTGGAGCGGTCCTTCCTCGGACGTCCTCTGACCCGTCCCAGCCATCCGACAGCCAGGAAGCACCTTGCAGGTCAGCCACACACACAGCTGGTGACCAGGAAGCTGGGCCATCAGGTGTTCCCCTGTCCCAGGTCTCTGCCACTGGTTATGCGGGCACTACCCGCCAGCGGCAGAGGGCCTTGGACAGGAATGTCTTGCCCGAGTTTATGCATTTGAGCGAGACATTTAATTCCAGCCTCAAGTCACTGTCCGACAGAGTTGAAAGCGGTTTTGCACTAATGGAACGTGGTTTTAACCACTTTGAACACCGCTTCAATTCTGTAGAACAGCGCCTTGACCGTCTGGAGGCCGACCTCAACAGACCAGCACACCATTTTTTTAGTAAGATTGAAAAGGGCATGGCGGAACACCTTAGTCCTGATCAACAGCTGAATGTGCTGCAGGCCTGCAACAATGCTTTCTTGCAGGCTATGCAGCATAATCGGTACGGTCAGCAGTCAGTGGTGTCCTTTCCACCTGTGCCACCATTGACTCGCTTCACCTCACTACCGACTTGTGCTGCATACCACTGCACGGACACCTCTCTTCAAAGCCAGGACACCCACCGTTACACCACCACAAGTCTGAGTGCAGCTGGTCACTTCACCGACACCACCATGGCAAGCGCTGCTCCTGTCTGGAGCACCACCGCCAATCCCATGCATGCGTGGAGCTCAGCCACCACTAGGCAAACATGGAACAGCCCTGCCGCTACAACAACATGTAGTAGCCCTGCCACCACCACTCTGCAAACCTGGGCCATCACTGCCGCCACCAGTCCTCCTGCAAGGACGAGCACTGACAACGAAGAGCAGCATCAGCCACCTCAGCAGCAGCAGCCAACTCAGCAGCAGCCGCCACCTCAGCAGCAGCCGCCACCTCAGCAGCAGCAGCCACCTCAGCAGCAGCCGCCACCTCAGCAGCAGCAGCAACCACCTCAGCAGCAGCCACCTCAGCAGCAGCCGCCACCTCAGCAGCAGCCGCCACCTCAGCAGCAGCCGCCACCTCTGCAGCAGCAGCCGCCACCTCAGCAGCAGCAGCCATACCAGCAGACGGGGGACCTACATTCCATATTTGCCCCTACTTCAAGGCGAAATCAATCAAGGCGGGCATTGGGCCAAAGTCGGTCCAGGCACACAAGCCTACGGCGACATGCCATTACAACTAATGTAAATGAACAGATTTCCTCTCCTACAAGTGTTCCAAGTTTAATTCCCTTAACTGGACTACCTTCCCCCACAAGTTTTGTTGCCCCTTCCCCTCAAACACCGTCTTCAACTGCAAGTGTTGCATATTCCCTGCACACCCCCAAATTGAAACCATCTGCCCCCAAACGTCGTAAAAAATAATTTTTATTTTTTTTTTTGTGATAAAAAATAAATTTACATTTGTGGTTCACCATTAATAAGTTTCATTAATGTTGTTTGCGCCGCTCACACACACTGATGGGTAAATACATGTTAAAAACCAACCCAAAGGCTAGTATAGTCATATGTGAAATAACATGGACTAGTATAGTCATTCCAAGGCCTAGTGTAATAACTCGAGTTTTACCAAATAGAATCTGGTTTCATGAAAAACAAACTGTTGAAACTATAAGTTTCTTTCTAGTTTCACCAGTTTGTTTTTTGTGAAACAAGATGCTAGTTGTTAAAAATCGAGTTATTACAGTAGGCCTTGGTATGACTATACTAGGCCGTGGTATTTCACATATTACTATACTACTAGCCCCAAGGCCTAGTATACTCATATTTGAAATACCACGGCCTAGTATAGTCATTCCAAGGCCTAGTGTAATAACTTGTAATGGAGCAGATTACATGAGCAGATTACATTCATCCACTCAATGCTGACTTGTATTCCCCATGGACTTTCATTGGGGTTGGGTTTTGAGGGTTGTGTTTTGAGAAAATCACATACTTTGTTTTAAACTAGTTGCACAATTTTCTCTTAAATGGTTTCCTGATTCATGGCCTGCAGCTTTGCTCATTACAATATATTTCACGCAGACTAGCAATGCTGCATTTTAACTCGTATGTGTATTTACCTGCCCAGGTGTGTGAACATAACAAAATTCAGTTATACATGGGAACTTTTTTAATTAATTGGAGTTTAAAAAATATAGTGCACTCAGTAATGGTATCAAATAAGGATTTTTATTACCATAAACAACAACATTACACCATTTCATCTTGCCAGTGCACCCGTCCTACATCAGAAATAAAGTAGGCCGCAAATTTGTCCCTCATTTGGCCAACTTCAACGGATGACCTGAGAGTGTGCTGAGTGAATTCAGGCAATGGGTTAGGAGCATCATCGTCCAGTTCAAAGGTCGGGTGCTCTTTAGCCATCACAAAGTTATGTAGAACCACACAGGCCTTCACCACCTCATCGACTGTTTCAAGTTTAAGATTAATGGCCGTGCCCAGAATTCGCCATCTGGAAACAAGAATCCCAAAAGCACACTCGACAGTTCTTCTGGCCCTGGTCAGCCTGTAATTAAAAATTTTTTTGGTGTGGTCCAAGTCCCGGCTGGAGTAGGGTTTCAGTAAGTTTCCGCACATTTGAAAAGCCTCATCGCCAACCATTACAAAGGGCAGTGGCGGAGCTTCGGTGTGAGGAAGAGGCCGTGGCATAGGGAAATTAAATTGGTTGCCATACAACCTCCGGCCCATGTCTGAGTTTTTAAAAGCCTGCGAGTCATTACCACGGCCAAATGCTCCAATGTCCACTGCTACAAACATACATCCGGCATCCGCAATCGCAATGAGTACTATTGAAAAGTACTTTTTGTAATTATAGTACTCAGATCCCGTTCTTTGGGGTTTGATGATCCGTATGTGTTTCCCATCAACAGCTCCCAAACAGTTGGGAAAATTGCATACTGTCCAGAATTTGTCAGCAATTTCCATCCACTTTTCAGCGGTGGGCAGGGGCATAAATTCTGGGCAAAGAACATTCCAGAGAGCCCGGCAGGTGTCAGCAACAATTCCAGACAAGGTAGAGATTCCAATACGGTACTGGAAGTGTAGTGAGGATAGGGTTTCTCCAGTCGCCAGGAATCTGTGAACAGACAAAGAAGTAAAATTAATATTTATGTATATTATTTTTAAAAACTATAAAAAAAAATATTTGTACATTCACGAAAACTAATTACCCAAGGTTTTGAATACTAAATTTACAAAAAAAAACATCAGACCACACCCCTTTGTTTTTAAAACATACCGTAATGTCACCAGTAGCCGTTCCTCAGGAGGAATCGCACGACGGAGCTGTGTGTCCTGTCTCCGGATGGATTGTTGTACACGAGCAAGCAAATCCATGAAACTTTTGTGGGACATCCGGATATAATCAGTAAATTTCTCCGGGTTTGCACGTAGCTCGCTGTAGAGGGTGTGGTATGCCCCACGGCTCTCCCGGAGTTCAACAATCGGATGTATCCACATACGCCGCCGTCTTCGCTGCCTCTCTCTCTTCCTTTGTTCATGGCAAGCAACTGCATACGCCTGAGCCATCGCGATGTCCAAATCCAAGTTGAAGTGAAAACTCTTCCAGCGCAGATCCATGGTCACGAGAAGAATCAAGCAAATGTGAAGAATACTGTAGACAGGGTCTATATATATTAACATACCACACCCACAATGAAGTCCCATTGGTCTTGTGTGTTGTTGAATGGTTGTTTTTTCTTTTTTGTGGGGTTTTTCAAAAATCTGTAAAAAAACGCAAACGCACAAAAAACGCATACAAACGCGCAAAAACGCTGCGTTTTTTTCCTGCATGCGCATTAAAATGCTGGAAAAAAACGCAGCGTTTGTATGCATTTGTATGCGTTTTTTTAATGCGTTTTTTTGCGGGAAAAACGCGCTGCAAAAAAAAGCAAGTGTGAAACTAGCCTAAGCCACACACCATTCTGAAAGACAAGATTCACTTTGTCAGGTGGAGCAGCAAGAAATGCATCACCGTCATAGGCCAGCTTGATCTCCTCCCACAAGTCCCGGTCCTGGAGCACTCCTATGAAATTGGCATCAGACAAGATGGTCTTAGACGGGGTCCCAGGCACGGAGTCCACCATGTGGATTCGGGATAATGCATCGGCCTTCCCATTACGTGAACCTGGGCGGTACGAGATAATAAAATCAAACTGGTTCAAGAACAAACTCCACCTAGCTTGTCGGGGAGAAAGACACCTGGCAGATTTAAGAAATTCCAAATTACGATGATCTGTGAGCACTACTACCTGTTGAGTTGCTCCCTGCAAATGGTGTCTCCATTCTTTAAAGGCGGAAATGATTGCCAAAAGTTCCTTATCTGCAATGTCATAATTTAGTTCAGCAGAAGATCACCTGCGCGAAAAGAAGGCACACGGGTGCAGCAAACCTTTGTCTCCGGTTCGTTGTGAGAGGATAGCTCCCAGTGCACAGTCAGAAGCGTCCACCTCCACGATGAAAGGCAGTGCAGGATCCGGATGCATTAATATCGGAGCCGTGGTAAAACAAACCTTGAGGCGGTCAAAGGCTTCCTGGGCTTGCGAAGACCATACAAACTTCTTCCCCTTCTTAGTAAGGAGAGTGATGGGACCGACAATTTCCGAAAAATTCCGGATAAAACGTCTATAAAAATTAGCAAAACCAATAAATCGTTGTACCTCTTTGATGTTTCCTGGTACCGGCCAGTCTATGATCGCCTGGATCTTGCTGGATTCCATGTTCAATCCCTGGGGAGAAATAATATAGCCCAGAAATTGAATTTCGGAGCAATGAAACTCACATTTTTCGAGTTTGATGTATAAATGATTCTCTCTTAAACGTCTGAGCACGGTCTTGACATGTTCCTGATGTTCCTGTAGAGAATCAGAGAAGATTAAGATGTCATCCAGGTAAATTACCACATAATGATCCAATAAATCCCTGAAGATATCATTTGCTAAGTGTTGAAAAGCAGCAGGAGCGTTACACAGTCCGAATGGCATCACTAAATATTCAAAATGTCCATACCGGCATCTAAAAGCCGTCTTCCATTCGTCTCCGGGACGTATACGGAGTAAATTATATGCCCCACGAAGGTCTAATTTGGTAAACACCTTGGCTTGACGAACTCTTTCCAACATTTCAGGAATTAGTGGCAACGGGTACCTGTTACGAATGGTTACCTTATTTTGCTCCCGGTAGTCAATGCAGGGTCTTAGAGTCCCATCTTTCTTCTTTACAAAGAATATTGGGGCTCCCGCTGGTGAAGAGGATGGTCGAATAAACCCCTTGGCTAGGTTCTCATCTATATATTCTCGTAATGTTTTTAGTTCTGGAGCTGCCAGCGGGTAAACATGGCCGAAAGGGATCGCTGCCCCAGGAAGCAATTCTATGGGCCAGTGATATGGTCTATGTGGTGGGAGTTGGTCTGCCTTCCTTTTGTCACAAACGTCTGCGAATTCCTGGTAAACCAGAGGGAGAGAGGGTACCTGTATTGCCTCTTCCATGTCCCGGGTAACTGGAACCGTGACTGTTGGACAGATGGTAGGACTACCCTTCGAGGGGAAGGATATCTCCTTTGTTTCCCAATTGATGTTTGGATTTTGCGACCATAGCCAGGGAATTCCTAAAATTCTAGGAAAATGAGGAGAAGATATTAGCATAAATGAAAGGGTTTCCTGATGGACTGGTTCCATCTTACACTCCAGGAGCACCGTTTCCCGGTCTACTGGTCCAGAAGTTAATGGGGAACCATCCACCGTTTCCATGGTGACTGGCGAAGCTCTTAGTTGTGTCTTTATACCATGTTTCCTGGCAAAAGAAGAATCCATGAAATGCCCACCTGCTCCAGAGTCTATCATGGCAGAACTTGGTATCCACTGACCTTCCCACAGAATCTGAATAGGAAGAGAACAATGTGAATATTTTTCCCCTTGATCTTTAGGGGAAGTCGACATCAATGTTGGGGGAAACAAAGCGTCTAGGTGTAGACTGGTCTCCGAAACTTCAGACTCAGCGTCCGTATTGTCATAATCCCCTACTGCCGCTAACACCTTGTTAGGTCGCCTGGGACATTTAGGACAATTAATAAGGAAATGGTCTGATTGACCGCAATAAAAACATAATCGTTCACGGAAACGGTATTCCCGGCGTTCATTATTCTCACGTCTTTGTAGCGAGTCCACTTGCATAGGCACCTCCTCGGTCTCCCGCGGGTTTTTGCCTGTAGTTTCCCTAGATGGAAGAGAAAAATTAGCAATGCGATTTAAAGCTGCCCATTTCTCTTGTCTGCGTTCAGTTAGGCGAATGTCAATACGCACACAGTGTTGTAAGAACGACTCGAACTCCTGTGGGGACTCGGAACGAGCTAGCTCATCCTTGATTGCACTGGATAAACCTTTCCTAAAAATTGGCAATAAAGCATTGTTTTCCCAGTTGGTATCCACCACTAACCTCTTAAATTCGGTAACATATTCTATGACTGAGCGCTTCCCCTGGCGTAATGACAGCAGGGCAGATTCAGCGGTGGCACGGCGGTTGGGATCGTCGAACATTTGCGCCATAGATGTCAGAAAATCATCCAAATTATTTAGACGGGTATCGTGACTTTCAACCATAGGATTTGCCCAAGCCAGAGCCCGTGATGTCAACAACATAATAATACATAAAACCTTAGATCTATCAGACCGGTAGTAAGAGGAATGTACATCAAAAAATAATATGCATTGATTAACAAACCCACGAAATTGACTTCGGTCACCATTAAACCGAAATGGGGGCAACTTGGGCATACTGGGGGACGGTATACGCTCAGTAGGTAAGGCCTCCTGGACTTCCGTCCTGGTACGTAGATCTTGGAGAGCCTGACCAAACACCTGTGCATTGTGGTCCACCTGGGACTCCAAGTCTCTGAGCTTATTTTGTAAAGCCCCCACCTCCTGCTGCAAGGAGTTAATCATAGAAAACATCTTGTCCGCTTGTGACTGTGACATTGCCCCAGCAGAATCCTCTTTTGGCTGGAGTATCCTGTAATACTATTGTAGGAACTCGAGGATTCTGATAGCATGGGGCAATGAACAGACAGAAGCGGGTTACTTTAGTGCAAATAGTGTATTTTATAACAGCAGTGACACCCAAAAACAGTATGCTGATAACCTGAAGTGAGACAAGTCCTAAAGCTATATAGAAATTCAGTAAAGTTCCTAAAACAGAGTCCTCATAAACATGTGATCCAAGGTGAGTGTAACACTCAGGTGATGTGGCGCAGTTCACAACGTAGTGATGCAGAGAGAGTCCAATCAGGTATGTAGCAAGCACAGGGAAGTCCAAAACAAGTCTATAGGTAAATCCCAGATGCAGCAAGAGCACAGGAATGTCCAAAAGCTGATTCACAAGTAGATCCCTGGAGCGGCATGAACACAGGTGAGTCCAGAAACAGGTTCACATTAAGGCACACGGTAGGTGACAGTTCCAACTGCTCTTATTGGGGAAGAGTGAAGGGTTAAGAACCACACATAGTTCAGGAACACAGTTCTTACCAAGTACCGTGAACCAAGGGTTAAGTTCCAAAGATGAGTGCAGCTTTCCTACAGAGAACAGGAAATGTCCAGAGCCACAGCAGAAGCACACTCAGAAACCAGCAGCACAGCTGAAGGAAGCAGAATACTCCAGCAAGGAAAGGTAGCACCTGAGCCGGTTTTATACACATGAACAGGAAGTAGGGCACACAAAAACAGCAACCTCCATCTTAACAAAGGGCAAATTCATTCACAAGGTGATTTAGAAAACCCGGAATACTGACATGGATCTGGTAACATCTAAAAAGAATACCTGTGCTTTCTTTTCCCGAAAGTTCTCTTCATCTGAACGTAACTATGATGTGGGGAATCGGGAACTGTTGGCCATGAAATGGGCATTTGAGGAGTGGAGACATTGGTTGGAGGGAGCCAAACATCAAGTTGTGGTCCTCACTGACCACAAAAATTTGATTTACCTAGAGTCGGCTAAACGCTTGAACCCTAGACAGGCTAGGTGGGCCTTGTTTTTTACACGTTTTGATTTTGTGGTCTCTTTTCTTCCTGGAACTAAGAATGTCAAGGCAGATGCTGATTCTACTGTGGTGACAAAGCCTGCTACCATCTTAGGCGAAGGGGTAGTTCTTTCTGCCATCTCGCCCGATTTGAGACTTGCTCTGCAAGAGTTCCAGGAGGACAAACCTGAGCATTGCCCCAGTGGAAAGTTGTATGTTCCTGACCAGTGGAAGAAGAGAGTGATGTCTGAAGTTCATTGCTCTGCATTGGCTGGTCATCCAGGTATTTTTGGTACTAGAGATCTGGTGAGTCGCTCTTTTTGGTGGCCCACCTTGTCTCATGATGTCAGGAATTTTGTGCAGTCCTGTGGGACTTGCTCCCGGTCTAAATCTTGTTCTCGCTCTAGTGGGTTGTTGATGCCTTTGCCGGTCCCCAGGAGGCCATGGACCCATATTTCAATGGATTTCATCTCTGATATGCCGGTCTCTCAAAGAATGACTGTTATTTGGGTGATTTGTGATAGGTTCTCTAAGATGGTTCATCTTGTACCACTCCCTAAGTTGCCATCTTCCTCTGAGTTGGTGCCCCTGTTTTTGCAACAGGTGGTTCGCTTGCACGGGATTCCTGAGAACATTGTATCTGACAGAGGAGTTCAATTTGTGTCTAAATTTTGGAGGACGTTCTGTTCCAAGTTGGGAATTCAGTTGTCCTTCTCCTCTGCTTTTCACCCTCAGACCAATGGGCAGACAGAGAGAACAAACCAGACCTTGGAGTCGTATTTGAGATGTTTTATTTCCGCTGATCAGGATGATTGGGTTTCATTTTTGCCCTTGGCCGAATTTGCTTTAAATAATAGAGCTAGTTCTGCCACTTTGATGTCACCTTTTTTTTGTAACTTTGGGTTTCATCCTCGATTTTCTTCAGGGCAGGTGGAGCCCTCTGCCTGCCCAGGTGTTGACACTGTGGTGGAGAGAATGCACCAGATCTGGGACCAAGTGGTGGATAAGTTATCTCTCTCCCAGGAAAAGGCCCAGCGGTTTTCCAATCGACATAGGACCATTGGTCCCCAGTTTAAGATTGGTGATATGGTGTGGTTATCATCAAAAAATATTGCTATGAAGGTGGCTTCTCCTAAGTTTAAGCCTAGATTTATGGGACCTTACAAGATTTTGGAGATTATTAATCCGGTCTCTTTTCGTTTGGCTCTTCCTGTCACATTTAAGATCCATAATGTGTTCCATAAGTCCTTGTTGAAGAGGTTTGTTGATCCAGTTGTGCCTGAGGTGGCACCTCCGGACGCTGTATTGGTTGAAGGTAGCTTGGAATATGAGGTAGAGAAAATTCTGGATTCCCGTCTGGCTAGACGGAGACTCCAGTATTTGGTTAAGTGGAAGGGTTATGGTCAGGAGGATAATTCCTGGGTCTCTGCCTCTGATATTCATGCCAAAAGATTGGTGCGTGCCTTTCATCGGGCTCACCCTGATCGCCCTGGTAGTGTTGTTGAGGGTTCGGTGACCCCTCCTCAAGGGGGGGGTACTGTTGTGAGTTCATTTTCCCCTCTGTCACTGAGGCCTGGTGAACTCCCTATTCTAGTGAAGGAAGGTAGTGAGCCTGATTATCAGGCACCTGGGACTAATGAAGATGATTGGCTGAGTGGAGTCACTGACTGGATTTAAGGCAGCCTACGCCCTTTCTGCCCTGCGGGTGATTTCTCTGTGGACTCTTGGACACCAGTCTGATTCCTGCTCTCCTAAAGCTAAGTTTTCTGTTTTGCCTTTTTGCATTTAAGATTTGTTTTTGTTTTTCTTGCTTTTTGGATTCTGCCACTCCCTTCTGGAGTGTGCAGTGTTCCGTTAGCTCTGTCTTCTGAAAGTACCTGAGTGCTGATTTAGTTTTGAAGCTTAGCTGCTTCAGGGCCATTTTTATATCAGCTTGTTGGCTTTTGTCTCTGATAGGATTTTGGCAGATTGCAGACAGCAGCCTTCCTATCCGTTCCTATCTAGGTAGTTTTTGGGCCCCGTCTTTGCTCTGCCTGTCTTTCTGTCTGTGTAAGTGTTTTCATCTTGCTTCACCGTCATTATATGTGGGGGGCTGCCTATTGCTTTGGGGTCTGCTCTGGGGCAGTTAGATTTCCCCTTTCCTTCTTTAGGCCTATGTATCTCTCCGGCTGTGATCGAGGGGTCTAGGTCATCGTAGGAACCCCCCACGGCTACTGCTAGTTGTGTTGATAGGTTCAGGGGTCTGCAATCTGATAGTTGCCAACTTCTCTGGTTTTCTGGACTTAGCTAGCATTTCTGTTTTTGCCTCCTACGGTGACTCAATCATAACAGTATACTTCCTGTAATTGTGTTAACTGTGTGATCATCTGTCCAATACTTACCCATGTCGTTTGTATTCTTTATAGTTTTACCGCATGTTCTATACTATTCACCAATAAACAAGTTAGACTATAGAGAACAGTCTGCTTATTTTGGAAGATAGAAGGTGGTTTATGCTGTATGCTAGAGTGCACACCACGTCAATGTGTATGAAGGCAGGACAACAGGAAAGATATATATCTTTGCACTGTGTTAGCCAATAGATAGAAAAATATTTAGAATTGAGAGTCCTCAGTGGTTGATACCATGATGCTATGACCGGGGATACAAAAACGTTTTGCTACAGGTAGGTCCATTCTTTCTCTTATTTTGTGGCGGAGAATTCATCCTTGGTCTCAGCTTTTGCCCTGTCTCCCCCCACATACAGACCCCCAGTTGGACATTTAGTACAAATAATTAAGTACACCCCATTAGATGTAGTACAGCTGAAAGTACCTGGGATCTTGTAGTCCTGGTGTGAGTTGGGGATCTTTATCTTGTCCGTGGTCATTATAAGTGGATAGGTCTTACATTTTTCTGGTTGCAAGAAATGGTTCCTGCAGCTGTTGGAGAGGACAGGGAGCTTCTGACAATGATGTTTCTCAAATTTTGGGGGCTGCCTAAAACACAGTAGTGGGTGGTCTGGAAATATGGATTGTAATCGTGCATCTTTTTGTAGTAAAGGTTGTAATTTCCAGGCAGCGCCCCTTAGCACCTCCAGATTTGGATTGTAGGTGACTACTATAGGTTCACAGTTAACTGTACCAAATCATTTTTGTATCCCCGGTCATAGCATCATGGACATTAAATTACTTGTTTTAAAAGGTAACTTCAAATCTCAGAGAGACAGGAGGATCTGGGAGTATAAATTTATGACAACCTGTGACTAACTCAGTGCAGGAATGAATGTGTCTCATGGATTTATGTCTTTTTACATCAATAAAGATGTACAATACAAAATAATATTATGGTACCGTGTTAGCCAGAAGAATCGATGTAATTACTTATGTGCCAAAAAATTGAGAAAAGTATTCAAGGAGTGATACCTTTATTGACTAACCAGACAAATTATATTTGTAAGCTTTCAAGGCTCAGAAGGCCCCTTCATCAGGCAATTACTGAGAAGAGATGGAGACATTTATACAAGGACATGAGGTGATGCTTGCTAGAGACAGTCCAAGGAAATCAAATTAAGGCTTTTGTTATACATGTAGATGAGGTGGAAGTGTTCTATTAGACATCTGAAGACCTTCTTGTGGAGGTGTGAACTGTGTCCATGTAATGAGTCATGAATCCAGGTGTCAAATTGAGTCCTATTGTTAGAGATTGAAACATATTTATAAATCTAAACTCCCAGATTTTTATTTCTCTGTCACTATTAAAATGACCTTTCAATATTAGGGCTTTTAGATCTGCCATACTGTGTCCAGGTCTAGAGAAGTGCATTCCTACAGGCGGCTCCAGCTCGCTCATTATTCATCGTATGTCTATGCAGATTCATCCTTGTTTGTAGTTTTTGTTTAGTTTCCCCGATGTCTGTCCCTGCATTGCACCTTGTACATTGTATCAGTACCTTATGAGAGTAAGAAATACAAGAGCTGCACCCACATATCACCACCAGATAAAGTCCCCATACCCAACACAAAGCAGGACTAGAAGATCATGGAGACTTCTTGGGTAACGAGAAGAGAGAGAGCAAAAAAAAAAAAAAATCTTAGCCCTAACCTCCTATATATTCAGACATAGCTAGGGGGAGCATTTATGCAGGGGGCATTTAGGCACATGTAATCGAAGTACATGTATCAAAGTACTACTGGCAGTTATAACATGGCAGTTAGACAGGGCAGGAGACAGGTAAGACATTTATATACATCTACTCCCTGTACATTTGGAGCACATCAAATATATACCATATGCATTTGTGTAATTTTTATCCTGGCCGCTGCATTCACACACATCCACCGCCCTGGCATTAACTCTCTACACTCCATCCATATCGGCCCCTCGCTCCTTTCCTCTCCTATGTATAGCACTCACGCTCTTTTCACATTGTTAAATTGCACAGACCCAGTCAGTCCCACCATTCAACATCAGTGACGCTCTCACAAATCACTTAACCATCTGCTCACTCTTTCTATCCTCCTTCTCCTAGTCGCAGGAGACATTGCTCCCAACCCTGGTCCCCCATGTTATAGAAACTCAAACCCCCCGACTGCTACACTCAAAAACCCCTCTAATCTTATTAATATTCCCTGCATGCCATCTGTCTCTATAAATTGTGCACTTTGGAATTCTCGCTCAGTGTGTAACAAACTCTCCTTCATCCATGACTTCTTCCTTTCTAATTCTCTTAACCTCCTGGCTCTTACTGAAACCTGGATCCAGCAGTCAGACACTACCGCTGCTGCTGCTCTTTCATATGGGGGGCTACACTTCTCTCATACCCCAAGATCAGACAATAGAGCAGGTGGAGGCGTTGGTCTTCTCCTATCACCAAAATGTACATTTCAGGTTATCCCTCAACTACCCTCACTAGTCTTCCCTTCTTTTGAGGTCCATGCCGTCAGACTCTACACCCTCTTCTCCATGCGAGTGGCGGTGGTATATCGTCCTCCCGGCCCCTCCCATCAGTTCCTGGATCATTTTGCCACTTGGCTTCCACATTTTCTCTCCTGTGACATCCCTACCCTCATCATGGGAGATTTCAACATCCCCATTGCTCTTCCCCTCTCACCATCTGCTACTCACCTTTTATCTCTAACCTCATCATTTGGCCTTTCACAGCTTACTAATTCTCCAACGCATGAAGACGGAAACTCCCTCGACTTGGTCTTCTCTCGGCTTTGTGCAGTGGATGATTTTGCAAACTCCCCTCTCCCGCTCTCTGACCACAATCTTCTTTCATTCTCTATCAAGAACTGCCACGCTGCTCAGGTCACCCCCACTGTCCAGACTTATAGAAACATACAGGCCATTAACACCCAGAAACTTATGAAGAACTTGCAGTCTTCATTGGCCCCTATCCCCTCTCTCTCATGTCCTGATACTGCATTGAAGCATTACAATGAAACACTTCAAAGTGCCCTGGATGAATTTGCACCCCGTATAAATAGAACACCACAACGCGGTTCTCCAGGTGCGCCGAACGTCTGTGGAGAAAATCCAGTCTACACAAAGATTTCATTCATTTTAAGTTTATGCTTAGAACATACAACACTGCCCTTCACCTCTCCAAAAAAGCCTATTTCAACACCCTCATCACCTCACTGTCCAATAACCCAAAACGTCTCTTTGACACTTTTCATTCTCTACTCAATCCAAGAGTACAGGCCCCAACCACGGAGCTCCGAGCTGACGATCTGGCCAAGTACTTCAAAGAAAAAATTGACCAGATTCGACAGGAAATTATTTCCCAATCACCTCATACCATGCACTGTCCTCTGTTATGAATGAGTCACCGTAGGAGGCAAAAACAGAAATACTAGCTAAGTCCAGAAAACCAGAGAAGTTGGCAGCCATCGGATTGCAGACCCCTGAACCTATCAACAACAACTAGCAGTAGCCGTGGGGGCTTCCTACAGAGCCCTAGACCCCTCGATCACAGCCGGAGAACTAAATAGCCTAAAGACAGAAAGGGAAATCTAAACTGCCCCAGAGCAGACCCCAAAGCAATAGGCAGCCCTCAACATATAATGACGGTGAAGCAAGATGAAAAAACACTCACACAGATAGAAAGATAGGCTGAGCAAATGATGGGGCCCAAGCTAACTAAATAGGACAGGATAGAAAAGCTGCTGTCTGCAATCCGCCAAAACCCTATGAAAACAAGAGCCAACAGACTGATAGGGAAAAAAGCCCTGAAGACTCTAGGCTTCAAAAAGACTATATCAGTACTCAGGTATTTTCTGAAGACAGAGCAAAAAGGAATTCAGCATACCCCAGCAGGGAATGGCAGAAATCCAGAAAAACAAGGCAAAACAAAACCAAAACACAAATGCAAAAAGCGGAGCAGAAAACTTAGCTTTTGAGGAGCAGGAATCAGACTGGTCTCCTAGAATCCCTCAGAGAAATCACCCGCAAGGCAGAAGGGCGTCGGCTGCCTTATATCCAGTCAGCAATTCCAGTCACCCAGTCATCATCATTCTGCTCAGGTGCTTGGTAATCAGCCTCACTACCTTCCTTCACCAGAAGAGGGAGTTCATCAGACCTCAATGGTGAAGGGGAAAATGAACTCACTACAGTCCTCCCTCCCCCACTGCATCTAGCTCACGCTCTGATTTTGAACCAGTCACAGAAGATGAAGTAAGCAGGCTCCTTGCATCTTCTCACCCAACCACTTGCACCAGTGACCCATTTCCGTCATATCTCCATCTCCTCCAATCCCTTTCCCCTGCTGTGACCCCTCACCTAACTAAAATATTTAACCTCTCTCTCTCTTCTGGTATTTTTCCCTCCTCATTTAAGCATGCCACATCCACTACTTAGAAAACCATCCCTCGACCAAAACTGTGCCGCTAACTATAGATCTGTCTCTAATCTTCCCTTCATCTTTAAACTCCTGGAGCGCCTGGTCCACTCCCGTCTTATCCGCTATCTCTCAGAAAACTCTGTTCTCGACCCTCTCCAATCCGGTTTCCGCTCTCTACACTCCACAGAAACTGCCCTCACTAAAGTCTCTAATGATCTGCTAACAGCAAAATCAAATGGTCATTACTCCATGCTAATTCTCATGGATCTCTCTGCAGCATTCGACACTGTGGATCATCAGCTCCTCCTCACTATGCTCCGACCGCTCCTTTACTGTATCTTTTGCCGGTTCCTCCTCCTCTCACCTTCCCCTTACTGTTGGGGTCCCTCAAGGATCGGTACTAGGCCCCCTCCTCTTCTCCTTGTACACTGCCCCTATTGGTCAAACAATCAGTAGATTTGGTTTCCAGTACCATCTCTATGCTGATGACACCCAATTATACGCTTCTTCTCCTGACATCACGCCAGCCTTTCTAGAAAACACCGACGATTGTCTAAACGCTGTGTCTAACATCATGTCCTCACTATATCTGAAACTGAACATGTCAAAGACTGAACTCTGTTGTGAGTTCATTTTTCCCTTCACCATTGAGGTCTGATGAACTCCCTCCTCTAGTGAAGGAAGGTAGTGAGACTGATTATCAAACACCTGGGCAGCTAGATGATGACTGGGTGGCTGGAATTGAGGACTGGATATAAGGCTGCCGACGCCCTTCTTCCTGGCTGGTGATTTTCCTGCTGGATTCTTGGAGAATGGCACAGCGAACATAAAAAACGTAGAGTAGGACTCCCCATACGAGACTGCCTTGACGTGGCGGGGTAGCTCAAACAATTGATCAATTTTTTGCTAAATGTCTCATTTTTGAATGCAGATAGAAACCAATGTGTGTTTTCACACTTTATGTATTACGTTCTGACCACAAGCAGCGCTGGCTTCTCCCCCTCTTTTTTCTTGATATTGGTTTTGTGGCTGACCACCACTGTAGCCGTGCGCGCTGGGTCATGTACGCCATTCTTTCTGTTTTCTTAGTGATTGATCTAGGCTGCTGTTCACATTAACGGCAGCCCTGCCCTGCCCTAGGCTTTATTTGATTACGCACCTGTATCTGGGCCTGGATCATCCTTTATCTGTGGTGCTGGTCAGGCAGTGTGGAGGTTGGACCTGAAATGTCTGCATGGACCTGGCTAACCTTTACCTGCGCTTGTCCTCTCTGGTGCCATAGGAGCGATTCTGAAATGCTTGAGGTACAGTGTGCATGTAATGAGGTCTTGCTTTTATACATTTAGGAGGCCGTAATGGCACAGCGAACATAAAAAACGTAGAGTAGGACTCCCCATACGAGACTGCCTTGACGTGGCGGGGTAGCTCAAACAATTGATCAATTTTTTGCTAAATGTCTCATTTTTGAATGCAGATAGAAACCAATGTGTGTTTTCACACTTTATGTATTACGTTCTGACCACAAGCAGCGCTGGCTTCTCCCCCTCTTTATTCTTGGAGACCAGTCTGATTCCTGCATCTCAAAGCTAAGTTTTTCTGCTCTAAGTTTTTCTACTCTTCAGTTTTGTTTTTGTTTTGCCTTGCTTTTTGGGAGTTCTGCCATCCCCGGCCGGGGGTGAGCTGAATTCCATTTTTGTCTCTGATCTGTTGATATTTTGCTCTGTCTTCAGAATATACCTGAGTGCTGATATAGTCTTTTGAAGCCTAGCGACTTCAGGGCCTGTTTTTCCTATCAGTCGGTTGGCTCATTTTGATAGGGTTTGCGGATGGCAGACAGCAGCTTTCCTATCCTGTCCTATGTAGTTAGCTTGGGCCCCATCATTTGCTCAACCTATCTTTCTATCTGTGTTAGTGTTTTCATCTTGCTTCACCGTCATTATATGTTGGGGGCTGCCTATTGCTTTGGGGTCTGCTCTGGGGCAGTTTAGTTTTTCCCCTTTCTGTCTTTAGGCTATATAGTTCTCCGGCTGTGATCGAGGGGTCTAGGGCACCGTAGGAACCCCCCACGGCTACTGCTAGTTGTTGTGGATAGGTTCAGGGGTCTGCAATCCGATAGCTGCCAACCTCTCTGTTTTTTCTGGACTTAGCTGGTATTTTGTTTTTTCCTCCTTCGGTGACTCATCATAACAGAACTCCTTGTGTTTCCTCCCTCTACTAAGGTACCTATACCCGACATTACCATTTCTGTGTGTGGTTCCACTATTACTCCCCAGCAACAGGCCCGCTGTCTTGGGGTCATACTTGACTCCGAGCTTTCCTTTGCCCCCCACATTCGATCACTGGCTCACTCTTGTCATCTGCACCTCAAAAACATTTCTAAAATTCGACCTTTTCTTACTTTTGACTCTGCAAAAACTCTTACTGTTTCTCTTATTCATTCTCGTCTCGACTATTGTAAGTCTCTTCTTATCAGTCTCCCTCTTACCAAACTCTCCCCCCTCCAATCTGTCTTGAATGTTGCAGCCAGGATCATATTCCTCACCAATCGTTACACCGATGCCTCTACCTTATGCCAGTCATTACACTGGCTACCCATCCACTCCAGAATTCAGTATAAACTTATTACCCTCACCCACAAAGCCCTCCATAGCTCAGCACCACCCTACATCTCCTCCCTTGTTTCAGTATACCACCCTACCCGCGCCCTCCGTTCTGCTGATGACCTGAGGTTAGCATCCTCAATAATCAGAACCTCCCACTCCCATCTTCAAGACTATACACGTGCTGCGCCAATTCTTTGGAATGCACGTCCCAGGTCAACACGATTAGTCCCCAATCCCCACAATTTTAAGCGTGCCCTGAAAACGCATTTATTCAGACTGGCCTATCGCCTCAACACATTAACCTAATCTATCCCTATGTGGCACAGCTAAAAGTTTTACCATAACCAGGTTCCCCGCATCATGTTCCCACATGCTTTATGCATCCATTAGCCCTCTGTGTCCGTACTGTCACACACTTAACATTATGGCTGGTCCATACAATCAGGGCAACTGTTACCACCCACCTTTCGTGTCTACCTCTTTCCTCATAGACTGTAAGCTTGCGAGCAGGGCCCTCATTCCTCTTGGTATTTGTTATAATCTACTGTATGTGATTATTGTTATGCTGTAATGTCTATTGTCTGTACAAGTCCCCTCTGAAATGTAAAGTGCTGCGGAATATGTCGGCGCTATAAAAATAAAATTTATTGTTATTATGTACATCCTCCAACGTCGTACACACACGGCTCTGCTCCGTACACCTCGTACACACACGGCTCCGCTCCATACACCTCGTACACACACGGCTCCGCTCCTTACACCTCGTACACACACGGCTCCGCTCCGTAAACCTCGTACACACACGGCTCCGCTCCGTACACCCCGTACACACACGGCTCCGCTCCGTACACCTCATACACACACGGCTCCGCTCCGTACACCTCGCACACACACGGCTCCGCTCCGTACACCTCGCACACACACGGCTCCGCTCCGTACACATCGTACACACACGGCTCTGCTCCGTACACATCGTACACACACGGCTCCGCTCCATACACCTCGTACACACACGGCTCCGCTCCGTACACCTCGTACACACACGGCTCCGCTCCGTACACCTCGCACACACACGGCTCCGCTCCGTACACATCGTACACACACGGCTCTGCTCCGTACACATCGTACACACACGGCTCCGCTCCGTACACCTCGTACACACACAGCTCTGCTCCGTACACATCGTACACACACGGCTCTGCTCCGTACACATCGTACACACACGGCTCCGCTCCATACACCTCATACACACACAGCTCTGCTCCGTACACATCGTACACACACGGCTCCGCTCCGTACACATCGTACACACACGGCTCCGCTCCGTACACATCGTACACACACGGCTCCGCTCCGTACACCTCGTACACACACGGCTCCGCTCCGTACACCTCGTACACACACGGCTCCGCTCCGTACACCTCGTACACACACGGCTCCGCTCCATACACCTCGTACACACACAGCTCCGCTCCGTACACCTCGTACACACACGGCTCCTCTCCGTACACCTCGTACACACACGGCTCCGCTCCATCCACACTGGAAACCCCTCCTGACCCCACACATAAACTTCCCTCATCCAACACCATGACAACCAGCACAGAAGAGTCCTGCGCACACTGAGGCCTCTGATCATGTGACCCCTGACTCCTCCCCTCCTGTGACCTCATCACAGGTCCTGTGCGCACAGAGCAGCCATATATGTGGAGTGCGGCTTTGCGGGTGGAGGTCGGTGTCGGAGGCTCCATTATTCTCTATGTGGAGTGCGGCTCTGCGGGTGGAGGTCGGTGCTGGAGGCTCCATTATTCTCTATGTGGAGTGCGGCTCTGCGGGTGGAGGTCGGTGCCGGAGGCCCCATTATTCTCTATGTGGAGTGCGGCTCTGCGGGTGGAGGTCGGTGCCGGAGGCTCCATTATTCTCTATGTGGAGTGCGGCTCTGCGGGTGGAGGTCGGTGCCGGAGGCTCCATTATTCTCTATGTGGTGTGCGGCTCTGCGTGTGGAGGTCGGTGCCGGAGGCTCCATTATTCTCTATGTGGAGTGCGGCTCTGCGGGTGGAGGTCGGTGCTGGAGGCTCCATTATTCTCTATGTGGAGTGCGGCTCTGCGGGTGGAGGTCGGTGCCGGAGGCTCCATTATTCTCTATGTGGTGTGCGGCTCTGCGTGTGGAGGTCGGTGCCGGAGGCTCCATTATTCTCTATGTGGAGTGCGGCTTTGCGGGTGGAGGTCGGTGCCGGAGGCTCCATTATTCTCTATGTGGAGTGCGGCTCTGCGGGTGGAGGTCGGTGCTGGAGGCTCCATTATTCTCTATGTGGAGTGCGGCTCTGCGGGTGGAGGTCGGTGCCGGAGGCTCCATTATTCTCTATGTGGTGTGCGGCTCTGCGTGTGGAGGTCGGTGCCGGAGGCTCCATTATTCTCTATGTGGAGTGCGGCTCTGCGGGTGGAGGTCGGTGCTGGAGGCTCCATTATTCTCTATGTGGAGTGTGGCTCTGCGGGTGGAGGTCGGTGCCGGAGGCTCCATTATTCTCTATGTGGAGTGCGGCTCTGCGGGTGGAGGTCGGTGCTGGAGGCTCCATTATTCTCTATGTGGAGTGTGGCTCTGCGGGTGGAGGTCGGTGCCGGAGGCTCCATTATTCTCTATGTGGAGTGTGGCTCTGCGGGTGGAGGTCGGTGCCGGAGGCTCCATTATTCTCTATGTGGAGTGTGGCTCTGTGGGTGGAGGTCGTTGCCGGTGGCTCCATTATTCTCTATGTGGAGTGTGGCTCTGTGGGTGGAGGTCGTTGCTGGAGGCCCCATTATTCTCTATGTGGAGTGCGGCTCTGCGGGTGGAGGTCGGTGCTGGAGGCCCCATTATTCTCTATGTGGAGTGTGGCTCTGCGGGTGGAGGTCAGTGCTGGAGGCCCCATTATTCTCTATGTTGAGTGCGGCTCTGCGGGTGGAGGTCGGTGCTGGAGGCTCCATTATTCTTTATGTGGAGTGCGGCTCTGCGGGTGGAGGTCGGTGCTGGAGGCCCCATTATTCTCTATGTGGAGTGCGGCTCTGTAGGTGGAGGTCGGTGCTGGAGGCTCCTTTATCTTCTATTCATCTAATCACACAGACGCTCTGGAGGAGGCCGCGTCTCACAGCAGTTGCTCCCCATTAGAGATGAGGGAAACTTTCAAGGTTCGGTTCGTCTAACGTCCCGGTTTGACAAACATACCCGAACCCCATTGAATTCAGTGGGAGGCAAAACCAATCGCATAGACAACACCTTCAGGGGCCAAAAAGCTTCTCACACAGCTGAAATTAGGGGCAGACACCAGGAAAAGTGTCACCAATTGACCCAAAGTACAGACAGTATAATTGTGCAGCATGGATGCCTGGAGCAGAGCTTGGAGCAGCATTTCTATCTGAAACACTGATCAGGAACAGGTGGATGAGTGACAGGTGAAGGCCTGGTGCTCTGAGAGCTCTGCCAAATTCAGGCAGCACACATGAAGGAGACCCAACTTGGTTTCTCCACATTTCAGAAAATAATTGTCACACATGCCCAAAGTGGCATCAACTTCCCACAGTAGGAATAGTATAATTGTGCAGCATTTTGACATCTTCTGTTACTGGATGGGCTACTCCACTCCCTTTCTTTGGCAGCTGCTCAGCGGTATTATTTGTTATAGCACAATTTATGTGTAAAGGGGTGTACATAATAAAAACAAGTACAATAATCTTAAACAATGCAAGTCACTGACTGATACAGAAGGAGAGAGGACCTTCCCCGTGAGGGATCACAGTCTACAAGGGATGAGTGAGGATACAATAGGTGAGGGTAGAGCTGCTTGTGCAGCGGTATGGTGGAGAGATGGTTACTGCGGGTTGTAGGCTTGTCGGGAGAGGTGGTTTTTCAGGTTCCTTCTGAAGGTTTCTACAGTAGGCGAGAGCATGGTATGTTGGGGTAGAGACTTCCAGAGTAGGGGGGATGTGCAGGAGAATTCTTGTATGTGATTATGATAAGAGGAGATAAGAGGGGAGTTGAGAAGGAGTCTTATGAGGATCGAAGGTTGCCTGCAGGTAAGTTTTGGGACATGAGGTCACAGATGTATGGAGGCCACAGATTTTGGAAGGTTTTGTATGCCATTGTTAGGGTTTTCAACTGGTGTCTGAGTAATGGGGAGCCAGTGTAGGGATTAACAGAGGGGAGAGGCTGGGGAATAGTGTGGGGGTGGGGGTTAGGTGGATTAGTCAGGCAGCAGAGTTTAGGATAGATTGGAGAGATACAAGACTGCAATTGTCGAGACAGAAGATGATGAATGCATGAACTAGGGGTTTGCAGATACTTGATTAAGGAATGTGCGGATCCGGGAAATATTTTTGAGTTTTTGTCAGCAGGAAGTGGAAATGGCATGGATATGTATTTTGAAGGAGAGATCAGAGTTCAGGGTTACCTTGAGGCACAGAGCTTGCGGGATGCACTCATCTACACCTTGTAGATGAGGGCCAGAAAGACCATGTGCTGTATACAGTGGATGGCAAGCGCTGCGTTAAGTGATCTCTCCTCCTTTTCCTCCACCTTGACATCACACACAGTACAGTCCTCAGTGTTGGCACCCAATCACCCTTGTTTTCCCCCATGTCACAACTTTCCATCCACCCAACTGACTGTGGGGAACCATAGATGTGTGAGTGTTGCAACCTGGAGAAGCACTGCAACCTCAGCCACTACTCTGGTTGTGGCCAGCAATGATGGCAGGTGTGCAGTTCGCATGGGTGGTAAGAGTTGCCTAGGCTGGGGCTTTTTTGACACCCAATGCAGGTAATCTGCCAACTTTGTAAAAAAAAAACAAAAAAAAAAAAAAAACTCAGAGGCAAAGATTGCAATATATTGACTACTGCATGCATGAAGCGGCACATGAGCGATCAACATGCATTATTCTGGGAAACTCACAGCGCTAATATGTGGCCTAGTGTGCCTCACCACCCACCGTCTGCCCAATCAACCATCCACGTCTGCTGCTTCTTCCTCCTCCATCACTGTGGTAAGTGTTCTCACACAAGTCTCCGGCCTCAGAAACTCCACTTGTTTACCCACTACAGTTGCGGTGAGTGACAGCCCATCAGCTGTTACGGATGTGTACATGCCTGCTGTTCTTGACAGATCTCAGTGACCAAACACATCACATCTTTCTCACTACATGATAACATCTCCGTCTGCACCTCATTCACAGTCCAGCAGTTTGTCGTGTTCTCCTTACTCCATTCTCTCCGCACTGCAGCAAGCCCTTGGTCCCGCAGTTGTGGTCATGTAAAAGATTGTTTCCTCCTACACATGGCATAGCTAACAGCTTGAACTTCATCATCTCCAATCCGTTTGCCGTGGAAATGCTGCTTTTCTTCCTGGTGTACGTCACTTTCCAAAAGCTGATGGCCATCGCAGTCACAGTTCCAGTTGCCCAGTCGCCATTATTTATGTAAAAAAGCTTTGCCTGCGCTATGACAGCATGTCGCAGACGTCAGCCGTTACTTGAAAAAATCAATGTCTGCCTGTCTGCATTTCACTACTGACATCTGGATGAGCAATCATGGCCAGGGGTCATTACATCTTGCTGTTTGGGCACTGGGTGGCTGTTGGGACGGGTGGGGAAGGGGCTGGTCCATAAGTCTTGGAATCCTTTGGGATGGAGAAGTAAACCACTACACAGCAGAGGATGGAGAACTAAACTACTAGACAACAGGGGTTGGAAAAATAAATTACTAAACACCTAGTATTGGATAACTAAACCACTACTTACCAGGGGATGGAGAAATAAACCACTACACAATAAGGGATGGTGAACTAAACCACTAGATGCCAAGGTGTCAATACACACCAAGTCTTGGAATAACCAAGGCTTGTGGGACAAACCTCTGTATCTAACACTTCCTCCTCCACCTCTTGTAGGACCTCCACCTGCGGCTTCAACCTTTCTCTTAATGAGACACGCATTCCAACATTGCAGATAGAATCCCCCCCCCCTTAGACTGTGTGCACACAATGCAGAATTCCTGCGGATCTGCAGTGTGATTTACAGTAGCATGTAAATCAATGAAAAATAAAAACGCTGTGCAGACGCTGCCGATTTTTCCGCACGGTTTTCCTGCGGTACAAAATCTGCAGCATGTCACTTTTGTGCGGTTTTCCACCTCCCCAGTCTCCAAATCTGCAGGGGGAAAACCGCAGTAGAAAACCGCATTAAAAATGGAAGAAATCCACAGGAAAAATGCAGGTCATTTGACCTGCGGATTTCTTCAATTCTGCGCGGAAAAATCCGCAGGGCAAAAAAGTACGTGTGCACTCAGACTTACTGTGCAGTCAGGTCTCACCACAATCAGGCAGTGTTTAAATTAATATGCCTTGGAAATTGCAGTCACACAGCTTAAGAGTTGTGGACAGCTATCCACGCCGAGTTTGAACAATGGCAGTCTCCACACAAACTGGATGCAGGGAATGGGGTGTGCGATAACGGTGGGAACATGTTGCCTTCCCCACAGAGGGGGTCAAGCTTACACACGTACCTTACATCCTCAAGGTGGTGGTTCAGAAATATCTCTACCACTATCCGGCCTGGATGCGCTCCAGCAGAAAGCACGATCGCTGTGTTGTCACTTCCGCCATTTGCACCCCGTAGGTCATCAACGTGCATCGCTACAGACATCTTTTGGCCTACTGGTTAACCGTTTTATTTGTGATCTGCCAACATGGTGGAATTTAACTCTCCACATGTTGCAGTGACTGTGGCAGCAGCGATGAGCCCTGGTGCAATATGCCCTTTTGCAAAGCCTGGGCCAACTTAGTACAGATGTGGTGAAACTCAAGCTTACGTAGTGAGCACAGAGGAAGGACCTTGGCACCTTTGTGCACAGTTTAGAAATGGCTATTAGAATGGTTTTTGCTGACTATGTCATCATAAGCATCACTATTCTGGTCATCTTCATGCTGGAGCATACTTTGAATAGTCTGCAGGAGGTTGTGGTGGTCCCAAAGGAAGAGGTGGAAGATGAAGAAGTGATATCAATATCTCAAAGTTCTGGACTGTTGTTGCACAAGCGTGCCATGGGAGGGTGGATTACAGCGATCGAGGGGGGGGGGGGTCATGGTACCGGACAAACTGTTAGTGAAAGTGCAGGAGCTGAGGAACAAATGGAGGAGGACAAGGAGTAAGAGATGATCGGCGTGCAACAGTGAGGAGATGAAGATAATGATCCCCACTCTGACTGTGGTTGGTGGGAGACGATGTAGTAAGCAAGCTTGAGTGTTACCCTGCCACCAAGACACAATGAACTCGGACCTCATGGAAGCGCCCCACATATGAGCGCCTTCTTACTGCACTATCTACAACATGATGTCCATATTTTTAGGATTAGAAATAGTGCTGGCTACTGCATTGCCACTCTGTTAGATCCACGGTACAAGAGTAAATTTTGCCAGATGCTTTCCCCCTGTAATGGGATGCGCATATGCTGCTGGAGTATCGAAACACGCTTGTACACAAAATTAAGAGTGGTTTTTCCCAAGACAGAAGTCACGCACAATTAGTGCATCACAGTTATAGAGTTTCAACCCTGGGAACGTTCAAGAGCATTAGCATCAGCAGTGTAAGTGGCATAAGCAATTTCTGTGAGTCACTTCACACATTTTTTAGACTAGCACATGCACCAGAAGAAGACAGTGCAAGTGTGACTCTTGAATGACTGGAGAGAATGGTGCAGGAGTATGTTCAGCTCAATAGCAATACCATCAGGGAAAATTTGGACCCTTCTGCATTTTGGTCTTCAAAAATGGCTGCACGGCCTAACTTTCATCAAGATAAACAAGTCCTGGATCTCCAATGACTTTTGCACCCCAATCGCAGACTGGGCGATGGTGTAGTTTTCAGTAGGCTGCATTGTTCTTGCGTTATTGTAGTATGTGACACCTTTGTTGTGGATCTGTGCCTGCTGTTGCTATTGTTGCTAACAATGTTTGGAAATATCAAGATTAAGTTGTATCTTCATCTGGTGGCTTGCCTGTAGTGGAAAGAGTGCCAGAGCCTCATTATACTATTTCTACTGTGGGGAAATTGATGACATTTCAGTGGTGTCTACTCCTAATTTTTGGAAAATTTTTGTCTCCCACATGTTTGTTGCCTGAATTTTGCAGGGTACTCAGCGCCAGGCCTACACCTGTCACTCATCCACCTGTTACTGATCAATGTTTAAGCTAGAAATGCTGGTCCAATCCCTGTCCAAGGCCCTGGCCTGTGCATACATGCATTCAATTATACGATTAGTACTCTGGGTGAGTTGGGCGGTTGGAGAGTTATGATTTGGGGATTAACAAGGGTAATTCTGGTGCCACCTCTGAGCTCTGCACTGTGTTATGTTTAGGTGGAGAAAGAGGCAGAGAGGCCACTTGATGCAGTGCTTGCCATCTACTGGAGCACATGCCCTTTCTGGCCCTCATTTACAAGGTGCACCGCTGTGTGGCTGCAAAAGAAAGGGAGTTGAGTATTCTGTCCAGTAACACAAGTTGTCAGTTGTCTTTGGATAGGACGATGTTTGTTCAGTAGAGTTTTCAGCAACATTACCACCTGCTCCACGTAAACCTCGAACACCAAGCCTGTTCTCCCTTCCACCACAACCCTACTTTATCCCACTCAAATTGGCTGTACCCTTCCCCTCTTTTAACTAGCTGTTTCACAACCCTGGGCCCAGACCTGTAAGTCACCTGTCACTAATTTAATAATCAGTATTTATTGGCTGATATAGTGTGGCTAGACCACAGAATTAGCACAAAAGATTAACATGTTGAAATGTGGACTGGTGCCTGCATCAGAGTATTATCCCAAACTATTTTGATTAGTAAATGTGACCTCTGTAGTCCTGACTGCAACATAGTGTTAGCCCAAATGACTTTGAGTAAGAAATGTGGACTGTGGCCTGCACAACACTATTGGCCATAATGATTTTGATTAGCAGATGGGGCCTTCTGGCTGAACCTCAAAATTAGGCCTAATGATTTTGACTAGCAAATGGGGTCTCCTGAGTCTTTCCCCTCATCAAACACGAACCCCCCCCCCTCAACCTAGCCACAGTCCTAATGTCATGACTCAGCTGTCAGGTGACCTGGGACAAGGAGCTCCTTCCCTGTCGCTAACACTAGGGGGTGCCCTAGCTCGCCCTGTTCCCAGGGATACTTCTGAAGGTGAAGATGCCGAGGCAGCCACCCTTGCCTTATGTGCTGAGTTAGCCCTCCATCTGTTCTCTTCCTTCTCCCCACACCCAGGGAAGAAGGGCGCTACTGTGCACTGCAGCACACAAACCCAACAAACAAGGCTACACAAACAAGGGTAAACTGAAAACACCATGCATACAAATATTCACTTACATATAACAGAGTAATGCATCGGGGAGTGGAGGGGGGAATGGAATTACCACACTTACAAACCACGCAACAGTCACAGATAACTCCTTTTCATGTGAACACCTCTCCTCCTAAGCCATGAAATAAATGCTAGCTCTAACGTGGGTTTGAATCAGGACCCAGATTATAAAGGGGATGGGAATGGCTAACCGAGCACAGCTGAGAGCTCAGAGTTTCCAACATGGTCGCTTAACCCCTGTTCTTCCAAAAGAAATATACAACATTAAAAAGAAGTGCTTTTCAGCTCAGGAGTAGGAGCAATCAGTCGCTGGTGTCTTCTTCTGGCCACTTTCTGCTGTGGAAACCCCGTGACACCTAATTAAAGCATTATTGGAAACACGATCATTTACCGACATGTGCTCGAACTTTGCTCGGGAACACTAATCCGAATGTGCTACGTTCGTGCCGAATTTGAGATTGGCAAATGTTTTCCGACAAGTTCGCACATCTCTACTCACCGTATCGTACACTGCACATTGATGCCTTCCTGGACAATCCTTTTTCTTTTTTTTTTTTTTTCATGGATTCGTAACAGAATGAGTCCTGTGACCTCACTATAGGCACAGTCTCTGGACCTCAGAACGGACGGGGTCCTGAGATGCCATTTTTTTGGCGTGCTATCTGCAGCTTTCAGGTCACTTCTTGTAACTGTTTTGCAGCTTTAGAAACCTCAAGGGGTTAATAGAAGGTGAAAAACTGCAACTATGAACAGTGAGCTGTTTTCCATTTTTGTGCATTATGGTCCAACTTTTGCACTTTTCGGATTCATTACAGGACATGTCCACCTGAAAAGACATAGTGTGCACATGTCCTTACGCTATACCAACATCACTTCTCCTGTGTCTTGTTTTCCCATGGTATTTTGTATGATTCTTCATCAGCTGATCTTCCTTCCATTTAGGATCCTGGCAGATACAATCGGTATAATTATCTTCTAGAAAATTTACTTTAAACTTTAACGAATGGCTACGGACAAGATGGAGAAGATATTACACCTCACCCTAGAGATCCTCTTCCGGCTTACTGGAGAGGTGAGAGATTCTGATGACGTCACATTACATCATTCTTATCTATGGGAATAACAGATGGACAGAACTGGAGAGGTGAGGACTCTGGAACTGTCTGTAGTGAGATTTATTAATGTGTCTCTCCATAACCAGGATTACACAGTAGTGAAGAAGACCTCTAGTGAGCGCTGTCAGGACCCTGTGTCTGAGGGATGGGGAAGACCCCTGAGCCCTATCACGGGGCCTCCACCTCACCCCCTGATACGTGAGGACATCAATCACCAGAAGATCCTAGAACTCGCCTACAAGATGATTGAGCTGCTGACTGGAGAGGTGACACTGCTGGGAATGCTGGGACATTATACAGTAACACTATGAAGGGATCGGGGGGGATGACTGTATCGTTGTATGTGTCAGGTTCCTATAAGGTGTCAGGATGTCGCCATCTATTTCTCCATGGAGGAGTGGGAGTATTTAGAAGTACACAAAGATCTGTACAAGGACGTCATGATGGAGGTTCCCCAGCCCCTCACATCACCAGGTAATAGACAGGACTAAGTACACACGGCCTATAATTATCTGTATGTAAAGAATGAATTCAGTCCCTGTATGTGTTTCCTCCTCCAGATCTATCCAGTAAGAGGACAACACCAGAGAGATGTCCCCGGCCTCTTCTTCCACAGAACTGTAACCAAGAAGATCCCAATGTTCCTCAGGATCATCAGGTAGATGGAGAGAAGGTGTCATGAGATCTCCCCTATGATGTGTAGACGACTGTGAAGGTCTTGTGCTCAGTCTTGTTTTATCCACCAGTATTATATGTTTTATACTTGTGTAATGAGAGCGGTGGAGATGGCAGGATTAGAGCTGATCATAGATGGGACTTCTCCATCTGTCGGTGACTTTTACAATATTTGTTTCAGGGTGAAGATCTGACCCATATTAATACTACAGAGACATATGTGAGGGGTGATGAGCGGTGTAAAGAGGAGATTCCTACATATGACTACCCAGGTGAGTAGTGATCACTAAATGCAGAGAAGTCACATATTCTGCTGTAATTACACACGTGGTCAAAATTGTTGGTACCCCTCGTTTAATTGCAGAAAAACACAGAATGGTCACAGAAATAGCTTGAATCTGACAAAAGTAATAAATAAAAAAATCTGTCAGGCTGCTGCAGTGCAGATGGGTGCAGGCTCCACTAGATGGTAATACAGTCATGGCCAAAAGTTTTGAGAATGACACAAATATTATATTTTCACATGATCTGCTGCCCTCAGGTTTTTATGTGTGTTTGTCACATGGTTTTTATAACATACAGAAATATAATTACAATCATATTATGAGTAACAAAAGGTTATATTGACAGTTAGAATGAGTTAATGCAGCAAGTCAATATTTGCAGTGTTGACCCTTCTTCTTCAGGACCTCTGCAATTCTCCCTGACATGCTCTCAATCAACTTCGGGATCAAATCCTGACTGATAGCAGTCCATTCTTGCAAAATCAATGCTTTTATTTTGTCTGAATTTGAAGGTTTTTGTTTGTCCACCCGTCTCTTGATGATTGACCACAAGTTCTCAATGGGATTAAGATCTGGGGAGTTTCCAGGCCATGGTCCCAAAATCTCTGTTTTGTTCCCTGAGCCATTTAGTTATCACCTTTGCTTTATGGCAAGGTGCTCCATCATGTTGAAAAAGGCATTGTTGATCGCCAAACTGCTCTTGGACGGTTGGGAGAAGTTGCTCTTGGAGGACATTCTGGTACCATTCTTTATTCATGGCTGTGTTTTTAGGCAAGACTGAGAGAGAGCCCATTCCCTTGGCTGAGAAGCAACCCCACACATGAATGGTTTCAGGATGCTTGACAGTTGGCATGAGACAAGACTGGTGGTAGCGCTCACCTGGGCTTCTCCGAATAAGCCGTTTTCCAGATGTCCCAAACAATCGAAAAGGGGATTCATGAGTGAAAATGACTTTACCCCAGTCCTCAGCAGTCCACTCCCTGTACCTCTTGCAGAATATCAGTCTGTCCATGATGTTTTTTCTGGAGAGAAGTGGCTTCTTTGCTGCCCTCCTTGAAACCAGGCCTTGCTCCAAGAGTCTCCGCCTCACAGTGCATGCAGATGCACTCACACCTGCCTGCTGCCATTCCTGAGCAAGCTCTGCACTGCTGGTAGCCTGATCCCGCAGCTGAAACACTTTTAAGAGACGGTCCTGGCGCTTGCTGGTCTGTCTTGGGCGCCCTGGAGCCTTTTTGGCAACAAGGGAACCTCTCTCCTTGAAGTTCTTGATGATGCGATAGATTGTTGACTGAGGTGCAATCTTTCTAGCTGCGATACTCTTCCCTGTTAGGCCATTTTTGTGCAGTGCAATGATGACTGCACGTGTTTCTTTAGAGATAACCATGGTTAACAGAAGAGAAACAATGATGCCAAGCACCAGCCTCCTTTTAAAGTGTCCAGTGGTGTCATTCTTACTTAATCATGACAGATTGATCTCCAGCCCTGTCCTCATCAACAGCCACACCTGTGTTAATGGAGCAATCACTGAAACGATGTTAGCTGGTCCTTTTAAGGCAGGGCTGCAATGATGTTGAAATGTGTTTTGGGGGATAAAGTTCATTTTCTAGGCAAATATTGACTTTGCAAATAATTGCTGTTAAGCTGATCACTCTTTATAACATTCTGGAGTATATGCAAATTGCCATTAGAAAAAATGAAGCAGTAGACTTTGTAAAAAATAATATTTGTGTCATTCTCAAAACTTTTGGCCATGACTGTAGAGTGGAAGCAGAACTGCACCTACACAGAGCAGACTTGCAGTGCAGCACCCCGGTTACCACAGGTGGCAGCAGAGTAATCAAAACAGTCCCAGTTAAGGCCTCTTTCACACTTCAGATTATTTTCATCAGTTACAATCTGCCAAAAAGGCAGACGAGCGGATCCGTTCTGAGCGGATGGCACAGGATCCGTTTTTAGACTGATCCTGAAAATGAGGAAATTTAAAGGAAACGCTAGAGAGAGAGAGATTTTTTTTTTTTTTTTTGTCCGGCACCCAGACAGAATTTGGGGTTAATTCAGTGTCTGGAGGATCCGCCGGCAAAAAAAACGTTACAAGCTCCGTTTGGAAATCTTTGAGGATGTTGACGGACACTAACATTGTGGCGGATCCTCAAAAAAACGGATGCAACGGACGGCAATCAGTCAGGATCCGCCAATAATGAAAGAGAATGGGGAAAAAAAAGATCCGCAAAGAAAAATGGCGGATCTGTTTTTTTTCAAAATTGGCGGAACTTGACTGATTGTCAAAAACGGAAGTGTGAAAGAGGCCTTAGCAACACACTATAACACAGTACCAAACGGAATGAGCAAACACAGGGTCAGAGGCAAGCCGAGAACGTCAGGAGCAGATAAGCCAAAAGGACAAAAAACAGAAGCACGTCCGGATATAAGCCAAGTCAAAGCCGAGAGGTCAATACACGAAAGGGGAACACGGAGTCAAAATGGGAATGATGGGGGAAACAGAGACACGGGTTCAGACAACACACACAGCAGGACAAATCAGAGTCGACTTACAGCAGCACTAGGCAAAAGACTATCAACTACACCGCCTGCAGTAAGCGGTGATAAATAGCCAACCTGAACCCAGACTGAGGCTGAGCAAGGTTAACCCTTGACATGACCGGACCTGGGAAAAGGGAAGGCAGGGCTCAAAACCCGGTTTGAATCATGACAAAATCTATGAACATGAACAAATGAAAGTCAGACATAGCTTTTCAGCCATGCTTCCACAGAGTTTAAAAAAAAATAAATAAAAATCATGATATAGGCCTGGACAGAAATGATGGTACCCCTTAAAATGTGAGAAAATGGACATGTTAAATCGCGGTGTGTCCACTACTTAGCATCACAGGTGTCTACAATCTTGGAATCAGTGAGTGGCCTGTATAGAGGCTACAGATACTCACTGTGCTGTTTGGTGACATGGTGTGTATCACACTCAGCATGGACCAGAGGAAGCGAAGGAAAGAGTTGTCTCTGGAGATTAGAAAAAAAATTATAGGGGGGCGGAGCTAGTCAGCTATGTGAGAGGCAGCAGAACTCAGGAGCTCCTGTTAATTTATCCTGTTGCAGTACTCCATCCTGAGCCTTGAGGGGTCTGGACAGCTTTTTCTATACCTCTGGAGCCCGCGGTGCCGGTGGACAGTGACCAGGAGGTGTACAGCTGAGAACTATGAGAAAATCACGGCCTGGAAGAGGAGTGGAGGAGGAAGCTCAAAATGGTGCCACACTGCTGTGTAGGCCGACAGCCGGGAGGCATGAAGAGGAGAGACGGCGAGAGACAGCTGCAAAGCTACAGAGGTATGCGCGGTTCCCGGCCAGGGGCTCTTCCAAACAGCCCCAGCAAGCAAAGATTGGATCAGGGTGAGATGCAGCCCGAAATCTCCCCCCGGAAGGAGGTGGATGGCCCCCAGAATGTGCAAGGGGCAGGGGGAACCATAGTGACACAGGCTGAGGAGCAGATGCAGGATCCTGCACACATGGTCACTTTATCACAGACTGCTAATCCTCCCACCCTCACTGATGTCCTGAATGCTGTATCACAGGGCAATGCAGCACTGGCCCTACAAATGAGGGACTTTAAGGATGAGATGAGGAATATCAGGCAAGATATTAGATCATTAACTGATGGAACTACTGAGCTGGAAGAAAGACAAAACGATGTGGGAGATGTATTGTGGCCCGTGAGAACACGAGTGGAACAGTACGGCGGAATGATAGAGGCAATTAGAGCCAAACAAACAAGATGATTTGGAAAACTGGATGCACCGCAATAATATACGAATAGTGGGGGTCCCTGAGAAGGCAGAAGGAAATAAAGCCGTGGAATATTTTGAGACTTGGATTCGGCAGTCAGTTGGGAATAATGTTTCGTCCCTATTGTTTGCAATAGAAAGAGCCCATAGGGTCCCCACCAAACCCCAGGTTCCAGGGGCGCAACTGCGCACTGTCTTGATTCGAATCCTTCACTATAGGGACAGAGGTGCCATCCTGAGAGAGGCCAGGGACAAGACGGATCTAATAGATGGCCAACAGATCTCTTTGTACCCGGACTTTTCCATTGAGGTCCAGAATAAGAGTTGGCAATTCCAAGATGTTAAACGCCGGCTGCGCTCCTTAAAAGTGCCTTATTCGATGCTATACCCAGCTAAGCTACGAGTGGTAGCCATGGACTCTACCCGCGCTGGATTGGCTGGACAAAAATGAGAAAAGAATACGTCAGTTGGCAACCTAAGTTTATCTTCTGTTCATGGACTACTGTGTGTTAGTTGAACTCTGCTGAATGTCTTTTTTGCATTTTTCATGATATCCCCCTCTGGATTGACTGTTGGTTGGTTGGTGGAGAGAAGATGGAGCTCCCCTTTTACACTGCTGGATATTTTTGGCCTGCTCTGGTGGTGCGCTCGGGCTCTGGAATTTTTTTTTTTTTTTTTCTCTTCCATTCCGTCCATCAATATTCAAAAATACCCAGATGATCTGTAATGAAGACTCCTGTAATATATGGAGCAAATAGGGAAGGCTGTTATGATGAGTCACCGAAGGAGGAATAAACAAAATACCAGCTAAGTCCAGAAAAACCAGAGAGGTTGGCAGCTATTGGATCGCAGACCCCTGAACCTATCCACAACAACTAGCAGTAGCCGTGGGGGGTTCCTACGGTGCCCTAGACCCCTCGATCACAGCCGGAGAACTATATAGCCTAAAGACAGAAAGGGGAAAAACTAAACTGCCCCAGAGCAGACCCCAAAGCAATAGGCAGCCCCCAACATATAATGACGGTGAAGCAAGATGAAAACACTAACACAGATAGAAAGATAGGTTGAGCAAATGATGGGGCCCAAGCTAACTACATAGGACAGGATAGGAAAGCTGCTGTCTGCCATCCGCAAAAACCCTATCAAAATGAGCCAACCGACTGATAGGAAAAACAGGCCCTGAAGTCGCTAGGCTTCAAAAGACTATATCAGCACCCAGGTATATTCTGAAGACAGAGCAAAATATCAACAGATTAGAGACAAAAATGGAACTCCGCTCACCCCCGGCCGGGGATGGCAGAACTCCCAAAAAACAAGGCAAAACAACAACAAAACTGAAGAGTACAAAGCAGAGCAGAAAAACTTAGCTTTGAGATGCAGGAATCAAACTGGTCTCCAAGAATCCAGCAGGAAAATCAGCCAGGAAGAAGGGCGTCGGCAGCCTTATATCCAGTCCTCAATTCCAGCCACCCAGTCATCATCTATCTGCCCAGGTGTTTGGTAATCAGTCTCACTACCTTCCTTCACTAGAGGAGGGAGTTCATCAGACCTCAATGGTGAAGGGAAAAATGAACTCACAACAGAAGGCGGTATAGAAAGGGTTTGCTTATCATTGCTTCTGGTTGGTGGCAGTGGTGAGCTGCTAACAACGCCACTTTTTTCTGGAGAGCTGGACTTGCGGTGAGCCAAGAAAGGGACTCCCCGCCTCTAGTATTATGTTTGGACTGAGACTTGGGTTTGTTGGGGGGGAGGGGTGAGTTAGGTATTGTTACTATTTTCTCTCAATTGTCTCTTGGTGTGTGGGGCTATTGCAGCTAGATGTTTGCATGAAATGTTTCCTCATGATGCTCCGCTGCTTATGTCTTTCTTGAATAGCTATCACGGCCCGAACTCTTAAAATACTGATGTGGAACGGCCGTGGCCTGAATGAATCAACTAAAAGTAAAGCAATACTTGATTATGTAAAGACTTCCCAGACTGAAGTAATATGCCTGCAGGAAACATGCATAACCAAAGATAGACTTCTCTCTATACGTCCCCGATGGGTTGGGCAATGCTTTCATTCTACTTTCTCCACTTATTCTAGAGGTGTGAGTGTGCTGTTCCGGAAGAATACCACATTTCTGGAATCTGATTCTAAAATTGATGTGGTCTGTTTATATGCTTGAGAGGCAGGCTGAATGAGATTGAATGCTTGATTGTGGCTCTCTACGTCCCTCCTCCGTATTCTGGAATAGTGCTGCAGGAGAGTCTCTGCTGTGTAGAGAGACATCCAGGGGTCCCGATGGTGATACTGGGAGACTTTAACATAATTCATTAGATAAATCACAGGGGTTGGGGTGAACACTGGGGGGGGTCGGACACCCTTTGGGAGACTGCTAGCTGAAGTGGTGCTGACGGATATACAGTCATATGATAAAATTTGGGCACCCCTATTAATGTTAACCTTTTTTCTTTATAACAATTTTGGTTTTTGCAACAGCTATTTCAGTCTCATATCTAATAACTGATGGACTCAGTTATATTTCTGGATTCAAATGAGGTTTATTGTACTAACAGAAAATGTGCAATCTGCATTTAAACAAAATTTGACCGGTGCAAAAGTATGGGCACATCAACATAAAAGTGACATTAATATTTCGTAGATCCTCCTTTTGCAAAAATAACAGCCTCTAGTCGCTTCCTGTAGCTATTAATGAGTTCCTCGATGAAGGTATTTGTGACCATTCTTGTTTACAAAACAATTCCAGTTCAGTTAAGTTTGATGGTTGCCGAGCATGGACAGCCCGCTTCAAATCATCCCACAGATGTTCAATGATATTCAGGTCTGGGGACTGGGATGGCCATTCCAGAACATTGTAATTGTTCCTCTGCATGAATGCCTGAGTAGATTTGGAGCGGTGTTTTGGATCATTGTCTTGCTGAAATATCCATCCCCTGCGTAACGTCAACTTCGTCACTGATTCTTGCACATTATTGTCAAGAATCTGCTGATACTGAGTTGAATCCATGCGACCCTCAACTTTAACAAGATTCCCGGTGTCAGCATTGGCCACACAGCCCCAAAGCATGATGGAACCTCCACCAAATTTTACTGTGGGTAGCAAGTGTTTTTCTTGGAATGCTGTGTTTTTTAGCCTCCATGCATAATGCCTTTTTGTATGACCAAACAACTCAATCTTTGTTTCATCAGTCCACAGGACCTTCTTCCAAAATGTAACTGGCTTGTCCAAATGTGCTTTTGCATACCTCAGGCGACTCTGTTTGTGCCGTGCTTGCAGAAACGGGTTCTTTCGCATAACTCTCCCATACAGCGTCTCCTTGTGCAAAGTGCGCTGTATTGTTGACCGATGCACAGTGACACCATCTGCAGCAAGATGATGCTGCAGGTCTTTGGAGGTGGTCTGTGGATTGTCCTTGACTGTTCTCACCATTCTTCTTCTCTGCCTTTCTGATATTTTTCTTGGCCTGCCACTTCTGGGCTTAACAAGAACTGTACCTGTGTTCTTCCATTTCCTTACTATGTTCCTCACAGTGGAAACTGACAGGTTAAATCTCTGAGACAACTTTTTGTATCCATCCCCTGAAAAGCTATGTTGAATAATTTTTGTTTTCAGATCATTTGAGAGTTGTTTTGAGGAGCCCATGATGCCACTCTTCATAGGAGAATCAACTAGGAGAACTACTTGCAAGTGGCCACCTTAAATACCTTTTCTCATGATTTGATACACCTGGCTATGAAGTTCAAAGCTCAATGAGGTTACAAAACCAATTTAGTGCTTCAGGAAGTCAGTAAAAAGTAGTTGGGAGTGTTCAAATCAAGAAAATGATAAGGGTGCCCATACTTTTGCACCGGTAAAATTTTGTTTAAATGCAGATTGAACATTTTCTGTTACAATAAACCTCATTTGAATCCAGAAATATCCATCAGTTATTAGATATATGAAACTGAAATAGCTGTTGCAAAAACCAAAATTGTTATAAAGAAAAAAGGTTAACATTAATAGGGGTGCCCAAACTTTAACATATGACTGTATGGTGGCGAGACAATCCACAAAAGAGATTATACTCCTCCCTGTCCCTTTCCCATGGCTCTCTGTCTAGGATTGATATGGTACTGGGTAACCCACAGGCAGTCCGGCTGACCAGGGGAGTAGAATACTTGCCCAGAGCTCTGTCAGACCACTCTCCCTGTTTTGGCGACCTTTGACTGGGAGAGGGGAACGTACACCATGGTCGTTTAATGCATTCTGGATACCTATCATTCTGGCGGATGCCAGGATTCCTGATCTACTTAGAGTTTTTTGCTGTTAATGAAGGCACAGCCCCAAGAGAAATAGTATAGGACACGTCTAAAGCCTATCTAAGGGGTCTGTTGATCACGGAAGTGAGCAGAGTTAAGACTAAAGGCCCTGTCACACTAAGCGAGATCGCTAGCGATTATCGCTTAAGCGTCACCGATTTTGTGACGCAGCAGCGATATTGCTAGCAATATCGCTATGTGTGATACTTACCTCCGACCGACTCCCCCGCTGGCTATCGCTGATCGCGCGAGAACGTCCTGCTGGCGCCGACGAGCGATGCGTGGACGCGGGCGGGAGGACGTCTTCATCGCCGCGTCTGACAGGTAACGACCGCCGACCGCTGGTGAGATCTGCCTGTTTGGCAGCTCACTAGCGACCATTTAGCGATGCACCAGTGATCCTGACCGGGTCGTATCGTTGTCTGGATCGCTGGTGCATTGCTAAATGTAACGGTACCCTAAGTCTAGAGCATATGTTGATCTCTTGCAGAAAGAGGTTCTCTCTGCGGAAATGCAATATTTGGAAACTCCATCAGATGCACATTTTAGTGCATTAAAGGATTCGGAAAAACAATTAGCTCAATACGGGCTTTCAAAGGCTACAAATAAGCGTTATTTTCAGCGTCAGGCTTACTATGGGGAAGGAGAGGGAACAGGACATTTGCTGGCTACCTTGCTCAGGACCCAATCTGGCTCCACGATGGTGACCGAGATAAAAAATAAAAATGGGGAACTGGTGAGGTCTTCTGTGGGAATTTTAACAGCTTTTAGAGAGTTCTTTGGGACACTGTATGATTCTCGGGTGGGTTTTTCTGATATACTTAACAATTTTCTGGGGAGTGCTAGATTACCTACCTTGTCGGAATTGGATGCTGCCATGTTGGAGGCTCCAATTAGTATGGTGGAGGCTCTAGACTTTATGGCAGGAAACAAGGCATCGGGAACTGATGGGCTACCTATGGAGGTATATAAACAGTACTCGGATATAATACTTCCACAGGTGCTGAAGGTATTCGAAGCAGCTGGGGAGGATGGTCACCTGCCCCGGTCCTTGAATGAAGCAATCATAGTAGTGATACCCAAGGGTGATAAAGATCCTTGTCTTTCAGAGTCGTACCGACCTATCTCTATTTTAAATTTCGATGTTAAGATTCTAGGAAAAATCCTGGCGATACGGCTACCTAAAGTAATAACCAGCCTTATTCATCCAGACCAAACTGGCTTTATGCCAGAAAAACGACTGCGATTAATATTCGTTGGTTATATTTAAATCTACAGATGCCATCAAACGGAAAGGAACCTAGAGCTGTTGCGTCCTTGGACGCTGCCAAGGCATTTGACAGTGTCGAATGGTCATATCTGTGGGCTATATTAGCTAAGATGGGTTTTCGTGGAAATTTTGCCTGAGTACATCTATTATACTCGAGACCGGAGGCCAGGATCAGAGTTAATGGGGAGATCTCGGATAAATTTAACATATATAGAGGCACTAGACAGAGATGCCCCCTATCTCCCTTATTATTTGCTCTAGCTTTCGAGCCCTTGGTGGTGGTAATTCGTGTGGCACCTGAAATTACGGGATTTGAATATGTGACTCTGCATGAAAAGATAGCGTTATAAGCTGATGACATGCTCCTATTCCTTGGAAACTGGCCGTCATCCCTGAAAGTAGCAATGGAGGTCTTCAACTCCTTTGCAAGGATTTCTGGCCTATTTATTAACTGGGAGAAGTCCTCGATCATGCCGGTGGGATGGGCCCCGAGAATCCCTCGGGACTAACTAGACGCTTAAATGTAGTCACAGAATTTAAATACTTGGGAATTCATATCCGGCATAATGTACAAGATTTTGAACGCCTAAATCTTACCCCATTGTTTGCTAAATTTCATCAAAAAGTAAAGGACTGGTGCAGGTTACCATTGAGCATGGTGGGCAGAGTAAACCTAACGAAAATGGTCCTCCTGCTACAAGCTTTGTATATTCTTCATAATGTGCCCGTCTGGATTCCTAGCCAAATTTTTTACCAATTAAATAGAGTATTCAGAGCTTATTTGGACAGGAGTGGTCCTAGAATTCGGTTGGAAGTACTACGTAGATATAAAGAGAAGGGGGGTTTAGCAGTTCATAATCCATTTCTTTACTATCTCTTGGCACAATTGCAGCATTTCAGAGGATGGGGAAGAGGACTCAACTCTACGAAGTTCCTCGGGGAATATGCTAGCATGTGTAGTAGGAAATGACATGCTGATACAGTCGTTGGATTCGGGGCGGTTTCGTCAGGGCCTGGCTCTCAATATTCCGACAATGAACTGGTGTGGAATACGGCCAAGAAACTACTTGGTATACATGGGGTTACGAGACATGCCCTAATCTGGAGAAACTCGACTTGTGCAGCGCTCAATAAATTAGAGGGCTTTGAGCTGTGGGAGAGGAAAGGCCTTAACTTAATATTGCAACTTTATTCGGACGGGGAACTTCGATCTTTTGAAGATCTCAAACCTTTTCCATTCCTAATGCAAGATTTTTTTCAATGTTTGCAGCTAAGGCATGCCTGTGAAACACAACATCACTTCACCCCGCTTAATAAATGTGATAGAACCCCTTTGTTGGATAGAATAGTGATGAGAGGGGGATCAAGAGGTAATGTATCCATGATATATGCAGAGATGTCCGAAAAGAGTGGCAAATCTGGAAGCTTTGAAGTCTAAATGGCAGGCTAATGTGGGAGACTTCACAGACGATGATTAGGAAGATATATTGCAAGAAGTCATGAAAGTGTCGGTTAGTGAGGCGCAGAGAGTTTCACATCTTTTTTGCTTCACCTGGTATATCGAACCGCTGTACGCTTGTTAAGATAGGGTTATGCTAGAGAGGCTGATTTTTGGAAATGTGGTATGCCTAATGCAGACTTGATTCACCTAACCTGGATCTGTCCCTGGCTATGTTGATTTTGGGGAGATGTGGTTGATTTACTTATTAATGTTTATCAATGTCCTATGGTTCTGGACCCTAAAATGGCCCTTTTGGATCAGGTGGCGAACTTGCCACTTTCGGAGGGGCACCAGTTGGCAATTTCACGTATACTATATCAAGCTCGCAAGAGGGTGGTGGCTCATTGGAGGGGATCCTCTGTACCTACAATCATGGAGGTCACTAATGCAGTCAATAATACTATTGTTATGGAAAAGTATGTATATCAAAAGTGACGGACAATTAAGAAGTGGGAAGATATGTGGGCGCCCTGGTTGGATACTCCTGAGTTGGCACCTTCTTCTTTAACATGGTTGAGAGTGCTTAGGAGGATGTAATAAGATCCTTAGATCAACATTACACTTTGGTGAATGCTACTGCAGAGGTGGCTCTTGAGGATATGCTAACAGCCCGGGATTTGGAACTGACATTACAGGCGTTAAGGACCGTTTAGAAATTTGATCATCTGCAATGGAGAATTGTGGCCGTGAGGAGGCTAAATACACTAGGGGAGAGAGAGAGGCTTTTGTTGGGTGGGGGGTGGGACTATGGGGAACTCTATGGGTTTCTAGATTGTTTATGTAATATGCTGTTCAGGAATTATCCTGTGTTTGATGTGTCTTCTAGATTTTGAGAATGTTCAATAAAAATTTACCTGATCAAAAAAAAAAAGAAAATTATAGACAAACATGGTAAAGGTTATAATATAAGACCATTTCCAAACAGCTTGATGTTCCTGTGATTACAGTTGCACATATTATTCAGAAATTTAAGATCCATGACACTGTAGCCAACCTCCCTGGACGTGGCTGCAGGAGGAAAATTGATGACAAATCAAAGAGATGCATAATATGAATGGTAAAAAATGAGCCCAGAAAAACTACTAAAGAGTAAAGGTGAACTTCAATCTCAAGGGACATCAGTGTCAGATCGCACCATCCGCCGTTGTATGAACCAAAGTAGACTTCATGGGAGATGAACAAGGAGGACACCATTGTTCAAAAAAAATCATAAAAAAGCCAGACTGGAATTTGCCAAACTACATGTTGACAAGCCACAAAGCTTCTGGGAGAATGTCCTATGGACAGATGAGACAAATATGGAACTTTTTGGCAAGGCACATCAGCTCTATGTTCACAGACAGAAAAATGAAGCATATCAAGAAAACAACACTATCCCCAATGTGAAACATGGAGGAGGCTCTGTTATGTTCTGGGGCTGTTTTGCTGCATCTAGCACAGGGTGTCTTCAATCTGTGCAGGGTACAATGAAATCTCAAGACTATCAAGAGATTCAAAAGAGAAATGTGCTGCCCAGGGTCAGAAAGCTTGGTCTCAGTCGCTGGTCATGGATCTTGCAACAGGATATTGACCCAAAACACACAGCTAAAAAACCCCAAGAATGGCTAAGAGGAATACTTTGGATTATTCTGAAGTGGCCTCATATGAGACCTGACCTAATTCCTATTGAGCATCTTTAGAAAGAGCTGAAATATGCCATCTGAAAAAGCAACCTTCAAACACGAGACAACTGGAGCAGTTTGTTTCTGAGAAGTGGGCCAAAATACCTTTCAAGAGGTGCAGAATGTTCATTGGCAGTTACAGGAATCGTTTGATTGCAGTGATTGCCTCAAAGGTTGTGCAACAAAAGATTAAGTTAAGGGACCATCATTTCTGTCCAGGACTATTTGATGAGTTTTATTTATTTTTTTTAAATTCTGTGGAAGCATGGTTGAAAAGCAATGTCTGACTCTCATTTGTTCATTTTCATAGATTTACTTTTGTTAGATTCAAGTTTTCTGTGACCATTGTGGGTTTTTCTTTCATTAAACGAGGGGTGCTAACAATTTTGACCAAGTGTGTATATGTTGAATTTCTACCGGCTGTACTGGTCCTGGAAGGACAGTCAAGTGAGAAGCCAAACCATTTTGAGGTCAACAAGAAATATGTAGGCAGATCAGGAAAGGATTGAGAAGTAGGATCCGGTAATAATCTATTTTAAACCGGGTAATAATAATAATAATAATAATAATAATAATAATTTTTATTTATATAGCGCCAACATATTCCGCAGCACTTTACAATTAAGCGGGGACATGTACAGACAATAAATTCAATACAAGTTAAGACAATTCAAACAGTGACATTAGGAGTGAGGTCCCTGCTCGCAAGCTTACAATCTACAAGGAAATGGGGGGACACAGTAGGTGAAAAATGCTTGTTAATTCAGGTCTGGCAATTATAATAGGGATTTTCATATAAAGCTGCATGATCCGGTCATCAGCCCGTGTGTTTAAGTGCAATAGACAAGTATCAAGTGCAGTTATCCTGTGCATGAAGGGTGTGGAGACAGATGAATAGTAGGGTGCAGATTCAGAATAATATTTGGAAGGAGGGAACAGGGCAAAGTTAGCTTGCTGGGTAGTTGATGTGGTAGGCTTGTTTGAAGAGATGCGTTTTCAAAGCGCGCTTGAATAGGTCAGGGCTAGGTATCAGTCTGATCGCCTGGGGAAGTGCATTCCAGAGAGCTGGAGCAGCACGAGAGAAGTCTTGGAGGCGGAGGTGCGAGGTTCGGATTACGGGGGATGTTAGTCTTAGGTCATTTGTAGAACGGAGGGCACGTGTAGGGCGATAGACAGAGATGAGAGAGGAGATATAAGGCGGTGCAGAACAGTGGAGAGCTTTGTGGGTGAGAGAGATGAGTTTATACTGGACCCTGTAGCGAATAGGTAGCCAGTGTAATGACTGGCACAAGATGGAGGCATCGGTGAAGCGGCTGGACAGAAATATGACCCTGGCTGCCGCATTCAAGATGGATTGGAGAGGAGAAAGTTTGGTAAGAGGGAGACCGATCAGAAGAGAGTTGCAGTAGTCCAGGCGAGAATGAATAAGAGCGACAGTAAGAGTCTTAGCAGTTTCAAAGGTGAGAAAAGGTCGGATTCTGGAGATGTTTTTAAGATGCAGGTGACAAGAGCGACTGAGTGATCGGATGTACGGAGTAAAGGAAAGTTCAGTGTCGAATATGACCCCAAGACAGCGTGCATGCTGCTTGGGAGTTATGGTTGAACCCTCCAGGGTTATTTCGATGTTAGGTAGAGTGAGGTTAGTAGAGGGGAGAAACACAAGAAGTTCAGTTTTAGAGAGATTTAGTTTCAGATAGAGGGAGGACATGATGCTAGAGACAGCAGACAGACAATCCTTGGTATTTTGAATTAGGGTAGGGGTGATGTCAGGGGAAGAAGTGTATAATTGGGTGTCATCAGCATAGAGATGATACTGGAACCCAAATCTGCTGATTGTTTGTCCAATAGGGGCAGTGTATAAAGAGAAGAGGAGGGGGCCTAGGACTGAGCCCTGCGGGACCCCGATAGTAAGGGGACGAGAAGAGGAAGAGGAGCCGGAAAAAGATACAGTGAAGGAGCGGTCAGAGAGGTAGGAGGAGAACCAGGAGAGGGCCGTGTCCTTGAGGCCTATAGAGCGGAGCATAGTGAGGAGGAGCTGGTGATCCACAGTGTCAAATGCGGCAGAGAGATCCAGGAGAATCAGCAGGGAGCAATGACCTTTCGATTTAGCTGTTATTAAATCATTAGAGACTTTAGTGAGGGCAGTTTCAGTAGAGTGTAAAGAGCGGAAACCAGATTGTAAGGGGTCGAGAAGAGAGTTATCCGAGAGATAGCGGATTAGACGGGAGTGGACCAGGCGTTCCAGGAGTTTAGAGATGAAGGGAAGGTTAGAGACAGGTCTGTAGTTAGCAGTGCAGTTCTGGTCCAGGGATGGCTTTTTTAAGTAAAGGGGTTATGATGGCATGTTTAAATGAGGAGGGAAATATACCTGAAGAAAGAGAGAGGTTAAATATTTTAGTCAGGTGAGTGGTGACCACTGGTGAGAGAGACTGCAGGAGCTGTGAAGGAATAGGGTCACTGTTGCAGGTTGTAGGCCGAGCAGAAGCGAGGAGCTTGGAAACTTCTTCTTCTGAAACAGGCTCAAAGATGTCTAGTGAGCTTGAGGTGCGGCAGGGAAGGGGATCCAGGCACTGAGGAGATAGGGCTGAGATATCCTGATGGATGTGGTTGATTTTTTCTAGGAAATAAGTGGCCAGATCCTCACCGCTGAGGTTGGTGATGGGGGCCTGTACTTTAGGTTTCAGGAGGGAGTTTAAGGTTTCAAAAAGTCGTCTTGGGTTGTTGGATAGTGAGGTGATGAGGGTGGTGAAGTAGGATTGTTTGGCCAGATGAAGGGCAGAGTTATAGGTTTTGAGCATGAACTTATAGTGGATGAAGTCTTCTGCTAAGAGAGATTTTCTCCACTGCCGCTCTGCACACCTCGAGCAGCGCTGAAGAAAGCGTGTTTGCGTTGTGTGCCAGGGCTGCCGTTGTCTGTGTCGGGTCTTTCTGCGTATAGAAGGTGCTGCTTCATCTAGGGCATTCTTCAGTGTATTATTGAAGTGTGACAATGCTATGTCTGGACAGGAGAGGGTGGAGATGGGGGCTAAAGATGTGTGGAGATTGTCCCTAAGCTGTTGGGTATTAATGGTACGTGTATTCCGATAAGTGTGGTAAGTGGGGGTGTTCCGGGTGAGGAGACAATTTTTGACAGAGAAGGAAAGAAGGTTGTGGTCCGAGAGCGGGAGGGGTGAATTAGTAAAGTCGTGCAGCGAGCCGGGACGGGAGAAAACCAGGTCCAGAGTATTCCCGTCCTCATGTGTAGGAGAATTAGTAAACTGTGAGAGGCCGAATGAAGAAGTTAGAGAAAGAAGATGAGAGGCAGACTGGGAGAGCGGATCATTGATGGGGATGTTAAAGTCTCCCATGATGAGGGTGGGGATGTCACAGGATAGAAAGTGAGTAAGCCAGGTGGTGAATTGGTCTAGAAACTGGCGGGAGGAGCCTGGAGGGCGATAAACGACCGCCACTCGTAAGGAGAAGGGCTTAAAGAGTCTGACGGCGTGGACTTCAAAGGAAGGAAATGTAAGTGAGGGAACCGGGGGGATGACCTGGAAAGCACATTGTGATGAAAGGAGCAAACCAACACCTCCACCCTGTCTGTTCTCAGGTCTGGGGGTATGTGAAAATTTTAGCCCACCAAACGAGAGAGCGGCAGCAGCGGTGGTGTCAGAATGCTGGATCCAGGTTTCTGTAATAGCCAGAAGGTTAAGGGAATTAGAGAGAAAAAGATCGTGAATGTAAGTCAGTTTGTTACACACAGACCGTGCATTCCAGAGAGCACATTGGAAAGTGAGAGGAGAAGGCATGCACTGAATGTTAATAAGATTAGCAGGGTTTCTATATGCAGATGGAGGAGAGTAACGTATGCTGGTGGAGGGAGGCCCAGGGTTGGGGGAGATGTCACCTGCAACTATTAAAAGGAGAAAAAACAGAAAAAGCAGGTGGTGGGATGATTTGTATGAACGTTTTGAGCGCTGCATGGTGGTTTTGGATGGTTTGGTGTGGGTAAGAAATGTCAATAGAGCCTCAGAGTTATACATGGGAGAGGGGAAAAGGGAGGGGTGGATATGCAGAGAGTGCACAGAATGTGTAAAAGGGCAGGCGAGTTGTTAGAAAGCAGAGGTGAAGACAAAAAAGCAGCAGTTTGATATGATCAATGCAAATGTAGTACGAGTGACCAAGAAGCATGCGTGCATGAAAAACTTATGCACCTTACCTGTCTCCTGCCCTGTCCAAATGCATTGTCTAACTGCAAAACACTTGATCCCGTTGCACTTAATATCTGTTGCACGCGTGAGCCCGCACGCATGCTATCCCAACCAGAGCTAAATATATATGAAATGAAATGTCTGCTAGCTTCAGCCACCAAAAGGCCACAATCAGTAATTAACCAATTAGCACAAGGCCAGAGCAGGCATTACTATGCAGGGTAAATAACTAACGCTGGACAAGGCCATCAAACAGAGAAAGGGAAAAAAACCTTTCTACACTTCAAAGCAGAAACCAAATAGTTAAAAAAAAAAAAATATTAAAGACCCACCACAGGAGTGATGGAATGAAATACCATAAAAATATCTGGCAATATATGATGCAGTTCACACTTGTCAGACAGCATACATGGATGATGGAATGAAATACCACAGGAGTGATGGAATTAAATACCATAAAAATATCTGGCAATATATGATGCAGTTCACACTTGTCAGACAGCAAGGGTAACAAATTCAGTTTCCCACAAACTTTTTATGTTTGCAGATGATATACTACTTCTCATCAACACCACACACATCTTTGCAAGCCCTACTTCAATCCCTTAGTACACCATGAATCCCTATATCCCATATCCCTTCCTACTACTATTGTTTCACAGCTCCAATATGACTTTCCATTTCAATGGGCTACTAACCACCTGGATTACTTGCAAGTGTAATTGACAGCCAATCTAGACTCCCATTTTGCAGCCAATTATCCTCAAATGCTCCACAAACTTCGCTTGCTAGTCCAGTCATGGGAGAAGTTACATCTCTCCTGGCTCGCGTGCACGTAAAATGACTATACTTATGAAATTACTCAACTTATTTCGAGTTTTGCCAGTTCCTGTTCCTTTGCACTACCTCAAAATAGCCCAATAATTAGTTAACACTTTTGTCTGGAGGGTTGGCCTTCCCAGGGTTAATAGAGCTACCCTCTATCGTCATTGTTTCAAAGGAGGTCTGGGAGTTCCCAATCTTTCTAAATGTTATCAAGCGCTCAATTAGGTAGCCTTATACCATGCCTATTCAGAACCTCCCCTGTGGCTTTCTCTAGTGGCTCCTGAATGTCACACGGGTACCCTCGATGCATTATTATGGATCCTCCCAGCTCAACATAGGCAAGTCTCGAATCCTATTATAACACACTCTCTTAAGATTTGGGACTCACTGAAATATTCCTCACAGCTAATCTCGCCATTCTTGCCCCTCGCCCCCCTTTGGGGTAATCTTCAGTTTTCCCCAGGTATGGAGTCCCTTAGGAACTTCCATTTATGGGTCACTGCAGGGATAACTGGAGTCCACCATCTCTTTAACGTTAAAAGGATAATCCCATTCTCAGTCCTGGGAGAAAAATATAATTCACCCTCTCCCGGAGAGGTGTTTCGTTATTTGCAACTTGAAAACTTGGTCACTTCATCATTAATGAAAAAAACTTTACTCCTCCTTATACCTTTGCTCCCTTTGAACAAAGATGCCATCAAAATCCACACGCATCGGGGATTATATCACTTCTCTACTCGCATATCAACTCCTCCTCACATAGGCTCTGTTTAAACTACATTTCTCACTGGGAGTCCACTTTTTCTGATTCAGAGTGGTCCCAAGTTTGGTCCTCCTCTACTGGAGGAATATTAGATGCCCCAATGCTGGAAACCAATTATAAGGTGATGACCAGGTGGTACCTTACCCCAGCCAGAGTGGCTAAGGCAGTTGCTAACTACTCCAGTTGCTTTAGAGGGTGTAAAGGGGTACGTCTGCCCAACGATCGGATCTGATGTTTCGTGACAGGACTGACGGTGACCTGATTGATAACACTGCTGAAGTATTCACACGGTTAGTGGGTAACTCGAAGGATTACTCGACAGGCCGGGGTGACTCAGACTCTGGGGGTGACTGTGAGAGAAAGAGAGCACAGAATAGAAGGGCTAGAGAAGGAAGTCTCTGAGATCAGAGGTCACCTGTCAACGTGGCAAAACGTGAACTAGATGCTTAGGGAAGAGATGGACGAACTCAGAGGAGTAGTAAAAGGTATTCTGTGGGAGAAGAGCTTGGATGAAGACTTACAGCAGCCGAGCACGAGTGATAACGAGACGGAACTGCCAGTGTCCATCTTGGCAAAGGGTCGTGAGGAGGTAAAGTCTCAGGAAGTTTGTGAGCTAAGAACTGAAGAAGACAGTCACCCAGTTGGGTCAACTGTAGTGAGGGAAGTGTCCGTGATAAAGCCAGAGTCTCCAGTCCAGGAAGAGAGCAAGACCATGACCTTCAAGTCTGTGATTGCTGTACCAGAAGACATGCAAGAAGCCTGTGCTGAGGAAGGTGTGCATGAGGCTTTCAAAGAGGCGATCAAAGTGTGTAAGTTGCACTGGGCACCTGAGACTCGGCAGTTGGTGATAATATCAGCCAGAGAAGATCCATCAAACCGAGTAGCTGTCCTGAAAGAAATGCATCTGCAATGTCTTCACGCCAAAGAGCTGGTTAGGCGGAGTAATATGAAATCTGCTCGACGCCTAGAGTTAGCAAGGGAGGCTATGGATTGGCTGGGTTTGCAGAAAGATGTGATTCCAGTACCCAAAGGTCTGATTGGGAGAATGATTGGAAGACTCGGGAAGGTAATGCAAGACCTTGTGAATATTTCCGGTGTGGTGAGGGTGAGGATCCTGTTGTGAGTTCATTTTCCCCTTCACCGTTGATGTCTGATGAACTCCCTCTGCTGGTGAAGAGAGGTAGTGAAATTGATTGGGTTGAGAAGAACCTGTCATCTGAACAGGTGGCGCCTGATTGGACACCCGGAATCACTGAGTGGCTATAAGTCAGCCGACGCCCTACAGGGGTGCTGGTGATCCTTTCTGCTCTGAGTTCTTGCAACCAGTTAGTCCTGTCTACTGAAATCTAAGTTTTTGCTCTCTTATTTTGTCTGTTTGCTTCATGTTTTGTGTTCAGCCTGCCTTTGTTGGGACGGGCTGAGCTCCATTTTTGTCTCTGATCAGTTTATCTCTTTGCTCTGTTTTCAGAATATACCTGAGTGCTGATATAGTGATTTTGAAGTCTAGCGGCTTCAGGGCCTTTTTCCCTATCAGACGGTTGGGACATTTTTGGTAGGGTTTTTTGCGGATTGCAGCCAGCATCTTTTCTGTCCTTTCCTATTTAGTTAGTTGGGTCCCATCGTTTGCTCAACCTGTCTTTCTGTCTGTGTTTGTGTTTTCATCTGCTTTTCACCGACAATACATGTTGGGGGCTGTCTATTGCTTGGGGTCTGCTCTGGGGCAGTTTAGATTTCCCCTTTCTTTAGGCTTATTTAGTTCTCCGGCTGTGAACGAGGGGTCTAGGGCACCGTAGGAACCCCCCACGGCTACTGTTGGTTGTGGTGAATAGGATCAGGGGTCTGCAATCCGATAGCTACCAACCTCTCCGGTTTTCTGGACTTAGCTTGTATTTATGTTTTTTCCTCCTTCGGTGACTCATTCATAACAGGATCCCTCCTGATGATGACCAGGTATCCAGTGGAGAGGGTAGGATTCCCATCATGGTGGTTGGCTCCGTGGAAAGCCTGAGAGACTTTCGGATGCTCTTGGAGTATTGAGTGGGGTACCTGCAAGAGACTGAGCAGTTGAGGCAGGACCGTCGGCGAATCAATAAAGAGGTATGGAACACCAAGTGGCGGCCACCTTCGACCCAAGATGTAAGGACCCGAAGGGTTCCTCCAGTAAGTGACATGGCAAATGGCCGAAGAATGTCAGCAAGTGGTAGTTCGACTGGCAGGACGAAGCTGAGAGATCGTAGTTCCTGTGAGACGCTGAATGAGTCAGACTCAGGCCAGATAGTAAGCTTAACTAAGACTTATGACCATACCAACCGGGGGAAGCTGGTCGGAGAATGGAACAGACAAGGAGAGGCATGTGATGACAAAACAGTGTCTGATGATGCAGACAGACCGCGACTGGAGGGTCAAAGACAACGACTGGTATTCTGACCGCTGGGGGCGGGGGAGGCCTAACGTAGAGATGAGGTCGTATGACGGACGAAGACGGTTCTCTCGACCTGTGGGGCAAGGTGTAATGAGTGCCCGGTCTTGAGATCCTGGTGTAATGTTGTGTATTCAACCCCACAAGTTTGAACAGAGGGGGAGGTATGTGGTGTATTGACCACTGTGTCTGCTAGGGGGCGGTGTATGGATGTCCTAGGAGAGAGGATGAATGGCAGAATCCTAAATGACCGTTGTGTATCTCAAGGTAGGTGGCCTTGAGATGGAGACTTATGTGTGTGTTCATCAGCAGTGATACTGCTGAGGTGCTGTCTCAATGTGTCAGGGAGAAGTCTCCAGGCAACTGGGGAGATGGGCAGGCCCAGTTACCTACAAACCCACCCAGGGGTGTGTTTAAGAGCGCTATTGTAAAGTGTGTATGAGTGGTTAAAGGACCTGCGATGAGGTCATAGCCATGTGACCCGGTGGGCGTAGCTACGGACCATATAAGGTGGCCAGGGTAGGTCACATGAGGTGAATGCAGGGACCTGGTTGGTCCATTTTGGAAGGTCCCATCTGAGAGAGATGGGGCTGCCTTCTGACAGCAAGTGAACGCTGTGTAATGGCTGCACGTGCCTGGTAATTCCTTGGAGGGAATGGACGTCTGCGACATGGAGAAGGAACCATGAGTGAACCCTGACGGGTGAGATAACTGAGGCTGAAGAGCCTGTGTATGCATGACCTGTGTGACCACAGGGATTACAGAGCTGAACTCTGTCATGGACGCTATGCTGATGTTATGAAGTTTGTTACTGCTGTTGGTTTATGATGCCTAATAAACCGCATGGACTATGATTGTTTTATGGAAAATCTGTGCCGGATCTGGTTTTGTGGCTGCTAAGCGAGTATCCCCTACTTGAATGACAGCGCTACCTTACACCCCCAACCATCAGCCCACTTGCCATCGCATCAGGGCAAGTGAGAAGAGCGAGATTAAGTGCCAGATTTGGCGCATCCTATGGATGAGACTTTTCTGGGGTGGCTGAGAGCTGTTTTTAGTCTAGAATGAGGCCAATATACATGGCGCCTTCCCAGGCTATTAATATCAGCCCTCAGCTGTCTGCCTAACCTTTGCTGGTTATTAATTATAAGGCGACCCAAAGTCATTTTTTTGGGTGGGTCTCCCATTATAATAACCAATAAAGGCTAAGTATACAACTGAGAGCTGATATTAATAGTCTGGAAAGCTCCATGGGTATTACCCCCTTCCCAGGCTATAAACCTCAGCCCACAGCCATCTGCTTTACCTCTGCTGGTTATGATAATTAAGCCCATGCAATTTTTTTTTTCATATAAATAATCATTTAAATACATGTACAGTAAGTTGCACACACTGTACTAATTATGTGTGTCTGATCTCTTTTTATCTATTCTATGTATATATACTGTTGGTAATCTATCTATTCTATTTGTTCTATTCTGTCGCGTCAGTGATTCTACTGTACATAGCAGATGAATTGCTGGCTTTTCATCATTATATGTGTGTGTATTTGACAGGCCTAAATGCATCTGCACTAATACAGGGTGCAGCGGACCCAAGTAAAATGGCAGCTGCACAGGTACATAAATACCAAATGAAACAGCCAGCCTACAATCAGGGTTTGGCCGTGTGGTACACCAGTGCAGAAGAAATAATCCGCATGTGGATTATTTCTTCTGCACTGGTGTACCACACGGCCAATCCCTGATTGTAGGCTGGCTGTTTCATTTGGTATTTATGCACCTGTGCAGCTGCCATTTTACTTGGGTCCGCTGCACCCTGTATTAGTGCAGATGCATTTAGGCCTGTCTGGTTTGTATCTGAATTTTTTGGAGGATTTTTTCCTCTTTTTGAGGTTTTCATGTTAGAGTAGGACTGGCAAGTGTATGGAACTTTGACGCAGTTTGCCAACTTCCATATTGTCACGGTCACGTGTGTCTGGACGCCGTGAGTACCGCAAGGCAAACCCATAAGACACCCGTGACCCTGGATACAGCGCATACAGTGAGGCGAATTTAAAAAATAAAACGTGCAGCTGGATACGCCTCCTCCAACTGGCTAATTTAGATATTACACGTTATACATACAGTAGTCTGGAAACCCCGCCTCCAATAAGGCGAATTTAAATAATTAAAGGGGTAACCTGGGTAACATTAACAATAGTGGGCCCTGCAATAGGTAATAGGGAAGTGGAGACCTCCTGAACTCCCCTGAGCCAGTGTCCCTGCACTCCTAACGTTCCCTATGCCGGTTCCGCACTGGGCGACGCACAGGAACCTAAAAACCCTAGCTCGCCCTGAACCTAAACCCTCACTAGGGAATTGGTCGGTGCGGAAACTAATCCCACCACTGCCCTAAACACACGAGGGAAAATGACAATACAGGGGAAACACCACTCAGCTTTGCTCTGTTGCGTACGCTCCTAGCAACAGAGCCCACCACCTGTGTGCATCTTCACCACCCGGATCCATCACCATAACTGGATCCTTCACCATAGTGCAGCCTTGGAGCAGAGTCCACCACCAGTTGCAGCTGTCCAGTAAGAGTCCCAAAGATGAGTTCAGCTCCTGCCCAAAAAGTCAAGCATGCTTGAGTCCAGCTCTCAGCAACCAAGTCCCGCATGCTGAGTGCAACTCTCTCCATAGTCGTCACTCCACCAAGCCATGCAAGCACTTCCTGCCGACACCATAAACTGTGACTCCACGCCATGCCAGCCCTTCTTGCAGACCACCTAGTTGCCACTCGTCCCTTCTGGCTGGGCTGCGCAGGACTCATGTTCAGCTCCTTCCTTCACCCAGGCTTCCTTGTGAATGACTAACACACAATATCACCAACAGTGATTGAACACACCTGGCTCCCTTTTATAGAGCCTAACACCTGATTTGTAATTAAGTGCACATTAAACCAAAGAAACTAAAGTGCACTACCGCTCACCACCACCGGGGCAACTTAGAATGAACGACACCACGTGTAATAATTCTAATGGCCACCGGGGGCAATCACATCACTTTGGCACCTAGCCAAAGGAAAAAAAGTTCACTTATCCATTTAAACTGCCAGATCCAAGCTGGATCATGACACGTATTAAGGCCTTAATATCAACCAATACCTTACATATATTGATATGTTTTTTGTGCACTTTTTTTTTTCTTTCAGGGTGCAGTTGGGCCCAAATGGTTCTGCAAACTTGTGGCCTCTGTTCTCACGGGATGCATTCTAGTTGGCACTGGGCAGCCCCCCTATATGGTGTTACTAAGAGGTTGTGAACCAGAAGCCCTGCATTCCCTGTGTGAACACTGCCACATGCGGATTATTTCTTCTGCACTGGTGTACCACACGGCCAATCCCTGATTGTAGGCTGGCTGTTTCATTTGGTATTTATGCACCTGTGCAGCTGCCATTTTACTTGGTTCCGTTGCACCCTGTATTAGTGCAGATGCATTTAGGCCTGTCTGGTTTGTATCTGAATTTTTTTGGAGGATTTTTTTCCTCTTTTTGAGGTTTTCATATGTGTGTGTATTGAAGTATGTTTCCTTGGAAAATATGTGTAATTGACAGAGTAATTTTCTGTCAAAGTTCATGCTATTCCATTGCAATACAATTTTAAAAATTACTTGCATTTGGATGTTAGTCAGATGCTAGGTGTGAAAAATAGGATTGTACTTACATGAAAATTGCATGGCATGTTCATGACCTTAGTCCTACTGTTCTGGACCGAAATCAGAACTTTTTTTCACTGTTACGTGTACAAGCTCTTAATAACTAATCCCCAGAAGCCATTGTCCCCTGTAAGCAAACAAAAACAAGACAACAATATCTCACACCTGTCCAAAGTTGAAAGAATCGAGTTATCAACGCCGTAATCCATCTGTGTGACACTTGCTCATAATAATATTCTTTATATAGCGCCAACAGATTCCGCCATGCTTTACAATTCAACAGTTCATATACAACAGTCATAACAAAGTTAACGCTAATACAATAATATATGCAAAGATATTGACGACCCTGCCCGTAAGAGCTTACAGTCTACAATGTGGTGGGAATGACCCAAAGTACAGGGGATAATTTATGATGATTATCCACCCCCAATTCCTCAAGATGGTTGGACCAAGGTTGGATGAGCTAGTCACCAGCCAATATTTGTAGTGTTTTTGGGGGTGATTTAGTTTGGAGGGTTATAAGGCAACTGCTCTTGCTGAAGAGCAGGGGAAAATGAGTCCCTGCAACGAGAGCGGGCCCATGAACGGTGCTGACCTCAGTGAGATCATCGCACTTCACCTTGAAAAAGGGTGCAATGAGTCATTCTACCCCGCTTTTCAACGTGAGTGGTTGCCGGTTATGCTGATAAGCAAATGTCGCACAGATGGATTACAGCGTGGGACACTTTGGATTCTTTCAACTTTGGACAGGTGAGGGATATTGCTGTTTTTTTCATTTTTGAAATTAGAAATGTTGTATAGTTTTCCTGATTCTCTATTTCACTTACCCCATGTCCAGGGCATTGCAGTAGCTTAGGTATCCATGGTTATGACCACTAGCAACTGACAGTCACTATATGAGTGGTAGTAACCATGGATATCTAAGCTAATGCAACGCTCTGCACATAGGGTGAGCAACATAGCGAGTCAGAAGAACTATAGTACATGTTTCCTAATATTGTTACACCCACTACATATTGGGATAGTTGATCAGAGATGGGAATACCCCTTTAAGACTCTTACATGTTTTTATAGTGTATAATTTTATCTGTTGCTATAGATAGTAATGTAATAATAAAGCTTATTTTTAGTCCTCCCTTTATTGCTTCAAACTTTTCTGTGTTTGTGTATTATGTTTGTCGATTATACTTTAGAGGTTCAGTACCATGCGATTTGTGAACAGGTGCCTCACCACTGTCTTAGGTCATAGTTTCATTATACTTTGAGTTGTATAGAAGTATGTATATAGAAATTATATAAGGCATTGATAAAGAAAAATAATAAAATCCGTTTTATTCTTGGCAGGTGACTGTGGTGTCAAACCAGATACCTATGAAAAGCACACCATTATTCCAGCTATACCTCCAGCCCTTCAGAGCAAAAATCATTCATCGGAGCCTTTTCAATCAGTCACCTATTTGGATTCATCACAGACTGTTAAGCAAAATGAAAGCCGCAAAAGTGATGTTGAGCATCAACTAATTCCCACAGAGAAGAAACCATTTTCCTGTTCAGAATGTGGGAAATATTTTAAACATAAATCTCTATTGCTTAGACATGAGAGAATTCACACAGGAGAAAAGCCATTTTCATGTTCACAATGTGGGAAATGTTTTAACCGTAAGTCAAATTTGGTTACACATTACAGAAGTCACACAGGGGAGATGCCATATTCATGTCCAGAATGTTCGAAATGTTTTATCCAGAAACCAGATCTTCTTAAACATCAACGAATTCACACAGGAGAGAAGCCATATTCATGTCCAGAATGTGGGAAATGTTTCAAACAGAAAGCACATTTCCTTAGGCATCAGCAAGTTCACACAGGAGAGAAGCCATATCCATGTCCAGAATGTGAGAAGTGTTTTTTCCAGAAACCAGATCTTCTTAAACATCAAAGAATTCACACAGGAGAGAAGCCATATCCATGTCCAGAATGTGAGAAGTGTTTTTTCCAGAAACCAGATCTTCTTAAACATCAACGAATTCACACAGGAGAGAAGCCGTATTCATGTCCAGAATGTGGGAAACGTTTCAAACAGAAAGCACATTTCCTTAGGCATCAGCAAATTCACACAGGAGAGAAGCCATATCCATGTCCAGAATGTGGGAAGTGTTTTTTCCAGAAACCAGATCTTCTTAGACATCAACGAATTCACACAGGAGAGAAGCCGTATTCATGTCCAGAATGTGGGAAATGTTTCAACCAGAAATCACATTTGCTTATGCATCAGCAAATTCACACGGGGGAGAAGCCATATTCATGTGCAGAATGTGGGAAAAGTTACAGTTTGAGATCAAAGCTTGTTGCACATCAGAGAACTCATACAGGGTAGAAACCATTTTTTATGATCAGAATGTGGGAAATGTTATTCCTGGGAATCATATCTTCATCATCTAAAAAACTCATGTAGAGTGTGAAGGAAATAAATAACAAGGGAAATCAATCAGGCAGTAGAGTTACATTTAGTTGACAAAAGGGTGAAACTGGATATACCAGTATAGTAAGAACAAAGGTGTCAATCCTGACACATTAGCTCCTGGATTCTCATCTTAGAGAGGGAGATAGGAAATATTCCTTCTAGTACAGATCATTTGCTATTGTCTGTGTAGGAAGAGACAGGTATTTGAAAGGGCACAACTTGGCTCATCCATCCAGTCATAGATCGAATTGTTTAACTAATTCCCGACTTGCGCTGTGTATATATGAGACGCCGCAGCAGCTGTGTTACCTCAAACCACCATATAGATATGGCGCTGTGATCAGCTCGATCAGTGATCTGTCATTATACAGTTGATGTCCCATCCAGGAACAATGTAAAAGAGTTTAAAAAAAAAAAAAAAGTTAAATTGTAAAAATATTTTTTTAAATCGCAAAATAAAGAACAAAAAAAGAAAAAAATATTATTCCAATAAATACATTTATTTATGTTTTAAAATAAAATAAACAGTACACAAATTTGAAATCGCCCCTTCTGGAACGACCAGACCTATAAAACTGTCCCCTTCAGTGAACAACGTAAAAACAAACAAAATTAACAAGGCAAAAAAGTATGTTTTATCATCATGTTGATGAACAAAAAGTGGAAAACTATGCGGTGGAAAAAAAAGCAACCTACATCAAAAACAAAACGTCATACGGGTCGATCAGCAGAAAAATAAAAAAGCTATAGCTCTCATAATAAAGCGATTCATTTTTTGAATAAAATTCACTGCTCAAAAAAAATAAAGGGAACCCTGGACACTCTTACTGAGCAGACACATGGATGTTAGTGACCATCCTATCATATCTAACTGTTGTTTATGCCATTTGCACAACAGCAGGAGAAATTGAATCACGATCAGTGTTGATTTCACAGAAGTGTGACTGACTTGGAGTTAATTTTTGTTGTTTAAGGGTTCCCTTTATTTTTTTTAGCAGTATAGTTTTAATTGTGTAAAAGCACTAAAACATAAAAAAATATAAATGAGGTATCGCTGTAATAGTACTGATCCGAAGAATAAAACTGCCTTATCCGTTTTACTACTTGCAGAACAGCATAAAAAAAAAAAATAGGAGTAACTTTTTTTCATTGTGCCTCCCAAAAATCGAAATAGAAAGTGATCAAAAAATGTAATGTGTCCGAAAATTATACCAGTAAGGCTATGTGCACACGTAATGGAACTCTTGCGGAAATTACCGCGAGAATTCTGGAATTCCATTCCGCGGGAAAATCGCATTTTAAATTCCCACGATTTTCCCGTGGAAAAACTAGCATTTTGCAAGCGTAATTAGCTTGCAGAATGCTAGCGTTTTCCAAGCGATCTGTAGCATCGCTTGGAGAACTGATTGACAGGTTGGTCACACTCGTCAAACACAGTGTTTGACAAGTGTGACCAAATTTTTACTACTGTGGCCGCCTATGCAGCATCAATAGTAAAAGATAGAATGTAAAAAAAAAAAAATGGTGTTATTCTTACCTTCCGACGTCCCGCGCAGCCGTTCCCAGTAATCCTTTGCGAAAATGCCCGCGATGGCGTCCGTTCTCGCGAGATCGCGACGTCTCGCGATAATTCGCGATGACGTTGCGCGAATGACCGCGAGACTTCGCGATCCCGCAAGAACGGACGCCATCACGGGCATTTTCTCAAAGGATTACTGGGAACGAGAGCGTGGAGAGAGGCGGGAAGGCTGCGCGGGACGCCGGAAGGTGAGAATAACAATATTTTTTTATTTTAAATTCTATTTTTTACAGGGATATGGTACCCAAAGCCCGGAGGACAGTATCCTCTCCTCCGGACCGTGGGTACCATCCGCAATTGTTCTGCTTACTTTCCGCATGTTGTGCACAGCCACATGCGGGAAGTAAGCGGAACAATACATTCCTATGGGTGCGGGATCGCCGCGATACCGCAAAATTAATGAGCATGCTGCGTTTTTTACCGCGAAGCGATTCCGCCGCGGTAAAAACCGCAGCACTAGCACAGCATTGCGGAATCCCATAGGAATGCATGGGATGCTTATTTTTCGCGGCAAAATCGCGCGGTTAAAACCGCCGCGGAAACGCGGAAAAAAACGCCACGTGTAAACTCAGCCTTAATGTCAACTCGGCCTGCAAAAAACAAGCCCTCACATGACTCTGCCAGCACAACTATGGAAAAATTATATCTCTCAAATTATGGCGATGCAGTTTTTGCAATAAAAAGCATCTCTCAGTGTGTGACAGCAGCCAAACCTAACAAAATGTATAATTCTGGTGTGACGACACAGCATTTTACCTTCATTATCCACACGTCTATTTTCTGGAAGTGTAACGAATGGAAGCAGAGGCACAGGTGATGAAGTTCACATTCGTTTTTTATTTCTTGAGTGGGACCTCGGTCCGGGGGGCTCCGAAGGGGGCGTAACTAGTGAGCCCCGGGTATCTGTAGTAAGATCCCTCGAACAGGACCAGAGTGGAATGCCTGGTACTACCTCCAGATATACCCCGGACAAGTGGCAGCTGTCCCAGCAGGACAAACGGGTCAACAGATATTACAGATATGGTGGAGCTGACCGGCGGACACCGGGTATATGAGAAGCTGGCTCTGACGAGGACAGTCAGGTTCCCGCTAGATGGAAGGAAGCTAGCTACAGCAACTTGAGCGTTGTCCATGAGTTCGGATGGCGAGTGGCGGAACGGGATGGCACTTGAGTGTTTAGGTACAGATGTTGTAATGATACTATGAAAATGCTCATAATCAAAGTACCCTTGTAGAAAAGTTCCATAGCTGTGCAGACACAAGCTGTGGGTTTCTGACCCCCCCCCACCTTCCCCCCCCCCCTGTCACGGCTGCAATCTCTCTCTCCCTCTGCCTGCTGTGTAATACAAAACCCCTCCCTCAGAAAAGTGTTAATTAGCAGAAACCAGTCCTTTGAAACGCGCTTTCCTTTGTATGTGTGGGGATTATTAAAGATGGAATAACTCGGTCCCATTCAGTGACAGAGATATAAAAATTACATATTTAGAACCTGCAATGTTCAAGCTACACGCCAGCGCCTTCTACTAAGGTCTGGCACCAGCAGAATCCGAGAAATGGACTTCTCCTGAACAGAGTCGAATAACCACTCCATGTTTAGATTTAATAGAAGCTAATTCCAAAACAGGATTGGTGATGGGTCTGCTGTTGTTCTGCCAGGTTTTCCGCCTGAGTTATAGAATTAATAAGGTTTTAGCCAGTGTTCAACCCTCTGAGAAAAGAGGAGGGCTGTCATGACTTAGCCCCTTCAGTGATGTCATGACCAGGGGGTATAATATAGTGTAAGCTCATAATGCAGTGGTCTTTGCCCTGAAAACCTGATACATCACAGAGCCTCTATGCATCGCCCATCCCCTGACCACATGGTCTGCCTGAAATGACTTAAGGAAATGTAACTGTTTTCTCCTTTTAATCCCTGTTATTTTGTAATCATCTGTACATATTTCTATTCTCATATTGTAATATCTTTTTATACCTTTTGTAAACACTGCCTACCTTTTTGGAGTAAAATATATAAAATTACTAGCTTTGTTTCTCCTTGCTCTATAACGTACTGTCACATCCTCTGAAGTGAATTGCACTACTAAGTTGAGTTAGCTCCATACCTGTTATTAATTAAGAAATCTCAGCTGGTGGCAGCGAAGTGTATTCTGGGCTTGTTGGGCAAAGCTGGCAGTGACGGAGCGGGTTTTAGAAACGTGTTGCCTGGCTGCGGCTAGGAGTAGTTATAATTCCCTCGCTACAGCGTGCCTAATAGCCAGCACACATCCAGGCAGCCCGTCTGGCAGCTAATTATCCTAGGTGCAGTTCCCTGACTGACCTGAGGGGTAAGGGGGGCGCCGGAGAGCTGCAAGTTCCAAACCGGAACTGGTAAGTGGGATATACATAAATCTCTGCGGTTCATGACCAATTGGTGGCAGTGGTGGGATAACTAAATATATTCCACCTTCGATATTTGTATTTTTAATCGCAGATGTTGTCTAGGATAGCCGAATAACAGGTCACTGATATTCTGCGGAAACAAACAGTATAAGCAGAGTGCCAAATGGAATGCTATAACGGCGCAGGCAGAAAGAAACAATCGGACTTAGCAAGAGTAGATACACGTTGCTCTGGCACTCCCCCTATGGCGGAGTGGCCAGAAATAGTAATCAGTGCGCTGCCATTGGTTCATTGATATTTTCAAATAATGCACGCTGTCCCCAGAGAGAAGCAAGCGCACGTCCTAAGCATTCCCTGGAGGCCTACTGGCAGCGTGCCAGGAAATGGGGGAGAGAGAAGCAACAGCAGGACGCCGAGGGACAGACAAAACGAGGATCCTGACAGAGACCTCGCCAAGGTACAGGGGCAGCGTCAGGAGCAGGTGAGGGACCAGAACTGGGGGGCAGCGTCAAAACCGGGTGCAGTGCCAGAACTGGGACTGGGTGAACAGTATGCCAGGGGGAATAGACTGTTATCTATATGTTGAGTTTTGAATGTATGCGTTTGTTCTTCAGTTGGTTAAGAACCATACACTGTTGTCATATTAGTCTTAAAACGTTGATTTTTATTTTGAATAGCTAATGTTTGCCTCATATCAGTTCCTACAACTTATTGTCTATCTTTAGAATACAATGATATAGGGTAATTGAACACTGGATTTTTACGTAATCTGTTGAATGACCATTGTGTGGGTCCTGTGGCTTGTTGACTTGCAAAAGAGGATTAAAAACTATGCAAATTAAGTAGTCAACAATGTGAGGTAACCTCATCACATCTTCCTCTTGACCTCTGGATGCTGGCTTGAGTGACAACAGTTGTGAGCTATAAAAGTGGACTATGCCTCTAACAATATACATCCAGACAGCGAAGAGATCTAAAAAACCAGAGACTCTTTACAAAACCACAGCCAGGAACACTCTACAGGATAGCTGCAAGATCATGGCTCCATCATGAGGGAAACAGATTTGACATTTTACAGGATGCCAGTTTTAGGGGACCATGGCCCCAGCTGAAAGAATAACGATCTGTTTGATTGACCATCACTGTGCCATTGATAAGTTTGGGGTAGCCAGTATTTGGACCCACTGATCACCAGAGCCCCATGTATAAGTTTGGGAAATCCAGGTTTGGCACCCACCTGTTACCTGGCTCCACTGAGATGTTCAGAGAAGCTAGGATCTGACCCTCCGGTCACCTGGCCTTGTGTTTCAATGGACTGTCAGCTTCCTAAGCTTGTTGCTACATCCTCCTGTGCATTCCACAGGTGGGGCAGTCGGCCCTGGATGCTCTGAAGTCACAGCTGCTCTTGTCCCTGTGAGTCAGTGGAAGTGTGAGACTAATTTTACAATATTTTGGTAAATTCAAAAAGGTTTATTTTTTTTTCAGTAATGTACACTCTGCTCCCCATCTTGACTTTAAAAAAACAGAAATGTAGAAATTTTAGCAAATTTATTAAAAAAGAAAAACTGAAATCACATGGTCATAAGTATTCAAACCCTTGCTCGGTATTGAGTAGAAGCACCCTTTTGAGCTAGTACAGCCATGAGTCTTCTTGGGAATGATGCAGCAAGTTTTTCATACCTGGATTTGGGGATCCTCTGCTATTCTTCCTTGCAGATCCTCTCCAGTTCCGTCAGGTTGGATGATGAACGGTGGTTGACAGCCATTTTAAGGCCTCTCCAGAGATGCTCAATTAGGTTTAGGTCAGGGCTCTGGCTGGGCCAGTCAAGAATGGTCACAGAGTTGTTCTGAAGCCTCTCCTTTGTTATTATAGCTGTGTGCTTAGGGTCATTGTCTTGTTGGAAGGTGAACCTTCGGCCAAGTCTGAGATCCAAAGCACTCTGGAAGAGGTTTCCATCCAGAATATCTCTGTACTTGGCCGCATTCATGTTTCCTTCAATTGCAACCAGTAATCCTGTCCCTGCAACTGAAAAACACGCCCATAGCATGATGCTGCTACCACCATGTTTCATAGTTGGGATTGTATTGAGTAGGTGATGAGCAGTGCCTGGTTTTCTCCACACATACCGCTTAGAATTATCACCAAAATGTTCTATCTTCGTCTCATCAGACCAGAGAATCTTAGTTTTCATAGCCTGGGAGTCCTTCACGTGTGGATTTTTTTTTAGCAAACTCTATGCGGGTTTTCATATGTCTTTCACTGAGGATAGGCTTCCGTCGGGCCACTCTGCCATAAAGGCCCGACTGGTGAAGGTCTGCAGTGATGGTTGACTTTGTGGAACTTTCTCCCATCTCCCTACTGCATCTGTGGAGCTTAGCCACCGTCATCTTGAAGTTCTTTACCTCTCTCACCAAGGCTCGTCTCCCACGATTTCTCTGTTTTGCTGGACGGCCAGGTCTAGGAAGACTTCTGGTGGTCCTAAACTCCTTCCATTTAAGCATTATGGAGGCCACTGTGCTCTTAGGAACCTTGAGTACTGCAGACATTTTTTGTAACCTTGGCCAGATCTGTGCCTTGCACCAATCTATCTCTGGGCCCCTTGGCCAGTTCCTTTGACCTCATGATTCTCATTTGGTCTGACATGCACTGTGAGCTGTGAGGTCTTATATAGACAGGTGTGTGCCTTTACAAATCAAGTCCTATCAGTTTAAGTAAACACAGCTGGACACCAATGAAGGAATAGAACCATCTCAAGGAGGATCACAAGGGAACGGACAGCATGTGAATTAAATATGAGTGTCTGAGCAAAGGGTCTGAATACTTATGACCATGTGATATTTCAGTTTTTCTTTTATAATTTGCAACTTTTTTTTCAGTTAAGATGGGGTGCAGAGTGCACATTAATGAGAAAAAAAATGAACTTTTTTTGAATTTACCAAATGGCTGCAATGAAACAGAGTGAAAAATTTAAAGGGGTCTGAATACTTTCTGTACCCACTGCAATGAGGCAGATGGAGTCACTGTGGATGCCTTGTGGCTTCCTATGATCTTGCGATGTCTATCTTTTTAGGGGTGCATAAAAGTCCAGTCAACCACAGTTTTGTGCACCTCTGAAAAGGACATCGCCAGACGGAGTCCAGAGTAACTCTGCTGCCGCATTATAATGAATAACTTGGAGGTCTCACCTGAATCCTGTCACTCAGCTTTTTAGATGTAAGCGCTCAGCGTAGAGCTCCAGATAAATGTCATCTCAAATGTTATGGAAAATGTTTCCTACAAAAGCTTCAAATCAATCCACAAAAAAAAGCAAGTCCCCACTCAGGTCCATCACCTGTCAATGGAAATATAGGTGGCTTCCACGATACTGGTAGCACAAAGGCTCTGGAAAAGCCCTATGCCTCCTCGCCTACCAAAAGAACGTCAGCAAATTCTGCGCCCCCAAATCCAAATATCCCCTCCTTTCTGATCACCACAGTGTGTCTAAACCACATTTAACATCCACATGTTTGGCATTCCTGCAGCGATGACAGCCCACCTACTTTACAGTTGAGTGTTGTGAGGCAGTGACCAGTGTCACAGGTAGGGGTCGTTGTGTATTCTCCCCAGGAGGCGTATGGAGGCCATGAGAGTGCATTGCAGTCACAGGTGGAGTTGTGATTGCAATGCAGACTAAAAATAAATGTTAGTCTTGGGCATGCGAGTGTCCAGGGCAGAGTTGGGAAAACCTGCTCTGGGGTTTTTGTATTTGAAACAGACAGCAGGATGGTAGTCATGCAGTCTGTTTCATTCCAGGCCCAGGTTTTTCATGTTGCTGAAGGCCACACATCCCAGGTAAAATCCCTGCAGTATAGGGTTTAGGTGTATCAGGGCAAGAGTCAGTTGGTGCTTGTTAGTGTGTAGAACAGTCGGCTTTGCAGAGCTCCACCTGTGTGAGGCAGTATAGGCCAACGGAGCCAAATGGCCAAGGTAGCTGAATTGTCTGGCACACACAGCCTACTCAGCGATGCAGTCGTCCAAAGCAACAGGTCTCGGAGGTGAACTGTCTTGTGCCCGGCGGTGAACCAGAGGTAGACTGTCCTGTGCCCAAAGGAGGTGGATTAGGCTACTTTCACACATCAGGTTTTCGGCGTCAGGCGCGATCCGGCGTTGTGCCGGAACGCCGTATCCGGCAACTGTTTCGTAAAACCGGATGTGACGGATCCGGTTTTCTGCCGGATCCGTCTTTTTCGTGACAGACAAAACCGGATCCGTCTCATCCGGTTCATCCGTTTTTCTATCCGTTTTTCGACGGATTACGCCGGATCCGGTTTTTAAAATTGACCCTTGTGGCCTTCCGAACGGGATTGGCTACTGGAAAACTATATATAGCATGTTCCTACAGCCCTTCTTTGACAGGTTGTAGAGGAGAAAGTGCAGGTTGGAGAGAAGAGCAAGTTACTGGCGAAGATGGATGTTGTCATTGGAAATATTTTGAAGAATTTGGCGGAATTTACAGCGGAGGCAAATCGTTTGAGGGTGATTGTTCTGGAGAAGGAGAGAGCGAGACAGCAGCGCATCAGGCATCGTAGACGACGTTTGTGGATCCACCCCATCACAGCCAAGAGAATGACGCGTGGGGTCTATTCTACACTATGCATGGACCTTCGACGAAACCCGGATAAATTTTTTGGATATGTTAGGATGAAAATGGAGAATTTTGATTACTTGGTGGAGCGCATTGCACACCTCCATAAGAAAAGCGGACACCTATTGCCGCTTCTCTGTTTCACCCGCAGAGCGTCTGATGGTGACTTTAAGGTAAGCCACATTTATTGGATATGATCGCATCAGAGCACACTTTCACTGCAATCTTGTTGGTGGTAGTTTGTATCTCCATGTGTTATAGCTCAGTTTTGGTATGTAATGCTGTGATTTAAAACTAATTTATTGTTTTTTAATTCCCCACAGATTTCTTGCAACTGGAGAATCCCTTTCGTCACTGCATTTCCAGTACAGACTCGGGATTTCCACCATATCTGGAATTGTGAAGTACACATGCCGTGCACTGTGGGACTCCTTAGCTGAAGAGTTTTTACCAGAGCCCACAACAGAGAGGTGGATTGAAATTGCTGACAAGTTTCAACAGATATGTCAGTTTCCAAACTGCTTGGGCGCTGTGGACGGGAAACATATCCGCATTGTAAAGCCAGCTGGATCGGGATCGGAATATTTCAATTACAAGAAATATTTTTCAATTGTCCTCATGGCCATCGCTGACGCGGAATACAAATTTATTGCGGTTGATATTGGGGCCTATGGCCGCTCCAATGACTCTCAAGTTTTCAAACTGTCTGCCATGGGGCGTAAACTGTATGGAAACACCTTCCAGTTCCCACCACCTAGACCACTGCCGCAAACATCTGGTCCACCTATGCCATTTGTCTGTGTAGGGGATGAAGCCTTCCAGCTGTCAGAACACCTTTTGAAACCGTACTCTAGCAGAGGATTGACAAGACCAAAACGCATTTTTAATTAACGCCTCACAAGAGCAAGAAGAATGGTTGAATGTACCTTTGGTATTCTGACAGCCAAATGGCGGGTCCTATTGACTGCGATCAACCTCAAGACAGAAACTGTGGACGAGGTGATCAAAGCGTGCGTGGTACTCCACAATTTTGTTATCTGCAAGGAACCCATTTCCATTGAGGACACCTCTGAAGAAACCACCTTGCAAGATTACCATGACATTACCACTAGAAGTTCTGTGACGGTTTCAGTAATGAGGGACAATTTTGCACTATACTTTGTCACCTCAAGGCAGAGTACACTGGCAGGATGACAGAGTGTGAAAGATTTGTGCCCAACCAAACTTGTGTACCTTCTGTACCAACAGTATATACCTTTGCCAACCAAAGTTGGCTATCTTGTCATGGTCTCTATTTTTAGCTTTAGGCCACAGGTGTGTACCTGGTTGTGTTTTATGCAAAGTATTTCACCTTTTAACAAAAGTTGTGTACATTGTTAGGAAATCACCAACAATAAACACAACTTTTTAGGTGAAATACTTTGCTTCAAACACAACCAGGAACACAACTGTGGCAAAAAGCTAAAATTTACCCACAGTTATATACCTAGTTTTGAATACCATTTCACCTTTTAAATATCCTGTATTTAACCTTTTTCGCCGCAGAAAGAAATGACAGACAACCAGTGTAAAATAATTTAACTTTTATTGAAAAATGTTTTTTTTAGTAACCTTTTTTAAAATTTTAATAAACTTGTTTAATAAAGCTTTGAAACTATAAAACTGAAACCATAAAACTGGTCATTTTTATTTAAATACACACATTATAAATCTGTGTAGTGTGTGGTGGAAATACTGCTGTAGGGGCTGCGGGACACTTCGACACTGGGAGTGTGGAGAGAGGACTGGGATCGTGGTGGGGAAGGAACAGTTAGAGGTGAAGGTGTGGAAAAAACTACAGAATGGGTGGACATGTGGGAAGCAGAAGAGGTGGTGGGTGGTGGAGTGGAGGGTTGGGCAGGGACTGTAGGAGCAGATGATGTTGATGGCAAGTTGTATGGGGAAGGAGTTTGGTACGGGGCAGGTTGCTGGAAGTGGGGAGATGTCTGGTACGGGGCAGGTTGCTGGAAGTGGGGAGATGTCTGGTACGGGTCAGGTTGCTGGAAGTGGGGAGATGTCTGGTACGGGGCAGGTTGCTGGAAGTGGGGAGATGTCTGGTACGGGGCAGGTTGCTGGAAGTGGGGAGATGTCTGGTACTGGGGAGGTTGCTGGTACTGGGGAGGTTGCTGGTGCTGGGGAGGTTGCTGGTGCTGGGGAGGTTGCTGGTGCTGGGGAGGTGGATGGTGCTGGGGAGGTGGATGGTATGTAATAGGAGGGGGAGGATGGAAAGTGGCTGGAGGGGGTGTAGATGTAATAGGAGGGGGAGGATGGAAAGTGGCTGGAGGGGGTGTAGATGTAATAGGAGGGGGAGGATGGAAAGTGGCTGGAGGGGGTGCAGGTGGAGAAACTACTGTGGTGGGAGGAGGAGGTTGGGAGGTAACTTGCTGGAGAGCAGCGTGGCATGAATGCATTACATGCATCTGCTGGGCAGGAGAGAGCGTTTCCATGCGCTCCACAACAGACCTGAAAAAGGTGTGGTTTGGCGAAGATCTTGCTTCTGAATGCATGGTTTGCAGAAGTGTCTTCACCTCCAGAATGCTGGAGTTGATCTGCTGATAGCCTGCGGAGATTTGCTCTGACAAGACTTTTAGACAGTTCTGGAAAGATGCATTCAGATGCAAGAACTCTGGCGCATAAGTCTTTCCCTGACCCCTCTGCCGCTGCCGCCCAGTACCCGCAGGTGTACTAGAGGTGGCAGGGGCAGAAGGGTGGGGTAAAGGGAAAGCGATCTCCTCACCAGCAGCTTCATGTAATGTAGGCGGCCACGATGCTCCTGTGCTGGTGGATGGGACAGATGGGTCGAATGTGTGGGAAGGCTGGGAAGGTGCAGATGTACCGGGGCGGTCGAAGTGTCCCTCGGTGCCGGTCTCCTCAGGGATCGCCTCAGAAGGGTCCAATCGTGCAGGCTCCCGAGTGCTGTCCACCGTGCTGTGGAATAAAGAGAAAAAAAAACAATTAAAATACTGACATGGTATGGCCCTGGCTGAAAAAAAAATTTACATCTAACATTTGTTTTCACATGTGGTGTGTAATATTTACCTTCTGGTGACCATTGTTTCCCGGAGGAACGACAGGGCTCGTGCGTACTTGTACTTGCTCCTGCGTCCTCCAGATCCACTCGGGGCCCGCATCTCTTTATTGAACTCCTTCTTGAAACGATCCCTCACAGACCGCCACCGATTCACAATTCTGTTCCCTGAAACGAGAAAGGACAAAGTGGTTAGTATACAACATCAGTGTTTCCCAAACTCCAGTCCTCATGGTCCCCAGGGGTCATGTTTTCAGGATTTCCATAGTAAATAGAAATCCTGAACACATGATCCGTGGGGACCACGAGGACTGGAGTTCGGGAAACACTGGTTTACATCAAGCAACCGGTACTGTATATACTTACGCTCTGTAATCTAGGCCCGAACATCGAGGTCCTCCCAGCGGCCCACAAGGAGCTAACAGATTTCCTCCCAGAGTCGTCGGGTAACGATCAGGTCAGCGTGGCGGCGGTCAGCCATATTCCAGAGCGGCTCCCTTTCTCGGACGAGATCGATGAGGTGGTCCACATCGAGTCCTCCATCCTCACCGTCAGAGTCGGGAGCACGCTGTGAAGGCTGTTAAAGAAAAAGACAAAAATAACATAATTAGCCTCCACAAAAGAAATGAAATAAAAAGTGCAAAAAAACAAAGCAAAAATATTTATACTTACCCGCTGGTGACCGCCGCGTTGCTGTCGCCGACGACCCTGGGAGGCACTGCGAGGACCTCTTGGCCGAGCACCAGATTGGGAAGACTAGAGAAGAAAACAAAAAATGTTATGTCTTTGGATGTAGGCATTTGTTTGCTGTGTGTGGTCTGCAGAACATTGTTTTCTATGTGTTGTGTGTAGTGTGATGTTGTGTTTCTGCGTTTGATGCCAAAAACTTACCAATTGTGAGCCCACTCCAGGTGTCTGTCCACCCCTTCCTTCTTCTTCTGGGAGCTCCTCTTCATCTTGTGATTCCTGTTTTGAAATAAAAGGCAATGAATAGACATATATTACAGAGATGATGGATTTTGGAAATAAAAACTTACCGTCAAACGCTGACGATGCGAGGGAGGGCTCCCAGAAGATGATGTGCTGTCTTCCTGGTGGCCACACTCCATGGTTGTGGGTGGTGTTCCAGCTGCTGCCATTGCTGCTGCTGCTGCTGCATCTATTGGGCGGCTGTTGAATAAAGAGAAACAAAGGGCCAATGAATATCTTGATATTCAATAGCCCTAGTTTGGAGGAATGGGGGATTTGATAATTACCGTCTCTCATCTGCTGCTGGCCTCCCCTCCTCAGCATGTTGCATTTGCTGCTCCATTTGGGGTGGTGGTGGTGCTGATGGTGCTGCAGTGGTCTCCTGCCTTCTCCTGCTTCGCTTGGTTGCTTTCTTGGGTGGCATGTTGGGTGTGGCTGTGGGTCCCACTGTCTTGCTTTTATATGTCTTGTGGGCAGAGCTACTGAGCATGCTCAGACCAAAAAACCGGATCCGGCCGCCGGATCCGGCGCATTGCGGCGCTCATAGGCTTTCATTGTGTGAAAAAGCCGGACGCGCCGGATCCGGCGTGTCCGGCTTTTTCGCCGGAGACAAAAAACGTTACAGTAGCCGTTTTTTCCAGACGCCGGATCGCGACACATTGCCGGATCCGGCGAAAACCGGATGAAACGCATGGCCATCCGGCGCGATCCGGCACAAATGCAAGTCAATGGGGGGGAAACCGGATCCGGCATTGCATTTCGCCGGATCCGGTTTCTGTCAAAAGCGCCGGATCACGCCTGACGGCGAAAACCTGATGTGTGAAAGAGGCCTTAGCGTGTTTAATGGCTGCAAACTGGAGGGTATGGTTCCCGGCTACGATCTGGAGGATACTGGGTACTATGTAGTGCTTGTGTGAATTGGACATGTAATGCGGTGAAGTAATGCATTAAAGATACTTTTGTGTTGGAGCTTTGTTGGGTCACTGCCTCATCACTGCACAGCATGCTACCGCGGTGTAGGGGAGGTGGACTGACGTACGGACCTGTCTGCAGTGGGAAGGTAAAGGCATAGTGTGCTTTAGGTGGACTGTTGCATTTATAGATGGGAGACAGCTGAAATAGTGGAGATGGGTGCAATACTACAGTTTGGCCACAAGATGGTAGTAGAGAGAGTTGTGAGAAATAGACTTAACATCAGCTTATGACTAGGAAACCGCACAGTCATGGGGGCGGGGTTACAGGAACTCTGCGAGGAATCCTCAAGGAGGGGGATAAAAATGAGGTAGAGAGTTCTAGAAGGGGTCAGTCAGTCCAGGGAGAGGAGCTGAGGAGAAGAGTAGACCTGAGGAAGAGAAGTACAGTGGTGAAGCTCCAGTAGGGACTGACATGAGACAGTCGGGGGGGTGGCCCTGACAAGAGAAGCCGCAGACTGAGAGAGCCTGGGGGTACCACAAGATGGATGGACTCTGGCAGGTGAAGCGCTGTAGCGGTAGGCCTAGGGCAGCTGCAGTGAAAGAGCCGCGAGGGCCGTCATACAGAAGTAAGGAGGAAGCGAAGGTACCCGGGCCTGTGTGCGGAGAGTGTCTAGCTGCTGCTGTATGTTTTCTGCGGTCATCAAGAGGACGGGCAATAAAGAGGACCTGTTGGACGCACTTCAGTCTCCGTCTCAGACTGTTCGCGGCGGTAAGAGGACCACCCCCCAGCCGGTCACCTACCTACATTGGCACTAGATATGTTGGAGAATGTGGACAGTGTGAACTGACGCATACCCCAAAGTGTGCTGCATATCCGTGAGCAAGTCGGCATTGCTACAGCTCAAGCCTGCTGGACAAAATGGAGGAGCTTTTGAAATGGCTAATCCTCACTCAGCAGCAGCAGGCAATGCAGTTCCAGCGGCAGCAGCAAGAGGCGCTGCAGCTAAGAGACCAACAGCAGCAACAGGAGCTACAGATACAGTGGCAGCAGCAAGAAGTGCTGCGGTTGCAGAGGCAGCAACTGGAGCATCAGCGGTGTATAGAGGAGACCCCAAAAGTAAGGGGCAATCATAGGGTGTACCAGTGGTCCTTTGCAGAGTTTTGTCCCATCAGGTCTCAGGCGATTGACTTATTGCACTTGGTGGAGAAATGGCTCCAGCCTGATACTTTGACCCCGGCCCAGATGGTAGAGAGAGTGGTGGTCGAATGACTGGTGAGGGCTCTGCCGGCTGCCCAGCAGCATTGGGTGGGGCAAGGCAACCTGAGCACTCTGGACCAGCTGGTAGGATTGATTGAGCGCTATACAGCCACTCAAGACTTTGTACCGGAGCATGGGAAAAGTCCAAAAAAACACTGTTGGGGCTAACCAGGACCAAGCCCATGATGAGGGGGTAACCCAAAGTGAGGGTGACAAAACTCACATTTTCCCTAAGGGTATGTGCACACGCTGCGGATTCGCAGCGGATTTAGCCCTGCAGATCCGCAGCAGATTCTGCTGCGTTTACAGTACCATTCAAGTCTACCTATTTTCAAAAACGCTGTGCACATGCGGATTTTTCCACAGGTTCAAATCCACAGCATGTCAATACTTTTTGCGGATCTGCAACGTTTTTACACCTGCTCCTCTATAGGAAAACGCAGAGGAAATCCGCACAAAATCTGCACTAAATCCGCAGGTAAAATGCAGGTCATTTGACCTGTGGATTTAGCCAAATCCGCGCAGAAAAATCCGCAGCGTAATCCGCAGCATGTGCACATACCCTAAAGCTCCTCCAAGGTCTAGTCATGCTGCAGTTCTTAAGTGTTGGTGGTGTCAACGGCCTGAACATGTGACTGTCAACTGCCCTCTGACATCTAAACCAATGGACTGCGGGTGTACTCGCTGTGTGTCTATGTATGTCCAGCCAGTCTGTACTGCCACTACGGGCACTGATAGTGGCGAACCACAGCTGTGCCCAGTATTCATCAATGGGTGCCAATTGGATGCTCTCCTGGACTCGGGGAGCATAGTGACTTTGGTCCATGGGTCCCTTGTTGCCTGGGACAACCCCAAATGACGGAAAGTGGAGGTGATGGGTATCCATGGGGAAATCCGGGAGAACCCAACCACAGAGGTTAACTTTTCCACACCATGTGGGGACATTAAACATGTGGTGGCAGTGGTAAAAACCATTCAATTTGGGACTGTGTTGGGAAGAGACTTGCCACTGTTCTGGTCCCTGTCGGAGACCAGGGTTAACCCTCCCATGGTAAATTGGCAAATATTCTGGGTTCAGAACCCAAACATCCCGAGTCAGGGATACCTGCCATAGGGGTGACCAATCTAGGGACAGAGTGTTACGCCGATAGGTTCCTCCTAGAGGTTGTGGCAGGAGAGGTCGTGGAGACCCCATTGAACCCCCGAGCTGGAAATGTCCCCTGGTAAGTTTGGGACAGCTCAGTTCCAGGGTTCCATGCAGAGATGCAGGAATAAAAAGAACTTTGGGAAATAAAGTTGAGACCCCCCAAAACTAGCCCAAATCTAAGGTTAATCAGGAAAGTGGGCATGTCAACTGCAACAGAGCAGTGGTTTTCAACCAGTGTTTCGCGGCACACTAGTGTGCCGCGACACATGGTCGGGTGTGCCGCGTGTCCGCATGGCTAATTTACATGCGATGCAAATTAGCCATATGGAGGCAAGCAGGGCGGCGGGTCGGAGAGGCAGCAGTCCCGTGTTCCTGTGTCGCTTCCTCCCTGACACAGCAGTCAGCGGCGCGGCTGGATGACATCATCATTCAGCCCCGCGGCTGCTGTGCCAGTGAGAGGAAGCTGCCGGTGAGGAGAGGTGAGGGGTGTGTGTGTGTGTGTGTGTGTGTGTGTCTAGGTGAGAGGTGTGTGTATGTGTGTGTGTGTAGGTGAGTTGATGGATGTGATGAGAAGCAATGATGGGAGTCATGGAGAAGGCGGTGATGGGGAGAGGGCAATGGAGAAGGCGGTGATGGGGGTGATAAGAAGTCGGTGGTGGGGAGAGGGCAATGATGGGGTTGTCGAAAGGGCAATAATGGGGTGGTGGGGAGAAGGAAATGATGGAGGTAGTGGAATGGGCAATTTCTACATGAAGGGGATTATGATGGGGCATATTACTAAAAGAAGGGGATAATGATGGGGCATATTACTAAAAGAAGGGGATAATTATGTGGCTCATATACTGCAATATAAAGGGGTACAATGAGAAATACTATGGCCATGAGGCTGGAGTACAAGCGCCAGCTCATATACTATTTATGGTATATGCTGATAATTATGTGGCTCATATACGTGGGACTGTATGTATGACTTTACATGGGACTGTATATATATATATGGGAATACATGGGACTGTATGTATGAGGTTACATGGGATTGTATATATGAGGGGGTTATCCTTTTTTATTTAACTTTTTTTAAATAAATAATTTATTGAAAGGACCTCTGCCAGGCATATTTCACTCTTGAGGGCTTAAAAAGCAGCTCTTGTGGTGATAAGAAGCTGATTTAAAACCCCCAAGAGTGAACTCCGTGAGAGCTGTATGTGTGGAATAATAAATGATATTTTGCCGGTCTTCAGCAGTCATGTCCTGCTTGAATTGACTCTAGTGGCGTAGCTCGTAGCACTTTGCAGCCGGCTCTATTCTACTTATAGAGAAAGCTGAGTGCTACGTCACTAGTGTCAATTCAAGCAGGAAATGCAGACCGTAGTAATATAAGTCATTATTACACACATACAGCTCTCACGAAGTTCACTCTTGGGGGTTTTAAATCGGCTTCTTATCACCACAAGAGCTGCTTTTTAAGCCCTCAAGAGTGAAATATGCCTGGCAGAGGTCCTTTAAGACTTAAAGTTTAAGTGTGGCAGATAATGTAATACTCTTCTATTTTAGTGTGTGGCTGCGCACACTATCTCAGCAGTGATGGAGAAGTATTTGAGAATGGAAAAGGCAAATGCCGAACAGGACCCTGGACACAATTCTAACCCAGATGAAGGCCCTAGTATGAGAGGTCGACAAAAGAAAAAAGACAAGACAGTGAGCTCAAGGCAATACAGTGAAAGCTATCTTTCATTTGGATTTACTTCCGCTGGGGATGCGACAGCACCAACACCACTGTGCTTGGTGTGTGGTGAGAAGCTTACCATGAATAGCGCCATGGTGCCAAGCAAGCTTAAACGCCATCTCCAAACGAAACACCCTTCCGTTCAAAACAAGCCGATGGAGTATTTTGTACGCTTACGTACAAACAATGAGAAAGGGGCAACTTTTTTGAGAAAAAGCACAAAGGTAAATGAGAGAGCCCTCAAAGCTAGCTACCTTGTTGCTGAACTCATAGCTAAATCAAAAAAGTCCCACACTGTGGCAGAAACATTAATACTGCCAGCTTGTAAAGCTATTGTAAATGAGATGCTTGGCCCTGACGCAGCCAAAGAGATAGCTAAAGTGCTTCTCTCTGATAACACAATTGCCAGACGGATTGATGACATGTCTGCGGACATTGAAACTGTTGTTTTGGAAAAGGTGCGCATCAGTAAGAAATTTGCCTTGCAACTTGATGAGTCGACGGATATCAGTGGACATTGTCAGCTGTTGGCCAATGTGCGTTTTGTGGATGGAGAAGCCATTAGAGAAAACTTCCTATTTTGCAAGGCACTGCCAGAAAAATCAACAGGAGAGGTAATATTCCAGGTCACATCGGAATATCTTGATAAAAGTGGGCTTACATGGGAAAACTGCACAGGTGTCTGCACTGATGGAGCCGCAGCCATGGTCGGGCGCATCAAAGGCTTTGTAAGTAGGGTTAAAGAAAGAAACCCAGATGTTCTTGTTACCCACTGTTTCTTGCACCGTGAGGCCCTCGTTGCAAAGACCTTACCAGCAGATCTAGCTCCTGTGTTGGATGATGTTGTGCGCATAGTGAACTTTGTGAAGACGCGACCTTTGAGATGTCGCTTATTTGCGTCTTTGTGTACAGAAATGGGAGCGGAACATAAAATCTTATTGCTCCACACGGAGGTCAGGTGGCTGTCATGCGGCAAAGTGCTGGCCCGTGTGTATGAGTTGCGAGAGGAACTTAAAATATTTCTGACAAACGAGAGGTCCGATTATTCAAAGCTGCTTGCAAGTGATGAGTGGTGTGCAAAGCTGGCATACCTGGCTGATATATTTCAATATCTGAATGAACTAAACACACGGATGCAAGGCCGAAATGAAAACCTGCTTACAAGCGCTGATAAAATGAACGGATTCCGTTTAAAGGTGCAGCTCTGGCAGCAACATGTGCAGGGTGGCAACCTTCAGATGTTCCCACTCACCGAGAAACTGCATGATGACAACACTGCTGCAATGTGCGAGGTGATTGGCAGACATTTGAAAACTCTTGAGGAGAAGTTATCGTTTTATTTCTCTTCAACCTTCACAGAATGCCTTGACTGGGTTAGGGACCCATACAGCTCATTATCCGTTGCTGGAAAGGACATGACTTTAAAGGATCAAGAGGAACTCATTGAACTGAAGCAAGACCGCGGTTTAAAGCTAAAGTTTGCTGATCTTCCTTTGCACAGTTTTTGGTTATCTGTTGCCAAGGAGTTCCCCATTCTGGCCAACAAAGCTATTTTGACATTGCTCCCATTTTCGACCACATATCTATGTGAACTGGGCTTCTCAAGCTTGACTGCGATAAAAACTAAAAACAGGGAGAGACTGAGAACTGTTGAGGAAGAGCTTCGTGTGTGTCTTTCCACCATTCCTGCCAGGATATCCCTTTTGTGTTTATCGAAACAGGCCCAGGTTTCACACTGAGTGAGTAAAAATACATTTAGAATCTATATTATTAACTATATGTATAATATGTACTGTTTTAGTGTCATTTTGTGCCATTTTGGTTGGTGGTGTGCCCCGTGATTTTTTACGTATAAAAAGTGTGCCGTGGCTCAAAAAAGGTTGAAAATCACTGCAACAGCGGATGGGGCGGTGGGTGGTCCTGTTAAGAAGTATGGAGGAGAAATGCAAAGAGGAGGAATGAGTGTCAACCAATTGTTCGGTCCCTACTTTGGTTTCTCAGTATCATCTCGGTCGGGGATGTAACGGTCATGCGGATGCCCTGTCACCCGCCCATGTTGGATGACAAGTGTTCAACCCCACAGGTTTGAACAGAGAGGGGTATATACGAGGCAGTGACCGGTGTCACAGGTAGGGGTCGCTGTGTGTTCTCCCCAGGATGCACACAGAGGCGTATGGAGGTCATGGGGGTGCATTACAGTCACATACGTAGTTGTGATTACATTGGTGAGGCAGTGACTGATGTCAGAGGTAGGGGTCACTGTGTACTAACCCTAGGATGCGCACAGAGGCATATGGAGGCCATGAGAGTGCAATGCAGTCACAGGCATAGCTGTGATTTCAATGAAGATTAAAAATAAGTGTTAGTCTTGGGCATGCTAGTGTCCAGGGCAGAGTTGGGAAAACTTGCTCTGGAGTTCTTGTATTTTGAAACAGACTGCAGGATGGTAGTCATGCAGTCTGTTTCATTCCAGGCCCAGGTTTTCCATGTGGCTGAAGGCCATGGATCCCAGTTAAAATACCTGCAGTAAAGGGTTTGGGTGTATCAGGGCCAGAGTCAGTTGGTGCTTGCTAGTGTGCAGAACAGTCGGCGTTGCAGAGCTCCACCTGTGTGAGGCAACACAAGCCAGGGGAGCCAAATGGCTAAGGCAGCTGAATAGCCTGGCACTCACAGCATACAAAGCGGTGCAGTCATCCACGGCAAATGGTCTTGGAGGTGGACTGTCTTGGACCAGGCGGTGAATCGGAGGTAGACTTTCCTGTGCCCGAAGGAGATTGACTAGCGTGTTTAACAGCTGCAAACTGGAGGATATAGTTCCTGACTGCGATCTGGAGGATACTGGGTACTATGTAGTGCTGTGAAGTGGACATTAATGTTATGCACTTGTGTGAACTGGATATTAATGCTATGCACTTATATGAATTGGACATTTTATGCTGTGAAGTAACACATTAAAGAGACATTTGTGTTGGAACTTGGCTGTGTCACTGCCTCAACACTGCACAGCGTGCTACCTTGACACTACAGTGTCTACAGAAGCATGAGCTAGGTACTGCCACATTCTGGTGACTGCAACGTACTGGGCACTACAATGTACGGGCACCACAATGGCAGTTTTCAATTTTCACTAAGCAACATCCACTGCTGTCTGTTTCTGGAAAATACCCATGGAGTCAAAATTGTCACTTTACCTGTAGATACATTTCAAAAAGGGTATAATTTCCAAAATGGGATTACCGTACTTTCTTCTAGCTGTCATGGTTTGAACAGGGTTCTTGCCCTGCACTCACAGGGTTAAGTGTTCGTGGCCTCTTTCTGGATCTGGGAGGGGTATTTATACTCACTCTTTACCAGGGTTCTCTGTCAGCTATACTGTTGTTCTGGTGTGTCTGACCCCTGGTGTGCGTGTATTCTGCGTTGCTTGTTTGCTTCCCGTGTATGACCCGGCCTGTTCCCTCACTCTGTACTCCGTCTCTCGCTTTGGTACTACTGTCTTCTCCGGTTCTGACCTCCTGGCTTGGCTATCGTTACTCCGTTACAGTTTGTCCCTATTGTACCGTCTATTGCCCGTTCTGGTGTTCTGACCTATTGCTACGTCCTGACTATCCTTTCTGTCTAAACCCCGTGGTACTGTATTGCTATCTGGTGCTTTGACCCTGGCTTCGTCTGGTTTCTGTCTCTGTCTATGCCCCTTGGTAACATTGCCCCGTAGTTACCTTTCTAGGAGTTTCCCTGCAGCTCCTAGATCTGTGGAGCTTAGGCCACGCCCCCAGCAGTCATGTGCTTCAGGTCCTGATACTCTGAAGCACGCATCGTCACCTCTGCTGCCCTGCTCCACAGATATCTGTGAGTACTGTCTTTGTACTCAGGACACCCGCACTGGCACAGTGAGTTCCTGACATTATAGCTGACCATTTCAATTTTTTTTTTCCCCCTCTGAGGGAAAAAAAAAAAAAGTGTGTTATCCTCATGGATCCCATACAAGCCTTGGCTGATCAGGTCATGCACCTGACCCAAATGTTCCACAAACTTAATGTGGAACAGCGCACGATGGCCCAGACCCAGCAACAGTTGGTGGATAAGGTACAGGGGGCTGCCGCTACAGGAGATTCTTGTGCTGGGGATAGAGATGTGTCATTAGCATTCCCAGAATCTCCGGTCAAATTGCCAGACCTTTTCTCAGGGGATAAAAAGGAGTTCAGGTCTTTCAGAGAAGGATGCAAGCTTTTTTTTTCTCTGAGGCCCCGCTCTTCCGGGGATGAGTTCCAGAGGGTGGGGGTCGTCATTTCCCTACTTCGGGGGGGGCTCCACAGGCATGGGCTTTCTCTCTCTCTTCCTCTGCTCCTGAACGCATGTCTGTGAATTTGTTCTTTGAGGCTCTGGGGCACATTTATGATGAGCCTGATAGAGTGCGTCTGGCAGAGGATATGGTGATGAGTGTGACACAGGGAAGGAACTCTGCTGAATGGTTCTGCTCTGAGTTCAGACGCTGGGCAGCGGAGGTCTCCTGGGATGACGCTGCCCTCCGGGGTTTGTTCTGTAGAGGCCTGTCCGAACGTTTGAAAGATGCCCTAGCCCTTCATTCTCCACCGGATTCTTTGGAGGACGCTATGATCCAGGCTGTCCGCATGGACCGTAGGCTGCGGACAAGAGGGGTCATGCTGCAGGAGACCCCTTTATTCTCCAATCTGAGAGACTCTGCATCTAGTACTGAGCCCATGGAGGTTGGTGCCACGTCATTGGAGGAAAAAGAGAGGAGACACCGAAGAAACAACCAATTGTGCTTTTACTGTGGATCCGCTGGACATTGGAGAAGGAACTGTCCTTCTTGCCCTTCTTCAGTGAAGCCGTCAGGAAAACGACTGAGTCTGGGTAACAATCGAGGAGGTTGCCCAGACTCCCAGGTACCCTTTTACTCGCTTACTAAAATTCTGCTTCCGGTGGAACTGGAACTTACAGGCGGTCCGGTTGGGACTACCGCCTTTGTTGACTGTGGTTCTTCTATTAATCTGATCGATGCCAAAGTTGTGACTTTTCATAAGATAGGGACAGTCAGGTTAAAAGATCCTGTTAAAATCGTGGCAATTGATTCTTCTCCTATCACCCAGGAGGGAATTTGTTTCATGACTGATACCTTTTCTCTGAAAGTGGGTTCCACTCACGTGGAAAAATTAAGATGTTTTGTCATAAATAATATGCCGGCTGGACTGATACTGGGTATGCCTTGGCTTCAACGTCACAATCCTACTATTGACTGGGTCACAGGGGAGATCATTCAGTGGGGTTGTATGGCTAATGGTCTATGTTGTAACTTGACAACCCTTGTCACCCCAGTAAAATCTGTGTCAGTGTCGTCTGTCGATCTGGAAGGTATTCCGGAGTGCCTGAAAGATTTTGAAGACGTATTTTCTGAAAGTGAGGCTGAGGCGCTACCACCACATAGACCCTTTGATTGTGCCATTAATCTATTCCCTGGAGCCAAGTTACCCAAGGCTCGCCTGTTCAATTTGTCCGGGCCCGAACGTCTAGCCATGAAGGAGTACATTACTGAGAGTCTCCGCAAAGGGCATATTAGGCCTTCTGTTTCACCTGTGGCAGCGGGCTTCTTTTTTGTTAAGAAAAAAGATGGTGGTTTGCGGCCGTGCCTCGACTTTCGGGAATTAAACAAAATTACTGTGAAAAATACATACCCTCTCCCCCTAATTCCTGATCTATGTAACCAACTCACTGGGGCCAAGTGGTTCTCTAAACTGGATTTACGTGGGGCATATAACCTTATGAGTCCGTGAAGGGGACGAATGGAAAACAGCATTCCTAACAACTGAAGGGCTGTTCGAAAACTTGGTTATGCCCTTTGGTCTCACCAACGCTCCTGCTGTTTTTCAGAATTTTATTAATGTAATTTTCTCTGATTTAATCGGTCGTTTTGTGGTTATCTATTTGGATGACATTCTGGTGTACTCGGTGGACAGTCAATCTCACTTGCACCATTTGCGGATGGTTCTCATGAGACTGAGGGAGAATCATTTGTATGCCAAGCTGGAAAAATGCTCATTTTTCATGCAAGAAGTATCCTTTCTGGGGTTGATTGTGTGAGGGGAGGAGTTCCGCATGGATCCTAAGAAAGTCCAGGCTGTTACGGAGTGGGTGCAACCTCATGACTTGAAAGGGTTGCAACGATTTTTGGGCTTTGCCAACTTTTATAGGAAATTTATGAAGGGCTTTTCGCAGGTGGTAAAGCCTCTAACGGACCTCACTCTCAAGGGAGCTGATGTAAAAAATTGGTCTGTAGCTGCAAAAAACTCTTTCATGACATTAAAAAAGTGCTTTTCTTCAGCCCCTGTATTGGTACAACCCGACCCTTCAAGACCTTTTGTCGTGGAGGTTGACGCCTCGGAAGTGGGGGTGGGGGCAGTTTTGTCTCAGGACCCTCCTACCTTTACTAACCTGAGGCCTTGCGCCTTCTTCTCTAAAAAATTTTCCTCTGCCGATAGAAATTACGATGTCGGCAATAGAGAGTTGTTGGCGGTAAAGTTGGCTTTTGAAGAATGGAGGCATTTCAAGGAGGGGTCTGTTCATCCCATTACAGTCATCACTGATCACAAAAATTTGGCCTATATCGAGTCTGCCAAGAGATTGACCCCCAGACAGGCTCGGTGGGCACTTTTTTTTTCTCGTTTTCAGTTTACCATCACATTCCGCCCGGGATCTAAAAACATCAAGGCTGATGCCTTATCCCGAAGCTTTGATTCGGTGTCCCCTCCAGAACCTCCCTCCTCCATTCTTCAGCCAGGAGTAGTGGTGGCCGAAATCTCATCTGAGTTACAGAGAGGGATTTTGGAGGCCCAGGCTCGGGCTCCTGGTGGTAAACCCCCGGGTAAATTGTTTGTACCGGAACGTTTCTGTCTCGGACTTATGCAGGAATTTCATGATTCTGTGTTGAGTGCTCATCCTGGGATTGCAGCTACCCGGGGAGCAATTGCGAGGGATTTCTGGTGGCCCTCTATGGTAACAGATATTAAAAAGTTTGTGACTGCATGTGGGGTGTGTGCTCGTTCTAAAAGTTCTCAGGTCCGGCCGGGCGGGGAATTGGTGCCTTTGCCAATTCCAGATAGACCATGGACACATTTGTCCATGGATTTTATCACAAATCTTCCTCCTTCCAGGGGCAACTCGGTGATATGGGTGGTGGTGGATAGGTTTTCAAAACAAGTTCACTTTGTACCTCTCCCCGCGTTACCATCTGCTGAAACCCTGGCCCGCTTATTTATGCAGCATATAATTAGGTTACATGGAGTGCCTATGAATGTGGTGTCAGACAGAGGGGTACAATTTGTAGCCAGGTTCTGGAGGGCTTTTTGCAAAAAGCTGGGGATTTCGTTGTCCTTCTCCTCTGCCTACCACCCAGAGTCTAATGGACAGACGGAGCGCACGAACCAATCGTTGGAGCAGATTCTGAGATGCTTGGCCTCTTCCAGGCAGGAGGACTGGTGTGAGGTATTGCCCATGACAGAGTTTGCATTCAACGGTCGTGTGAGTCAGTCTACTGGGAAGTCTCCTTTTCAGGTCAACTATGGCTTTAACCCACATTTTGGAGAGTTTTCCCGTATGGATTCAGGTTGTCCTGGTGCTGAGGATGTGACACAACGTCTTAGAATTCTTTGGAGGGAGGTTCAGAGGAATATTTCCAAGGCCCAGGAAAACTATAAGCGGTTTGCTGACAGGAGGAGGGGGCCAGGTCCAGCATTTGCAGTAGGGGAGAAGGTGTGGCTATCCACCCGCAATATCAAGCTTAAGATACCTTCTATAAAGCTGGGCCCCAAGTTTATTGGCCCATACAAAGTTGTGGAGGTTGTTAACATAGTAGCCTACCGACTGCAGCTGCCCACCTCCTTTAAAATTTCTAATGTCTTCCACAGGTCCCTGTTAAAGCCTGTGGGGACGGTGAGAGAGGATCCCTCATCAAATGCTCCACCAGTGCTGGTAGAGGGGCAGCTGGAGTATGAAGTAGGGCGCATTGTTGACTCCCGGTGGGTGCGCCGGAGACTCCAGTATCTGATACACTGGAAGGGGTACTCTCTGGAGGATCGGTCATGGGTTCCGGCCAGTTCGGTGCATGCTGATCGTCTGGTGCGGGCTTTCCACGCCAGATACCCAGACAAGCCTGGGGGTCCAGTGGCCCCCCATTAAGAGGGGGGTACTGTCATGGTTTGAACAGGGTTCTTGCCCTGCACTCACAGGGTTAAGTGTTCGTGGCCTCTTTCTGGATCTGGGAGGGGTATTTATACTCACTCTTTACCAGGGTTCTCTGTCAGCTATACTGTTGTTCTGGTGTGTCTGACCCCTGGTGTGCGTGTATTCTACGTTGCTTGTTTGCTTCCCGTGTATGACCCGGCCTGTTCCCTCACTCTGTACTCCGTCTCTCGCTTTGGTACTACAGTCTTCTCCGGTTCTGACCTCCTGGCTTGGCTATCGTTACTCCGTTACAGTTTGTCCCTATTGTACCGTCTATTGCCCGTTCTGGTTTTCTGACCTATTGCTACGTCCTGACTATCCTTTCTGTCTAAACCCTGTGGTACTGTATTGCTATCTGGTGCTTTGACCCTGGCTTCGTCTGGTTTCTGTCTCTGTCTATGCCCCTTGGTAACATTGCCCCGTAGTTACCTTTCTAGGAGTTTCCCTGCAGCTCCTAGATCTGTGGAGCTTAGGCCACGCCCCCCGCTGTCATGTGCTTCAGGTCCTGATACTCTGAAGCACGCATCGACACCTCTGCTGCCCTGCTCCACAGGTATCTGTGAGTACTGTCTCTGTACTCAGGACACCCGCACTGGCACAGTGAGCAAGTGCAGTGCGGTGTTCCTGACACTAGCACTTAGTGTCTCTGTATATGGAGCCTGCAAACAATTCTCGAAAAATCTGCACTCCAGGAGGAAAATAGCGCTCCGTCCCTCCTGAGTCTCGCCATATGGCTAAGCAATACTAAAACAGAATTTTTGTGGTAAAAATGTAATTATTTTTTCTTCCCTGTCAAATGGTATAAAATTTTGTGACACACCTGTGGAGTCAATATGATCACTGCACCCATATATTCATTGAAAGGTGTGTCTTGTAAAATGGGGTCACTTATGGGCGGAGTGAGGGCTGTTAAGGCTAGTTTCACACTTGCTTTTTTTTTTGCAGCGCGTTTTTCCCGCAAAAAAACGCATTGAAAAAACGCATACAAAAGCATACAACTGCTGCGTTTTTTTCAAGCATTTTTATGAGCATGCATGAAAAAACCGCAGCGTTTTTATGCGTTTGTATGCGTTTTTAGTGCGTTTTTACCGCGTTTGTGTTTTTTTCCAACATTAGTTGGCCCCTCACACTAACCCAAACCATGACTTTACTAACCCTAACCCTGACCCTAACCCTAACCCTGACCCTAACCCTTAACCAAACCATACTTAACCCTAACCCAAACCCTAAACCCTAACCCTAACCCTAACCCTGACCCTAACCCTAACCCTAACCCTGACCCTAACCCTTAACCAAACCATACTTAACCCTAACCCTGACCCTAACCCTGACCCTGACCCTGACCCTTAACCAAACCATACTTAACCCTAACCCTGACCCTAACCCCAACCCTAACCCTGACCCTTAACCAAACCATACTTAACCCTAACCCTGACCCTAACCCCAACCCTAACCCTGACCCTGACCCTAACCCTAACCCTAAACCCCTAAATTCCATGGTTAAAAAAAAAAACGCATGTGCAAAAAAACGCATACATGAGCATGCCAGTGCGCATGTATGCGCATCCATAGGCTATAATGGCCATTTTTAGCGCAAAACGTGCGCATATGTGCGCATGCGCTTTTTTGCAGGGCCAAAAAATGCAACATGCTGCGTCTGGAAAATCCAAACGCACACCCCAAAAAAACGCAGCGCATGAAAATCGCATACATGCGCTTACCAGCGCGCAGGTATGCGCACCCATGTTAAATATAGGGGAAAAAACGCATGCGCAGGTATGCGTTTTTTTCCAGCGCTAAAAAACGCAAATGTGAAACCAGCCTAAGTCCGAGGCTGCAGATAAATCCATAGTTAAATGCAATTTCATAGTTATAAGGCCCCGTCACACATAGCGATCTCACTATCGAGATTGCTGTGTGTGACAGCGATCAGCGACCGGCCCCCATGCCGTTATCGCTGATCGCTCTGGGAAACCTCTGGACTTTTCTTTGGTCGCTGGTCTCCCGCTGGCCAGCATGCATCGCTGCGTGTGACAGGCGGGAGACCAGCGATCTGCTGGTAACTAACGTACACATCGGGTATCCAAGGGACAGGCGTCCCTTAGATACCCGATGTGTACGTTAGTTACCAGCTCCCTGCATCAGCGCGCTGGTAACTAACGAACACAGCGACGCCGCGCGCTCGGTGTCGCTGTGCTGATCGCTGGTGAAGCTGTCTGACAGCTCACCAGCGATCACATAGCGATTCACCAGCGATCCTGACACGTTGATATCGTTGTCGGGATAGCTGGTGAGTCGCTATGTGTGACGGGGTCCTAACACAAGAGCATAGTTTGGTGTTTTACTTACTAGCTTCAGTTGTTGATTTTTTCTGCTTTTATCTGTACTGTTATCCCCATTGGATATGTGCTCCATGGACAATGCCACTAGGTGTGCGTCTTGTGAGATGTATTCATGCCTTGAACAGCCGTTTGAGGGTGAATATGTCTGCACTCGATGCAAGCGAGTTACATGTTTGGAAGCCCAGGTAATGGATCTAAATGTGCAGCTGGCAACACTCAGGAGCATTGCTAACCTGGAGAGGAGTTTAGAGCTCACCGAGCTTGTGCCGGCTGAGGCCAGTGATATGGAGGAGGGTGGAGGTGGGGAAGATCAGGGAAGAGTAGTAAGCAGCTGGGTAAATGTTACAAGAAGGGGTAGGGGGAAAAGTGCCAAGGAGCCCAGTCCTGATCTGGCACAACCTAATAAATATACCTGTTTGGCTGATATTAGGAATGCAAGCCCAGAACATATTGTGTATGGAATAGACAGATTGCTGGGTGGGGCTGGGGAAAACCCAGCGGCCATGGTCCATGGGAGGTGGAAGGTCTTTAAGAATGATTTTAGGGAACTAAGAGAGAAGCAGAAGGCCAGGACCTCCAAGGTGGTGTTTTCAGAAACACTGCCAGTGCCACGAGCATCAATAAATAGGCACCGGGAGCTTAGAGAGATAAATAAGTGGCTTAGAAATTGGTACATGAAGGAAGGGTTTGGGTTCTGGAGAACTGGGCCAACTTCTCTGTAAGCTACAGGCTCTACAGTAGGGACGGGCTGCACCTCAAAGGGGAGCAAAAATGGTAAGATGGATGGAGGAGCTTTTAAACTAGGATCTGGGGGAGGGACGGTGGTTGTTCTAATAAGGGAATAGATAGAGTAGACAGAGCGAGGGAGGCAGTAGGGGTAAATGGGAATTTAGGGGGGCTGGGATATGTAAGGAAAGCAGGGATCTGAATAGGAGGAACAAATGTGCTAAGAATATTAAATGTCTGCTGGCAAATGCAAGAAGTCTAGCAAACAAAATGGATGAACTGGAGACTCTAATGACGGTAACGGAACATGATGTGGTTGTAACAATTATAGTGGTACACTCAGGAATCTCTTGGCTTGAGACAATAAGGCAACAGAAGCAGTACGGTGTCAAGTCTGTATTAAACAAACGTAGGTGCAGAGCGTGAGCAAACGGGATGATATTCAAGTAAACACAGCAAACGGGATGATATTAGAAGCCGTTCGTATACTGCAAGCAAAGGCTGTATTTATATGAATAAACGTAGGTGCAGCACGTGGGCAACAGTTCAACCAAACAGAGCTAACGGGATGATATTAGAAGCAGTTCTTACACAGCGCTGCTGCAAGCACAGTCTCATGGGCGAGGCACAGACTGGGGAATGCTGATCAGAAGACACAGTTCAAACAGGGCTGGCAGTCTCAGAATAAGAGTCCCTGAAACAGGGCAGAGCTGAGAGTCCAGAACAGTCAAATATACTGGCACCGAATACCAACAAGATAGCTGAAGCGGGCCGAGCTTACGTGTCCTAAGCAGGCAGGCTGAAGCAGATGTAGAGAAACACAAATGCACAGCTTGTAGCATGAGCACCACTGAGAGCTGGGAAGGTTTGCTGGAAAGGCTGAGCCGGATTCCCTGGAGAGGATCAGTCTCTTGCAACACAAGCCAGGAATTCAAGCAGAATACACAAATATTCAGGATTGAGAGTCCTCAGTAGCTGATACCTTTTAATGGCTAACTGAAAAGATGGTAACACATTGCAAGCTTTCGAGACTACTCAGGTCTCTTCATCAGGCTAGACATCGAAAGCTTGCAATGTGTTACCATCTTTTCAGTTAGCCATTAAAAGGTATCAACTACTGAGGACTCTCAATCCTGAATATTTTTCTATCCACTGGCTAACACGGTACAAAGATAAACATCTTTCCTGTAGCAGAATACACAAGCATTAACTGGGAGGGTAACCAGAGTTATAAAGACAGGGAAGGCAGGTCACATGAGCAGAAGTGAGGCAGCAGACACCATCTTGGAAAAGGGCAATAAGCACCACAGATGAAACAGGGAATTCCGAGTCCTGACATTACTCCCTCCTTAACAGCGACCTAAGGACGATCCCGGACCTGGTTTCTCAGGGTATATTTGATGGAACTGAGGGATCTTCTGTGGGGCACAGATGTCAGCAATGGGTTCCCAAGAGTCCTCCTCAGGTGGATATCCATGCCATCTTATAAGATACTGAGTAGGTTTCTGGGGATCCTGGAATCAATGATTTCCTCCACCAAGAAGTGCTCCTGCCCACCTACCAGTATGGGTCATGGAGGGGGCACAATGCATCCCTAAAAGCTATTAGGAGAGACATTTCAAAAGAAAGACATGAAATACTGGGTGTACCTTCATAGTCCTCAGCAGTTTAAGATGGCAGGCCACAGAACTCATGATACCGCTGATCTTGAAAGGACCAATGAACTTCTGTCCCAGTTTCTGTGAAGGAACGTTCAGTCTTAGATTCTTAGCGGATAACCACACTGAGTCTCCAACCTTTAAACATTGGTGCTGGCTTCTGGAATCTATCAGCTGATCTCTTGTAACATTCCTGTGCTGAATTTAATGTTTCTTTGAGGACTTCTAGATTCTCCCTCAAAGCAGTCAACCTCTCCTCCACTGCTGGAACTGGAACATCCAACGGAGATCTAGGAAAGATGCTCGGATGATTAGATTAGCAAAGAAAGGCGTTACCATAGTGGAGGCATTCTGAGAATTATTGTAGTGTCGGGGTCGTAAACGACAATGAATCCTCATTCACCAGTCATTCCAAATCATTGTGCGAGCGCAAAACATCTGGTACCGATTAAGAATGACTCAGACACGCAGCTGATTCAGTCTTAGCTAATGTCCCGCATCCACACCTGTCAGGAGCAGTACAACAACTGGCTTTTATTTACAAATACACAATACTATATTGAGTGTTAGGGGAAGGCGTGCATTAGGCGGGGTTTATGCAGTATACATCTAGTGTCCAGTCTCTCTCTGATTCGTCAAAACGTCTCCCGATGGTTACTTCTTCTTCACATTCCTGAGTTATCTTTTTTAGGAGAAATGAAACTTAACTTAACTCTTTAGACACTGAATTTAAGTGAAAGTGAACACTGGCAGCCATCTTTAATACAGTTACATTTGCATTAGCAAGCAATTAGGAAAAACTTATTGTTTCACAGTATAAAAATATAAAAGTTATATAAGAAAATATATTTTCACCTTGACAATCCCCCCTAAACACTAAGTTTTTCCCTTAATGAAAGATCCTTCGAGACTGTCCATGTGATGGGAAAAGGGGAGGTGGATTTCTTCATCCAGACACCTCAGAAGCTCTCCCCTAGCGAGAGGCCTCCAGGCAGCTGAACCCTTCACTAACCTCACATGGAGTTCTCCCGCTGTCCCTAAACTAAGTCTCTTAACATCATCTGAGAATGGGGGGTTTTGTCTACTCTCTTGAGGGGAATATACTTAGGGATCTCCCCTAGATCAGTACCATCGTACTCTGGTGGGTCTACTTCTTGATTGAGGAAGGTGCCAGTCGGAGTTGCTTTGGCAATAACCTTTTTATACAAGGGAATAACACAACAAAGAGTTATTGATCCAATTACAAGGAGGGCAATCAGTACTATACAAGCTTGTTGAAGGAATCCCTTGAGTCCACCCAACCAGCCGGAAAAGAAAGATGTGTCTACTCCAGCATTAGTTTTCAATTCTGCTGCTAACCCAGTTATCTTTTTAAGGGCTATCATGGTTTTTCCATTCACTCCAGAGTTCTGAGGGATATAGGTACAACACTCCTCTCCCACCATCCCACAAACTCCTCCTTTCTCAGCTAATATCATATCAAGGGCTAGTCGATTTTGGAGTGTCATTCTAGTGTTAGGGCCCAATTCTTCAACTATACCTTGGAAGGCATCTTGGCTGAAATTGACAAACCTTTGTTCACTGTAATATATGTAATTGATCCATTCAACATTTTTATTAATCTGCACCTGTGGGATTATAGAAGCAAAGCCAGCATAGATCTGGTTCTGGGCTTTAAATTGGTCAGGCACCCCCCTTGGCACTCCAATAGCATCAATATATACTAGTGGATCTTCTTCATAACTCATATGGAGCTGATCGAGGCTTCTCCTTTTCCTGGTAGGTTCATCAGGTATCTTTGGATCCCAGGGTAGAATCTTGAACTGCATAGCTAGTTTAACAAGGGTGCATTGGCCTGTCCAGGCATTTGGCAACCTAGGACGGAGCTTACCATCTCCACATAACCAATAAATGTCATACATATATTGTGTATGTTTGATTAACAAGTCAGTATCTAGAGAACTATTCTCTTTGCAGAAACCTGTCTCGAAGATCCCTACTGGTGTACCTGTGGTGTCGTGGGAATTATAGCAGGTGTAATTGTCAGCTAATACAGTTACTTCTCCTGGGACCTTTAGTTTGGGTTCCTTATGAATTAGTGGGACGTAATCTGGGCAATCAGTGGGCTTCAAACCTTTCAACAAATTCATGACACAGGCAGTGGTGTTTAGGTATGCTCTGAGTATTCAACTGGTCATTCGGAATAACAAAGGTAGCTGGAGTCAAACGACCCAGAGTACAAGCACCTTTTACCCCTACTGGCAACCATTTATATGCATTGTCTCCACATACCCAGTACATGTCACTAGGTAGGTCCCATAGGGCTGAATGTTGTAATACCAGTCTATGAACTAAATCTATGAACGCAGATACATTCTGAAGCATACACCAATTTGGAAGTTGTCCTAAAGGGCTACAATACCCTACATCGGGATTTCCACAGGTGGGAGTTCCTTTCTCATATCCAGATAACTCGTTGCAAGGTATATTACCTGAAATATTAAAACAAGTTTCATTATTGCCCTGGGGAAATAAATTGGAATACTTCCAGGACGTGTTATGCAACCTTCTTTCTAGCAGTATTGGTTTGAAGGCATCAGTAGAGTGGGAAGTTACATTAAAACTAACTTGTAGGCCATACATTGGAATTTGCCCCAGGTAGGTTAACCGAGTTCTATTCCTGGGTACCCAAGCCCCCCCTTTATATGCCAGATATTGAAGGTATGTGTTACTTCCTGAAAGATTACCCTGCCACCAAGGGTATCCTACCCATCCCACAATAGGTATTCCAACAGTTGTGTTCCATAACTTCACATTATTTGTGGCATTATTAGCGAGTGTATCAGAACAACTGGTCCAGGCAAATAATTCCTCGGGTGGCACAGGAATAACAAGGAACGGAATACTAGTGGCCGATATTGGTGAATGTGTGCAGATCCAGCAATCTGCTGGAGACTGAGTGTCTTTTGACCAATCATTTAGTAATTTTTCATGATGTTGTATAAACTTATTATTCAAGGACATTGGAGAATTTAGATTGTCCCACGCAGCTACCATTATTACAGATAATGCAACAAAACCAAACCAAAACATTATGCACTCTTATGCTTTGTTAATTCCTGTGGCTAGTTTGCAATGCGATGCGTGGATCCAGGTTGGTCGTCCTTCCAACTTAACAGAAGTAGGCGTTGTTAGGAGTACTTGGTAAGGTCCTTGATATCGGGGTTCAAGGGTCTTTCTGGAGTGTTTCTTGACATATACGTAATCACCAGGTTGTAGACAGTGAGTTCCTTCCACACTATCTGGATCTGGAATGGAAGAGAAAACTAGAGAATGCATTTGAGTTAAATGCTTTTGCAACTGGATTACATAACTTGTCAAATTATCCACATTGAGTGTTAAGACCTGTGGGTAGTACAACCCTGTGTTCGGTGGTCTTCCAAACAGTATCTCGAAGGGTGACAGTTTAGTTTTCCCCGTGGGTGTGTACCTTACTGAGAATAATGCTAATGGGAGACACTCTGGCCATGGTCTATGGGTTTGTTCCATAGTTTTCTGTATTTTCAATTTTAGTGTCCCGTTCATTCTCTCTACCTTCCCTGAACTCTGTGGGTGGTAGGGTGTATGAAATGCTTGTTCTACACCTATCATTTGCATTACATTTTGCATTACCTCAGCAGTAAAGTGTGTACCTCTGTCTGATTCAATTGTTTCAGGGACTCCGAATCGTGGTACTAGTTCCATCACCAGTTTCTTTGCAGTGGCTCGAGCTGTAGCCGTTTTCACCGGGTAGGCCTCTGGCCATCCAGAGAAGAGATCTACACATACTAGGATATTTGCATACACTCCTACCTTGGTAGCTGTATGTCGTCAATCTGCCGTCTCTGAAACGGGTAGAGAGGCCTAGGTGTCGCTTTCTTAGGGACTTTTACTGTTTTACCTGGGTTGTGCTGTGCACAGATGAGGCATGATTGTACAAGTTTCGCGGCTGCGCAACTGAAGCCAGGAGCGATCCAGAAGGCATCTACCATGGCACACATGTGACTTTTTGAGGTGTGATTGGGGCCATGTGCTGCTTGCGCCATGATTGGGAACAGGGACTTTGGTGGGCACATTTTATCCTTATTCTCCCATACTCCATTTGAGTTCAGCTCAGCTCCCAGTCTCCCTCGGTGTACCTTCTCTGTTTGGGCAGCCTTTTGCTGGAGGGATTTCAGGACATCTAGACCCAATGTGGCTGGAATACGCTGACTCCCCGCCACCGTCCACTGCTCTCTCTAGGCCGCCTTGTGCTATTTTATCAGCCTCGTTCGCCCTTCTATTGCCCTCTACCTCCACGGAGTCACCTTTGTGTGTGCTTTTACCTTGACAATGCCAACCTGGACTGGTAACATCAATGCCTCCATCAATTGTTTCACCAGCTCTGCATTTTTAATGGGCTTCGAATCTGTGAAAATATTAGCGACTTTACCTGCAGCGGCTCTACACGCCTCAGTGAGTGCCTTCAACTCTGCCTCCTGCGCCGACATGTGAGGAGAGAGTGGTTCCGCTCGGATTACCTCATGTGAGGATACTACTGCATATCCAGTGTAGAATCGTCCATCCTGGTGGTATCTGGGGCCATCTACAAAAAAGAAACTCAAAGTCTGCATTAGGAACAGGTTTTTCATGAATGTGTGCAAACCCAACTGTCTCCTGACTCATCAGTTCTATGCAGACATGTTCATGCGTCATGTCAAAGTATCCTTCCTCACTCGCTAATACGGTCACCAATTCCCCCTTTTCTGAATCCACAGGCAGGAGGGTGGCTGGATTCAGAACGTTACATCTTTTGAGGAGTGACATACTCAGGAATTAGTAGAGCACACTCAAGTCGGAGCTGTCTGGCCATAGACAGATGTTTTGGTTGAACTTGTAGGAGTATGGCATGGATGTCATGTGGGGAATAGATTGTCAAAAGAAACGTCAGTGTCATCTCACATGCCTTTCCTATTACGTCTCCACTTTTTTCCTTGTGCTCCAGCATACATGACAGGTCGTTTTATTGTCCTTGTTTGCTCAATTTCTTTAGCTACCTTAAGGAGGTCTTTCGGATCTACATGTCTCCATTCAGGTCTGGCTGTCTGTACTGCGTCTCGTAAGTCTTTGTTCATACCGTCAATGAATGCATCCACCAGTATTCTAACATCAAGTGGATTTATGCAAATGTACCCCATGTCTGCCCATTTCAGCTGTAACCGTCCAAGGTATATCTCTACTCTCTCTCCTCTTTGCTGTGTCACATTAGTCAGGAGTACAGACTGCTCTGATTGTTCCACTGCAGCCCATTGTCTTAGTGACTCACAGTACGTCTCCCCAGATCGTGCAGATTTATCATCCATGCCCCAAGCCTGATTCTTTGTCACATCTGTGTGTCTTAATTATATGATCTAGTGCGTCACCTGCCTTTAAACTCACCAACCTCTCTAAGTCTGCCCAGGTACACTTATATGTCTGCTGTACTTCCTTTATGTGTCTGTAAAACGGGAATGGTTGGTCTTCAGGGGCAGGCAGCTGCTTCAGCAAAGCTAGCTGATCAGAGGGGCTCCAGGGATAATACACCTGTATCTTTCTTATTCTAGTCACACTTCTAGGTCCTGATGGGGTTGGCCGTCTGATGTCTACTGTCAGCTTACTCCTCAAGGGCCAATGTCCCCACTACCCACTATCCACACTATTATGTCAGCTTCTTATGATCTTGTCTGGATAGGATTTAGTGCAATTCTCTTAGGTCAGTAGCACAGGTCACACAAGTAGCTATTCAGTCTGGATTTGTCTGAGTCTGACCACAGTGTTTACAAGTCCATCTGTTTTGTCTGGGTCTCTGGTTACACTTTGTCAATCAAACATTCATAATACACCTTCCATACTGCTGCACATTCTCAAGCATCATTTATTCACTTGCTATTTTCTTCCCTTGTCTGTGCCTTTTTGTACATCCAAACATTCACACTCTGGTATTTTTGCCTTTTTCAATGTTTGTCCCACTTGTTTTACTGCTTCCTTCCTTCTCTGTCTCTTGTAATTTGACACAATTTGCTATACAAATCAATCACACAACTAGAAGCAGGTTCAAACACATTAATGACCAAGCAATCACTTACAATTCCCTTCTAAATTAGGCACCATATCTTACTTTTAACTTCCAATCTTCAATTAAGTACTGTTGCTTTAAAATGCACAAATCTTTCAGCGTGTACCTTACGGATAGAATTACAGAGAATTTTGAGCACAACTCACACTCAGCAGAGATAAGAGCGAAGGGAGAAGAAACTACGCAGCTCCATCCTTCCCCCCTCCCAACAGAATGCAGCGTCGTCCTTCACAGAATTCTGTAGTTCTTTAGACTTATCAAAATCAATTTCTACAAAGAAACTCAAAATCACGGGATTTCACTGTAAGGGCAGATAACTGTATAATGAGATTAACCATGCCTTGCCCTTTTTCTGGCCAAATGCATTCAGGAAACTTTACAATGTAATGCCACATATAACACGAACTATATCATTACTCAATTCATTCAGTCTCAGATGTAGATTTGAAATATCTATAACGCATCTGTCCAGGATTCCACCACAACTAGAAAGGTCACAAATCTCTTGACACAAAAATGATGTGTGATGATTCATTCATACGTGCTCATTCACTGATTTTTTTTTTTTTTTTTTATACTCAATTACTCATCTCTCATCTTATTCAGAGGTTCTCATAGACATATATACAAGGATTCACACAGCCTGCCTATCTTGCACTTTGGATTTGATTAATACTTTTTCCAGGTTCTTTGCTGCACTACTTCCATATCTATCCTCAATTATATCACATAACCGATTTCCTTCTTCAGGTATCTTTCCCTGACTGTTCCCCATCAATCTCTTTCCATCCTTCATTCTTCAAGCCTCGCGCAACTCGCAGATGAGCTTGTGCTTGTTCTAACAATCCTTTATCTTTCAACATGCCTCGTTTGTTCTCTATGAGATTATGCCACATAGCCGGCTGTAATCTCCCTGACGAGGGCAATCCTACATGCTTATACAATCTCTCAACATTCTTGACTGCCTTCTTGCCTTCCCGTGACGCTACTATTGCCTTGACCTCCACAGCATCCTCATCTAACTTGTGGGGCACAGACTTCTTCTGCTTTAAGATACGCAGCATGACTCTTACAGAATACTATGGTTCTCTGCAGAAAAACCACTGGTAGCGATATCACCACTGATGTTCCACAGTACGGAGCCTCACGTTCGACGTACTAGGAAAAGAGCCTCGCGCTCAATACTTCCTTTCCCTAACCTTGAACAGCAGTGATTAACAGACTATCCTGCCACGATATTCCAACAGTCGGGAGGCGGTCTCCTAGTGAGAGCCCTCCACAGAAATACAGGTGGTCCCTTCTCGGGACGTCTTAATTACCTAGCTGGTACAATATCACAGAGGCTGCGTCTCCTATCCCTTCCTCTAGGTTGCCCCACAATCTGCAACTAGCTCAATTTATCACTCCACTTCACTACTAGACAATAGTCACGGGTAGGGTGGTTGAATGGAGTACAATGACCGGTGGAGGAGGTGTGGTGTACACGAGGACGCGCAGAATGCGACGTCTCTCAGTTGCTGGTTCAGAGCGTGGCACAGGATCGCACTCGGTCTCACCACTCGACCGGTCACCCCTCAGACCCAAGGAGACCACAGACAAACCAATAACGGCTGAGACACTAGCAAGTGTGACACATACAGTGTATATGATCTCACTTACCGTGTTTTGGAGGGTGATCAGTCCTCGAGGTCAGCCACTACAGGTATCATCCACAGACATCCAGGCATGGGTCCAGAGGAGCCTCGGATCACTGTCCACGCCCCCCGTTGGGCTCCAAATTGTCGGGGTCGTAAACGACAATGAATCCTCATTCACCAGTCATTCCAAATCATTGTGCGAGCGCAAAACATCTGGTACCGATTAAGAATGACTCAGACACGCAGCTGATTCAGTCTTAGCTAATGTCCTGCATCCACACCTGTCAGGAGCAGTACAACAACTGACTTTTATTTACAAATACACAATACTATATTGAGTGTTAGGGGAAGGCGTGCATTAGGCGGGGTTTATGCAGTATACATCTAGTGTCCAGTCTCTCTCTGATTCGTCAAAACGTCTCCCGATGGTTACTCCTTCTTCACATTCCTGAGTTATCTTTTTTAGGAGAAATGAAACTTAACTTAACTCTTTAGACACTGAATTTAAGTGAAAGTGAACACTGGCAGCCATCTTTAATACAGTTACATTTGCATTAGCAAGCAATTAGGAAAAACTTATTGTTTCACAGTATAAAAATATAAAAGTTATATAAGAAAATATATTTTCACCTTGACAGTAGGAGAATTCCGCTAAAGGAAATAGTTCCCACCCATGATCCTGAAGATGGCATACATAGCATAGTAGATATTGATCCAAAGTCTGATTGGTCAGACCAAGCGAGCCATTCATCTAAGGGTGATGTGCAGAAGAAAGACAAACATTAATATTAAGCGCAGAACATCACCCCTTCCAGAATCAGGTGAATTGTACTCCATGGTCAGAGATAAATTCATCTGAGACCCCATGCAGCTGAAAAATATTCTGTATCACCAAGTTCACAGTCTCCTTAGCTGAGGGAAGGCCGGCACAAGGAACAAAATGAGCAGCCTTAGTCAGATGATCAAGCACCACTAGGATCATATTCATGCCACCAGAAGTAGGAATATCCACAATGAAGTCATAGAGATTGAGCCCTACGGACGAGATGGAACCGGTAGTGGTTGAAGTAAACCCGTAGGAGAAGCACGAGGAGTCTTATAATGAGCACATACTTCGCAAGAGAGAACCAAGTCCTTCGTATCCTTTGTGCAAGTTGACCACCAGAAAAATCGGCTCAGGAATTCTTGTGTCTTCTGTACCCCCTATGACCAGCCAACTTGGAGTCATGTACCAACTTGAGGATCTGCAAGCGTACAGTCTCAGGATTGTAGATATATCGTCATGAAACCACAAGCCTCCCTTAAGGACAAGATTGATATCCACAGGCAGGTTTACAAGAACTGCATCACCATCATAGGCCTCATTGATCTCCATCCACAGGTCCGGTTCATGGATTACTCCAATGAAGTTGGCATCCGATAAAATGGTCTTGGGCAGGGACCCAAGTACGGAATCCACAGAATTAATTTGGGTTAAAGCATCAGCTTTCCACCAAGCCTGACGTGGTGAAAGACATTTAGCAGATCTGAGGAATTCTAAATTGCGATGATCGGTCAGCACTCTGATCTGTTGTGCGGCCCCTTGCAGATGATGCCTCCATTCCTTAAAGACAGAATAATCGCAAGAAGGTCCTTATTTCCCACGTTGTAGTTCCGCTCTGCAAGGGTAAGCCTACGAGAAAAGAATGCACAAGGATGTAACATTGCCTTCTCTCCAGTTCTTTGAAAGAGAATGGCTCCCAATGCCCACTCAGAAGCATCCACCTCCACGATGCCCACAGTGGTGGGCATTACGGAAAACTGGCTTAACGAGAGCCATGACAGGGAAGACCTTGAGGGGAGTTACAGCAATGTAGAGTCACTATGTGTAAATGTACATGGGGAAGGTAATAATGGAAAGCTGCTAATTGGAGTCTGCTACAAGTCTCCTAATGTAGAGGAGGAGCAGCAAACAGTAATAGGGTTCTTATAATGGGTGATTTTAATTATCCAAACATTCAATGGGACATAGACTCTTCTGGTTGTGTTAAAAGCTACAATTTTTTGTCCACATTTCAGGACAATTACCTCTCTCAGCTGGCTGATGAACTGACGAGGGGAGGTAATCTGCTGGATCTGGTTCTGTCACATAGACCAGATACAATTTCAGATCTACAGGTCGGGGAGCATTTGGGAAGCAGTGACCATAACATGGTAAGTTTCAATGTCATTTTCAATCAAACATTCAGAAAGGCAAATGCCAAAACCTGGAACTTTAAGAAAGATGATTTTAACAAATTAAGGGAGGAGCTTAATCGTACAGATTGGGACAACATCATGGTAACTAGGGGATATTGAATATAAATGGGGCATTTTTAAGGAAATGCTACTAGAATCCTGCAAAAAACTTATACCCTCTGGTAATAAAATGTCCAGGAATAAAAAGAAACCATTATGGATGAACAGGACAGTACAAAATTCAATAAGATAAAAACAAAGCACATTCAAAATCTTGATACAGGTGTTCTGCCCTCTGAATATTATGTGCTGGTTTAGTTAGCACCATCTAGTGGTGGCTGAATTCATAGCTGTGTCTTAAAGACACAGGCTGTAAAGCTATTTAACAGGGTGATGCATTGTGGAATTGAAGCAATGTATCTGGGATGAGGGAGATGCCATTTTCTTCTGTGTATTTCATAGGACGCACGTTGTTTACTTGTCCTCCTGTAACTCCCCAGCTTGAGTTTGTTATCCGGGTAAAGCATATCTGGTAAGATTAATGTCTTTTCTTGCAATGCAGTGTTGTACAGAGATGTTATTAGCTGTATAGCAGCCAGTGCTCAGTAGATGTAATTAGACACCATTGTGTTTCTATGTAAAGTTTGCATCACACTGTATACTTCCTGTAATTGTGTTAACTGTGTGATCATCTGTCCAATACTTACCCTTGTCGTTTGTATTCTTTATAGTTTTACCACTTGTTCTATACTCTTCAACAATAAACAAGTTAGACTACAGAGAACTGTCTGCTTATTTTGCAAGATAGAAGGTAGTTTTTGCTGTAAGCTAGAGTGCACACTGCGTCAACGTGTATGAAGGCAGAACAGTAAAACAGATGCAAGAAGCCTGCGATAGCAAATACAACTTAAGGAGGCTCTTGTACCCACACCACGCTGCCTGCAGCAGCCACAAGTACAGAGACTGCAGCCCGCCAACAAACGCTTCATCTTTCCCACCATGCAGATGCCCGCAGTGCATAAACTGTTTCCTGTCAGTATACTCGCCTGTTAGGCGTTGGGTTCCTGCAGCTGCACAGCGGGAATCCAGAGCCTTGCATCCTGCGGTCTCCCATTCTTCTCCGACCGCTCAGGAGCCTGCACAGCAATCTCAGCATTGCAGCGCTCTGCTCAGACCAGCTTTGTAGGACTGGTTGTTGCTGCCACCTCTGGGTCAGCAATAGCAGCACAGGCTGCCCTGCAGCCAGCCACTCCAGTGGCTAAGTCCTCTCGTCATGCTACTGGGCATGCTCACGAGACGATCTCCCATTGGAGATCGGGAGTCACGTGCTCAGGTCCTTCTCCTGATCCGATTGGTCCATCCCAGAGATCTGGAAGGTCCCGAACGGCTATAAAAGGTCTGCATGGCCGCTCGGCCATGCGCTAGTGTAGTCTCTAATAGCTACTATGTGAATGATGATGGATGCATGAACCTGCGAATGACTCTTTAAGATCCCCTCCCTCTGATATTACGTGTGTGGATAGGGACTTAGCCTTAAGCCCCCATTACACACTGCGATATCGCTAGCAATATCGCTGTAAAGTCACCGATTTTTGTGATGTAGCAGCGATATTGCTAGCGATATCGCTACATGTGATAATTACCTCCGACCGGCTCCCCCGCTGATTATCGCTGGTCGCGTGAGAAGGTCCTGGATCACTTCTCGTCGGGCGCTTCCTGCTGGGCTTCCTGTGGTGCCGACGAGCGACGCGTGGACGCGGGCAGGAGGACGTCAGGATCGCCGCGTCTGACAGGTAAGTAGCGACCCCCGACCCCAGCGATGTCGCTGGTGAGATCGGTCTGTGTGGCAGCTCAATAGCGACCACTTAGCGATGCACCAGTGATCCATATCATTGTCGGAATCGCTGGTGCATCGCTAAGTGTAACGGTACCCTTAGAGTCAGCGCCAGTCAGTGGCATGCTACAAGCCACAGTGCTCATCTCCACAGAGCTAGCGTCCGCCAGTGCGCCCCTCCTGGGCATTGTCGTATAGCGGCTGAGTCAGTTGTTGCGCTGCAGTCAGCAGCACTTGTGGGCGTCCGCGGTAGCGACGCTGCATGCACGGTAGGTCTAGATGGACACCGACCCTGTATCTTGGGCCCGAGTCCTGTGACCATATACCGTGCGTGCACACCGCTGAGACCTGTGAGGTCAACAGGCTCGGCATTTATGTTTATGCCTTAAGGCGCCTCAACGTTCAACCTGCGTGCGATATACCGCCATATTGTGCATCTGCCGTTATATAGCAGCAGTTTAACACCTCTGCATGATGGACCCCGGGCGGCGAACGCACTTTCTATTATTTTATATTTAGTGCGTTCCGCCGTCCCTAACACTCACCAATATGCAGCTAAGCGCACAATGTCTCGAAACGGCCCATCCTCACTCAAATCGAGGTCATGAGCAAGTTCTGGCAGGTCGTCAATAGCAGAGCTCGCTGCTGTCGCTCTTGCCGAGGCTGAAGCAGCCAAAGCAAGATCCTCCTTCGCCAAACGAGAGATGCATCTAAAGCTGAGACAAGCAGAACACAAGGCAGAGAGAGAGGCCCAAACCGTACGTTTGCGGGCAGAGAGAGAGGCTGAAACCGCACGTTTGCAGGCAGAGAGAGAAGCAGAAACCGCACGTTTGCATGCAGAGAGAGAAGCGGAAACTGCACGTTTGCAGGCAGAGAGAGAAAAACCTGTGGCAGACAAAGAGACAGCAGCTGCAATAGCTAAAGCAGAATATCTGGAAGCCTCAGGATGTCAGTAAACATTGTCCTCTGTTAGGCGTCGGGTTCCTGCAACTGCACAGCAGGGATCCAGAGCCTCAGATCCCGCAGGCTCCCATTCTCCATCGACCGCAGAGGAACTTGCTCAGCAGCCCCGTTGTTCCTGACGCTCCGCTCAGACCAGCTCTGTGGGTCTAGCTATTGCTGCCACCTCTGGGCCAGCAATAGCACAGCGCAGACTGATCAGCAGCAAGTCACTTCAAATGCTAAGTCCTTCCATCTGTGATGAGCGTCAGATTAAGCTGAGTCGTTTTTCTTGAATGAGTGGACCCTCTGGGCCGTGGCACCCACCCACCTAGGGCGAGCTGACCTAGTGAGGAACCACCCCCTATACAGGGAGTATCAGGGGCAAGACCAAGGGGGTGAGCCACCACGGCAACTGGACCAGACGGCCGGCTCAGGGAAACAAGACAAGGTGAGACAAGACATTAGTTCAAGGAAACTTCATTAAGGAACACTTCTGGGTACAACAGGTGCAAAACGTGAACACACAAAGTACATAAAGCAAGATGCGTGCAAGGGCACGCCGAGGTTCAAGGCATGCGGAACACTTCAGGGTATAACAGGTGCAAAACGTGAACACAGAGTACATAGAGCAAGGTGCGTGCAAAGGCACGCCGAGATCCAAAGCATGGTACATGCAGATGGTAGACAGAGGCACGAGGACATTGGACTCCGAACAGCAGGCAACGATCAACCGGGACATCAGGTTCTGTAGCTCTGAAGGTGATCGGCAGGTTCCGGACATCCGGTAAGCAAACCAGGGTTCCATGCAAGGAGACAAGACAAAGTTAGAAACAGGATGCGTGTCAACGAACACGCCCGGGTCAGGTTCACAGGACGGAGGCCTGCGCATGCCAAGGGGCATGCCAGGGTCAGGTAAAGGGACGGTGGCCTGCACGTGCAGAGGACACGCCAGGGACCAAGATAGGGTATGGTGGCATGGGAATCCGGGGTGCTGGCATCAACCGACAGGGTCCCGGAATCAGACTGCGGAAATCAGCTCCGGACATCAGGCCGCAGTCATCTAGGTCCAGACCTCTGGCAGCGGTCGGCAAGTTACGGAATCCGTCAGGCAAGACAGGGTTCAGAGCAGAGCAAAGTAAGCAAAAGACTTTGTGCAAGAGTAGCACGAAAAGGCACAGTGCGAAAACCAGCGTCCGTGCAAGGGAGCACGGAAACCACGGCTGGGGCACCGGCAGGCGGTACCGATGGTGGCATAAGCAGGCGGGCATGACTTACAGGTGGCACAGCTGCGGCTCACACAGCCGGTAACCACTATAGCACTGGACGGCGGGCACGGCTGAGGCACACAGGCGAGCACGACTAGAGGCAGCACGGCTGAGGCACAACAGGCAGGCACAGGGCGACCAGGTACAAGACAGAGACGCGTGTCAAACAGCACGGCAAAGCCTAGTGCGAAAAGTGCAAGTGTGCACGAAACATCAGAGACAAGGCATAGGGTGAGAGGCAAAGTCCTGTGCATGCAGAGGGCATGCCAGGGGCAAAGTACAAGACGAGGCCTGCGTTTGTGGAGAGACACGCCAGGGACAGGGATAGTCTAGCAGCGGGGCGTAGGCTGTAGCCCAGAGGCGGGCCAAGGGAGAATGGGTCACTGAGGAGAAAAAAAACAAAACAAGCTAAGTCACAGAAAACCAGAGAGGTTGGTAACTATGCAGATTGCAGATCCCTGATCTTACCACACAACTAGCAGTAGCCATGGAGCGTGCCTACGATGTTCCTAGACACCTCGTCACGGCTGGAGGACTAAATAAGCCTAAAGCAAGAAAAGGGAAAACTAACTGCCCCAGAGCAGACCCCAGAGGAATTGATTGCCCCCACACATGTATTGACGGTGAAACAAGATGAAGGCACAAACATAGGCAGGAAAATAGGCTGAGCAAATGATGGGGCCCAAACTAACTAGAGAGGAAAGGACAGAGACACTGTCTGCAACCTGCAAAAAACCCTACAAAAATAATGTCCAACACTTCTGATAGCAAAATTAACCCTGAAGTCACTAGACTTCTCCCACTATATCAGCACTCTGAAAAATTCTGAGACAGAGCAAAAAGAGACCGAACTAGTAAGGGACAAAAAGCCAATTGGCAAAATACTGATAAATAAGAGTGGAAATTCAGCACAGCCCCCAGCCGGGGCTGGCTGACCACACAAAAAACTGAACAGACCAACACAGACCAACAAAATCAAGTGTGAACATTAGCAGAAAAACTTAGCTTTAGATGACTGGAACAGAGCAGAAAACCAAGAGCTGACAAGCCAGAAGGAATCACCAGCAACTGAATAGGGCGTCGGCTGTCTTAAATCCAATCTGAGAATCCCGAGGTCCTATCGTCATCCTCATTCTCAGGTGGCAGACCTCCACCGATCAAACCAGCCTCACCACCTCCTGTCACAACCAGAGGGAGTCTGGAACTCACAACTGGTGAACCAGAGAATGAACTCACAACAGTACCCCCCTTGAGGAGGGGTCACCGAACCCTCATCCACACCACCAGGCCGATCAGGATGGGCCCGGTGAAAAGCACGAACCAATCTATTCTATTGGCATGAATGTCGGAGGCAGAGACCCAAGAATTATCCTCCTGACCATAACCCTTCCATTTGACCAAATACTGGAGTCTCCGTCTAACCAAACGAGAATCCAATATTTTCTCTACCTCATATTCCTCATTGCCTTCGACCAACACAGGGTCAGGAGGTGTTGACATAGGAACCACTGGCTCAACAAACCTTTTCAACAGAGATTTGTGAAATACGTTATGGATCTTGAACGTAACTGGAAGAGCCAATCGAAACGAAACAGGATTAAGAATTTCCAAAATCTTATAAGGACCAATAAATCTTGGCTTAAATTTAGGAAATGCAACCTTCATAGGAATATTCTTAGACAACAACCAAACCATATCACCCACTTTAAACCGGGGACCAATGGTCCTATGCCGGTTGGAAAATCGCTGGGCCTTTTCCTGAGAGAGTGACAACTTATCCACCACTTGGTCCCATATCTGCTGCATTCTCTTAACCACAGTGTCCACACCTGGGCAGGACGAAGATTCCACTTGCCTTGAAGAGAATCGAGGATGAAACCCAAAATTACAGAAAAAGGGTGATATCAAAGTGGCAGAACTAGCTCTATTGTTCAGTGCGAATTCAGCCAAGGGCAAAAATGAGACCCAATCATCCTGATCAGCAGATATAAAATATCTCAAATAAGACTCCAAGGTCTGGTTTGTTTTCTCAGTCTGTCCATTGGTCTAGGGATGAAACGTGGAGGAGAAGGATAACTGAATTCCCAGATCGGAAGAAAAAGGCTTTCCAGAATCTGGAAGCAAACTGGACTCCTCTATCGGACACAATGTTCTCAGGAATCCCATGTAACTGAACCACCTGTTGTAAGAACAAGGGCACCAACTCAGCGGAAGATGGCAACTTTGGGAGTGGTACAAGATGGACCATCTTCGAAAGTCTATCACAAATCACCCATATAACAGTCATTCTCTGAGAGACAGGAAGATCAGAAATAAAATCCATTGAGATATGGGTCCATGGCCTCTTGGGCACCGGCAAGGGCATCAGCTACGCACTAGAGCGAGAACAGGGTTTAGACCGAGAACAAGTCCCACAGGACTGTACAAAATTCCTGACGTCACGAGATAAGGCAGGCCACTGAAAGGACCGACTCACCAAATCTCTGGTACCAAAAATACCTGGATGACCAGCCAATGCGGAGCAATGAATTTCAGACATCACTCTCTTTCTCCACAGGTCAGGAAAATACAATTTTCCCATAGGGCAACGCTCAGGTTTATCCTCCTGAAATTCCTCCAGGGCGCGTCTCAAATCGGGCGAAATGGCAGAAAGAACTACCCCCTCACCTAGGATGGTAGTAGGCTCGGTCACACTAAGAGAATCGGCAAAGAAACTCCTAGAAAGGGCGTCTGCCTTAACATTCTTAGTGCCCGGAAGAAAAGAGACCACAAAATTAAAACGTGTGAAAAACAAGGCCCATCTAGCCTGTCTAGGATTCAAGCGTTTGGCCGACTCCAGAGAAGTCAAATTCTTGTGATCGGTGAAGACCACAATTTGATGTCTAGCTCCCTCCAACCAATGTCGCCACTCCTCAAATGCCCACTTCATGGCCAACAATTCCCGATTCCCCACGTCATAGTTGCGTTCAGATGGGGAGCACTTTCGAGAAAAGAAGGCACAGGGATTCATTTTAGAAGTCACAGGGTCTTTTTGGGACAACACAGCTCCTGCACCAATCTCAGAAGCATCTACCTCCACCTGAAATGGAAGTGAGACATCAGGTTGCTGTAAAACTGGAGCTGAAGTAAATCTCTGCTTAAGCTCCTGAAATGCTGAGATAGCCTCAGGAGACCAATTCAGCACATCAGCGACCTTCTTGGTCAGATTAGTCAGTGGTTTAACAATACCAGAAAAATTACCTATAAATTTACGATAGAAATTAGCAAAACCCAAAAACTTCTGAAGAGCCTTCAAAGAAGTAGGCTGAACCCAATCATAAATGGCCTGTACCTTGGCCGGGTCCATTTCAGTAGTCGATGGAGATAAGAGAAATCCCAAAAATGAAATCCTCTGTACACCAAAGAGGCATTTCGATCGCTTAACAAACAGGGAATTCACCCTCAAAATCCGGAACACAGTCCGGACGTGTTCCACATGAGAATCCTAATCACTAGAAAAGATCAAAATATCATCCAGATAGATGATCAAAAACTTATTCACAAAGTCATGGAAAATATCATTCTTAAAGGACTGGAAGACAGAAGGGGCATTAGCGAGCCCAAAAGGCATCACCAGGTACTCAAAATGTCCCTTTGGAGTATTAAACGCCGTCTTCCATTCATCCCCGTGCTTGATGCGAATAAGATTATACGCCCCCCTGAGGTCAAACTTAGTAAACCAGCAGGCACTCTTAACTCTGGAGAATAAATCAGACATCAGAGGTAACGGGTACTGATATTTAACCGTCATCTTGTTAAGGGAACGATAATCAATACACGGTCTTAATGAACCATCTTTCTTGGCCACAAAAAAAACCCCAGCACCTAAAGGTGACGAGGATGGTCTAATATGACCCTTCTCCAATGACTCCTTAATATAGGATCGCATAGCATCATGTTCGGGTACAGATAAGTTGAAAAGCTGACCCTTGGGAAATTTACACCCAGGCATCAACTCAATTGCACAGTCATAACTCCTATGAGGAGGCAAAGACGCAGACTTGCTCTCACTAAATACATCAGAAAAATCGGCTAGATTATCAGGAATATCATGAGACTGAGGAGAGGTGGAGAAAATAGGAGCGTCCCTAAAAACACACTGACAACCCCAACTCACCACAGACCCAGATTTCCAATCCAAAACTGGATTATGAGTTTGCAACCAAAGAAAACCCAGAACAATAGTATCATGCAAATTATGCAGCACCAAAAATTTACAATTTTCTTGGTGGTCTGGGGCAATTCGCATTGTCACCTGGGTCCAAAACTGAGGTTTATTCTCCGCCAAAGGAGTAGCATCAATACCCCTCAAAGGAATAGGCGTCTGCAGAGGCGTCATGGAAAAACCACAACGTTTAGCAAAGTCCAAATCGATCAGATTCAACGCTGCTCCTGAATCCACAAAAGCCTTCGTGGAAAACGTGGATAAGGAGCAGATCAGAGTAATTGCTAAAAGAAACTTAGGTTGTATACTGCCCACAGCAAATGTGTGTGCAAAACGTTTCTCTCATTTAGGACAGACAGAAATAGTATGAGAGATGTCTCCACAGAAAAAACACAGCTTATTACGCCTTCTAAACTCCTGACGTTGTGCCCTAGACAAAACCCCATCACATTGCATAGGTTCAGACGTTTGTTCAAAAGGTGGCAGCGCCTCCCGTGTAGTTTTACATTCACGTAAACGCCGATCAACTTGAATGGCTAATGACATAGAATCATCCAGACCAGAGGGAACAGGAAATCCCACCATAACATCTTTTACGGTCTCTGATAAACCCTTCCGAAAGAGAGCTGCCAATGCACTATCATTCCATGTAGTAAGGACCGCCCACTTTCGGAATTTTTGACAGTATAACTCTGCAGAATCCTGACCCTGGTTTAATGCCAACAGGGTTCTCTCAGCTTGATTAACAGCATTAGGTTCATCATACAACAACCCAAAGGCTTGAAAAAATGCATCCACATTAGTCAGAATAGGATTTTCAGGTGTCAGAGAAAAAGCCCAATCCTGGGGATCGCCGCGCAGCAAGGAGATGACAATTTTAACCTGCTGCACAGAGCTCCCCGATGAACTAGGCTTCAAGGCAAGAAATTATTTACAATTATTCTTAAAATTCAGAAATTTAGACCGATCCCCAGAAAACAAATCAGGAGTAGGGATCTTAGGTTCAGCAGCATGTGAGTGAATGAGGTAGGTGGAAATTCCCTGCACTGCAGCAGCCAGCTGCTCCACACAATCAAACAATTGCTTAATCTCCATTAGTTAAAAGAAAAAAAAAATCCTCCTACGGCCCCAGAGAAAAAAGAGGAAAGAAAATATATATATATATATATATATATATATACACAGTGGGGAAAAAAAGTATTTAGTCAGTCAGCAATAGTGCAAGTTCCACCACTTAAAAAGATGAGAGGCGTCTGTAATTTACATCATAGGTAGACCTCAACTATGGGAGACAAACTGAGAAAAAAAATCCAGAAAATCACATTGTCTGTTTTTTTTTCATTTTATTTGCATATTATGGTGGAAAATAAGTATTTGGTCAGAAACAAGCAATCAAGTTTTCTGGCTCTCACAGACCTGTAACTTCTTCTTTAAGAGTCTCCTCTTTCCTCCACTCATTACCTGTAGTAATGGCACCTGTTTAAACTTGTTATCAGTATAAAAAGACACCTGTGCACACCCTCAAACAGTCTGACTCCAAACTCCACTATGGTGAAGACCAAAGAGCTGTCAAAGGACACCAGAAACAAAATTGTAGCCCTGCACCAGGCTGGGAAGACTGAATCTGCAATAGCCAACCAGCTTGGAGTGAAGAAATCAACTGTGGGAGCAATAATTAGAAAATGGAAGACATACAAGACCACTGATAATCTCCCTCGATCTGGTGCTCCACGCAAAATCCCACCCCGTGGGGTCAGAATGATCACAAGAACAGTGAGCAAAAATCCCAGAACCACGCGGGGGGACCTAGTGAATGAACTGCAGAGAGCTGGGACCAATGTAACAAGGCCTACCATAAGTAACACACTACGCCACCATGGACTCAGATCCTGCAGTGCCAGACGTGTCCCACTGCTTAAGCCTGTACATGTCCGGGCCCGTATGAAGTTTGCTAGAGAGCATTTGGATGATCCAGAGGAGTTTTGGGAGAATGTCCTATGGTCTGATGAAACCAAACTGGAACTGTTTGGTAGAAACACAACTTGTCGTGTTTGGAGGAAAAAGAATACTGAGTTGCATCCATCAAACACCATACCTACTGTAAAGTATGGTGGTGGAAACATCATGCTTTGGGGCTGTTTCTCTGCAAAGGGGCCAGGACGACTGATCCGGGTACATGAAAGAATGAATGGGGCCATGTATCGTGAGATTTTGAGTGCAAACCTCCTTCCATCAGCAAGGGCATTGAAGATGAAACGTGGCTGGGTCTTTCAACATGACAATGATCCAAAGCACACCGCCAGGGCAACGAAGGAGTGGCTTCGTAAGAAGCATTTCAAGGTCCTGGAGTGGCCTAGCCAGTCTCCAGATCTCAACCCTATAGGAAACCTTTGGAGGGAGTTGAAAGTCCGTGTTGCCAAGCGAAAAGCCAAAAACATCACTGCTCTAGAGGAGATCTGCATGGAGGAATGGGCCAACATACCAACAACAGTGTGTGGCAACCTTGTGAAGACTTACAGAAAACGTTTGACCTCTGTCATTGCCAACAAAGGATATATCACAAAGTATTGAGATGAAATTTTGTTTCTGACCAAATACTTATTTTCCACCATAATATGCAAATAAAATGAAAAAAAAACCAGACAATGTGATTTTCTGGATTTTTTTTTCTCAGTTTGTCTCCCATAGTTGAGGTCTACCTATGATGTAAATTACAGATGCCTCTCATCTTTTTAAGTGGTGGAACTTGCACTATTGCTGACTGACTAAATACTTTTTTTCCCCACTGTATATAAAAAATTCTGACACTTTTTTTAACAGCTCCCTCCTGCTTTTGAGTACCCTAGAATCTGTGGTATGGCTGGTGATTCTGTTATGAATGGGTCACCGAGGGGAAAAAACAAAACAAGGTAAGTCACAGAAAACCAGAGAGGTTGGTAACTACGCAGATTGCAGATCCCTGATCTTACCACACAACTAGCAGTAGCCGTGGAGCGTGCCTACGATGTTCCTAGACGCCTCGTCACGGCCGGAGGACTAAATAAGCCTAAAGCAAGAAAAGGGAAAACTAACTGCCCCAGAGCAGACCCCAAAAGGAATAGATTGCCCCCACACATGTATTGATGGTGAAACAAGATGAAGGCACAAACACAGGCAGGAAAATAGGCTGAGCAAATGATGGGGCCCAAACTAACTAGAGAGGAAAGGAAAGGAAAGACACTGTCTGCAACCTGCAAAAAACCCTATAAAAATAATGTCCAACACTTCTGATAGCAAAATTAACCCTGAAGTCACTAGACTTCTCCCACTATATCAGCACTCTGAAATATTCTGAGACAGAGCAAAAAGAGACCAAACTAGTAAGGGACAAAAAGCCAATTGGCAAAATACTGATAAATAAGAGTGGAAATTCAGCACAGCCCCCAGCCGGGGCTGGCTGACCACACAAAAAACTGAACAGACCAACAAAATCAAGTGTGAACATTAGCAGAAAAACTTAGCTTTAGATGACTGGAACAGAGCAGAAAACCAAGAGCTAACAAGCCAGAAGGAATCACTAGCAACTGAATATGGCGTCGGCTGTCTTAAATCCAATCTGAGAATCTGGAGGTCCAATCGTCATCCTCATTCTCAGGTGGCAGACCTCCATCGATCAAACCAGCCTCACCACCTCCTGTCACCACCAGAGGGAGTCTGGAAGGAGAACTCACAACTGGTGAACCAGAGAATGAACTCATAACAGAGAGCCTTGGGACTAGACAGAGTTAAGAGCGGAGGCCTGCACGTGTAGAGAGGCACACCAGGGACAGGGTACAGAGCGGAGTCCTGCACATGTAGAGAGACACATCAGGGACAGGGTAAAGAGCGGAGGCCTGCACGTGTAGAGAGACACGTCAGGGACAGGGTACAGAACGGTGACCTGCACATGTAGAGAGACACGTCAGGGACAGGGTACAGAACATAGCATAACAAGGAAGCATAGCGAGGACAAACCAAGCACGAAGGACAACATGAGACAAAGCATGAGACAAGAGACAGAATATGAGCACGGAGCGTGTGCAGAGACGCACGACAGAGCACAGTGCAAGGGCACAGAATAGAGGGAGCGACCCAGCAGACCAAGCAGCCATGCAGGGAAGCAACACAATACTCAGGCCCTGAGCATAGGAAGGGGCGGTCTGATATAGGGCATAGCACCTCCACTTCCGGGTCAGACCAGGGAAGAACTTCCAGTTCAGTTCCTCCAGGATCCCAGGGAGCAGTCACATGATCAGGATTCCAGACATGCAGGGATGATTGCAGAACCAGTGTTGAAACCTAGGCAGATCACATGATCAGAGTTCCAGACATGCAGAGATGAATGCAGAACCAGCCTCTGCTGGAACATAGGAAGGACACATGATCAGGGGTTCTAGACATGACGAGATGACCACAGAAGGCAGAGCAGAAAGGCAGGCATCCTGCAGCTCAACAGACATGAGGTGAGTATGCACACTGCTCTAGGGAACATGCAAGATAGCAGACATGAGATGCGCGTGCACACCGCTCCAGGAGTTCTTGAGGCAAAACAGACAAGGCAGATATGACAGACATGGCGGACATGACACCATCGCTCCACTGAGCATGCTCACGAGACGATCTCCCATTGGAGATCGGGAGTCACATGCACAGGTCCTTCTCCAGATCTGATTGGTCCATCTCAGGGATATGGAAGCTTCCGGAAGGTCCTGGTTATAAAAGGTTCGCATGGCCGCTCGGCCATGCGCTAGTACAGACTCTAGTTGCTACCTGTGTGAATGAAGACGGATGCATGAACCTGCGAATGACTCATTAAGATCCCCTCCCTCTGATATTGTGTGGATAGGGACTTATTCATAGAGTCAGCGCCAGTCAGTGGCACGCTACAGGCCACAGTGCAGATCTCCACAGAACTAGTGTCCGACAGTGCGCCCCCTCCAGGGCATTGTCATATAGCGGCTGTGTCAGCCGCCACGCTGCAGTCAGCAGCACTTGTCGGCGTTCACGGTAGCGACGCCGCACGCATGGAAGTTCTAGACTGACACTGACCCTGTGTCTTGGGCCCTAGTCCTGTGACCATATACCGTGCGTGCATGCCGCTGAGACCTGTGAGTCCAACAGGCTCGGTATTTAAGTTTTTTGCTTTGGCGCCTCTGTGAATCAACAGAATACGCCCAGCGCACACCGGGTGTTAGGAGTGGCGGAAGACACTAAATAAAAAAATAAAGTGCCTTCGTCACCCGGGGTCCACCGTGTGGTGGATGGAAAAACCGCTGCTAGAGAGGCAGAGCACAAGGCGGTAATGTGCACAAGGGTTAGACGGCACCCAGTGCACAAAAGCAAGCTCTATTATACTCACAGAGCTGCCGGCAAATAAGCTCAAATTAAATGCTGAGTCTGTTCAGAGTCACAGACACACAGCGATACAGTCGCAGTATTCGCGGTCACAGGAATAGCCTTAAACAGCAGGACTACTCCGTCTAGACCTACCGCCAAATAAGGTGCGAAGCGTCGCAACCGTGGACGCAGAGAAAGCTGCAACTGCAGCGCAGCAAAAAGTGAGCCGCTGGCAAGGCGCTGCAATGACGCTGGCGCTATGCAGACGCTAAGCTGCTGAGTAAGATGGAGCATATGCGCGCTGGCACTAGCGCTGCTACTGGCTGAACCCAAACAGTCACACAATCGTATTATCAGAGGGAAGGGGTTTCTTAATAAGTCAGTCACTAGTCCAAGCATCCATCATCATACATACAGCAGCAAGTATGAAATACAAGCGCATGGCGGAATAGCCATGCGCGCTTTTTATACCAAACGGGACCTTCCGGAAGTCTCCAAGGCTCCAGGAGGAGCCAATCGGATTAGACCCAGGACCTGAGCATGTGACTCCCGAACTCCAATGGGAGCTCGTCCCATGAGCATGCTCAGTGGAGGGAACAGAGGACTTAGCCTCTGGAGAGAGTTGCCGCAAGGCACTCTCCTCTGCAATCTCCTCTACCGCAGATGAAACGCAGGAGACTGCAGCATGTAAGGGTCTAGATTTCATCATAGGGAAGGAAGAAATCAGACTCCTAACATTACCCCCCCTCCTAGGGCCCCCTCCTCCCTGAGCCTTCCGAACCATCAACCTGGGCTCAAACTCACCCGAAGGCGAGCTTGATGTCCTGGTAGGTGTTACAGTAAACCGGGACACCTGGAAGGCATCAGTGGAAGTAAAGTCACCAGGTTTCACCAGAGACACCTGGGAGATGGCAGGAGCTGGCGATGCAACTGCACGCCGCCGCAAATCAGCGACCGTCACCACTCTCCGCTTAGGAAGGTTAACCTGGGCACATGAAGTGCAAGCCTGGATAAATTTTTTAATATCCCGAGCTCTATGAGGCCACCAATACGCTCTGGCCAAGAGCTTCGAGATTTGCATGTAACCTCGCTCTTGAGGTGCTTGGGAGGCATGCGCCCATGCGAGAACTTGAGCCCTAAGATGAGGAGGGACAAAAGTCTCGGTGACCGATTCAGATTCTGACCATTGCGGGGAGCTGGCTTCCGGAGAAACCGCACATACATGGGGACAACCGCAAATGGATTCCTGATCAGAGTCTGTGTTGAGATCAGTACGAGACACCTCCATGGGCACAGGGGGTATAACCTCTGGCTCCGACAGCTCAGGAGGTAAAAAAATTTAGGAGCTGAGGCAGCTCTTCGCTTGGAGTGAGCCCTCTCCATACCGCGCTCCGAAAAACGGAGGTCGATACGTGAGGAGACGGAAATTAGCTCTTCCAAACTGGTGGGGATCTCTCTAGTGGAGAGAGCATCCTTCACGTGCTCTGCTAGACCTCACCAAAAAATGGGGATAAGCGCTCTGTCGGACCATTCCAACTCGGACGCCAGTGTCTGAAAACGGACGGCAAACTGGCTAACCGAGAGCGACCCCTGAGTAAGGGCGAGCAGCTGCAGAGACGTATCGTGCGTGACCCGAGGACCGAGAAATACTTGCTTGATGGCAGTTAGCAAGTTGGCCGCAGTCCGGATCTCGAGGTCACCACGTTCCCATAGAGGCGTAGCCAATTCCAGAGCCTTGCCCAATAGTAGGGAGATAATGAAGGCCACCTTAGCCCGCTCTATAGGGAATTGCGCAGCCAGCAGCTCCAGGTGTATAGAGCACTGGCTGATGAAACCTCTGCAGGAGGCGCCATCCCCAGAGAATTTTTCGGGCAACGGGAGGCGGGTAACTGTCGGCACAAAGAAGGACACGGACATACGCCCCACAGCATCTGTGAGTGCCTGAACAGTAGCATCTGTGGCCTGCGCAGCTGCGAAGAGACCTCTCAAGGGTGGCCAAGCGAGCCTCGAGCTGTCGCACACACTGCACCAGTTGCTGCTGATCTGCCATCTCTAGCCAGACCCTGGCGCTAGTATTATGTTAGGAGTGGCGGAAGACACTAAATAAAAAATAAATAAAGTGCCTTCCCCACCCGGGATCCACCGTGCGGTGGATGGAAAAACCACTGCTAGAGAGGCAGAGCACAAGGCGGTAATGTGCACAAGGGTTAGACGGCATCCAGTGCACAAAAGCAAGCTCTGATACTCACAGAGCTGCAGGCAAATAAGCTCAAATTAAACGCTGAGTCTGTTCAGAGTCACAGACACACAGCGATACAGTCGCGGTATTCGCGGTCACAGGAGTAGCTTAAACAGCAGGACTACTCCATCTAGACCTACCGTCAAATAAGGTGCGAAGCGTCGCAACCGCGGATGCAGAGAAAGCTGCAACTGCAGCGCGGCAAAAACTGAGCCGCTGGCAAGGCACTGCAAAAACGCTGGCGCAATGCAGACGCTAAGCTGCTGAGCAAGATGGAGCATATGTGCACTGGCGCTAGCGCTGCTACTGGCTGAACACAAACACTCGCACAATCGTATTATCAGAGGGAAGGGGTTTCTTAATAAGTCAGTCACCAGTCCAAGCATCCATCATCATACATACAGCAGCAAGTATGAAATACTAGCGCATGGCGGAATAGCCATGCGCGCTTTTTATACCAAACGGGACCTTCCAGAAGTCTCCAAGGCTTCAGGAGGAGCCAATAGGATTAGACCCAGGACCTGAGCATGTGACTCCCGAACTCCAATGGGAGCTCGTACCATGAGCATGCTCAGTGGAGGGAACAGAGGACTTAGCCTCTGGAGATAATCCTCATCTCCTCTACCGCAGAAGAAACGCAGGAGTCTGCAGCATGTAAGGGTCTAGATTTCATTATAGGGAAGGAAGAAATCAGACTCCTAACACCGGGTGACGTTCAACCCGCGTGCGATATACCGCCATATTGCGTGTCCGCTATTACCTAGCAGCAGTGTAACATCTTCTGCACGGTGGACCCCGGGCGGTGAATGCACTTTCTATTATTTATTATTTAGTGCATTCCGCTGTCCCTAACAGTCCTCTACACAAGAAACCACATCCTCTACTAAAATGCAGAGTCTTCAGGGAGAAGTCTTTACAGGATCGCAAAGGTTTCCTCAAGGAGAACAACATCTGCTTCAAATGTTGTGCCACAACCTCTCACTTTGCAAGGAACTGTGAAGCTAGCGTGAAATGTGCAGAATGCAGCAGCACGGATCACAATACAGCCATGCACCCTGGATCAACTCCACGAGTGTTGTCACAAGCAGAGGAACACGATGAGAAGCAGAAAGACACTGACAAAGACACCCCTGAGGTCAGCTCTAAATGTATGGAGATCTGTAAGGGACTCACAGGAGGAAGGTCCTGTTCAAAAATCTGCCTTGTGCAAGTCTATCATGCAGGCCACAAGGACGCAGCCCTCAAGAGATACGCAATCCTGGATCATCAGGGTAACAGGTCCCTAGTCAGGACCATCTTCTTTGACAACTTCAGCATTGTAGGCCCTGGTTCTCCCTATACCCTGAAGACGTGTTCAGGTACCGTTGAGACGGCAGGGAGAAAAGCAACCAGATACAAGGTGGAGTCCATAGATGGCCAAACCTGCCTATCACTACCGACCATCCTGGAGTGCAACCAGATTCCTGACAACCGGTCAGAAATACCTTCACGGGAAGTGGCGACACATCACCCCCATCTAAAGCGTATAGCCCACCTCATACCAGAGAGGGATCCAGGAACCACAATAGCTCTACTTCTGGGAAGAGATATACTACAAGTCCGCAAGGCTAGAGAATGTATGAACGGCTCCAGGAACGCTCCGTACGCACAGATGCACGACCTTGGATGGGTCATCATAGGAGACGTCTGCCTAGGAGGAGCACACAAGCCGGCTTTAGTCGACAGCATGATTACCAATACTCTTGAAAATGGATGTCTGTCTCTCTTCCAGCCATGTAAGAGTAGCTTCCTGGCAAAAGAGTTGCCACACAATGCTCCTCTACCTTGTCCATTAGCTGATCCATCCTGTGAAGACCACACATGTGACGGCGACCCTGATCACATAGGGTGCACAGTTTTCCACAGAACAAGAGAAGACAAGGTAGCAATGTCCATAGAAGACAGACTGTTTTTGGACATCATGGATCGAGAGATGGTAAGAGATGAGTCAAAGAATTGGATGGCCCCTCTACCGTTTAAACTCCAGAAGCAACACTTACCCAACAACAGAGAACCTGTCTATGGTTGATTTGTCTCGCTCAAACGCAAATTTCAGAAGGCAACTGAAATGAGAGAGCACTTCTTTGCCTTCATGGAGAAAATACTTCAGAATGGCCATGCAGAAATTGCACCTGTACTTCAAGATGCCGAGGAACGTTGGTATCTACCCATTTTTGGCGTGTATCATCCTAAGAAACCTGGTCAGATAAGAGTAGTATTTGACTCAAGTGCCAGATATGAAGGTGTCTCGCTAAACGATGTCTTTTTGTCCTGCCCAGACCTCAACAACAGACTTCTAGTAGTACTTCTTCACTTCCGCAAAGATGCAGTGGCATTCATGGCTGACATACAACAGATGTTTCATTGCTTCCTTGTCAAAAAAGAACATAGAAACTATTTGAGGTTTTTCTGGTACCACAATAATGACCCCTACAAAGACATCATGGAGTATCGGATGAAAGTACACATCTTTGGGAACGGCCCTTCCCCTGTTGTCGCCATTTATGGTCTTAGACGTTCAGCCAGAGAGGGTGAAGCAAAGTACAGGTCGGATGTTAGATCGTTTGTGGAGAAGGATTTCTACGTGGACGACTGCTTTAAATCCACACCCACAGATGAATCGGCAGTCAGTCTCCTAAAGAGGACACAAGAAATGCTCGCTTTGTCCAATTTGAGGCTGCAAAAAATTGCTTCCAACAGCCAAACAATGATGGCAGCTTTTCCCTCTCAAGATTACTCAACTGATCTAAAAGACATGGATTTAGACACGGACTCCCTTCCCATGCAACAGAGCCTTGGTTTACTCTAAATCTAAGCTTGAGTTTGTTATCCGGGTAAAGCATATCTGGTAAGATTAATGTCTTTTCTTGCAATGCAGTGTTGTGCAGAGATGTTATTAGCTGTATAGCAGCCAGTGCTCAGTAGATGTAATTAGACACCAGTGTGTTTCTATGTAAAGTTTGCATCACATGGTATACTTCCTGTAATTGTGTTAACTGTGTGATCATCTGTCCAATACTTACCCATGTCGTTTGTATTCTTTATAGTTTTACCGCATGTTCTATACTCTTCACCAATAAACAAGTTAGACTATAGAGAACAGTCTGCTTATTTTGGAAGATAGAAGGTGGTTTATGCTGTATGCTAGAGTGCACACCACGTCAATGTGTATGAAGGCAGGACAACAGGAAAGATATATATCTTTGCACTGTGTTAGCCAATAGATAGAAAAATATTTAGAATTGAGAGTCCTCAGTGGTTGATACCATGATGCTATGACCGGGGATACAAAAACGTTTTGCTACAGGTAGGTCCATTCTTTCTCTTATTTTGTGGCGGAGAATTCATCCTTGGTCTCAGCTTTTGCCCTGTCTCCCCCCACATACAGACCCCCAGTTGGACATTTAGTACAAATAATTAAGTACACCCCATTAGATGTAGTGCAGCTGAAAGTACCTGGGATCTTGTAGTCCTGGTGTGAGTTGGGGATCTTTATCTTGTCCGTGGTCATTATAAGTGGATAGGTCTTACATTTTTCTGGTTGCAAGAAAAGGTTCCTGCAGCTGTTGGAGAGGACAGGGAGCTTCTGACAATGATGTTTCTCAAATTTTGGGGGCTGCCTAAAACACAGTAGTGGGTGGTCTGGAAATATGGATTGTAATCGTGCATCTTTTTGTAGTAAAGGTTGTAATTTCCGGGCAGCGCCCCTTAGCACCTCCAGATTTGGATTGTAGGTGACTACTATAGGTTCACAGTTAACTGTACCAAATCATTTTTGTATCCCCGGTCATAGCATCATGGACATTAAATTACTTGTTTTAAAAGGTAACTTCAAATCTCAGAGAGACAGGAGGGTCTGGGAGTATAAATTTATGACGACCTATGACTAACTCAGTGCAGGAATGAATGTGTCTCATGGATTTATGTCTTTTTACATCAATAAAGATGTACAATACAAAATAATATTATGGTACCGTGTTAGCCAGAAGAAGCGATGTAATTACTTATGTGCCAAAAAATTGAGAAAAGTATTCAAGGAGTGATACCTTTATTGACTAACCAGACAAATTATATTTGTAAGCTTTCAAGGCTCAGAAGGCCCCTTCATCAGGCAATTACTGAGAAGAGATGGAGACATTTATATAGGAATTATACAAGGACATGAGGTGATGCTTGCTAGAGACAGGCCAAGGAAATCACATTAAGGCTTTCGTTATACATGTAGATGAGGTGGAAGTGTTCTATTAGACATCTGAAGACCTATGTTACACCGCTCCGCCATACTCACCGGGCCTCCGCTCCCACGCCGCAGTCGCCCTCCGCTCCCACGCCGCAGCCTCTCTCCACCCGACGGCCGCGGCGGTCACCTGAGACAGGTCCGCGACCGATGCCTTCCCTGCATGCTATGCGCATGCGCCATAGGCCGCGGCCGCGCCTCCTTCCTGCTTCTTATGCTCCGGCTGTGCCCTAACCCGGAAGCACCTGTGGACCAATGGCTGACCAGACGGGGCCATATCAGGCCGCTTCCCCCTGAGGGAGGCGCCTGATCGTTGTGTTTCCTGACACTCTGGCCTCGCTCCATCGTACACACACTGCTGCTGCAGTTCCTGTCTCGGCTGCTCCTCACAGCAGCTTCTCAGTCCCGCTACCTGTGTTCCTGCCGACCTACTCCAGTCCTGCCTTGTGTTCCTGCCGACCTACTCCAGTCCTGCCTTGTGTTCCTGACGACCTACTCCAGTCCTGCCTTGTGTTCCTGCCGACCTACTCCACTCCTGCCTTCGGTGTTCCTGTCGTCCTACTCCAGTCCTGCCTTGTGTTCCTGCCGACCTACTCCAGTCCTGCCTTCAGTGTTCCTGTCGTCCTACTCCAGCCCTGCCTTGTGTTCCTGCCGTCCTACTCCAGTCCTGTCTTCAGTGCTCCTGCCGTCCAACTCCAGTCTCAGTCTTACTCCGGTCCATCCTGAGCCGCCCCTCTCGGTACCGGCTACCGTGGTACTCGAACCCCTGGGCCTGCTCCTAACGGTCCCTGTATAGGGGTCGGTTCCACCTGGCAGCTCGCCCGGGGCCCCTCGGTGCCACGGTCCAGAGGGTCCACTCTCGGAGTTTCCCGCTCCTGACCACCCGCGCTGTAACAAACAAATGAAATGTTTGTGCTTACATTCCCTGCTGGGGTGAGCTGAATTCCTTTTTGCTCTGTCTTCAGAAAATACCTGAGTACTGATATAGTCTTTTTGAAGCCTAGCGTCTTCAGGGCTTTTTTCCCTATCAGTCTGTTGGCTCTTGTTTTCATAGGGTTTTGGTGGATTGCAGACAGCAGCTTTTCTATCCTGTCCTATTTAGTTAGCTTGGGCCCCATCATTTGCTCAGCCTATCTTTCTATCTGTGTGAGTGTTTCTTCATCTTGCTTCACCGTCATTATATGTTGGGGGCTGCCTATTGCTTTGGGGTCTGCTCTGGGGCAGTTTAGATTTCCCTTTCTGTCTTTAGGCTATTTAGTTCTCCGGCTGTGATCGAGGGGTCTAGGGCTCCGTAGGAAGCCCCCACGGCTACTGCTAGTTGTTGATAGGTTCAGGGGTCTGCAATCCGATGGCTGCCAACTTCTCTGGTTTTCTGGACTTAGCTAGTATTTCTGTTTTTGCCTCCTACGGTGACTCATTCATAACAGAGGACAGTGCATGGTATGAATTCAGCATACCCCAGCAGGGAATGGCAGAAATCCAGAAAAACAAGGCAAAACAAAACCAAAACACAAATGCAAAAAGCGGAGCAGAAAACTTAGCTTTTGAGGAGCAGGAATCAGACTGGTCTCCTAGAATCCCTCAGAGAAATCACCTGCAAGGCAGAAGGGCGTCGGCTGCCTTATATCCAGTCAGCAATTCCAGTCACCCAGTCATCATCATTCTGCTCAGGTGCTTGGTAATCAGCCTCACTACCTTCCTTTACCAGAAGAGGGAGTTCATCAGACCTCAATGGTGAAGGGGAAAATGAACTCACAACAGTCCTCCCTCCCCCACTGCATCTAGCTCACGCTCTGATTTTGAACCAGTCACAGAAGATGAAGTAAGCAGGCTCCTTGCATCTTCTCGCCCAACCACTTGCACCAGTGACCCATTTCCGTCATATCTCCATCTCCTCCAATCCCTTTCCCCTGCTGTGACCCCTCACCTAACTAAAATATTTAACCTCTCTCTCTCTTCTGGTATTTTTCCCTCCTCATTTAAGCATGCCATCATACATCCACTACTTAAAAAACCATCCCTCGACCAAAACTGTGCCGCTAACTATAGATCTGTCTCTAATCTTCCCTTCATCTTTAAACTCCTGGAACGCCTGGTCCACTCCCGTCTTATCCGCTATCTCTCAGAAAACTCTGTTCTCGACCCTCTCCAATCCGGTTTCTGCTCTCTACACTCCACAGAAACTGCCCTCACTAAAGTCTCTAATGATCTGCTAACAGCAAAATCAAATGGTCATTACTCCATGGTAATTCTCTTGGATCTCTCTGCAGCATTCGACACTGTGGATCCTCAGCTCCTCCTCACTATGCTCCGTTCCATTGGCCTCAAGGACACCGTTCTCTCATGGTTCTCCTCCTATCTCTCCGACCGCTCCTTTACTGTATCTTTTGCCGGTTCCTCCTCCTCTCACCTTCCCCTTACTGTTGGGGTCCCTCAAGGATCGGTTCTAGGCCCCCTCCTCTTCTCCTTGTACACTGCCCCTATTGGTCAAGCAATCAGTAGATTTGGTTTCCAGTACCATCTCTATGCTGATGACACCCAATTATATGCTTCTTCTCCTGACATCATGCCAGCCTTTCTAGAAAACACCGACGATTGTCTAAACGCTGTGTCTAACATCATGTCCTCACTATATCTGAAACTGAACCTGTCAAAGACTAAACTCTGTTGTGAGTTCATTTTTCCCTTCACCATTGAGGTCTGATGAACTCCCTCCTCTAGTGAAGGAAGGTAGTGAGACTGATTATCAAACACCTGGGCAGCTAGATGATGACTGGGTGGCTGGAATTGAGGACTGGATATAAGGCTGCCGACGCCCTTCTTCCTGGCTGGTGATTTTCCTGCTGGATTCTTGGAGACCAGTCTGATTCCTTCATCTCAAAGCTAAGTTTTTCTGCTCTGCTTTGTACTCTTCAGTTTTGTTTTTGTTTTGCCTTGCTTTTTGGGAGTTCTGCCATCCTCGGCCGGGGGTGAGCTGAATTCCATTTTTGTCTCTGATCTGTTGATATTTTTCTCTGTCTTCAGAATATACCTGAGTGCTGATATAGTCTTTTGAAGCCTAGGGACTTCAGTGCCTGTTTTTCCTATCAGTCGGTTGGCTCATTTTGATAGGGTTTTTGCGGATGGCAGACAGCAGCTTTCCTATCCTGTCCTATGTAGTTAGCTTGGGCCCCATCATTTGCTCAACCTATCTTTCTATCTGTGTTAGTGTTTTCATTTTGCTTCACCATCATTATATGTTGGGGGCTGCCTATTGCTTTGGGGTCTGCTCTGGGGCAGTTTAGTTTTTCCCCTTTCTGTCTTTAGGCTATATAGTTCTCTGGCTGTGATCGAGGGGTCTAGGGCACCGTAGGAACCCCCCACGGCTACTGCTAGTTGTTGTGGATAGGTTCAGGGGTCTGCAATCCGATAGCTGCCAACCTCTCTGGTTTTTCTGGACTTAGCTGGTATTTTGTTTTTTCCTCCTTCGGTGACTCATCATAACAGAACTCCTTGTGTTTCCTCCCTCTACTAAGGTACCTATACCCGACATTGCCATTTCTGTGTGTGGTTCCACTATTACTCCCCAGCAACAGGCCCACTGTCTTGGTGTCATACTTGACTCCGAGCTTTCCTTTGCCCCCCACATTCGATCACTGGCTCACTCTTGTCATCTGCACCTCAAAAACATTTCTAGAATTCGACCTTTTCTTACTTTTGACTCTGCAAAAACTCTTACTGTCTCTCTTATTCATTCTCGTCTCGACTATTGTAAGTCTCTTCTTATCGGTCTCCCTCTTACCAAACTCTCCCCCCTCCAATCTGTCTTGAATGCTGCAGCCAGGATCATATTCCTCACCAATCGTTACACCGATGCCTCTACCTTATGCCAGTCATTACACTGGCTACTCATCCACTCCAGAATTCAGTATAAACTTATTACCCTCACCCACAAAGCCCTCCATAGCTCAGCACCACCCTACATCTCCTCCCTTGTTTCAGTATACCATCCTACCCGTGCCCTCCGTTCTGCTGATGACCTGAGGTTAGCATCCTCAATAATCAGAACCTCCCACTCCCGTCTTCAAGACTATACACGTGCTGCGCCAATTCTTTGAAATGCACTTCCCAGGTCAATATGATTAGTCCCCAATCCCCACAATTTTAAGCGTGCCCTGAAAATGCATTTATTCAGACTGGCCTATCGCCTCAACATATTAACCTAATCTATCCCTGTGTGGCAGAGCCAAAAGTTTTCACCATAACCAGATTTCCCGCATCATGTTCCCACATGCTTTATGCATCCATTAGCCCTCTGTGTCTGTACTGTTACACACTTAACATTATGGCTGGTCCATACAGTCAGGGCAACTGTCACCACCCACCTTTCGTGTCTCCCTTTTTTCCTCATAGATTGTAAGCTTGCGAGCAGGGCCCTCATTCCTCTTGGTATTTGTTATAATCTACTGTATGTGATTATGTGATTATTGTTATGCTGTAATGTCTATTGTCTGTACAAATCCCCTCTGAAATGTAAAGTGCTGCGGAATATGTTGGCGCTACAGAAATAAAATTTATTATTATTATGTACATCCTCCGTCGTACACACACGGCTCTGCTCCGTATACCCCGTACACACGCGGCTCTGCTCCGTACACCTCGTACACACGCGGTTCTGCTCCGTACACCCCGTACACACGCGGTTCTGCTCCGTACACCCCGTACACACACGGCTCTGTTCCGTACACCTCGTACACACGCGGCTCTGTTCCGTACACCTCGTACACACGCGGCTCCGCTCCGTACACCCCGTACACACGCGGCTCCGCTCCGTACACCTCGTACACATACGGCTCTGCTCCGTACACCCCGTACACACGCGGTTCTGCTCCGAACACCCCGTACACACACGGCTCTGCTCCGTACACCTCGTACACACGCGGCTCTGTTCCGTACACCTCGTACACACGCGGCTCCGCTCCGTACACCCCGTACACACGCGGTTCTGCTCCGTACACCTCGTACACACGCGGCTCTGCTCCGTACACCTCGTACACACGCGGCTCTGCTCCGTACACCCTGTACACACGCGGCTCCGCTCCGTACACCCCGTACACACGCGGTTCTGCTCCGTACACCCCGTACACACGCGGCTCCGCTCCGTACACCTCATACACACACGGCTCCACTCCGTACACCTCGCACACACACGGCTCCGCTCCGTACACCTCGTACACACACGGCTCCGCTCCGTACACCTCGTACACACACGGCTCCGCTCCGTACACCTCGTACACACGCGGCTCCGCTCCGTACACCTCGTACACACACGGCTCCGCTCTGTACACCTCGTACACACACGGCTCCGCTCCGTACACCTCGTACACACACGGCTCCGCTCCGTACACCTCGTACACACACGGCTCTGCCACATCCACACTGTAAACCCCTCCTGACCCCACACATAAACTTCCCCTCATCCAGCACCATGACAACCAGCACAGCAGAGTCCTGCACACACTGAGGCCCCTGATCATGTGACCCCTGACTCCTCCCCTCCTGTGACCTCATCACAGGTCCTGTGCGCACAGAGCAGCCATATATGTGGAGTGCGGCTCTGTGGGTGGAGGTCGGTGCTGGAGGCTCCATTATTCTCTATGTGGAGTGCGGCTCTGCGGGTGGAGGTCGGTGCTGGAGGCTCCATTATTCTCTATGTGGAGTGCGGCTCTGCGGGTGGAGGTCGGTGCTGGAGGCTCCATTATTCTCTATGTGGAGTGCGGCTCTGCGGGTGGAGGTCGGTGCTGGAGGCTCCATTATTCTCTATGTGCAGTGCGGCTCTGCGGGTGGAGGTCGGTGCTGGAGGCTCCATTATTCTCTATGTGGAGTGCGGCTCTGCGGGTGGAGGTCGGTGCTGGAGGCTCCATTATTCTCTATGTGCAGTGCGGCTCTGCGGGTGGAGGTCGGTGCCGGAGGCCCCATTATTCTCTATGTGGAGTGCGGCTCTGCGGGTGGAGGTCGGTGCCGGAGGCTCCATTATTCTCTATGTGGAGTGCGGCTCTGCGGGTGGAGGTCGGTGCTGGAGGCTCCATTATTCTCTATGTGCAGTGCGGCTCTGCGGGTGGAGGTCGGTGCTGGAGGCTCCATTATTCTCTATGTGGAGTGCGGCTCTGCGGGTGGAGGTCGGTGCTGGAGGCTCCATTATTCTCTATGTGCAGTGCGGCTCTGCGGGTGGAGGTCGGTGCTGGAGGCTCCATTATTCTCTATGTGCAGTGCGGCTCTGCGGGTGGAGGTCGGTGCTGGAGGCTCCATTATTCTCTATGTGCAGTGCGGCTCTGCGGGTGGAGGTCGGTGCTGGAGGCTCCATTATTCTCTATGTGCAGTGCGGCTCTGCGGGTGGAGGTCGGTGCTGGAGGCTCCATTATTCTCTATGTGCAGTGCGGCTCTGCGGGTGGAGGTCGGTGCTGGAGGCTCCATTATTCTCTATGTGGAGTGCGGCTCTGCGGGTGGAGGTCGGTGCTGGAGGCTCCATTATTCTCTATGTGGAGTGCGGCTCTGCGGGTGGAGGTCGGTGCTGGAGGCTCCATTATTCTCTATGTGGAGTGCGGCTCTGCGGGTGGAGGTCGGTGCTGGAGGCTCCATTATTCTCTATGTGCAGTGCGGCTCTGCGGGTGGAGGTCGGTGCTGGAGGCTCCATTATTCTCTATGTGGAGTGTGGCTCTGCGGGTGGAGGTCGGTGCCGGAGGCTCCATTATTCTCTATGTGGAGTGCGGCTTTGCGGGTGGAGGTCGGTGCTGGAGGCTCCATTATTCTCTATGTGGAGTGCGGCTCTGCGGGTGGAGGTCGGTGCTGGAGGCTCCATTATTCTCTATGTGGAGTGCGGCTCTGCGGGTGGAGGTCGGTGCCGGAGGCTCCATTATTCTCTATGTGGAGTGTGGCTCTGCGGGTGGAGGTCGGTGCCGGAGGCTCCATTATTCTCTATGTGGAGTGCGGCTTTGCGGGTGGAGGTCGGTGCTGGAGGCTCCATTATTCTCTATGTGGAGTGCGGCTCTGCGGGTGGAGGTCGGTGCTGGAGGCTCCATTATTCTCTATGTGCAGTGCGGCTCTGCGGGTGGAGGTCGGTGCTGGAGGCTCCATTATTCTCTATGTGGAGTGTGGCTCTGCGGGTGGAGGTCGGTGCCGGAGGCTCCATTATTCTCTATGTGGAGTGCGGCTTTGCGGGTGGAGGTCGGTGCCGGAGGCTCCATTATTCTCTATGTGGAGTGCGGCTCTGCGGGTGGAGGTCGGTGCCGGAGGCTCCATTATTCTCTATGTGGAGTGCGGCTTTGCGGGTGGAGGTCGGTGCTGGAGGCTCCATTATTCTCTATGTGGAGTGCGGCTCTGCGGGTGGAGGTCAGTGCTGGAGGCTCCATTATTCTCTATGTGGAGTGCGGCTCTGCGGGTGGAGGTCGGTGCTTGAGGCTCCATTATTCTTTATGTGGAGTGTGGCTCTGTGGGTGGAGGTCAGTGCTGGAGGCTCCATTATTCTCTATGTGGAGTGCGGCTCTGCGGGTGGAGGTCGGTGCTGGAGGCTCCATTATTCTCTATGTGGAGTGCGGCTCTGCGGGTGGAGGTCGGTGCTGGAGGCTCCATTATTCTCTATGTGGAGTGCGGCTCTGTGGGTGGAGGTCGGTGCTGGAGGCTCCATTATTCTCTATGTGGAGTGCGGCTCTGCGGGTGGAGGTCGGTGCTGGAGGCTCCATTATTCTCTATGTGGAGTGTGGCTCTGCGGGTGGAGGTCGGTGCCGGAGGCTCCATTATTCTCTATGTGGAGTGCGGCTCTGCGGGTGGAGGTCGGTGCTGGAGGCTCCATTATTCTCTATGTGGAGTGCGGCTCTGCGGGTGGAGGTCGGTGCTGGAGGCTCCATTATTCTCTATGTGGAGTGCGGCTCTGCGGGTGGAGGTCGGTGCCGGAGGCTCCATTATTCTCTATGTGGAGTGTGGCTCTGCGGGTGGAGGTCGGTGCTGGAGGCTCCATTATTCTCTATGTGGAGTGCGGCTCTGCGGGTGGAGGTCGGTGCTGAAGGCTCCATTATTCTCTATGTGGAGTGCGGCTCTGCGGGTGGAGGTCGGTGCTGGAGGCTCCATTATTCTCTATGTGGAGTGCGGCTCTGCGGGTGGAGGTCGGTGCCGGAGGCTCCATTATTCTCTATGTGGAGTGCGGCTCTGCGGGTGGAGGTCGGTGCCGGAGGCTCCATTATTCTCTATGTGGAGTGCGGCTCTGCGGGTGGAGGTCGGTGCTGGAGGCTCCATTATTCTCTATGTGGAGTGGGGCTCTGCGGGTGGAGGTCGGTGCCGGAGGCTCCATTATTCTCTATGTGGAGTGCGGCTCTGCGGGTGGAGGTCGGTGCTGGAGGCTCCATTATTCTCTATGTGGAGTGCGGCTCTGCGGGTGGAGGTCGGTGCCGGCGGCTCCATTATTCTCTATGTGGAGTGCGGCTCTGCGGGTGGAGGTCGGTGCCGGAGGCTCCATTATTCTCTATGTGGAGTGTGGCTCTGCGGGTGGAGGTCGGTGCTGGAGGCTCCATTATTCTCTATGTGGAGTGCGGCTCTGCGGGTGGAGGTCGGTGCTGGCGGCTCCATTATTCTCTATGTGGAGTGCGGCTCTGCGGGTGGAGGTCGGTGCCGGAGGCTCCATTATTCTCTATGTGGAGTGTGGCTCTGCGGGTGGAGGTCGGTGCCGGCGGCTCCATTATTCTCTATGTGGAGTGCGGCTCTGCGGGTGGAGGTCGGTGCTGGAGGCTCCATTATTCTCTATGTGGAGTGCGGCTCTGCGGGTGGAGGTTGGTGCCGGAGGCTCCATTATTCTCTATGTGGAGTGCGGCTCTGCGGGTGGAGGTCTGTGCTGGAGGCTCCATTATTCTCTATGTGGAGTGCGGCTCTGCGGGTGGAGGTCAGTGCTGGAGGCTCCATTATTCTCTATGTGGAGTGCGGCTCTGCGGGTGGAGGTCGGTGCTGGAGGCTCCATTATTCTCTATGTGGAGTGCGGCTCTGCGGGTGGAGGTCAGTGCTGGAGGCTCCATTATTCTCTATGTGGAGGTTGGTGCTGGAGGTTCCATTATTCTCTATGTGGAGTGCGGCTCTGCGGGTGGAGGTCGGTGCTGGAGGCTCCATTATTCTCTATGTGGAGTGCGGCTCTGCGGGTGGAGGTCGGTGCCGGCGGCTCCATTATTCTCTATTTGGAGTGCGGCTCTGTGGGTGGAGGTCGGTGCCGGAGGCTCCATTATTCTCTATGTGGAGTGCGACTCTGCGGGTGGAGGTCGGTGCCGGAGGCTCCATTATTCTCTATGTGGAGTGCGACTCTGCGGGTGGAGGTCGGTGCCGGAGGCTCCATTATTCTCTATGTGGAGTGCGGCTCTGCGGGTGGAGGTCGGTGCCGGCGGCTCCATTATTCTCTATGTGGAGTGCGGCTCTGTAGGTGGAGGTCGGTGCTGGAGGCTCCTTTATCCTCTATTCATCTAATCACACAGACGCTCTGGAGGAGGCCGCGTCTCACAGCAGTTGCTCCCCATTAGAAATGAGGGAACCTTTCAAGGTTCGGTTCGTCTAACGTCCCGGTTTGACAAACATACCCGAACCCCATTGAATTCAGTGGGAGGCAAAACCAAACGCATAGACAACACCTTCAGGAGCCAAAAAGCTTCTCACACAGCTGAAATTAGGGGCAGACACCAGGAAAAGTGTCACCAATTGACCCAAAGTACAGATAGTATAATTGTGCAGCATGGATGCTTGGAGCAGCATCTCTATCTGAAACACTGATCAGGAACAGGTGGATGAGTGACAGGTGAAGGCCTGGTGCTCTGAGAGCTCTGCCAAATTCAGGCAGCACACATGAAGGAGACCCAACTTGGAGTCTCCACATTTCAGAAAATTGTCACACATGCCCAAAGTGGCATCAATTTCCCACAGTAGGAATAGTATAATTGTGCAGCATTTTGACATCTTCTGTTACTGGATGGGCTACTCCACTCCCTTTCTTTGGCAGCTGCTCAGCGGTATTATTTGTTATAGCACAATTTATGTGTAAAGGGGTGTACATAATAAAAACAAGTACAATAATCTTAAACAATGCAAGTCACTGACTGATACAGAAGGAGAGAGGACCTTCCCCGTGAGGGATCACAGTCTACAAGGGCTGAGTGAGGATACAATAGGTGAGGGTAGAGCTGCTTGTGCAGCGGTATGGTGGAGAGATGGTTACTGCGGGTTGTAGGCTTGTCGGAAGAGGTGGTTTTTCAGGTTCCTTCTGAAGGTTTCTACAGTAGGCGAGAGCATGGTATGTTGGGGTAGAGACTTCCAGAGTAGGGGGGATGTGCAGGAGAATTCTTGTATGTGATTATGATAAGAGGGGAGTTGAGAAGGAGTCTTATGAGGATCGAAGGTTGCCTGCAGGTAAGTTTTGGGACATGAGGTCACAGATGTATGGAGGCTCAGATTTTGGAAGGTTTTGTTTGCCATTGTTAGGGTTTTCAACTGGTGTCTGAGTAATGGGGAGCCAGTGTAGGGATTAACAGAGGGGAGAGGCTGGGGAATAGTGTGGGGGGGGGTTTAGGTGGATTAGTCAGGCAGCAGAGTTTAGGATAGATTGGAGAGATACAAGACTGCAATTGTCGAGACAGAAGATGATGAATGCATGAACTAGGGGTTTGCAGATACTTGATTAAGGAATGTACGGATCCGGGAAATATTTTTGAGTTTTTGTCAGCAGGAAGTGGAAATGGCATGGATATGTATTTTGAAGGAGAGATCAGAGTTCAGGGTTACCTTGAGGCACAGAGCTTGCGAGATGCACTCATCTACTCCTTGTAGATGAGGGCCAGAAAGAGCATGTGCTGTATACAGTGGATGGCAAGCGCTGCGTTAAGTGATCTCTCCTCCTTTTCCTCCACCTTGACATCACACACAGTACAGTCCTCAGTGTTGGCACCCAATCACCCTTGTTTTCCCCCATGTCACAACTTTCCATCCACCCAACTGACTGTGGGGAACCATAGATGTGTGAGTGTTGCAACCTGGAGAAGCACTGCAACCTCAGCCACTACTCTGGTTGTGGCCAGCAATGATGGCAGGTGTGCAGTTCGCATGGGTGGTAAGAGTTGCCTAGGCTGGGGCTTTTTTGACACCCAATGCAGGTAATCTGCCAACTTTGTAAAAAAAAAAAAAAAAAACTCAGAGGCAAGGATTGCAATATATTGACTACTGCATGCATGAAGCGGCACATGAGCGATCAACATGCATTATTCTGGGAAACTCACAGCGCTAATATGTGGCCTATTGTGCCTCACCACCCACCGTCTGCCCAATCAACCATCCACGTCTGCTGCTTCTTCCTCCTCCATCACTGTGCTAAGTGTTCTCACACAAGTCTCCGGCCTCAGAAACTCCACTTGTTTACCCACTATGGTTGCGGTGAGTGACAGCCCATCAGCTGTTACGGATGTGTACATGCCTGCTGTTCTTGACAGATCTCAGTGACCAAACACATCACATCTTTCTCACTACATGATAACATCTCCGTCTGCACCTCATTCACAGTCCAGCAGTTTGTCGTGTTCTCCTTACTCCATTCTCTCCGCACTGCAGCAAGCCCTTGGTCCCGCAGTTGTGGTCATGTAAAAGATTGTTTCCTCCTACACATGGCATAGCTAACAGCTTGAACTTCATCATCTCTAATCCGTTTGCCGTGGAAATGCTGCTTTTCTTCCTGGTGTACGTCACTTTCCAAAAGCTGATGGCCATCGCAGTCACAGTACCAGTTGCCCAGTCGCCATTATTTATGTAAAAAAGCTTTGCCTGCGCTATGACAGCATGTCGCAGACGTCAGCCGTTACTTGAAAAAATCAATGTCTGCCAGTTTGCATTTCACTACTGACATCTGGATGAGCAATCATGGCCAGGGGTCATTACATCTTGCTGATTGGGCACTGGGTGGCTGTTGGGACGGGTGGGGAAGGGGCTGGTCCGTAAGTCTTGGAATCCTTTGGGATGGAGAAGTAAACCACTACACAGCAGAGGATGGAGAACTAAACTACTAGACAACAGGGGTTGGAAAAATAAACTACTAAACACCTAGTATTGGATAACTAAACCACTACTTACCAGGGGATGGAGAAATAAACCACTACACAATAAGGGATGGTGAACTAAACCACTAGATGCCAAGGTGTCAATACACACCAAGTCTTGGAATAACCAAGGCTTGTGGGACAAACCTCTGTATCTAACACTTCCTCCTCCACCTCTTGTAGGACCTACACCTGCGGCTTCAACCTTTCTCTTAATGAGACACGCATTCCAACATTGCAGATAGAATCCCCCCCCCCCCCTTAGGCTGTGTGCACACAATGCAGAATTCCTGCGGATCTGCAGTGTGATTTACAGTAGCATGTAAATCAATGAAAAATAAAAACGCTGTGCAGACGCTGCCGATTTTTCCGCACGGTTTTCCTGCGGTACAAAATCTGCAGCATGTCACTTTTGTGCGGTTTTCCACCTCCCCAGTCTCCAAATCTGCAGGGGGAAAACCGCAGTAGAAAACCGCATTAAAAATGGAAGAAATCCACAGGAAAAATGCAGGTCATTTGACCTGCGGATTTCTTCAATTCTGCGCGGAAAAATCCGCAGGGCAAAAAAGTACGTGTGCACTCAGACTTACTGTGCAGTCAGGTCTCACCACAATCAGGCAGTGTTTAAATTAATATGCCTTGGAAATTGCAGTCACACAGCTTAAGAGTTGTGGACAGCTATCCACGCCGAGTTTGAACAATGGCAGTCTCCACACAAACTGGATGCAGGGAATGGGGTGTGCGATAACGGTGGGAACATGTTGCCTTCCCCACAGAGGGGGTCAAGCTTACACACGTACCTTACATCCTCAAGGTGGTGGTTCAGAAATATCTCTACCACTATCCGGCCTGGATGCGCTCCAGCAGAAAGCACGATCGCTGTGTTGTCACTTCCGCCATTTGCACCCCGTAGGTCATCAACGTGCATCGCTACAGACATCTTTTGGCCTACTGGTTAACCGTTTTATTTGTGATCTGCCAACATGGTGGAATTTAACTCTCCACATGTTGCAGTGACTGTGGCAGCAGCGATGAGCCCTGGTGCAATATGCCCTTTTGCAAAGCCTGGGCCAACTTAGTACAGATGTGGTGAAACTCAAGCTTACGTAGTGAGCACAGAGGAAGGACCTTGGCACATTTGTGCACAGTTTAGAAATGGCTATTAGAATGGTTTTTGCTGACTATGTCATCATAAGCATCACTATTCTGGTCATCTTCATGCTGGAGCATACTTTGAATAGTCTGCAGGAGGTTGTGGTGGTCCCAAAGGAAGAGGTGGAAGATGAAGAAGTGATATCAATATCTCAAAGTTCTGGACTGTTGTTGCACAAGCGTGCCATGGGAGGGTGGATTACAGCGATCGAGGGGGGGGGGTCATGGTACCGGACAAACTGTTAGTGAAGGTGCAGGAGCTGAGGAACAAATGGAGGAGGACAAGGAGTAAGAGATGATCGGCGTGCAACAGTGAGGAGATGAAGATAATGATCCCCACTCTGACTGTGGTTGGTGGGAGAGGATGTAGTAAGCAAGCTTGAGTGTTACCCTGCCACCAAGACACAATGAACTCGGACCTCATGGAAGCGCCCCACATATGAGCGCCTTCTTACTGCACTATCTACAACATGATGTCCATATTTTTAGGATTAGAAATAGTGCTGGCTACTGCATTGCCACTCTGTTAGATCCACGGTACAAGAGTAAATTTTGCCAGATGCTTTCCCCCTGTAATGGGATGTGCATATGCTGCTGGAGTATCGAAACACGCTTGTACACAAAATTAAGAGTGGTTTTCCCCAAGACAGAAGTCACGCACAATTAGTGCATCACAGTTATAGAGTTTCAACCCTGGGAACTTTCAAGAGCATTAGCATCAGCAGTGTAAGTGGCATAAGCAATTTCTGTGAGTCACTTCACACATTTTTTTAGACTAGCACGTGCACCAGAAGAAGACAGTGCAAGTGTGACTCTTGAATCACTGGAGAGAATGGTGCAGGAGTATGTTCAGCTCAATAGCAATACCATCAGGGAAAATTTGGACCCTTCTGCATTTTGGTCTTCAAAAATGGCTGCACGGCCTAACTTTCATCAAGATGAACAAGTCCTGGATCTCCAATGACTTTTGCACCCCAATCGCAGACTGGGCGATGGTGTAGTTTTCAGTAGGCTGCATTGTTCTTGCGTTATTGTAGTATGTGACACCTTTGTTGTGGATCTGTGCCTGCTGTTGCTATTGTTGCTAACAATTTTTGGAAATATCAAGATTAAGTTGTATCTTCATCTGGTGGCTTGCCTGTAGTGGAAAGAGTGCCAGAGCCTCATTATACTATTTCTACTGTGGGGAAATTGATGACATTTCAGTGGTGTCTACTCCTAATTTTTGGAAAATTTTTGTCTCCCACATGTTTGTTGCCTGAATTTTGCAGGGTACTCAGCGCCAGGCCTACACCTGTCAATCATCCACCTGTTACTGATCAATGTTTAAGCTAGAAATGCTGGTCCAATCCCTGTCCAAGGCCCTGGCCTGTGCATACATGCATTCAATTATACGATTAGTACTCTGGGTGAGTTGGGCGGTTGGAGAGTTATGATTTGGGGATTAACAAGGGTAATTCTGGTGCCACCTCTGAGCTCTGCACTGTTATGTTTAGGTGGAGAAAGAGGCAGAGAGGCCACTTGATGCAGTGCTTGCCATTTACTGGAGCACATGCCCTTTCTGGCCCTCATTTACAAGGCGCACCGCTGTGTGGCTGCAAAAGAAAGGGAGTTGAGTATTCTGTCCAGTAACACAAGTTGTCAGTTGTCTTTGGATAGGACGATGTTTGTTCAGTAGAGTTTTCAGCAACATTACCACCTGCTCCACGTAAACCTCGAACACCAAGCCTGTTCTCCCTTCCACCACAACCCTACTTTATCCCACTCAAATTGGCTGTACCCTTCCCCTCTTTTAACTAGCTGTTTCACAACCCTGGGCCCAGACCTGTAAGTCACCTGTCACTAATTTAATAATCAGTATTTATTGGCTGATATAGTGTGGCTAGACCACAGAATTAGCACAAAAGATTAACATGTTGAAATGTGGACTGGTGCCTGCATCAGAGTATTATCCCAAACTATTTTGATTAGTAAATGTGACCTCTGTAGTCCTGACTGCAACATAGTGTTAGCCCAAATGACTTTGAGTAAGAAATGTGGACTGTGGCCTGCACAACACTATTGGCCATAATGATTTTGATTAGCAGATGGGGCCTTCTGGCTGAACCTCAAAATTAGGCCTAATGATTTTGACTAGCAAATGGGGTCTCCTGAGTCTTTCCCCTCATCAAACACGAACCCCCCCCCCTCAACCTAGCCACAGTCCTAATGTCATGACTCAGCTGTCAGGTGACCTGGGACAAGGAGCTCCTTCCCTGTTGCTAACACTAGGGGGTGCCCTAGCTCGCCCTGTTCCCAGGGATACTTCTGAAGGTGAAGATGCCGAGGCAGCCACCCTTGCCTTATGTGCTGAGTTAGCCCTCCATCTGTTCTCTTCCTTCTCCCCACACCCAGGGAAGAAGGGCGCTACTGTGCACTGCAGCACACAAACCCAACAAACAAGGCTACACAAACAAGGGTAAACTGAAAACACCATGCATACAAATATTCACTTACATATAACAGAGTAATGCATCGGGGAGTGGAGGGGGGAATGGAATTACCACACTTACAAACCACGCAACAGTCACAGATAACTCCTTTTCATGTGAACACCTCTCCTCCTAAGCCATGAAATAAATGCTAGCTCTAACGTGGGTTTGAATCAGGACCCAGATTATAAAGGGGATGGGAATGGCTAACCGAGCACAGCTGAGAGCTCAGAGTTTCCAACATGGTCGCTTAACCCCTGTTCTTCCAAAAGAATTATACAACATTAAAAAGAAGTGCTTTTCAGCTCAGGAGTAGGAGCAATCAGTCGCTGGTGTCTTCTTCTGGCCACTTTCTGCTGTGGAAACCCCGTGACACCTAATTAAAGCATTATTGGAAACACGATCATTTACCGACATGTGCTCGAACTTTGCTCAGGAACACTAATCCGAATGTGCTACGTTCGTGCCGAATTTGAGATTGGCAAATGTTTTCCGACAAGTTCGCACATCTCTACTCACCGTATCGTACACTGCACATTGATGCCTTCCTGGACAATCTTTTTTTTTTTTTTTTTTTTTTCATGGATTCGTAACAGAATGAGTCCTGTGACCTCACTATAGGCACAGTCTCTGATCCTCAGAACGGACGGGGTCCTGAGATGCCATTTTTTTGGCGTGTTATCTGCAGCTTTCAGGTCACTTCTTGTAACTGTTTTGCAGCTTTAGAAACCTGAAGGGGTTAATAGAAGGTGAAAAACTGCAACTATGAACAGTGAGCTGTTTTCCATTTTTGTGTATTATGGTCCAACTTTTGCACTTTTCGGATTCATTACAGGACATGTCCACCTGAAAAGACACGGTGTGCACATGTCCTTACGCTATACCAACATCACTGCTCCTGTGTCTTGTTTTCCCATGGTATTTTGTATGATTCTTCATCAGCTGATCTTCCTTCCATTTAGGATCCTGGCAGATACAATCGGTATAATTATCTTCTAGAAAATTTACTTTAAACTTTAACGAATGGCTACGGACAAGATGGAGAAGATATTACACCTCACCCTAGAGATCCTCTTCCGGCTTACTGGAGAGGTGAGAGATTCTGATGATGTCACATTACATCATTCTTATCTATGGGAATAACAGATGGACAGAACTGGAGAGGTGAGGGCTCTGGAAATGTCTGTAGTGAGATTTATTAATGTGTCTCTCCATAACCAGGATTACACAGTAGTGAAGAAGACCTCTAGTGATCGCTGTCAGGACCCTGTGTCTGAGGGATGGGGAAGACCCCTGAGCCCTATCACGGGGCCTCCACCTCACCCCCTGATACATGAGGACATCAATCAACAGAAGATCCTAGAACTCACCTATAAGATGATTGAGCTGCTGACTGGAGAGGTGACACTGCTGGGAATGCTGGGACATTATACAGTAACACTATGAAGGGATTGGGGGGATGACTGTATCGTTGTATGTGTCAGGTTCCTATAAGGTGTCAGGATGTCGCCATCTATTTCTCCATGGAGGAGTGGGGGTATTTAGAAGTACACAAAGATCTGTACAGGGACGTCATGATGGAGGTTCCCCAGCCCCTCACATCACCAGGTAATAGACAGGACTAAATACACACGGCCTATAATTATCTGTATGTAAAGAATGAATTCAGTCCCTGTATGTGTTTCCTCATCCAGATCGATCCAGTAAGAGGACAACACCAGAGAGATGTCCCCGTCCTCTTCTTCCACAGGACTGTAAACAAGAAGATCCCAATGCTCCTCAGGATCATCAGGTAGATGGAGAGAAGGTGTAGACGGCTGTGAAGGTCTTGTGCTCAGTCTTGTTTTATCCACCAGTATTATATGTTTTATACTTGTGTAATGAGAGCGGTGGAGATGGCAGGATTAGAGCTGATCATAGATGGGACTTCTCCATCTGTCGGTGACTTTTACAATATTTGTTTCAGGGTGAAGATCTGACCCATATTAATACTACAGAGACATATGTGAGGGGTGATGAGCGGTGTAAAGAGGAGATTCCTACAGATGACTACCCAGGTGAGTAGTAACCACTAAATGCAGAGAAGTCACATATTCTGCTGTAATTACACACGTGGTCAAAATTGTTGGTACCCCTCGTTTAATTGCAGAAAAACACAGAATGGTCACAGAAATAGCTTGAATCTGACAAAAGTAATAAATAAAAAAATCTGTCAGGCTGCTGCAGTGCAGATGGGTGCAGGCTCCACTAGATGGTAATACAGTCATGGCCAAAAGTTTTGAGAATGACACAAATATTATATTTTCACATGATCTGCTGCCCTCAGGTTTTTATGTGTGTTTGTCACATGGTTTTTATCACATACAGAAATATAATTGCAATCATATTATGAGTAACAAAAGGTTATATTGACAGTTAGAATGAGTTAATGCAGCAAGTCAATATTTGCAGTGTTGACCCTTCTTCTTCAGGACCTCTGCAATTCTCCCTGACATGCTCTCAATCAACTTCGGGATCAAATCCTGACTGATAGCAGTCCATTCTTGCAAAATCAATGCTTTTATTTTGTCTGAATTTGAAGGTTTTTGTTTGTCCACCCGTCTCTTGATGATTGACCACAAGTTCTCAATGGGATTAAGATCTGGGGAGTTTCCAGGCCATGGTCCCAAAATCTCTATGTTCTGTTCCCTGAGCCATTTAGTTATCACCTTTGCTTTATGGCAAGGTGCTCCATCATGTTGAAAAAGGCATTGTTGATCGCCAAACTGCTCTTGGACGGTTGGGAGAAGTTGCTCTTGGAGGACATTCTGGTACCATTCTTTATTCATGGCTGTGTTTTTAGGCAAGACTGAGAGAGAGCCCATTCCCTTGGCTGAGAAGCAACCCCACACATGAATGGTTTCAGGATGCTTGACAGTTGGCATGAGACAAGACTGGTGGTAGCGCTCACCTGGTCTTCTCCGAATAAGCTTTCCAGATGTCCCAAACAATCGAAAAGGGGATTCATGAGAGAAAATGACTTTACCCCAGTCCCCAGCAGTCCACTCCCTGTACCTCTTGCAGAATATCAGTCTGTCCATGATGTTTTTTCTGGAGAGAAGTGGCTTCTTTGCTGCCCTCCTTGAAACCAGGCCTTGCTCCAAGAGTCTCCGCCTCACAGTGCATGCAGATGCACTCACACCTGCCTGCTGCCATTCCTGAGCAAGCTCTGCACTGCTGGTAGCCCGATCCCGCAGCTGAAACACTTTTAAGAGACGGTCCTGGCGCTTGCTGGTCTTTCTTGGGCACCCTGGAGCCTTTTTGGCAACAAGGGAACCTCTCTCCTTGAAGTTCTTGATGATGCGATAGATTGTTGACTGAGGTGCAATCTTTCTAGCTGCGATACTCTTCCCTGTTAGGCCATTTTTGTGCAGTGCAATGATGACTGCACGTGTTTCTTTAGAGATAACCATGGTTAACAGAAGAGAAACAATGATGCCAAGCACCAGCCTCCTTTTAAAGTGTCCAGTGGTGTCATTCTTACTTAATCATGACAGATTGATCTCCAGCCCTGTCCTCATCAACACCCACACCTGTGTTAATGGAGCAATCACTGAAACGATGTTAGCTGGTCCTTTTAAGGCAGGGCTGCAATGATGTTGAAATGTGTTTTGGGGGATAAAGTTCATTTTCTAGGCAAATATTGACTTTGCAAATAATTGCTGTTAAGCTGATCACTCTTTATAACATTCTGGAGTATATGCAAATTGCCATTAGAAAAAATGAAGCAGTAGACTTTGTAAAAAATAATATTTGTGTCATTCTCAAAACTTTTGGCCATGACTGTAGAGTGGAAGCAGAACTGCACCTACACAGAGCAGACTTGCAGTGCAGCACCCCGGTTACCACAGGTGGCAGCAGAGTAATCAAAACAGTCCCAGTTAAGGCCTCTTTCACACTTCAGTTTATTTTCATCAGTTACAATCTGCCAAAAAGGCAGACAAGCGGATCCGTTCTGAGCGGATGGCACAGGATCCGTTTTTAGACTGATCCTGAAAATGAGAAAATTTAAAGGAAACGCTGGAGAGAGAGAGAGAGAGAGATTTTTTTTTTTTTTTTTTTTTTGTCCGGCACCCAGACAGAATTTGGGGTTAATTCAGTGTCTGGAGGATCCGCCGGCAAAAAAAAACGTTACAAGCTCCGTTTGGAAATCTTTGAGGATGTTGACGGACACTAACATTGTGGCGGATCCTCAAAAAAACGGATGCAACGGACGGCAATCAGTCAGGATCCGCCAATAATGAAAGAGAATGGGGAAAAAAAGGATCCGCAAAGAAAAATGGCGGATCTGTTTTTTTTCAAAATTGGCGGAACTTGACTGATTGTCAAAAACGGAAGTGTGAAAGAGGCCTTAGCAACACACTATAACACAGTACCAAACGGAATGAGCAAACACAGGGTCAGAGGCAAGCCGAGAACGTCAGGAGCAGATAAGCCAAAAGGACAAAAAACAGAAGCACGTCCGGATATAAGCCAAGTCAAAGCCGAGAGGTCAATACACGAAAGGGGAACACGGAGTCAAAATGGGAATGATGGGGGAAACAGAGACACGGGTTCAGACAACACACACAGCAGGACAAATCAGAGTCGACTTACAGCAGCACTAGGCAAAAGACTATCAACTACACCGCCTGCAGTAAGCGGTGATAAATAGCCAACCTGAACCCAGACTGAGGCTGAGCAAGGTTAACCCTTGACATGACCGGACCTGGGAAAAGGGAAGGCAGGGCTCAAAACCCGGTCTGAATCATGACAAAATCTATGAACATGAACAAATGAAAGTCAGACATAGCTTTTCAGCCATGCTTCCACAGAGTTTTAAAAAAAAAAAATAATAAAAATCATGATATAGGCCTGGACAGAAATGATGGTACCCCTTAAAATGTGAGAAAATGGACATGTTAAATCGCGATGTGTCCACTACTTAGCATTACAGGTGTCTACAATCTTGGAATCAGTGAGTGGCCTGTATAGAGGCTACAGATACTCACTGTGCTGTTTGGTGACATGGTGTGTATCACACTCAATTTGGACAAGAGGAAGCGAAGGAAATATTTGTCTCAGGAGATTAGAAAAAAAATTATAGGGGGGAGGAGCTAGTCAGCTATGTGAGAGGCAGCAGAACTCAGGAGCTCCTGTTAATTTATCCTGTTGCAGTACTCCATCCTGAGCCTTGAGGGGTCTGGACAGCTTTTTCTATACCTCTGGAGCCCGCGGTGCCGGTGGACAGTGACCAGGAGGTGTACAGCTGAGAACTATGAGAAAATCATGGCCTGGAAGAGGAGTGGAGGAGGAAGCTCAAAATGGTGCCACACTGCTGTGTAGGCCGACAGCCGGGAGGCATGAAGAGGAGAGACGGCGAGAGACAGCTGCAAAGCTACAGAGGTAAGCGCGGTTCCCGGCCAGGGGCTCTTCCAAACAGCCCCAGCAAGCAAAGATTGGATCAGGGTGAGATGCAGCCCGAAATCTCCCCCCGGATGGAGGTGGATGGCCCCCAGAATGTGCAAGGGGCAGGGGGAACCATAGTGACACAGGCTGAGGAGCAGATGCAGGATCCTGCACACATGGTCACTTTATCACAGACTGCTAATCCTCCCACCCTCACTGTTGTCCTGAATGCTGTATCACAGGGCAATGCAGCACTGGCCCTACAAATGAGGAACTTTAAGGATGAGATGAGGAATATCAGGCAAGATATTAGATCATTAACTGATGGAACTACTGAGCTGGAAGAAAGACAAAACGATGTGGGAGATGTATTGTGGCCCGTGAGAACACGAGTGGAACAGTACGGCGGAATGATAGAGGCAATTAGAGCCAAACAAACAAGATGATTTGGAAAACTGGATGTACCGCAATAATATACGAATAGTGGGGGTCCCTGAGAAGGCAGAAGGAAATAAAGCCGTGGAATATTTTGAGACTTGGATTCGGCAGTCAGTTGGGAATAATGTTTCGTCCCTATTGTTTGCAATAGAAAGAGCCCATAGGGTCCCCACCAAACCCCAGGTCCCAGGGGCGCAACTGCGCACTGTCTTGATTCGAATCCTTCACTATAGGGACAGAGGTGCCATCCTGAGAGAGGCCAGGGACAAGACGGATCTAATAGATGGCCAACAGATCTCTTTGTACCCGGACTTTTCCATTGAGGTCCAGAATAAGAGTTGGCAATTCCAAGATGTTAAACACCGGCTGCGCTCCTTAAAAGTGCCTTATTCGATGCTATACCCAGCTAAGCTACGAGTGGTAGCCATGGACTCTACCCGCGCTGGATTGGCTGGACAAAAATGAGAAAAGAATACGTCAGTTGGCAACCTAAGTTTATTTATCTTCTGCTCATGGACTACTGTGTGTTAGTTGAACTCTGCTGAATGTCTTTTTTGCATTTTTCATGATATCCCCCTCTGGATTGACTGTTGGTGGAGAGTAGATGGAGCTCCCCTTTTACACTGCTGGATATTTTTGGCCTGCTCTGGTGGTGCGCTCGGGCTCTGGAAATTTTTTTTTTTTTTTTTCTCTTCCATTCCGTCCATCAATATTCGAAAATACCCAGATGATCTGTAACGAAGACTCCTGTAATATATGGAGCAAATAGGGAAGGCTGTTATGATGAGTCACCGAAGGAGGAATAAACAAAATACCAGCTAAGTCCAGAAAAACCAGAGAGGTTGGCAGCTATTGGATCGCAGACCCCTGAACCTATCCACAACAACTAGCAGTAGCCGTGGGGGGTTCCTACGGTGCCCTAGACCCCTCGATCACAGCCGGAGAACTATATAGCCTAAAGACAGAAAGGGGAAAAACTAAACTGCCCCAGAGCAGACCCCAAAGCAATAGGCAGCCCCCAACATATAATGACGGTGAAGCAAGATGAAAACACTAACACAGATAGAAAGATAGGTTGAGCAAATGATGGGGCCCAAGCTAACTACATAGGACAGGATAGGAAAGCTGCTGTCTGCCATCCGCAAAAACCCTATCAAAATGAGCCAACCGACTGATAGGAAAAACAGGCCCTGAAGTCGCTAGGCTTCAAAAGACTATATCAGCACCCAGGTATATTCTGAAGACAGAGCAAAATATCAACAGATCAGAGACAAAAATGGAACTCCGCTCACCCCCGGCCGGGGATGGCAGAACTCCCAAAAAACAAGGCAAAACAACAACAAAACTGAAGAGTACAAAGCAGAGCAGAAAAACTTAGCTTTGAGATGCAGGAATCAGACTGGTCTCCAATAATCCAGCAGGAAAATCAGCCAGGAAGAAGGGCGTCGGTAGCCTTATATCCAGTCCTCAATTCCAGCCACCCAGTCATCATCTATCTGCCCAGGTGTTTGGTAATCAGTCTCACTACCTTCCTTCACTAGAGGAGGGAGTTCATCAGACCTCAATGGTGAAGGGAAAAATGAACTCACAACAGAAGGCGGTATAGAGAGGGTTTGCTTATCATTGCTTCTGGTTGGTGGCAGTGGTGAGCTGCTAACAACGCCACTTTTTTCTGGAGAGCTGGACTTGCGGTGAGCCAAGAAAGGGACTCCCCGCCTCTAGTATTATGTTTGGACTGAGACTTGGGTTTGTTGGGGGGGAGGGGTGAGTTAGGTATTGTTACTATTTTCTCTCAATTGTCTCTTGGTGTGTGGGGCTATTGCAGCTAGATGTTTGCATGAAATGTTTCCTCATGATGCTCCGCTGCTTATGTCTTTCTTGAATAGCTATCACGGCCCGAACTCTTAAAATACTGATGTGGAACGGCCGTGGCCTGAATGAATCAACTAAACGTAAAGCAATACTTGATTATGTAAAGACTTCCCAGACTGAAGTGATATGCCTGCAGGAAACACGCATAACCAAAGATAGACTTCTCTCTATACGTCCCCGATGGGTTGGGCAATGCTTTCATTCTACTTTCTCCACTTATTCTAGAGGTGTGAGTGTGCTGTTCCGGAAGAATACCACATTTCTGGAATCTGATTCTAAAATTGATGTGGTCTGTTTATATGCTTGAGAGGCAGGCTGAATGAGATTGAATGCTTGATTGTGGCTCTCTACGTCCCTCCTCTGTATTCTGGAATAGTGCTGCAGGAGAGTCTCTGCTGTGTAGAGAGACATCCAGGGGTCCCGATGGTGATACTGGGAGACTTTAACATAATTCATTAGATAAATCACAGGGGTTGGGGTGAACACTGGGGGGGTCGGACACCCTTTGGGAGACTGCTAGCTGAAGTGGTGCTGACGGATATACAGTCATATGATAAAATTTGGGCACCCCTATTAATGTTAACCTTTTTTCTTTATAACAATTTTGGTTTTTGCAACAGCTATTTCAGTCTCATATATTTAATAACTGATGGACTCAGTTATATTTCTGGATTCAAATGAGGTTTATTGTACTAACAGAAAATGTGCAATCTGCATTTAAACAAAATTTGACCGGTGCAAAAGTATGGGCACATCAACATAAAAGTGACATTAATATTTCGTAGATCCTCCTTTTGCAAAAATAACAGCCTCTAGTCGCTTCCTGTAGCTATTAATGAGTTCCTCGATGAAGGTATTTGTGACCATTCTTGTTTACAAAACAATTCCAGTTCAGTTAAGTTTGATGGTTGCCGAGCATGGACAGCCCGCTTCAAATCATCCTACAGATGTTCAATGATATTCAGGTCTGGGGACTGGGATGGCCATTCCAGAACATTGTAATTGTTCCTCTGCATGAATGCCTGAGTAGATTTGGAGCGGTGTTTTGGATCATTGTCTTGCTGAAATATCCATCCCCTGCGTAACGTCAACTTCGTCACTGATTCTTGCACATTATTGTCAAGAATCTGCTGATACTGAGTTGAATCCATGCGACCCTCAACTTTAACAAGATTCCCGGTGTCAGCATTGGCCACACAGCCCCAAAGCATGATGGAACCTCCACCAAATTTTACTGTGGGTAGCAAGTGTTTTTCTTGGAATGCTGTGTTTTTTAGCCTCCATGCATAACGCCTTTTTGTATGACCAAACAACTCAATCTTTGTTTCATCAGTCCACAGGACCTTCTTCCAAAATGTAACTGGCTTGTCCAAATGTGCTTTTGCATACCTCAGGCGACTCTGTTTGTGCCGTGCTTGCAAAAACGGCTTCTTTCGCATAACTCTCCCATACAGCGTTTCCTTGTGCAAAGTGCGCTGTATTGTTGACCGATGCACAGTGACACCATCTGCAGCAAGATGATGCTGCAGGTCTTTGGAGGTGGTCTGTGGATTGTCCTTGACTGTTCTCACCATTCTTCTTCTCTGCCTTTCTGATATTTTTCTTGGCCTGCCACTTCTGGGCTTAACAAGAACTGTACCTGTGTTCTTCCATTTCCTTACTATGTTCCTCACAGTGGAAACTGACAGGTTAAATCTCTGAGACAACTTTTTGTATCCATCCCCTGAAAAGCTATGTTGAATAATTTTTGTTTTCAGATCATTTGAGAGTTGTTTTGAGGAGCCCATGATGCCACTCTTCATAGGAGAATCAAATAGGAGAACTACTTGCAAGTGGCCACCTTAAATACCTTTTCTCATGATTTGATACACCTGGCTATGAAGTTCAAAGCTCAATGAGGTTACAAAACCAATTTAGTGCTTCAGGAAGTCAGTAAAAAGTAGTTGGGAGTGTTCAAATCAAGAAAATGATAAGGGTTCCCATACTTTTGCACCGGTAAAATTTTGTTTAAATGCAGATTGCACATTTTCTGTTACAATAAACCTCATTTGAATCCAGAAATATCCATCAGTTATTAGATATATGAAACTGAAATACCTGTTGCAAAAACCAAAATTGTTATAAAGAAAAAAGGTTAACATTAATAGGGGTGCCCAAACTTTAACATATGACTGACTGTATGGTGGCGAGACAATCCACAAAAGAGATTATACTCTTCCCTGTCCCTTTCCCATGGCTCTCTGTCTAGGATTGATATGGTACTGGGTAACCACAGGCAGTCCGGCTGACCAGGGGAGTAGAATACTTGCCCAGAGCTCTGTCAGACCACTCTCCCTGTTTTGGCGACCTTTGACTGGGAGAGGGGAACGTACACCATGGTCGTTTAATGCATTCTGGATACCTATCATTCTGGCGGATGCCAGGATTCCTGATCTACTTAGAGTTTTTTGCTGTTAATGAAGGCACAGCCCCAAGAGAAATAGTATAGGACACGTCTAAAGCCTATCTAAGGGGTCTGTTGATCACGGAAGTGAGCAGAGTTAAGACTAAAGGCCCTGTCACACTAAGCGAGATCGCTAGCGATTATCGCTTAAGCGTCACCGATTTTGTGACGCAGCAGCGATATTGCTAGCAATATCGCTATGTGTGATACTTACCTCCGACCGACTCCCCCGCTGGCTATCGCTGATCGCGCGAGAACGTCCTGCTGGCGCCGACGAGCGATGCGTGGACGCGGGCGGGAGGACGTCTTCATCGCCGCGTCTGACAGGTAACGACCGCCGACCGCTGGTGAGATCTGCCTGTTTGGCAGCTCACTAGCGACCATTTAGCGATGCACCAGTGATCCTGACCGGGTCGTATCGTTGTCTGGATCGCTGGTGCATTGCTAAATGTAACGGTACCCTAAGTCTAGAGCATATGTTGATCTCTTGCAGAAAGAGGTTCTCTCTGCGGAAATGCAATATTTGGAAACTCCATCAGATGCACATTTTAGTGCATTAAAGGATTCGGAAAAACAATTAGCTCAATACGGGCTTTCAAAGGCTACAAATAAGCGTTATTTTCAGCGTCAGGCTTACTATGGGGAAGGAGAGGGAACAGGACATTTGCTGGCTACCTTGCTCAGGACCCAATCTGGCTCCACGATGGTGACCGAGATAAAAAATAAAAATGGGGAACTGGTGAGGTCTTCTGTGGGAATTTTAACAGCTTTTAGAGAGTTCTTTGGGACACTGTATGATTCTCGGGTGGGTTTTTCTGATATACTTAACAATTTTCTGGGGAGTGCTAGATTACCTACCTTGTCGGAATTGGATGCTGCCATGTTGGAGGCTCCAATTAGTATGGTGGAGGCTCTAGACTTTATGGCAGGAAACAAGGCATCGGGAACTGATGGGCTACCTATGGAGGTATATAAACAGTACTCGGATATAATACTTCCACAGGTGCTGAAGGTATTCGAAGCAGCTGGGGAGGATGGTCACCTGCCCCGGTCCTTGAATGAAGCAATCATAGTAGTGATACCCAAGGGTGATAAAGATCCTTGTCTTTCAGAGTCGTACCGACCTATCTCTATTTTAAATTTCGATGTTAAGATTCTAGGAAAAATCCTGGCGATACGGCTACCTAAAGTAATAACCAGCCTTATTCATCCAGACCAAACTGGCTTTATGCCAGAAAAACGACTGCGATTAATATTCGTTGGTTATATTTAAATCTACAGATGCCATCAAACGGAAAGGAACCTAGAGCTGTTGCGTCCTTGGACGCTGCCAAGGCATTTGACAGTGTCGAATGGTCATATCTGTGGGCTATATTAGCTAAGATGGGTTTTCGTGGAAATTTTGCCTGAGTACATCTATTATACTCGAGACCGGAGGCCAGGATCAGAGTTAATGGGGAGATCTCGGATAAATTTAACATATATAGAGGCACTAGACAGAGATGCCCCCTATCTCCCTTATTATTTGCTCTAGCTTTCGAGCCCTTGGTGGTGGTAATTCGTGTGGCACCTGAAATTACGGGATTTGAATATGTGACTCTGCATGAAAAGATAGCGTTATAAGCTGATGACATGCTCCTATTCCTTGGAAACTGGCCGTCATCCCTGAAAGTAGCAATGGAGGTCTTCAACTCCTTTGCAAGGATTTCTGGCCTATTTATTAACTGGGAGAAGTCCTCGATCATGCCGGTGGGATGGGCCCCGAGAATCCCTCGGGACTAACTAGACGCTTAAATGTAGTCACAGAATTTAAATACTTGGGAATTCATATCCGGCATAATGTACAAGATTTTGAACGCCTAAATCTTACCCCATTGTTTGCTAAATTTCATCAAAAAGTAAAGGACTGGTGCAGGTTACCATTGAGCATGGTGGGCAGAGTAAACCTAACGAAAATGGTCCTCCTGCTACAAGCTTTGTATATTCTTCATAATGTGCCCGTCTGGATTCCTAGCCAAATTTTTTACCAATTAAATAGAGTATTCAGAGCTTATTTGGACAGGAGTGGTCCTAGAATTCGGTTGGAAGTACTACGTAGATATAAAGAGAAGGGGGGTTTAGCAGTTCATAATCCATTTCTTTACTATCTCTTGGCACAATTGCAGCATTTCAGAGGATGGGGAAGAGGACTCAACTCTACGAAGTTCCTCGGGGAATATGCTAGCATGTGTAGTAGGAAATGACATGCTGATACAGTCGTTGGATTCGGGGCGGTTTCGTCAGGGCCTGGCTCTCAATATTCCGACAATGAACTGGTGTGGAATACGGCCAAGAAACTACTTGGTATACATGGGGTTACGAGACATGCCCTAATCTGGAGAAACTCGACTTGTGCAGCGCTCAATAAATTAGAGGGCTTTGAGCTGTGGGAGAGGAAAGGCCTTAACTTAATATTGCAACTTTATTCGGACGGGGAACTTCGATCTTTTGAAGATCTCAAACCTTTTCCATTCCTAATGCAAGATTTTTTTCAATGTTTGCAGCTAAGGCATGCCTGTGAAACACAACATCACTTCACCCCGCTTAATAAATGTGATAGAACCCCTTTGTTGGATAGAATAGTGATGAGAGGGGGATCAAGAGGTAATGTATCCATGATATATGCAGAGATGTCCGAAAAGAGTGGCAAATCTGGAAGCTTTGAAGTCTAAATGGCAGGCTAATGTGGGAGACTTCACAGACGATGATTAGGAAGATATATTGCAAGAAGTCATGAAAGTGTCGGTTAGTGAGGCACAGAGAGTTTCACATCTTTTTTGCTTCACCTGGTATATCGAACCGCTGTACGCTTGTTAAGATAGGGTTATGCTAGAGAGGCTAATTTTTGGAAATGTGGTATGCCTAATGCAGACTTGATTCACCTAACCTGGATCTGTCCCTGGCTATGTTGATTTTGGGGAGATGTGGTTGATTTACTTATTAATGTTTATCAATGTCCTATGGTTTTGGACCCTAAAATGGCCCTTTTGGGTCAGGTGGCGAACTTGCCACTTTCGGAGGGGCACCAGTTGGCAATTTCACGTATACTATATCAAGCTCGCAAGAGGGTGGTGGCTCATTGGAGGGGATCCTCTGTACCTACAATCATGGAGGTCACTAATGCAGTCAATAATACTATTGTTATGGAAAAGTATGTATATCAAAAGTGACGGACAATTAAGAAGTGGGAAGATATGTGGGCGCCCTGGTTGGATACTCCTGAGTTGGCACCTTCTTCTTTAACATGGTTGAGAGTGCTTAGGAGGATGTAATAAGATCCTTAGATCAACATTACACTTTGGTGAATGCTACTGCAGAGGTGGCTCTTGAGGATATGCTAACAGCCCGGGATTTGGAACTGACATTACAGGCGTTAAGGACCGTTTAGAAATTTGATCATCTGCAATGGAGAATTGTGGCCGTGAGGAGGCTAAATACACTAGGGGAGAGAGAGAGGCTTTTGTTGGGTGGGGGGTGGGACTATGGGGAACTCTATGGGTTTCTAGATTGTTTATGTAATATGCTGTTCAGGAATTATCCTGTGTTTGATGTGTCTTCTAGATTTTGAGAATGTTCAATAAAAATTTACCTGATCAAAAAAAAAAAGAAAATTATAGACAAACATGGTAAAGGTTATAATATAAGACCATTTCCAAACAGCTTGATGTTCCTGTGATTACAGTTGCACATATTATTCAGAAATTTAAGATCCATGACACTGTAGCCAACCTCCCTGGACGTGGCTGCAGGAGGAAAATTGATGACAAATCAAAGAGATGCATAATATGAATGGTAAAAAATGAGCCCAGAAAAACTACTAAAGAGTATAGGTGAACTTCAATCTCAAGGGACATCAGTGTCAGATCGCACCATCCGCCGTTGTATGAACCAAAGTAGACTTCATGGGAGATGAACAAGGAGGACACCATTGTTCAAAAAAAATAATAAAAAAGCCAGACTGGAATTTGCCAAACTACATGTTGACAAGCCACAAAGCTTCTGGGAGAATGTCCTATGGACAGATGAGACAAATATGGAACTTTTTGGCAAGGCACATCAGCTCTATGTTCACAGACAGAAAAATGAAGCATATCAAGAAAACAACACTATCCCCAATGTGAAACATGGAGGAGGCTCTGTTATGTTCTGGGGCTGTTTTGCTGCATCTAGCACAGGGTGTCTTCAATCTGTGCAGGGTACAATGAAATCTCAAGACTATCAAGAGATTCAAAAGAGAAATGTGCTGCCCAGGGTCAGAAAGCTTGGTCTCAGTCGCTGGTCATGGATCTTGCAACAGGATATTGACCCAAAACACACAGCTAAAAAACCCCAAGAATGGCTAAGAGGAATACTTTGGATTATTCTGAAGTGGCCTCATATGAGACCTGACCTAATTCCTATTGAGCATCTTTAGAAAGAGCTGAAATATGCCATCTGAAAAAGCAACCTTCAAACACGAGACAACTGGAGCAGTTTGTTTCTGAGAAGTGGGCCAAAATACCTTTCAAGAGGTGCAGAATGTTCATTGGCAGTTACAGGAATCGTTTGATTGCAGTGATTGCCTCAAAGGTTGTGCAACAAAAGATTAAGTTAAGGGACCATCATTTCTGTCCAGGACTATTTGATGAGTTTTATTTATTTTTTTTAAATTCTGTGGAAGCATGGTTGAAAAGCAATGTCTGACTCTCATTTGTTCATTTTCATAGATTTACTTTTGTTAGATTCAAGTTATTTCTGTGACCATTGTGGGTTTTTCTTTCATTAAACGAGGGGTGCTAACAATTTTGACCAAGTGTGTATATGTTGAATTTCTACCGGCTGTACTGGTCCTGGAAGGACAGTCAAGTGAGAAGCCAAACCATTTTGAGGTCAACAAGAAATATGTAGGCAGATCAGGAAAGGATTGAGAAGTAGGATCCGGTAATAATCTATTTTAAACCGGGTAACAAATTCAGTTTCCCACAAACTTTTTATGTTTGCAGATGATATACTACTTCTCATCAACACCACACACATCTTTGCAAGCCCTACTTCAATCCCTTAGTACACCATGAATCCCTATATCCCATATCCCTTCCTACTACTATTGTTTCACAGCTCCAATATGACTTTCCATTTCAATGGGCTACTAACCACCTGGATTACTTGCAAGTGTAATTGACAGCCAATCTAGACTCCCATTTTGCAGCCAATTATCCTCAAATGCTCCACAAACTTCGCTTGCTAGTCCAGTCATGGGAGAAGTTACATCTCTCCTGGCTCGCGTGCACTTAAAATGACTATACTTATGAAATTACTCAACTTATTTCGAGTTTTGCCAGTTCCTGTTCCTTTGCACTACCTCAAAATAGCCCAATAATTAGTTAACACTTTTGTCTGGAGGGTTGGCCTTCCCAGGGTTAATAGAGCTACCCTCTATCGTCATTGTTTCAAAGGAGGCCTGGGAGTTCCCAATCTTTCTAAATGTTATCAAGCGCTCAATTAGGTAGCCTTATACCATGCCTATTCAGAACCTCCCCTGTGGCTTTCTCTAGTGGCTCCTGAATGTCACACGGGTACCCTCGATGCATTATTATGGATCCTCCCAGCTCAACATAGGCAAGTCTCGAATCCTATTATAACACACTCTCTTAAGATTTGGGACTCACTGAAATATTCCTCACAGCTAATCTCGCCATTCTTGCCCCTCGCCCCCCTTTGGGGTAATCTTCAGTTTTCCCCAGGTATGGAGTCCCTTAGGAACTTCCATTTATGGGTCACTGCAGGGATAACTGGAGTCCACCATCTCTTTAACGTTAAAAGGATAATCCCATTCTCAGTCCTGGGAGAAAAATATAATTCACCTTCTCCCGGAGAGGTGTTTCGTTATTTGCAACTTGAAAACTTGGTCACTTCATCATTAATGAAAAAAACTTTACTCCTCCTTATACCTTTGCTCCCTTTGAACAAAGATGCCATCAAAATCCACACGCATCGGGGATTATATCACTTCTCTACTCGCATATCAACTCCTCCTCACATAGGCTCTGTTTAAACTACATTTCTCACTGGGAGTCCACTTTTTCTGATTCAGAGTGGTCCCAAGTTTGGTCCTCCTCTACTGGAGGAATATTAGATGCCCCAATGCTGGAAACCAATTATAAGGTGATGACCAGGTGGTACCTTACCCCAGCCAGAGTGGCTAAGGCAGTTGCTAACTACTCCAGTTGCTTTAGAGGGTGTAAAGGGGTACGTCTGCCCAACGATCGGATCTGACGTTTCGTGACAGGACTGACGGTGACCTGATTGATAACACTGCTGAAGTATTCACACGGTTAGTGGGTAACTCGAAGGATTACTCGACAGGCCGGGGTGACTCAGACTCTGGGGGTGACTGTGGCTCTGAGAGAGAAAGAGAGCACAGAATAGAAGGGCTAGAGAAGGAAGTCTCTGAGATCAGAGGTCACCTGTCAACGTGGCAAAACGTGAACTAGATGCTTAGGGAAGAGATGGACGAACTCAGAGGAGTAGTAAAAGGTATTCTGTGGGAGAAGAGCTTGGATGAAGACTTACAGCAGCCGAGCACGAGTGATAACGAGACGGAACTGCCAGTGTCCATCTTGGCAAAGGGTCGTGAGGAGGTAAAGTCTCAGGAAGTTTGTGAGCTAAGAACTGAAGAAGACAGTCACCCGGTTGGGTCAACTGTAGTGAGGGAAGTGTCCGTGATAAAGCCAGAGCCTCCAGTCCAGGAAGAGAGCAAGACCATGACCTTCAAGTCTGTGATTGCTGTACCAGAAGACATGCAAGAAGCCTGTGCTGAGGAAGGTGTGCATGAGGCTTTCAAAGAGGCGATCAAAGTGTGTAAGTTGCACTGGGCACCTGAGACTCGGCAGTTGGTGATAATATCAGCCAGAGAAGATCCATCAAACCGAGTAGCTGTCCTGAAAGAAATGCATCTGCAATGTCTTCACGCCAAAGAGCTGGTTAGGCGGAGTAATATGAAATCTGCTCGACGCCTAGAGTTAGCAAGGGAGGCTATGGATCGGCTGGGTTTGCAGAAAGATGTGATTCCAGTACCCAAAGGTCTGATTGGAAGACTCGGGAAGGTAATGCAAGACCTTGTGAATATTTCCGGTGTGGTGAGGGTGAGGATCCTGTTGTGAGTTCATTTTCCCCTTCACCGTTGATGTCTGATGAACTCCCTCTGCTGGTGAAGAGAGGTAGTGAAATTGATTGGGTTGAGAAGAACCTGTCATCTGAACAGGTGGCGCCTGATTGGACACCCGGAATCACTGAGTGGCTATAAGTCAGCCGACGCCCTACAGGGGTGCTGGTGATCCTTTCTGCTCTGAGTTCTTGCAACCAGTTAGTCCTGTCTACTGAAATCTAAGTTTTTGCTCTCTTATTTTTCCATGAGATTTTGTCTGTTTGCTTCATGTTTTGTGTTCAGCCTGCCTTTGTTGGGACGGGCTGAGCTCCATTTTTGTCTCTGATCAGTTTATCTCTTTGCTCTGTTTTCAGAATATACCTGAGTGCTGATATAGTGATTTTGAAGTCTAGCGGCTTCAGGGCCTTTTTCCCTATCAGACGGTTGGGACATTTTTGGTAGGGTTTTTTGCGGATTGCAGCCAGCATCTTTTCTGTCCTTTCCTATTTAGTTAGTTGGGTCCCATCGTTTGCTCAACCTGTCTTTCTGTCTGTGTTTGTGTTTTCATCTGCTTTTCACCGACAATACATGTTGGGGGCTGTCTATTGCTTGGGGTCTGCTCTGGGGCAGTTTAGATTTCCCCTTTCTTTAGGCTTATTTAGTTCTCCGGCTGTGAACGAGGGGTCTAGGGCACCGTAGGAACCCCCCACGGCTACTGTTAGTTGTGGTGAATAGGATCAGGGGTCTGCAATCCGATAGCTACCAACCTCTCCGGTTTTCTGGACTTAGCTTGTATTTTTGTTTTTTCCTCCTTCGGTGACTCATTCATAACAGGATCCCTCCTGATGATGACCAGGTATCCAGTGGAGAGGGTAGGATTCCCATCGTGGTGGTTGGCTCCGTGGAAAGCCTGAGAGACTTTCGGATGCTCTTGGAGTATTGAGTGGGGTACCTGCAAGAGACTGAGCAGTTGAGGCAGGACCGTCGGCGAATCAATAAAGAGGTATGGAACACCAAGTGGCGGCCACCTTCGACCCAAGATGTAAGGACCCGAAGGGTTCCTCCAGTAAGTGACATGGCAAATGGCCGAAGAATGTCAGCAAGTGGTAGTTCGACTGGCAGGACGAAGCTGAGAGATCGTAGTTCCTGTGAGACGCTGAATGAGTCAGACTCAGGCCAGATAGTAAGCTTAACTAAGACTTATGACCATACCAACCGGGGGAAGCTGGTCGGAGAATGGAACAGACAAGGAGAGGCATGTGATGACAAAACAGTGTCTGATGATGCAGACAGACCGCGACTGGAGGGTCAAAGACAACGACCGGTATTCTGACCGCTGGGGGCGGGGGAGGCCTAACGTAGAGATGAGGTCGTATGACGGACGGAGACGGTTCTCTCGACCTGTGGGGCAAGGTGTAATGAGTGCCCGGTCTTGAGATCCTGGTGTAATGTTGTGTATTCAACCCCACAAGTTTGAACAGAGGGGGAGGTATGTGGTGTATTGACCACTGTGTCTGCTACGGGGCGGTGTATGGATGTCCTAGGAGAGAGGATGAATGGCAGAATCCTAAATGACCGTTGTGTATCTCAAGGTAGGTGGCCTTGAGATGGAGACTTATGTGTGTGTTCATCAGCAGTGATACTGCTGAGGTGCTGTCTCAATGTGTCAGGGAGAAGTCTCCAGGCAACTGGGGAGATGGGCAGGCCCAGTTACCTACAAACCCACCCAGGGGTGTGTTTAAGAGCGCTATTGTAAAGTGTGTATGAGTGGTTAAAGGACCTGCGATGAGGTCATAGCCATGTGACCCGGTGGGCGTAGCTACGGACCATATAAGGTGGCCAGGGTAGGTCACATGAGGTGAATGCAGGGACCTGGTTGGTCCATTTTGGAAGGTCCCATCTGAGAGAGATGGGGCTGCCTTCTGACAGCAAGTGAACGCTGTGTAATGGCTGCACGTGCCTGGTAATTCCTTGGAGGGAATGGACGTCTGCGACATGGAGAAGGAACCATGAGTGAACCCTGACGGGTGAGATAACTGAGGCTGAAGAGCCTGTGTATGCATGACCTGTGTGACCACAGGGATTACAGATCTGAACTCTGTCATGGACGCTATGCTGATATTATGAAGTTTGTTACTGCTGTTGGTTTATGATGCCTAATAAACCGCATGGACTATGATTGTTTTATGGAAAATCTGTGCCGGATCTGGTTTTGTGGCTGCTAAGCGAGTATCCCCTACTTGAATGACAGCGCTACCTTACACCCCCAACCATCAGCCCACTTGCCATCGCATCAGGGCAAGTGAGAAGAGCGAGATTAAGTGCCAGATTTGGCGCATCCTATGGATGAGACTTTTCTGGGGTGGCTGAGAGCTGTTTTTAGTCTAGAATGAGGCCAATATACATGGCGCCTTCCCAGGCTATTAATATCAGCCCTCAGCTGTCTGCCTAACCTTTGCTGGTTATTAATTATAAGGCGACCCAAAGTCATTTTTTTGGGTGGGTCTCCCATTATAATAACCAATAAAGGCTAAGTATACAACTGAGAGCTGATATTAATAGTCTGGAAAGCTCCATGGGTATTACCCCCTTCCCAGGCTATAAACCTCAGCCCACAGCCATCTGCTTTACCTCTGCTGGTTATGATAATTAAGCCCATGCAATTTTTTTTTTTCATATAAATAATCATTTAAATACATGTACAGTAAGCTGCACACACTGTACTAATTATGTGTGACTGATCTCTTTTTATCTATTCTATGTATATATACTGTTGGTAATCTATCTATTCTATTTGTTCTATTCTGTCGCGTCAGTGATTCTACTGTACATAGAAGATGAATTGCTGGCTTTTCATCATTATATGTGTGTGTATTTGACAGGCCTAAATGCATCTGCACTAATACAGGGTGCAGCGGACCCAAGTAAAATGGCAGCTGCACAGGTACATAAATACCAAATGAAACAGCCAGCCTACAATCAGGGTTTGGCCGTGTGGTACACCAGTGCAGAAGAAATAATCCGCATGTGGATTATTTCTTCTGCACTGGTGTACCACACGGCCAATCCCTGATTGTAGGCTGGCTGTTTCATTTGGTATTTATGCACCTGTGCAGCTGCCATTTTACTTGGGTCCGCTGCACCCTGTATTAGTGCAGATGCATTTAGGCCTGTCTGGTTTGTATCTGAATTTTTTGGAGGATTTTTTCCTCTTTTTGAGGTTTTCATGTTAGAGTAGGACTGGCAAGTGTATGGAACTTTGACGCAGTTTGCCAACTTCCATATTGTCACGGTCACGTGTGTCTGGACGCCGTGAGTACCGCAAGGCAAACCCATAAGACACCCGTGACCCTGGATACAGCGCATACAGTGAGGCGAATTTAAAAAATAAAACGTGCAGCTGGATACGCCTCCTCCAACTGGCTAATTTAGATATTACACGTTATACATACAGTAGTCTGGAAACCCCGCCTCCAATAAGGCGAATTTAAATAATAAAGGGGTAACCTGGGTAACATTAACAATAGTGGGCCCTGCAATAGGTAATAGGGAAGTGGAGACCTCCTGAACTCCCCTGAGCCAGTGTCCCTGCACTCCTAACGTTCCCTATGCCGGTTCCGCACCGGGCGACGCACAGGAACCTAAAAACCCTAGCTCGCCCTGAACCTAAACCCTCACTAGGGAATTGGTCGGTGCGGAAACTAATCCCACCACTGCCCTAAACACACGAGGGAAAATGACAATACAGGGGAAACACCACTCAGCTTTGCTCTGTTGCGTACGCTCCTAGCAACAGAGCACACCACCTGTGTGCATCTTCACCACCCGGATCCATCACCATAACTGGATCCTTCACCATAGTGCAGCCTTGGAGCAGAGTCCACCACCAGTTGCAGCTGTCCAGTAAGAGTCCCAAAGATGAGTTCAGCTCCTGCCCAAAAAGTCAAGCATGCTTGAGTCCAGCTCTCAGCAACCAAGTCCCGCATGCTGAGTGCAACTCTCTCCATAGTCGTCACTCCACCAAGCCATGCAAGCACTTCCTGCCGACACCATAAACTGTGACTCCACGCCATGCCAGCCCTTCTTGCAGACCACCTAGTTGCCACTCGTCCCCTCTGGCTGGGCTGCGCAGGACTCATGTTCAGCTCCTTCCTTCACCCAGGCTTCCTTGTGAATGACTAACACACAATATCACCAACAGTGATTGAACACACCTGGCTCCCTTTTATAGAGCCTAACACCTGATTTGTAATTAAGTGCACATTAAACCAAAGAAACTAAAGTGCACTACCGCTCACCACCACCGGGGCAACTTAGAATGAACGACACCACGTGTAATAATTCTAATGGCCACCGGGGGCAATCACATCACTTTGGCACCTAGCCAAAGGAAAAAAAGTTCACTTATCCATTTAAACTGCCAGATCCAAGCTGGATCATGACACGTATTAAGGCCTTAATATCAACCAATACCTTACATATATTGATATGTTTTTTGTGCACTTTTTTTTTTCTTTCAGGGTGCAGTTGGGCCCAAATGGTTCTGCAAACTTGTGGCCTCTGTTCTCACGGGATGCATTCTAGTTGGCACTGGGCAGCCCCCCTATATGGTGTTACTAAGAGGTTGTGAACCAGAAGCCCTGCATTCCCTGTGTGAACACTGCCACATGCGGATTATTTCTTCTGCACTGGTGTACCACACGGCCAATCCCTGATTGTAGGCTGGCTGTTTCATTTGGTATTTATGCACCTGTGCAGCTGCCATTTTACTTGGTTCCGTTGCACCCTGTATTAGTGCAGATGCATTTAGGCCTGTCTGGTTTGTATCTGAATTTTTTTGGAGGATTTTTTTCCTCTTTTTGAGGTTTTCATATGTGTGTGTATTGAAGTATGTTTCCTTGGAAAATATGTGTAATTGACAGAGTAATTTTCTGTCAAAGTTCATGCTATTCCATTGCAATACAATTTTAAAAATTACTTGCATTTGGATGTTAGTCAGATGCTAGGTGTGAAAAATAGGATTGTACTTACATGAAAATTGCATGGCATGTTCATGACCTTAGTCCTACTGTTCTGGACCGAAATCAGAACTTTTTTTCACTGTTACGTGTACAAGCTCTTAATAACTAATCCCCAGAAGCCATTGTCCCCTGTAAGCAAACAAAAACAAGACAACAATAACTCACACCTGTCCAAAGTTGAAAGAATCGAGTTATCAACGCCGTAATCCATCTGTGTGACATTTGCTCATAATAATATTCTTTATATAGCGCCAACAGATTCCGCCATGCTTTACAATTCAACAGTTCATATACAACAGTCATAACAAAGTTAACGCTAATACAATAATATATGCAAAGATATTGACGACCCTGCCCGTAAGAGCTTACAGTCTACAATGTGGTGGGAATGACCCAAAGTACAGGGGATAATTTATGATGATTATCCACCCCCAATTCCTCAAGATGGTTGGACCAAGGTTGGATGAGCTAGTCACCAGCCAATATTTGTAGTGTTTTTGGGGGTGATTTAGTTTGGAGGGTTATAAGGCAACTGCTCTTGCTGAAGAGCAGGGGAAAATGAGTCCCTGCAACGAGAGCGGGCCCATGAACGGTGCTGACCTCAGTGAGATCATCGCACTTCACCTTGAAAAAGGGTGCAATGAGTCATTCTACCCCGCTTTTCAACGTGAGTGGTTGCCGGTTATGCTGATAAGCAAATGTCGCACAGATGGATTACAGCGTGGGACACTTTGGATTCTTTCAACTTTGGACAGGTGAGGGATATTGCTGTTTTTTTCATTTTTGAAATTAGAAATGTCGTATAGTTTTCCTGATTCTCTATTTCACTTACCCCATGTCCAGGGCATTGCAGTAGCTTAGGTATCCATGGTTATGACCACTAGCAACTGACAGTCACTATATGAGTGGTAGTAACCATGGATATCTAAGCTAATGCAACGCTCTGCACATAGGGTGAGCAACATAGCGAGTCAGAAGAACTATAGTACATGTTTCCTAATATTGTTACACCCACTACATATTGGGATAGTTGATCAGAGATGGGAATACCCCTTTAAGACTCTTACATGTTTTTATAGTGTATAATTTTATCTGTTGCTATAGATAGTAATGTAATAATAAAGCTTATTTTTAGTCCTCCCTTTATTGCTTCAAACTTTTCTGTGTTTGTGTATTATGTTTGTCGATTATACTTTAGAGGTTCAGTACCATGCGATTTGTGAACAGGTGGCTCACCACTGTCTTAGGTCATAGTTTCATTATACTTTGAGTTGTATAGAATTATGTATATAGAAATTATATAAAATATAAGGCATTGATAAAGAAAAATAATAAAATCCGTTTTATTCTTGGCAGGTGACTGTGGTGTCAAACCAGATACCTATGAAAAGCATGCCATTATTCCAGCTATACCTCCAGCCCTTCAGAGCAAAAATCATTCATCGGAGCCTTTTCAATCAGTCACCTATTTGGATTCATCACAGACTGTTAAGCAAAATGAAAGCCGCAAAAGCGATGTTGAGCATCAACTAATTCCCACAGAGAAGAAACCATTTTCCTGTTCAGAATGTGGGAAATATTTTAAACGTAAATCTCTATTGCTTAGACATGAGAGAATTCACACAGGAGAAAAGCCATTTTCATGTTCACAATGTGGGAAATGTTTTAACCGTAAGTCAAATTTGGTTACACATTACAGAAGTCACACAGGGGAGATGCCATATTCATGTCCAGAATGTTCGAAATGTTTTATCCAGAAACCAGATCTTCTTAAACATCAACAAATTCACACAGGAGAGAAGCCATATTCATGTCCAGAATGTGGGAAATGTTTCAAACAGAAAGCACATTTCCTTAGGCATCAGCAAGTTCACACAGGAGAGAAGCCATATCCATGTCCAGAATGTGAGAAGTGTTTTTTCCAGAAACCAGATCATCTTAAACATCAAAGAATTCACACAGGAGAGAAGCCATATCCATGTCCAGAATGTGGGAAACGTTTCAAACAGAAAGCACATTTCCTTAGGCATCAGCAAATTCACACAGGAGAGAAGCCATATCCATGTCCAGAATGTGGGAAGTGTTTTTTCCAGAAACCAGATCTTCTTAGACATCAACGAATTCACACAGGAGAGAAGCCGTATTCATGTCCAGAATGTGGGAAATGTTTCAACCAGAAATCACATTTGCTTATGCATCAGCAAATTCACACGGGGGAGAAGCCATATTCATGTCCAGAATGTGGGAAACGTTTCAAACAGAAAGCACATTTGCTTATGCATCAGCAAATTCACACAGGAGAGAAGCCATATCCATGTCCAGAATGTGGGAAGTGTTTTATGCAGAGATCAGATCTTCTTAAACATCAAAGAATCCACACAGGAGAGAAGCCATATCCATGTCCAGAATGTGGGAAATGTTTTATGCAGAGATCAGATCTTCTTAAACATCAAAGAATCCACACAGGAGAGAAGCCATATTCATGTCCAGAATGTGGGAAATGTTTTATGCAGAGATCAGATCTTCTTAAACATCAAAGAATCCACACAGGAGAGAAGCCATATCCATGTCCAGAATGTGGGAAGTGTTTTTTCCAGAAACCAGATCTTCTTAGACATCAACGAATTCACACAGGAGAGAAGCCGTATTCATGTCCAGAATGTGGGAAATGTTTCAACCAGAAATCACATTTGCTTATGCATCAGCAAATTCACACGGGGGAGAAGCCATATTCATGTGCAGAATGTGGGAAAAGTTATAGTTTGAGATCAAAGCTTGTTGCACATCAGAGAACTCATACAGGGTAGAAACCATTTTTTATGATCAGAATGTAGGAAATGTTATTCTTGGGAATCATATCTTCATCATCTAAAAAACTCATGTAGAGTGTGAAGGAAATAAATAACAAGGGAAATCAATCAGGCAGTAGAGTTACATTTAGTTGACAAAAGGGTGAAACTGGATATACCAGTATTGTAAGCACAAAGGTGTCAATCCTGACACATTAGCTCCTGGATTCTCATCTTAGAGAGGGAGATAGGAAATATTCCTTCTAGTACAGATCATTTGCTATTGTCTGTGTAGGAAGAGACAAGTATTTGAAAGGGCACAACTTGGCTCATCCATCCAGTCATAGATCGAATTGTTTAACTAATTCCCGACTTGCGCTGTGTATATATGAGACGCCGCAGCAGCTGTGTTACCTCAAACCATCATATAGATATGGCGCTGTGATCAGCTCGATCAGTGATCTGTCATTATACAGTTGATGTCCCATCCAGGAACAATGTAAAAGAGTTTAAAAAAAAAAAAAAGTTAAATTGTAAAAATATTTTTTTAAATCGCAAAATAAAGAACAAAAAAAGAAAAAAATATTATTCCAATAAATACATTTATTTATGTTTTAAAATAAAATAAACAGTACACAAATTTGAAATCGCCCCTTCTGGAACGACCAGACCTATAAAACTGTCCCCTTCAGTGAACAACGTAAAAACAAACAAAATTAACAAGGCAAAAAAGTATGTTTTATCATCACGTTGATGAACAAAAAGTGGAAAACTATGCGGTGGAAAAAAAAGCAACCTACATCAAAAACAAAACGTCATACGGGTCGATCAGCAGAAAAATAAAAAAGCTATTGCTCTCATAATAAAGCGATTCATTTTTTGAATAAAATTCACTGCTCAAAAAAAATAAAGGGAACCCTGGACACTCTTACTGAGCAGACACATGGATGTTAGTGACCATCCTATCATATCTAACTGTTGTTTATGCCATTTGCACAACAGCAGGAGAAATTGAATCACGATCAGTGTTGATTTCACAGAAGTGTGACTGACTTGGAGTTAATTTTTGTTGTTTAAGGGTTCCCTTTATTTTTTTTAGCAGTATAGTTTTAATTGTGTAAAAGCACTAAAACATAAAAAAATATAAATGAGGTATCGCTGTAATAGTACTGATCCGAAGAATAAAACTGCCTTATCCGTTTTACTACTTGCAGAACAGCATAAAAAAAAAAAAATAGGAGTAACTTTTTTTCATTGTGCCTCCCAAAAATCGAAATAGAAAGTGATCAAAAAATGTAATGTGTCCGAAAATTATACCAGTAAGGCTATGTGCACACGTAATGGAACTCTTGCGGAAATTACCGCGAGAATTCTGGAATTCCATTCCGCGGGAAAATCGCATTTTAAATTCCCACGATTTTCCCGTGGAAAAACTAGCATTTTGCAAGCGTAATTAGCTTGCAGAATGCTAGCGTTTTCCAAGTGATCTGTAGCATCGCTTGGAGAACTGATTGACAGGTTGGTCACACTCGTCAAACACAGAGGCGGGAAGGCTGCGCGGGACGCCGGAAGGTGAGAATAACAATATTTTTTTATTTTAAATTCTATTTTTTACAGGGATATGGTACCCAAAGCCCGGAGGACAGTCTCCTCTCCTCCGGACCGTGGGTACCATCCGCAATTGTTCTGCTTACTTTCCGCATGTTGTGCACAGCCACATGCGGGAAGTAAGCGGAACAATACATTCCTATGGGTGCGGGATCGCCGCGATACCGCAAAATTAATGAGCATGCTGCGTTTTTTACCGCAAAGCGATTCCGCCGCGGTAAAAACCGCAGCACTAGCACAGCATTGCGGAATCCCATAGGAATGCATGGGATGCTTATTTTTCGCGGCGAAATCGCGCGGTTAAAACCGCCGCGGAAACGCGGAAAAAAACGCCACGTGTAAACTCAGCCTTAATGTCAACTCGGCCTGCAAAAAACAAGCCCTCACATGACTCTGCCAGCACAACTATGGAAAAATTATATCTCTCAAATTATGGCGATGCAGTTTTTGCAATAAAAAGCGTCTCTCAGTGTGTGACAGCAGCCAAACCTAACAAAATGTATAATTCTGGTGTGACGACACAGCATTTTACCTTCATTATCCACACGTCTATTTTCTGGAAGTGTAACGAATGGAAGCAGAGGCACAGGTGATGAAGTTCACATTCGTTTTTTATTTCTTGAGTGGGACCTCGGTCCGGGGGGCTCCGAAGGGGGCGTAACTAGTGAGCCCCAGGTATCTGTAGTAAGATCCCTCGAACAGGACCAGAGTGGAATGCCTGGTACTACCTCCAGATATACCCCGGACAAGTGGCAGCTGTCCCAGCAGGACAAACGGGTCAACAGATATTACAGATATGGTGGAGCTGACCGGCGGACACCGGGTATATGAGAAGCTGGCTCTGACGAGGACAGTCAGGTTCCCGCTAGATGGAAGGAAGCTAGCTACAGCAACTTGAGCGTTGTCCATGAGTTCGGATGGCGAGTGGCGGAACGGGATGGCACTTGAGTGTTTAGGTACAGATGTTGTAATGATACTATGAAAATGCTCATAATCAAAGTACCCTTGTAGAAAAGTTCCATAGCTGTGCAGACACAAGCTGTGGGTTTCTGACCCCCCCCCACCTTCCCCCCCCTGTCACGGCTGCAAGCTCTCTCTCCCTCTGCCTGCTGTATAATACAAAACCCCTCCCTCAGAAAAGTGTTAATTAGCAGAAACCAGTCCTTTGAAACGCGCTTTCCTTTGTGTGTGTGTGGATTATTAAAGATGGAATAACTCGGTCCCATTCAGTGACAGAGATATAAAAATTACATATTTAGAACCTGCAATGTTCAAGCTACACGCCAGCGCCTTCTACTAAGGTCTGGCACCAGCAGAATCCGAGAAATGGATTTCTCCTGAACAGAGTCGAATAACCACTCCATGTTTAGATTTAAGAGAAGCTAATTCCAAAACAGGATTGGTGATGGGTCTGCCGTTGTTCTGCCAGGTTTTCCGCCTGAGTTATAGAATTAATAAGGTTTTAGCCAGTGTTCAACCCTCTGAGAAAAGAGGAGGGCTGTCATGACTTAGCCCCTTCAGTGATGTCATGACCAGGGGGTATAATATAGTGTAAGCTCATAATGCAGTGGTCTTTGCCCTGAAAACCTGATACATCACAGAGCCTCTATGCATCGCCCATCCCCTGACCACATGGTCTGCCTGAAATGACTTAAGCAAATGTAACTGTTTTCTCCTTTTAATCCCTGTTATTTTGTAATCATCTGTACATATTTCTATTCTCATATTGTAATATCTTTTTATACCTTTTGTAAACACTGCCTACCTTTTTGGAGTAAAATATATAAAATTACTAGCTTTGTTTCTCCTTGCTCTATAACGTACTGTCACATCCTCTGAAGTGAATTGCACTACTAAGTTGAGTTAGCTCCATACCTGTTATTAATTAAGAAATCTCAGCTGGTGGCAGCGAAGTGTGTTCTGGGCTTGTTGGGCAAAGCTGGCAGTGACGGAGCGGGTTTTAGAAACGTGTTGCCTGGCTGCGGCTAGGAGTAGTTATAATTCCCTCGCTACAGCGTGCCTAATAGCCAGCACACATCCAGGCAGCCCGTCTGGCAGCTAATTATCCTAGGTGCAGTTCCCTGACTGACCTGAGGGGTAAGGGGGGCGCCGGAGAGCTGCAAGTTCCAAACCGGAACTGGTAAGTGGGATATACATAAATCTCTGCGGTTCATGACCAATTGGTGGCAGTGGTGGGATAACTAAATATATTCCACCTTCGATATTTGTATTTTTAATCGCAGATGTTGTCTAGGATAGCCGAATAACAGGTCACTGATATTCTGCGGAAACAAACAGTATAAGCAGAGTGCCAAACGGAATGCTATAACGGCGCAGGCAGAAAGAAACAATCGGACTTAGCAAGAGTAGATACACGTTGCTCCGGCACTCCCCCTATGGCGGAGTGGCCAGAAATAGTAATCAGTGCGCTGCCATTGGTTAATTGATATTTTCAAATAATGCACGCTGTCCCCAGAGAGAAGCAAGCGCACGTCCTAAGCATTCCCTGGAGGCCTACTGGCAGCGTGCCAGGAAATGGGGGAGAGAGAAGCAACAGCAGGACGCCGAGGGACAGACAAAACGAGGATCCTGACAGACCTCGCCAAGGTACAGGGGCAGCGTCAGGAGCAGGTGAGGGACCAGAACTGGGGGCAGCGTCAAAACCTGGTGCAGTGCCAGAACTGGGACTGGGTGAACAGTATGCCAGGGGGAATAGACTGTTATCTATATGTTGAGTTTTGAATGTATGCGTTTGTTCTTCAGTTGGTTAAGAACCATACACTGTTGTCATATTAGTCTTAAAACGTTGATTTTTATTTTGAATAGCTAATGTTTGCCTCTTATATCAGTTCCTACAACTTATTGTCTATCTTTAGAATACAATGATATAGGGTAATTGAACACTGGATTTTTACGTAATCTGTTGAATGACCATTGTGTGGGTCCTGTGGCTTGTTGACTTGCAAAAGAGGATTAAAAACTATGCAAATTAAGTAGTCAACAATGTGAGGTAACCTCATCACATCTTCCTCTTGACCTCTGGATGCTGGCTTGAGTGACAACAGTTGTGAGCTATAAAAGTGGACTATGCCTCTAACAATATACATCCAGACAGCGAAGAGATCTAAAAAAACAGAGACTCTTTACAAAACCACAGCCAGGAACACTCTACAGGATAGCTGCAAGATCATGGCTCCATCATGAGGGAAACAGATTTGACATTTTACAGGATGCCAGTTTTAGGGGACCATGGCCCCAGCTGAAAGAATAACGATCTGTTTGATTGACCATCACTGTGCCATTGATAAGTTTGGGGTAGCCAGTATTTGGACCCACTGATCACCAGAGCCCCATGTATAAGTTTGGGAAATCCAGGTTTGGCACCCACCTGTTACCTGGCTCCACTGAGATGTCCAGAGAAGCTAGGATCTGACCCTCCGGTCACCTGGCCTTGTGTTTCAATGGACTGTCAGCTTCCTAAGCTTGTTGCTACGTCCTCCTGTGCATTCCACAGGTGGGGCAGTCTGCCCTGGATGCTCTGAAGTCACAGCTGCTCTTGTCCCTGTGAGTCAGTGGAAGTGTGAGACTAATTTTACAATATTTTGGTAAATTCAAAAAGGTTTATTTTTTTTTCAGTAATGTACACTCTGCTCCCCATCTTGACTTTAAAAAACCAGAAATGTAGAAATTTTAGCAAATTTATTAAAAAAGAAAAACTGAAATCACATGGTCATAAGTATTCAAACCCTTGCTCAGTATTGAGTAGAAGCACCCTTTTGAGCTAGTACAGCCATGAGTCTTCTTGGGAATGATGCAGCAAGTTTTTCATACCTGGATTTGGGGATCCTCTGCTATTCTTCCTTGCAGATCCTCTCCAGTTCCGTCAGGTTGGATGATGAACGGTGGTTGACAGCCATTTTAAGGCCTCTCCAGAGATGCTCAATTAGGTTTAGGTCAGGGCTCTGGCTGGGCCAGTCAAGAATGGTCACAGAGTTGTTCTGAAGCCTCTCCTTTGTTATTATAGCTGTGTGCTTAGGGTCATTGTCTTGTTGGAAGGTGAACCTTCGGCCAAGTCTGAGATCCAAAGCACTCTGGAAGAGGTTTCCATCCAGAATATCTCTGTACTTGGCCGCATTCATGTTTCTTTCAATTGCAACCAGTAATCCTGTCCCTGCAACTGAAAAACACGCCCATAGCATGATGCTGCTACCACCATGTTTCATTGTTGGGATTGTATTGAGTAGGTGATGAGCAGTGCCTGGTTTTCTCCACACATACCGCTTAGAATTATCACCAAAATGTTCTTTCTTCGTCTCATCAGACCAGAGAATCTTAGTTTTCATAACCTGGGAGTCCTTCACGTGTGGATTTTTTTTTAGCAAACTCTATGCGGGTTTTCATATGTCTTTCACTGAGGATAGGCTTCCGTCGGGCCACTCTGCCATAAAGGCCCGACTGGTGAAGGTCTGCAGTGATGGTTGACTTTGTGGAACTTTCTCCCATCTCCCTACTGCATCTGTGGAGCTTAGCCACCGTCATCTTGAAGTTCTTTACCTCTCTCACCAAGGCTCGTCTCCCACGATTTCTCTGTTTTGCTGGACGGCCAGGTCTAGGAAGACTTCTGGTGGTCCTAAACTCCTTCCATTTAAGCATTATGGAGGCCACTGTGCTCTTAGGAACCTTGAGTACTGCAGACATTTTTTGTAACCTTGGCCAGATCTGTGCCTTGCACCAATCTATCTCTGGGCTCCTTGGCCAGTTCCTTTGACCTCATGATTCTCATTTGGTCTGACATGCACTGTGAGCTGTGAGGTCTTATATAGACAGGTGTGCGCCTTTACAAATCAAGTCCTATCAGTTTAAGTAAACACAGCTGGACACCAATGAAGGAATAGAACCATCTCAAGGAGGATCACAAGGGAACGGACAGCATGTGAATTAAATGAGTGTCTGAGCAAAGGGTCTGAATACTTATGACCATGTGATATTTCAGTTTTTCTTTTATAATTTGCAACTTTTTTTTCAGTTAAGATGGGGTGCAGAGTGCACATTAATGAGAAAAAAAATGAACTTTTTTGAATTTACCAAATGGCTGCAATGAAACAGAGTGAAAAATTTAAAGGGGTCTGAATACTTTCTGTACCCACTGCAATGAGGCAGATGGAGTCACTTGTGGCTTCCTATGATCTTGCGATGTCTATCTTTTTAGGGGTGCATAATAGTCCAGTCAACCACAGTTTTGTGCACCTCTGAAAAGAAGGACATCGCCAGACGGAGTCCAGAGTAACTCTGCTGCCGCATTATAATGAATAACTTGGAGGTCTCACCTGAATCCTGTCACTCAGCTTTTTAGATGTAAGCGCTCAGCGTAGAGCTCCAGATAAATGTCATCTCAAATGTTATGGAAAATGTTTCCTACAAAAGCTTCAAATCAATCCACAAAAAAAAGCAAGTCCCCACTCAGGTCCATCACCTGTCAATGGAAATATAGGTGGCTTCCACGATACTGGTAGCACAAAGGCTCTGGAAAAGCCCTATGCCTCCTCGCCCACCAAAAGAACGTCAGCAAATTCTGCGCCCCCAAATCCAAATATCCCCTCCTTTCTGATCACCACAGTGTGTCTAAACCACATTTAACATCCACATGTTTGGCATTCCTGCAGCGATGACAGCCCACCTACTTTACAGTTGAGTGTTGTGAGGCAGTGACCAGTGTCACAGGTAGGGGTCGTTGTGTATTCTCCCCAGGAGGCGTATGGAGGCCATGAGAGTGCATTGCAGTCACAGGTGGAGTTGTGATTGCAATGCAGACTAAAAATAAATGTTAGTCTTGGGCATGCGAGTGTCCAGGGCAGAGTTGGGAAAACCTGCTCTGGGGTTTTTGTATTTGAAACAGACAGCAGGATGGTAGTCATGCAGTCTGTTTCATTCCAGGCCCAGGTTTTTCATGTTGCTGAAGGCCACACATCCCAGGTAAAATCCCTGCAGTATAGGGTTTAGGTGTATCAGGGCAAGAGTCAGTTGGTGCTTGTTAGTGTGTAGAACAGTCGGCTTTGCAGAGCTCCACCTGTGTGAGGCAGTATAGGCCAACGGAGCCAAATGGCCAAGGTAGCTGAATTGTCTGGCACACACAGCCTACTCAGCGATGCAGTCGTCCAAAGCAACAGGTCTCGGAGGTGAACTGTCTTGTGCCCGGCGGTGAACCAGAGGTAGACTGTCCTGTGCCCAAAGGAGGTGGATTAGCATGTTTAATGGCTGCAAACTGGAGGGTATGGTTCCTGGCTACGATCTGGAGGATGCTGGGTACTATGTAGTGCTTGTGTGAATTGGACATGTAATGCTGTGAAGTAATGCATTAAAGATACTTTTGTGTTGGAGCTTTGTTGGGTCACTGCCTCATCACTGCACAGCATGCTACCGCGGTGTAGGGGAGGTGGACTGACGTACGGACCTGTCTGCAGTGGGAAGGTAAAGGCATAGTGTGCTTTAGGTGGACTGTTGCATTTATAGATGGGAGACAGCTGAAATAGTGGAGATGGGTGCAATACTACAGTTTGGCCACAAGATGGTAGTAGAGAGAGTTGTGAGAAATAGACTTAACATCAGCTTATGACTACGAAACCGCACAGTCATGGGGGCGGGGTTACAGGAACTCTGCAAGGAATCCTCAAGGAGGGGGATAAAAATCAGAGAGTTCTAGAAGGGGTCAGTCAGTCCAGGGAGAGGAGCTGAGGAGAAGAGTAGACCTGAGGAAGAGAAGTACAGTGGTGAAGCTCCAGTAGGGACTGACATGAGACAGTCGGGGGGGTGGCCCTGACAAGAGAAGCCGCAGACTGAGAGAGCCTGGGGGTACCTCAAGATGGATGGACTCTGGCAGGCGAAGCGCTGTAGTGGTAGGCCTAGGGCAGCTGCAGTGAAAGAGCCGCGAGGGCCGTCATACAGAAGTAAGGAGGAAGCGAAGGTACCCGGGCCTGTGTGCGGAGAGTGTCTAGCTGCTGCTGTATGTTGCTGCGGTCATCAAGAGGACGGGCAATAAAGAGGACCTGTTGGACGCACTTCAGTCTCCGTCTCAGTCTGTTCGCGGCGGTAAGAGGACCACCCCCCAGCCGGTCACCTACCTACATTGGCACTAGATATGCTGGAGAATGTGGACAGTGTGAACTGACGCATACCCCAAAGTGTGCTGCATATCCGTGAGCAAGTCGGCATTGCTACAGCTCAAGCCTGCTGGACAAAATGGAGGAGCTTTTGAAATGGCTAATCCTCACTCAGCAGCAGCAGGCAATGCAGTTCCAGCGGCAGCAGCAAGAGGCGCTGCAGCTAAGAGACCAACAGCAGCAACAGGAGCTACAGATACAGTGGCAGCAGCAAGAAGTGCTGCGGTTGCAGAGGCAGCAACTGGAGCATCAGCGGTGTATAGAGGAGACCCCAAAAGTAAGGGGCAATCATAGGGTGTACCAGTGGTCCTTTGCAGAGTTTTGTCCCATCAGGTCTCAGGCGATTGACTTATTGCACTTGGTGGAGAAATGGCTCCAGCCTGATACTTTGACCCCGGCCCAGATGGTAGAGAGAGTGGTGGTCGAATGACTGGTGAGGGCTCTGCCGGCTGCCCAGCAGCGTTGGGTGGGGCAAGGCAACCTGAGCACTCTGGACCAGCTGGTAGGATTGATTGAGCGCTATACAGCCACTCAAGACTTTGTGCTGGAGCATGGGAAAAGTCCAAAAAAACACTGTTGGGGCTAACCAGGACCAAGCCCATGATGAGGGGGTAACCCAAAGTGAGGGTGACAAAACTCACATTTTCCCTAAGGGTATGTGCACACGCTGCGGATTCAGCCCTGCAGATCCGCAGCAGATTCTGCTGCGTTTACAGTACCATTCAAGTCTACCTATTTTCAAAAACGCTGTGCTCATGCGGATTTTTCCACAGGTTCAAATCCACAGCATGTCAATACTTTTTGCGGATCTGCAACGTTTTTACACCTGCTCCACTATAGGAAAACGCAGAGGAAATCCGCACAAAATCTGCACTAAATCCGCAGGTAAAATGCAGGTCATTTGACCTGTGGATTTAGCCAAATCCGCGCAGAAAAATCCGCAGCGTAATCCGCAGCATGTGCACATACCCTAAAGCTCCTCCAAGGTCTAGTCATGCTGCAGTTCTTAAGTGTTGGTGGTGTCAACGGCCTGAACATGTGACTGTCAACTGCCCTCTGACATCTAAACCAATGGACTGCGGGTGTACTCGCTGTGTGTCTATGTATGTCCAGCCAGTCTGTACTGCCACTACGGGCACTGATAGTGGCGAACCACAGCTGTGCCCAATATTCATCAATGGGTGCCAATTGGATGCTCTCCTGGACTCGGGGAGCATAGTGACTTTGGTCCATGGGTCCCTTGTTGCCTGGGACAACCCCAAATGATGGAAAGTGGAGGTGATGGGTATCCATGGGGAAATCCGGGAGTACCCAACCACAGAGGTTAACTTTTCCACACCACGTGGGGACATTAAACATGTGGTGGCAGTGGTAAAAACCATTCAATTTGGGACTGTGTTGGGAAGAGACTTGCCACTGTTCTGGTCCCTGTGGGAGACCAGGGTTAACCCTCCCATGGTAAATTGGCAAATATTCCGGGTTCAGAACCCAAACATCCCGAGTCAGGGATACCTGCCATAGGGGTGACCAATCTAGGGACAGAGTGTTACGCCGATAGGTTCCCCCTAGAGGTTGTGGCAGGAGAGGTCGTGGAGACCCCATTGAACCCCCGAGCTGGAAATGTCCCCTGGTAAGTTTGGGACAGCTCAGTTCCAGGGTTCCATGCAGAGATGCAGGAATAAAAAGAACTTTGGGAAATAAAGTTGAGACCCCCCAAAACTAGCCCAAATCTAAGGTTAATCAGGAAAGTGGGCATGTCAACTGCAACAGAGCAGTGGTTTTCAACCAGTGTTCCGCGGCACACTAGTGTGCCGCGACACATGGTCGGGTGTGCCGCGTGTCCGCATGGCTAATTTACATGCGATGCAAATTAGCCATGTGGAGGCAAGCAGGGCGGCGGGTCGGAGAGGCAGCAGTCCCGTGTTCCTGTGTCGCTTCCTCCCTGACACAGCAGTCAGCGGCGCGGCTGGATGACATCATCATTCAGCCCCACGGCTGCTGTGCCAGTGAGAGGAAGCTGCCGGTGAGGAGAGGTGAGGGGTGTGTGTGTGTGTGTGTGTGTGTCTAGGTGAAAGGTGTGTGTATGTGTGTGTGTGTGTAGGTGAGTTGATGGATGTGATGAGAAGCAATGATGGGAGTCATGGAGAAGGCGGTGATGGGGAGAGGGCAATGGAGAAGGCGGTGATGGGGGTGATAAGAAGGCGGTGGTGGGGAGAGGGCAATGATGGGGTTGTCAAAAGGGCAATAATGGGGTGGTGGGGAGAAGGAAATGATGGAGGTAGTGGAATGGGCAATTTCTACATGAAGGGGATTATGATGGGGCATATTACTACAAGAAGGTGATAATGATGGGGCATATTACTAAAAGAAGGGGATAATGATGGGGCATATTACTAAAAGAAAGGGATAATTATGTGGCTCATATACTGCAATATAAAGGGGTACAATGAGAAATACTATGGTCATGAGGCTGGAGTACAAGCGCCAGCTCATATACTATATATGGTATATGCTGATAATTATGTGGCTCATATACGTGGGACTGTATGTATGACTTTACATGGGACTGTATATATATATATATATATATATATATATATATATATACACACTCACTGGCCACTTTATTAGGTACACCATGCTAGTAACGGGTTGGACCCCCTTTTGCCTTCAGAACTGCCTCAATTCTTCGTGGCAGAGATTCAACAAGGTGCTGGAAGCATTCCTCAGAGATTTTGGACCATATTGACATGAAGGCATCACACAGTTGGCGCAGATTTGTCGGCTGCACATCCCTGATGCGAATCTCCCGTTCCACCACATCCCAAAGATGCTCTATTGGATTGAGATCTGGTGACTGAGGAGGCCATTTGAGTACAGTGAACTCATTGTCATGTTCAAGAAACCAATCTGAGATGATTCGAGCTTTATGACATGGCGCATTATCCTGCTGAAAGTAGCCATCAGATGTTGGGTACATTGTGGTCATAAAGGGATGGACATGGTCAGCAACAATACTCAGGTAGGCTGTGGCGTTGCAACGATGCTCAATTGGTACCAAGGGTCCCAAAGAGTGCCAAGAAAAAATTCCCCACACCATGACACCACCACCACCAGCCTGAACCGTTGATACAAGGCAGGATGGATCCATGCTTTCATGTTGTTTACGCCAAATTCTGACCCTACCATCCGAATGTCGCAGCAGAAATCGAGACTCATCAGACCAGGCAACGTTTTTCCAATCTTCTACTGTCCAATTTCGATGTGCTTGTGCAAATTGTAGCCTCAGTTTCCTGTTCTTAGCTGAGAGGAGTGGTACCCAGTGTGGTCTTCTGCTGCTGTAGCCCATCTGCCTCAAAGTTCGACGCACTGTGCGTTCAGAGATGCTCTTCTGCCTACCTTGGTTGTAACGGGTGGCAATTTGAGTCACTGTTGCCTTTCTATCAGCTCGAACCAGTCTGCCCATTCTCCTCTGACCTCTGGCATCAACAAGGCATTTCCGGCCACAGAACTGCCGCTCACTGGATTTTTTTTCTTTTTCGGACCATTCTCTGTAAACCCTAGAGATGGTTGTGCGTGAAAATCCCAGTAGATCAGCAGTTTCTGAAATACTCAGACCAGCCCTTCTGGCACCAACAATCATGCCACGTTCAAAGGCACTCAAATCACCTTTCTTCCCCATACTGATGCTCGGTTTGAACTGCAGGAGATTGTCTTGACCATGTCTACATGCCTAAATGCACTGAGTTGCCGCCATGTGATTGGCTGATTAGAAATTAAGTCTTAACACACAGTTGGACAGGTGTACCTAATAAAGTGGCCAGTGAGTGTATATATATGGGAATACATGGGACTGTATGTATGAGGTTACATGGGATTGTATATATGAGGGGGTTATCCTTTTTTATTTAACTTTTTTAAAATAAATAATTTATTGAAAGGACCTCTGCCAGGCATATTTCACTCTTGAGGGCTTAAAAAGCAGCTCTTGTGGTGATAAGAAGCTGATTTAAAACCCCCAAGAGTGAACTCCGTGAGAGCTGTATGTGTGGAATAATAAATGATATTTTGCCGGTCTTCAGCAGTAATGTCCTGCTTGAATTGACTCTAGTGGCGTAGCTCGTAGCACTTTGCAGCCGGCTCTATTCTACTTATAGAGAAAGCTGAGTGCTACGTCACTAGTGTCAATTCAAGCAGGAAATGCAGACCGTAGTAATATAAGTCATTATTACACACATACAGCTCTCACGAAGTTCACTCTTGGGGGTTTTAAATCGGCTTCTTATCACCACAAGAGCTGCTTTTTAAGCCCTCAAGAGTGAAATATGCCTGGCAGAGGTCCTTTAAGACTTAAAGTTTAAGTGTGGCAGATAATGTAATACTCTTCTATTTTAGTGTGTGGCTGCGCACACTATCTCAGCAGTGATGGAGAAGTATTTGAGAATGGAAAAGGCAAATGCCAAACAGGACCCTGGACACAATTCTAACCCAGATGAAGGCCCTAGTATGAGAGGTCGATAAAAGAAAAAAGACAAGACAGTGAGCTCAAGGCAATACAGTGAAAGCTATCTTTCATTTGGATTTACTTCCGCTGGGGATGCGACAGCACCAACACCACTGTGCTTGGTGTGTGGTGAGAAGCTTACCATGAATAGCGCCATGGTGCCAAGCAAGCTTAAACGCCATCTCCAAACGAAACACCCTTCCGTTCAAAACAAGCCGATGGAGTATTTTGTACGCTTACGTACAAACAATGAGAAAGGGGCAACTTTTTTGAGAAAAAGCACAAAGGTAAATGAGAGAGCCCTCAAAGCTAGCTACCTTGTTGCTGAACTCATAGCTAAATCAAAAAAGTCCCACACTGTGGCAGAAACATTAATACTGCCAGCTTGTAAAGCTATTGTAAATGAGATGCTTGGCCCTGACGCAGCCAAAGAGATAGCTAAAGTGCTTCTCTCTGATAACACAATTGCCAGACGGATTGATGACATGTCTGCGGACATTGAAACTGTTGTTTTGGAAAAGGTGCGCATCAGTAAGAAATTTGCCTTGCAACTTGATGAGTCGACGGATATCAGTGGACATTGTCAGCTGTTGGCCAATGTGCGTTTTGTGGATGGAGAAGCCATTAGAGAAAACTTCCTATTTTGCAAGGCACTGCCAGAAAAATCAACAGGAGAGGTAATATTTCAGGTCACATCAGAATATCTTGATAAAAGTGGGCTTACATGGGAAAACTGCACAGGTGTCTGCACTGATGGAGCCGCAGCCATGGTCGGGCGCATCAAAGGCTTTGTAAGTAGGGTTAAAGAAAGAAACCCAGATGTTCTTGTTACCCACTGTTTCTTGCACCGTGAGGCCCTCGTTGCAAAGACCTTACCAGCAGATCTAGCTCCTGTGTTGGATGATGTTGTGCGCATAGTGAACTTTGTGAAGACGCGACCTTTGAGATGTCGCTTATTTGCGTCTTTGTGTACAGAAATGGGAGCGGAACATAAAATCTTATTGCTCCACACGGAGGTCAGGTGGCTGTCACGCGGCAAAGTGCTGGCCCGTGTGTATGAGTTGCGAGAGGAACTTAAAATATTTCTGACAAACGAGAGGTCCGATTATTCAAAGCTGCTTGCAAGTGATGAGTGGTGTGCAAAGCTGGCATACCTGGCTGATATATTTCAATATCTGAATGAACTAAACACACGGATGCAAGGCCGAAATGAAAACCTGCTTACAAGCGCTGATAAAATGAACGGATTCCGTTTAAAGGTGCAGCTCTGGCAGCAACATGTGCAGGGTGGCAACCTTCAGATGTTCCCACTCACCGAGAAACTGCATGATGACAACACTGCTGCAATGTGCGAGGTGATTGGCAGACATTTGAAAACTCTTGAGGAGAAGTTATCGTTTTATTTCTCTTCAACCTTCACAGAATGCCTTGACTGGGTTAGGGACCCATACAGCTCATTATCCGTTGCTGGAAAGGACATGACTTTAAAGGATCAAGAGGAACTCATTGAACTGAAGCAAGACCGCGGTTTAAAGCTAAAGTTTGCTGATCTTCCTTTGCACAGTTTTTGGTTATCTGTTGCCAAGGAGTTCCCCATTCTGGCCAACAAAGCTATTTTGACATTGCTCCCATTTTCGACCACATATCTATGTGAGCTGGGCTTCTCAAGCTTGACTGCGATAAAAACTAAAAACAGGGAGAGACTGAGAACTGTTGAGGAAGAGCTTCGTGTGTGTCTTTCCACCATTCCTGCCAGGATATACCTTTTGTGTTTATCGAAACAGGCCCAGGTTTCACACTGAGTGAGTAAAAATACATTTAGAATCTATATTATTAACTATATGTATAATATGTACTGTTTTAGTGTCATTTTGTGCCATTTTGGTTGGTGGTGTGCCCCGTGATTTTTTACGTATAAAAAGTGTGCCGCGGCTCAAAAAAGGTTGAAAATCACTGCAACAGCGGATGGGGCGGTGGGTGGTCCTGTTAAGAAGTATGGAGGAGAAATGCAAAGAGGAGGAATGAGTGTCAACCAATTGTTCGGTCCCTACTTTGGTTTCTCAGTATCATCTCGGTCGGGGATGTAACGGTCATGCGGATGCCCTGTCACCCGCCCATGTTGGATGACAAGTGTTCAACCCCACAGGTTTGAACAGAGAGGGGTATATACGAGGCAGTGACCGGTGTCACAGGTAGGGGTCGCTGTGTGTTCTCCCCAGGATGCACACAGAGGCGTATGGATGTCATGGGGGTGCATTACAGTCACATACGTAGTTGTGATTACATTGGTGAGGCAGTGACTGATGTCAGAGGTAGGGGTCACTGTGTACTAACCCTAGGATGCGCACAGAGGCATATGGAGGCCATGAGAGTGCAATGCAGTCACAGGCATAGCTGTGATTTCAATGAAGATTAAAAATAAGTGTTAGTCTTGGGCATGCTAGTGTCCAGGGCAGAGTTGGGAAAACTTGCTCTGGAGTTCTTGTATTTTGAAACAGACTGCAGGATGGTAGTCATGCAGTCTGTTTCATTCCAGGCCCAGGTTTTCCATGTGGCTGAAGGCCATGGATCCCAGTTAAAATACCTGCAGTAAAGGGTTTGGGTGTATCAGGGCCAGAGTCAGTTGGTGCTTGCTAGTGTGCAGAACAGTCGGCGTTGCAGAGCTCCACCTGTGTGAGGCAACACAAGCCAGGGGAGCCAAATGGCTAAGGCAGCTGAATAGCCTGGCACTCACAGCATACAAAGCGGTGCAGTCATCCACGGCAAATGGTCTTGGAGGTGGACTGTCTTGGACCAGGCGGTGAATCGGAGGTAGACTTTCCTGTGCCCGAAGGAGATTGACTAGCGTGTTTAACGGCTGCAAACTGGAGGATATAGTTCCTGACTGCGATCTGGAGGATACTGGGTACTATGTAGTGCTGTGAAGTGGACATTAATGTTATGCACTTGTGTGAACTGGATATTAATGCTATGCACTTATATGAATTGGACATTTTATGCTGTGAAGTAACACATTAAAGAGACATTTGTGTTGGAACTTGGCTGTGTCACTGCCTCAACACTGCACAGCGTGCTACCTTGACACTACAGTGTCTACAGAAGCATGAGCTGGGTACTGCCACATTCTGGTGACTGCAACGTACTGGGCACTACAATGTACGGGCACCACAATGGCAGTTTTCAATTTCCACTAAGCAACATCCACTGCTGTCTGTTTCTGGAAAATACCCATGGAGTCAAAATTGTCACTTTACCTGTAGATACATTTCAAAAAGGGTATAATTTCCAAAATGGGATTACCGTACTTTCTTCTAGCTGTCATGGTTTGAACAGGGTTCTTGCCCTGCACTCACAGGGTTAAGTGTTCGTGGCCTCTTTCTGGATCTGGGAGGGGTATTTATACTCACTCTTTACCAGGGTTCTCTGTCAGCTATACTGTTGTTCTGGTGTGTCTGACCCCTGGTGTGCGTGTATTCTGCGTTGCTTGTTTGCTTCCCGTGTATGACCCGGCCTGTTCCCTCACTCTGTACTCCGTCTCTCGCTTTGGTACTACTGTCTTCTCCGGTTCTGACCTCCTGGCTTGGCTATCGTTACTCCGTTACAGTTTGTCCCTATTGTACCGTCTATTGCCCGTTCTGGTGTTCTGACCTATTGCTACGTCCTGACTATCCTTTCTGTCTAAACCCCGTGGTACTGTATTGCTATCTGGTGCTTTGACCCTGGCTTCGTCTGGTTTCTGTCTCTGTCTATGCCCCTTGGTAACATTGCCCCGTAGTTACCTTTCTAGGAGTTTCCCTGCAGCTCCTAGATCTGTGGAGCTTAGGCCACGCCCCCAGCAGTCATGTGCTTCAGGTCCTGATACTCTGAAGCACGCATCGTCACCTCTGCTGCCCTGCTCCACAGATATCTGTGAGTACTGTCTTTGTACTCAGGACACCCGCACTGGCACAGTGAGTTCCTGACATTATAGCTGACCATTTCAATTTTTTTTTTCCCCCTCTGAGGGAAAAAAAAAAAAGTGTGTTATCCTCATGGATCCCATACAAGCCTTGGCTGATCAGGTCATGCACCTGACCCAAATGTTCCACAAACTTAATGTGGAACAGCGCACGATGGCCCAGACCCAGCAACAGTTGGTGGATAAGGTACAGGGGGCTGCCGCTACAGGAGATTCTTGTGCTGGGGATAGAGATGTGTCATTAGCATTCCCAGAATCTCCGGTCAAATTGCCAGACCTTTTCTCAGGGGATAAAAAGGAGTTCAGGTCTTTCAGAGAAGGATGCAAGCTTTTTTTTTCTCTGAGGCCCCGCTCTTCCGGGGATGAGTTCCAGAGGGTGGGGGTCGTCATTTCCCTACTTCGGGGGGGGCTCCACAGGCATGGGCTTTCTCTCTCTCTTCCTCTGCTCCTGAACGCATGTCTGTGAATTTGTTCTTTGAGGCTCTGGGGCACATTTATGATGAGCCTGATAGAGTGCGTCTGGCAGAGGATATGGTGATGAGTGTGACACAGGGAAGGAACTCTGCTGAATGGTTCTGCTCTGAGTTCAGACGCTGGGCAGCGGAGGTCTCCTGGGATGACGCTGCCCTCCGGGGTTTGTTCTGTAGAGGCCTGTCCGAACGTTTGAAAGATGCCCTAGCCCTTCATTCTCCACCGGATTCTTTGGAGGACGCTATGATCCAGGCTGTCCGCATGGACCGTAGGCTGCGGACAAGAGGGGTCATGCTGCAGGAGACCCCTTTATTCTCCAATCTGAGAGACTCTGCATCTAGTACTGAGCCCATGGAGGTTGGTGCCACGTCATTGGAGGAAAAAGAGAGGAGACACCGAAGAAACAACCAATTGTGCTTTTACTGTGGATCCGCTGGACATTGGAGAAGGAACTGTCCTTCTTGCCCTTCTTCAGTGAAGCCGTCAGGAAAACGACTGAGTCTGGGTAACAATCGAGGAGGTTGCCCAGACTCCCAGGTACCCTTTTACTCGCTTACTAAAATTCTGCTTCCGGTGGAACTGGAACTTACAGGCGGTCCGGTTGGGACTACCGCCTTTGTTGACTGTGGTTCTTCTATTAATCTGATCGATGCCAAAGTTGTGACTTTTCATAAGATAGGGACAGTCAGGTTAAAAGATCCTGTTAAAATCGTGGCAATTGATTCTTCTCCTATCACCCAGGAGGGAATTTGTTTCATGACTGATACCTTTTCTCTGAAAGTGGGTTCCACTCACGTGGAAAAATTAAGATGTTTTGTCATAAATAATATGCCGGCTGGACTGATACTGGGTATGCCTTGGCTTCAACGTCACAATCCTACTATTGACTGGGTCACAGGGGAGATCATTCAGTGGGGTTGTATGGCTAATGGTCTATGTTGTAACTTGACAACCCTTGTCACCCCAGTAAAATCTGTGTCAGTGTCGTCTGTCGATCTGGAAGGTATTCCGGAGTGCCTGAAAGATTTTGAAGACGTATTTTCTGAAAGTGAGGCTGAGGCGCTACCACCACATAGACCCTTTGATTGTGCCATTAATCTATTCCCTGGAGCCAAGTTACCCAAGGCTCGCCTGTTCAATTTGTCCGGGCCCGAATGTCTAGCCATGAAGGAGTACATTACTGAGAGTCTCCGCAAAGGGCATATTAGGCCTTCTGTTTCACCTGTGGCAGCGGGCTTCTTTTTTGTTAAGAAAAAAGATGGTGGTTTGCGGCCGTGCCTTGACTTTCGGGAATTAAACAAAATTACTGTGAAAAATACATACCCTCTCCCCCTAATTCCTGATCTATGTAACCAACTCACTGGGGCCAAGTGGTTCTCTAAACTGGATTTACGTGGGGCATATAACCTTATGAGTCCGTGAAGGGGACGAATGGAAAACAGCATTCCTAACAACTGAAGGGCTGTTCGAAAACTTGGTTATGCCCTTTGGTCTCACCAACGCTCCTGCTGTTTTTCAGAATTTTATTAATGTAATTTTCTCTGATTTAATCGGTCGTTTTGTGGTTATCTATTTGGATGACATTCTGGTGTACTCGGTGGACAGTCAATCTCACTTGCACCATTTGCGGATGGTTCTCATGAGACTGAGGGAGAATCATTTGTATGCCAAGCTGGAAAAATGCTCATTTTTCATGCAAGAAGTATCTTTTCTGGGGTTGATTGTGTGAGGGGAGGAGTTCCGCATGGATCCTAAGAAAGTCCAGGCTGTTACGGAGTGGGTGCAACCTCATGACTTGAAAGGGTTGCAACGATTTTTGGGCTTTGCCAACTTTTATAGGAAATTTATGAAGGGCTTTTCGCAGGTGGTAAAGCCTCTAACGGACCTCACTCTCAAGGGAGCTGATGTAAAAAATTGGTCTGTAGCTGCAAAAAACTCTTTCATGACATTAAAAAAGTGCTTTTCTTCAGCCCCTGTATTGGTACAACCCGACCCTTCAAGACCTTTTGTCGTGGAGGTTGACGCCTCGGAAGTGGGGGTGGGGGCAGTTTTGTCTCAGGACCCTTCTACCTTTACTAACCTGAGGCCTTGCGCCTTCTTCTCTAAAAAATTTTCCTCTGCCGATAGAAATTACGATGTCGGCAATAGAGAGTTGTTGGCGGTAAAGTTGGCTTTTGAAGAATGGAGGCATTTCAAGGAGGGGTCTGTTCATCCCATTACAGTCATCACTGATCACAAAAATTTGGCCTATATCGAGTCTGCCAAGAGATTGACCCCCAGACAGGCTCGGTGGGCACTTTTTTTTTTCTCGTTTTCAGTTTACCATCACATTCCGCCCGGGATCTAAAAACATCAAGGCTGATGCCTTATCCCGAAGCTTTGATTCGGTGTCCCCTCCAGAACCTCCCTCCTCCATTCTTCAGCCAGGAGTAGTGGTGGCCGAAATCTCATCTGAGTTACAGAGAGGGATTTTGGAGGCCCAGGCTCGGGCTCCTGGTGGTAAACCCCCGGGTAAATTGTTTGTACCGGAACGTTTCTGTCTCGGACTTATGCAGGAATTTCATGATTCTGTGTTGAGTGCTCATCCTGGGATTGCAGCTACCCGGGGAGCAATTGCGAGGGATTTCTGGTGGCCCTCTATGGTAACAGATATTAAAAAGTTTGTGACTGCATGTGGGGTGTGTGCTCGTTCTAAAAGTTCTCAGGTCCGGCCGGGCGGGGAATTGGTGCCTTTGCCAATTCCGGATAGACCATGGACACATTTGTCCATGGATTTTATCACAAATCTTCCTTCTTCCAGGGGCAACTCGGTGATATGGGTGGTGGTGGATAGGTTTTCAAAACAAGCTCACTTTGTACCTCTCCCCGCGTTACCATCTGCTGAAACCCTGGCCCGCTTATTTATGCAGCATATAATTAGGTTACATGGAGTGCCTATGAATGTGGTGTCAGACAGAGGGGTACAATTTGTAGCCAGGTTCTGGAGGGCTTTTTGCAAAAAGCTGGGGATTTCGTTGTCCTTCTCCTCTGCCTACCACCCAGAGTCTAATGGACAGACGGAGCGCACGAACCAATCGTTGGAGCAGATTCTGAGATGCTTGGCCTCTTCCAGGCAGGAGGACAGGTGTGAGGTATTGCCCATGGCAGAGTTTGCATTCAACGGTCGTGTGAGTCAGTCTACTGGGAAGTCTCCTTTTCAGGTCAACTATGGCTTTAACCCACATTTTGGAGAGTTTTCCCGTATGGATTCAGGTTGTCCTGGTGCTGAGGATGTGACACAACGTCTTAGAATTCTTTGGAGGGAGGTTCAGAGGAATATTTCCTATTGCTACGTCCTGACTATCCTTTCTGTCTAAACCCTGTGGTACTGTATTGCTATCTGGTGCTTTGACCCTGGCTTCGTCTGGTTTCTGTCTCTGTCTATGCCCCTTGGTAACATTGCCCCGTAGTTACCTTTCTAGGAGTTTCCCTGCAGCTCCTAGATCTGTGGAGCTTAGGCCACGCCCCCCGCAGTCATGTGCTTCAGGTCCTGATACTCTGAAGCACGCATCGACACCTCTGCTGCCCTGCTCCACAGGTATCTGTGAGTACTGTCTCTGTACTCAGGACACCCGCACTGGCACAGTGAGCAAGTGCAGTGCGGTGTTCCTGACACTAGCACTTAGTGTCTCTGTATATGGAGCCTGCAAACAATTCTCGAAAAATCTGCACTCCAGGAGGAAAATAGCGCTCCGTCCCTCCTGAGTCTCGCCATATGGCTAAGCAATACTAAAACAGAATTTTTGTGGTAAAAATGTAATTATTTTTTCTTCCCTGTCAAATGGTATAAAATTTTGTGACACACCTGTGGAGTCAATATGATCACTGCACCCATATATTCATTGAAAGGTGTGTCTTGTAAAATGGGGTCACTTATGGGCGGAGTGAGGGCTGTTAAGGCTAGTTTCACACTTGCTTTTTTTTTTGCAGCGCGTTTTTCCCGCAAAAAAACGCATTGAAAAAACGCATACAAAAGCATACAACTGCTGCGTTTTTTTCAAGCATTTTTATGAGCATGCATGAAAAAAACGCAGCGCTTTTATGCGTTTGTATGCGTTTTTAGTGCGTTTTTACCGCGTTTGTGTTTTTTTCCAACATTAGTTGGCCCCTCACACTAACCCAAACCATGACTTTACTAACCCTAACCCTGACCCTAACCCTAACCCTAACCCTGACCCTAACCCTAACCCTGACCCTAACCCTTAACCAAACCATACTTAACCCTAACCCAAACCCTAAACCCTAACCCTGACCCTAACCCTAACCCTGACCCTAACCCTTAACCAAACCATACTTAACCCTAACCCTGACCCTGACCCTAACCCTAACCCTGACCCTGACCCTAACCCTTAACCAAACCATACTTAACCCTAACCATGACCCTAACCCTTAACCAAACCATACTTAACCCTAACCCTGACCCTGACCCTAACCCTTAACCAAACCATACTTAACCCTAACCCTGACCCTAACCCCAACCCTAACCCTGACCCTTAACCAAACCATACTTAACCCTAACCCTGACCCTAACCCCAACCCTAACCCTGACCCTGACCCTAACCCTAACCCTAAACCCCTAAATTCCATGGTTAAAAAAAAAACGCATGTGCAAAAAAATGCATACATGAGCATGCCAGTGTGCATGTATGCGCATCCATAGGCTATAATGGCCATTTTTAGTGCAAAACGTGCGCATATGTGCGCATGCGCTTTTTTGCAGGGCCAAAAAATGCAACATGCTGCGTCTGGAAAATCCAAACGCACACCCCAAAAAAACGCAGCGCATGAAAATCGCATACATGCGCTTACCAGCGCGCAGGTATGCGCACCCATGTTAAATATAGGGGAAAAAACGCATGCGCAGGTATGCGTTTTTTTCCAGCGCTAAAAAACGCAAATGTGAAACCAGCCTAAGTCCGAGGCTGCAGATAAATCCATAGTTAAATGCAATTTCATAGTTATAAGGCCCCGTCACACATAGCGATCTCACTATCGAGATTGCTGTGTGTGACAGCGATCAGCGACCGGCCCCCCTGCCGTTATCGCTGATCGCTCTGGGAAACCTCTGGACTTTTCTTTGGTCGCTGGTCTCCCGCTGGCCAGCATGCATCGCTGCGTGTGACAGGCGGGAGACCAGCGATCTGCTGGTAACTAACGTACACATCGGGTATCCAAGGGACAGGCGTCCCTTAGATACCCGATGTGTACGTTAGTTACCAGCTCCCTGCATCAGCGCGCTGGTAACTAACGAACACAGCGACACCGCGCGCTCGGTGTCGCTGTGCTGATCGCTGGTGAAGCTGTCTGACAGCTCACCAGCGATCACATAGCGATTCACCAGCGATCCTGACACGTTGATATCGTTGTCGGGATAGCTGGTGAGTCGCTATGTGTGACGGGGTCCTAACACAAGAGCATAGTTTGGTGTTTTCCTTACTAGCTTCAGTTGTTGATTTTTTCTGCTTTTATCTGTACTGTTATCCCCATTGGATATGTGCTCCATGGACAATGCCACTAGGTGTGCGTCTTGTGAGATGTATTCATGCCTTGAACAGCCGTTTGAGGGTGAATATGTCTGCACTCGATGCAAGCGAGTTACATGTTTGGAAGCCCAGGTAATGGATCTAAATGTGCAGCTGGCAACACTCAGGAGCATTGCTAACCTGGAGAGGAGTTTAGAGCTCACCGAGCTTGTGCCGGCTGAGGCCAGTGATATGGAGGAGGGTGGAGGTGGGGAAGATCAGGGAAGAGTAGTAAGCAGCTGGGTAGATGTTACAAGAAGGGGTAGGGGGAAAAGTGCCAAGGAGCCCAGTCCTGATCTGGCACAACCTAATAAATATACCTGTTTGGCTGATATTAGGAATGCAAGCCCAGAACATATTGTGTATGGAATAGACAGATTGCTGGGTGGGGCTGGGGAAAACCCAGCGGCCATGGTCCATGGGAGGTGGAAGGTCTTTAAGAATGATTTTAGGGAACTAAGAGAGAAGCAGAAGGCCAGGACCTCCAAGGTGGTGTTTTCAGAAACACTGCCAGTGCCACGAGCATCAATAAATAGGCACCAGGAGCTTAGAGAGATAAATAAGTGGCTTAGAAATTGGTACATGAAGGAAGGGTTTGGGTTCTGGAGAACTGGGCCAACTTCTCTGTAAGCTACAGGCTCTACAGTAGGGACGGGCTGCACCTCAAAGGGGAGCAAAAATGGTAAGATGGATGGAGGAGCTTTTAAACTAGGATCTGGGGGAGGGACGGTGGTTGTTCTAATAAGGGAATAGATAGAGTAGACAGAGCGAGGGAGGCAGTAGGGGTAAATGGGAATTTAGGGGGGCTGGGATATGTAAGGAAAGCAGGGATCTGAATAGGAGGAACAAATGTGCTAAGAATATTAAATGTCTGCTGGCAAATGCAAGAAGTCTAGCAAACAAAATGGATGAACTGGAGACTCTAATGACGGTAACGGAACATGATGTGGTTGTAACAATTATAGTGGTACACTCAGGAATCTCTTGGCTTGAGACAATAAGGCAACAGAAGCAGTACGGTGTCAAGTCTGTATTAAACAAACGTAGGTGCAGAGCGTGAGCAAACGGGATGATATTCAAGTAAACACAGCAAATGGGATGATATTAGAAGCCGTTCGTATACTGCAAGCAAAGTCTGTATTTATATGAATAAACGTAGGTGCAGCACGTGGGCAACAGTTCAACCAAACAGAGCTAACGGGATGATATTAGAAGCAGTTCTTACACAGCGCTGCTGCAAGCACAGTCTCATGGGCGAGGCACAAACTGGGGAATGCTGATCAGAAGACACAGTTCAAACAGGGCTGGCAGTCTCAGAATAAGAGTCCCTGAAACAGGGCAGAGCTGATAGTCCAGAACAGTCAAATATACTGGCACCGAATACCAACAAGATAGCTGAAGCGGGCCGAGCTTACGTGTCCTAAGCAGGCAGGCTGAAGCAGATGTAGAGAAACACAAATGCACAGCTTGTAGCATGAGCACCACTGAGAGCTGGGAAGGTTTGCTGGAAAGGCTGAGCCGGATTCCCTGGAGAGGATCAGTCTCTTGCAACACAAGCCAGGAATTCAAGCAGAATACGCAAATATTCAGGATTGAGAGTCCTCAGTAGCTGATACCTTTTAATGGCTAACTGAAAAGATGGTAACACATTGCAAGCTTTCGAGACTACTCAGGTCTCTTCATCAGGCTAGACATCGAAAGCTTGCAATGTGTTACCATCTTTTCAGTTAGCCATTAAAAGGTATCAACTACTGAGGACTCTCAATCCTGAATATTTTTCTATCCACTGGCTAACACGGTACAAAGATAAACATCTTTCCTGTAGCAGAATACACAAGCATTAACTGGGAGGGTAACCAGAGTTATAAAGACAGGGAAGGCAGGTCACATGAGCAGAAGTGAGGCAGCAGACACCATCTTGGAAAAGGGCAATAAGCACCACAGATGAAACAGGGAATTCCGAGTCCTGACATTACTCCCTCCTTAACAGCGACCTAAGGACGATCCCGGACCTGGTTTCTCAGGGTATATTTGATGGAACTGAGGGATCTTCTGTGGGGCACAGATGTCAGCAATGGGTTCCCAAGAGTCCTCCTCAGGTGGATATCCATGCCATCTTATAAGATACTGAGTAGGTTTCTGGGGATCCTGGAATCAATGATTTCCTCCACCAAGAAGTGCTCCTGCCCACCTACCAGTATGGGTCATGGAGGGGGCATAATGCATCCCTAAAAGCTATTAGGAGAGACATTTCAAAAGAAAGACATGAAATACTGGGTGTACCTTCATAGTCCTCAGCAGTTTAAGATGGCAGGCCACAGAACTCATGATACCGCTGATCTTGAAAGGACCAATGAACTTCTGTCCCAGTTTCTGTGAAGGAACGTTCAGTCTTAGATTCTTAGCGGATAACCACACTGAGTCTCCAACCTTTAAACATTGGTGCTGGCTTCTGGAATCTATCAGCTGATCTCTTGTAACATTCCTGTGCTGAATTTAATGTTTCTTTGAGGACTTCTAGATTCTCCCTCAAAGCAGTCAACCTCTCCTCCACTGCTGGAACTGGAACATCCAACGGAGATCTAGGAAAGATGCTCGGATGATTAGATTAGCAAAGAAAGGCGTTACCATAGTGGAGGCATTCTGAGAATTATTGTAGTGTCGGGGTCGTAAACGACAATGAATCCTCATTCACCAGTCATTCCAAATCATTGTGCGAGCGCAAAACATCTGGTACCGATTTAAGAATGACTCAGACACGCAGCTGATTCAGTCTTAGCTAATGTCCTGCATCCACACCTGTCAGGAGCAGTACAACAACTGGCTTTATTTACAAATACACAATACTATATTGAGTGTTAGGGGAAGGCATGCATTAGGCGGGGTTTATGCAGTATACATCTAGTGTCCAGTCTCTCTCTGATTCGTCAAAACGTCTCCCGATGGTTACTCCTTCTTCACATTCCTGAGTTATCTTTTTTAGGAGAAATGAAACTTAACTTAACTCTTTAGACACTGAATTTAAGTGAAAGTGAACACTGGCAGCCATCTTTAATACAGTTACATTTGCATTAGCAAGCAATTAGGAAAAACTTATTGTTTCACAGTATAAAAATATAAAAGTTATATAAGAAAATATATTTTCACCTTGACAATCCCCCCTAAACACTAAGTTTTTCCCTTAATGAAAGATCCTTCGAGACTGTCCATGTGATGGGAAAAGGGGAGGTGGATTTCTTCATCCAGACACCTCAGAAGCTCTCCCCTAGCGAGAGGCCTCCAGGCAGCTGAACCCTTCACTAACCTCACATGGAGTTCTCCCGCTGTCCCTAAACTAAGTCTCTTAACATCATCTGAGAATGGGGGGTTTTGTCTACTCTCTTGAGGGGAATATACTTAGGGATCTCCCCTAGATCAGTACCATCGTACTCTGGTGGGTCTACTTCTTGATTGAGGAAGGTGCCAGTCGGAGTTGCTTTGGCAATAACCTTTTTATACAAGGGAATAACACAACAAAGAGTTATTGATCCAATTACAAGGAGGGCAATCAGTACTATACAAGCTTGTTGAAGGAATCCCTTGAGTCCACCCAACCAGCCGGAAAAGAAAGATGTGTCTACTCCAGCATTAGTTTTCAATTCTGCTGCTAACCCAGTTATCTTTTTAAGGGCTATCATGGTTTTTCCATTCACTCCAGAGTTCTGAGGGATATAGGTACAACACTCCTCTCCCACCATCCCACAAACTCCTCCTTTCTCAGCTAATATCATATCAAGGGCTAGTCGATTTTGGAGTGTCATTCTAGTGTTAGGGCCCAATTCTTCAACTATACCTTGGAAGGCATCTTGGCTGAAATTGACAAACCTTTGTTCACTGTAATATATGTAATTGATCCATTCAACATTTTTATTAATCTGCACCTGTGGGATTATAGAAGCAAAGCCAGCATAGATCTGGTTCTGGGCTTTAAATTGGTCAGGCACCCCCCTTGGCACTCCAATAGCATCAATATATACTAGTGGATCTTCTTCATAACTCATATGGAGCTGATCGAGGCTTCTCCTTTTCCTGGTAGGTTCATCAGGTATCTTTGGATCCCAGGGTAGAATCTTGAACTGCATAGCTAGTTTAACAAGGGTGCATTGGCCTGTCCAGGCATTTGGCAACCTAGGACGGAGCTTACCATCTCCACATAACCAATAAATGTCATACATATATTGTGTATGTTTGATTAACAAGTCAGTATCTAGAGAACTATTCTCTTTGCAGAAACCTGTCTCGAAGATCCCTACTGGTGTACCTGTGGTGTCGTGGGAATTATAGCAGGTGTAATTGTCAGCTAATACAGTTACTTCTCCTGGGACCTTTAGTTTGGGTTCCTTATGAATTAGTGGGACGTAATCTGGGCAATCAGTGGGCTTCAAACCTTTCAACAAATTCATGACACAGGCAGTGGTGTTTAGGTATGTTCTGAGTATTCAACTGGTCATTCGGAATAACAAAGGTAGCTGGAGTCAAACGACCCAGAGTACAAGCACCTTTTACCCCTACTGGCAACCATTTATATGCATTGTCTCCACATACCCAGTACATGTCACTAGGTAGGTCCCATAGGGCTGAATGTTGTAATACCAGTCTATGAACTAAATCTATGAACGCAGATACATTCTGAAGCATACACCAATTTGGAAGTTGTCCTAAAGGGCTACAATACCCTACATCGGGATTTCCACAGGTGGGAGTTCCTTTCTCATATCCAGATAACTCGTTGCAAGGTATATTACCTGAAATATTAAAACAAGTTTCATTATTGCCCTGGGGAAATAAATTGGAATACTTCCAGGACGTGTTATGCAACCTTCTTTCTAGCAGTATTGGTTTGAAGGCATCAGTAGAGTGGGAAGTTACATTAAAACTAACTTGTAGGCCATACATTGGAATTTGCCCCAGGTAGGTTAACCGAGTTCTATTCCTGGGTACCCAAGCCCCCCTTTATATGCCAGATATTGAAGGTATGTGTTACTTCCTGAAAGATTACCCTGCCACCAAGGGTATCCTACCCATCCCACAATAGGTATACCAACAGTTGTGTTCCATAACTTCACATTATTTGTGGCATTATTAGCGAGTGTATCAGAACAACTGGTCCAGGCAAATAATTCCTCGGGTGGCACAGGAATAACAAGGAACGGAATACTAGTGGCCGATATTGGTGAATGTGTGCAGATCCAGCAATCTGCTGGAGACTGAGTGTCTTTTGACCAATCATTTAGTAATTTTTCATGATGTTGTATAAACTTATTATTCAAGGACATTGGAGAATTTAGATTGTCCCACGCAGCTACCATTATTACAGATAATGCAACAAAACCAAACCAAAACATTATGCACTCTTATGCTTTGTTAATTCCTGTGGCTAGTTTGCAATGCGATGCGTGGATCCAGGTTGGTCGTCCTTCCAACTTAACAGAAGTAGGCGTTGTTAGGAGTACTTGGTAAGGTCCTTGATATCGGGGTTCAAGGGTCTTTCTGGAGTGTTTCTTGACATATACGTAATCACCAGGTTGTAGACAGTGAGTTCCTTCCACACTATCTGGATCTGGAATGGAAGAGAAAACTAGAGAATGCATTTGAGTTAAATGCTTTTGCAACTGGATTACATAACTTGTCAAATTATCCACATTGAGTGTTAAGACCTGTGGGTAGTACAACCCTGTGTTCGGTGATCTTCCAAACAGTATCTTGAAGGGTGACAGTTTAGTTTTCCCCGTGGGTGTGTACCTTACTGAGAATAATGCTAATGGGAGACACTCTGGCCATGGTCTATGGGTTTGTTCCATAGTTTTCTGTATTTTCAATTTTAGTGTCCCGTTCATTCTCTCTACCTTCCCTGAACTCTGTGGGTGGTAGGGTGTATGAAATGCTTGTTCTACACCTATCATTTGCATTACATTTTGCATTACCTCAGCAGTAAAGTGTGTACCTCTGTCTGATTCAATTGTTTCAGGGACACCGAATCGTGGTACTAGTTCCATCACCAGTTTCTTTGCAGTAGCTCGAGCTGTAGCCGTTTTCACCGGGTAGGCCTCTGGCCATCCAGAGAAGAGATCTACACATACTAGGATATTTGCATACACTCCTACCTTGGTAGCTGTATGTCGTCAATCTGCCGTCTCTGAAACGGGTAGAGAGGCCTAGGTGTCGCTTTCTTAGGGACTTTTACTGTTTTACCTGGGTTGTGCTGTGCACAGATGAGGCATGATTGTACAAGTTTCGCGGCTGCGCAACTGAAGCCAGGAGCGATCCAGAAGGCATCTACCATGGCACACATGTGACTTTTTGAGGTGTGATTGGGGCCATGTGCTGCTTGCACCATGATTGGGAACAGGGACTTTGGTGGGCACATTTTATCCTTATTCTCCCGTACTCCATTTGAGTTCAGCTCAGCTCCCAGTCTCCCCCGGTGTACCTTCTCTGTTTGGGCAGGCTTTTGCTGGAGGGATTTCAGGACATCTAGACCCAATGTGGCTGGAATACGCTGACTCCCCGCCACCGTCCACTGCTCTCTCTAGGCCGCCTTGTGCTATTTTAGCAGCCTTGTTCGCCCTTCTATTGCCCTCTACCTCCACGGAGTCACCTTTGTGTGTGCTTTTACCTTGACAATGCCAACCTGGACTGGTAACATCAATGCCTCCATCAATTGTTTCACCAGCTCTGCATTTTTAATGGGCTTCGAATCTGTGAAAATATTAGCGACTTTACCTGCAGCGGCTCTACACGCCTCAGTGAGTGCCTTCAACTCTGCCTCCTGCGCCGACATGTGAGGAGAGAGTGGTTTCGCTCGGATTACCTCATGTGAGGATACTACTGCATATCCAGTGTAGAATCGTCCATCCTGGTGGTATCTGGGGCCATCTACAAAAAAGAAACTCAAAGTCTGCATTAGGAACAGGTTTTTCATGAACGTGTGCAAACCCAACTGTCTCCTGACTCATCAGTTCTATGCAGACATGTTCATGCGTCATGTCAAAGTATCCTTCCTCACTTGCCAATACGGTCACCAATTCCCCCTTTTCTGAATCCACAGGCAGGAGGGTGGCTGGATTCAGAATGTTACATCTTTTGAGGAGTGACATACTCAGGAATTAGTAGAGCACACTCAAGTCGGAGCTGTCTGGCCATAGACAGATGTTTTGGTTGAACTTGTAGGAGTATGGCATGGATGTCATGTGGGGAATAGATTGTCAAAAGAAACGTCAGTGTCATCTCACATGCCTTTCCTATTACGTCTCCACTTTTTTCCTTGTGCTCCAGCATACATGACAGGTCGTTTTATTGTCCTTGTTTGCTCAATTTCTTTAGCTACCTTAAGGAGGTCTTTCGGATCTACATGTCTCCATTCAGGTCTGGCTGTCTGTACTGCGTCTCGTAAGTCTTTGTTCATACCGTCAATGAATGCATCCACCAGTATTCTAACATCAAGTGGATTTATGCAAATGTACCCCATGTCTGCCCATTTCAGCTGTAACCGTCCAAGGTATATCTCTACTCTCTCTCCTCTTTGCTGTGTCACATTAGTCAGGAGTACAGACTGCTCTGATTGTTCCACTGCAGCCCATTGTCTTAGTGACTCACAGTACGTCTCCCCAGATCGTGCAGATTTATCATCCATGCCCCAAGCCTGATTCTTTGTCACATCTGTGTGTCTTAATTATATGATCTAGTGCGTCACCTGCCTTTAAACTCACCAACCTCTCTAAGTCTGCCCAGGTACACTTATATGTCTGCTGTACTTCCTTTATGTGTCTGTAAAACGGGAATGGTTGGTCTTCAGGGGCAGGCAGCTGCTTCAGCAAAGCTAGCTGATCAGAGGGGCTCCAGGGATAATACACCTGTATCTTTCTTATTCTAGTCACACTTCTAGGTCCTGATGGGGTTGGCCGTCTGATGTCTACTGTCAGCTTACTCCTCAAGGGCCAATGTCCCCACTACCCACTATCCACACTATTATGTCAGCTTCTTATGATCTTGTCTGGATAGGATTTAGTGCAATTCTCTTAGGTCAGTAGCACAGGTCACACAAGTAGCTATTCAGTCTGGATTTGTCTGAGTCTGACCACAGTGTTTACAAGTCCATCTGTTTTGTCTGGGTCTCTGGTTACACTTTGTCAATCAAACATTCATAATACACCTTCCATACTGCTGCACATTCTCAAGCATCATTTATTCACTTGCTATTTTCTTCCCTTGTCTGTGCCTTTTTGTACATCCAAACATTCACACTCTGGTATTTTTGCCTTTTTCAATGTTTGTCCCACTTGTTTTACTGCTTCCTTCCTTCTCTGTCTCTTGTAATTTGACACAATTTGCTATACAAATCAATCACACAACTAGAAGCAGGTTCAAACACATTAATGACCAAGCAATCACTTACAATTCCCTTCTAAATTAGGCACCATATCTTACTTTTAACTTCCAATCTTCAATTAAGTACTGTTGCTTTAAAATGCACAAATCTTTCAGCTTGTACCTTACGGATAGAATTACAGAGAATTTTGAGCACAGCTAACACTCAGCAGAGATAAGAGCGAAGGGAGAAGAAACTACGCAGCTCCATCCTTCACCCCTCCCGTCAGAATGCAGCGTCGTCCTTCACAGAATTCTGTAGTTCTTTAGACTTATCAAAATCAATTTCTACAAAGAAACTCAAAATCACGGGATTTCACTGTAAGGGCAGATAACTGTATAATGAGATTAACCATGCCTTGCCCTTTTTCTGGCCAAATGCATTCAGGAAACTTTACAATGTAATGCCACATATAACACGAACTATATCATTACTCAATTCATTCAGTCTCAGATGTAGATTTGAAATATCTATAACGCATCTGTCCGGGATTCCACCACAACTAGAAAGGTCACAAATCTCTTGACACAAAAATGATGTGTGATGATTCATTCATACGTGCTCATTCACTGATTTTTTTTTTTTTATACTCAATTACTCATCTCTCATCTTATTCAGAGGTTCTCATAGACATATATACAAGGATTCACACAGCCTGCCTATCTTGCACTTTGGATTTGATTAATACTTTTTCCAGGTTCTTTGCTGCACTACTTCCATATCTATCCTCAATTATATCACATAACTGATTTCCTTCTTCAGGTGTCTTTCCCTGACTGTTCCCCATCAATCTCTTTCCATCCTTCATTCTTCAAGCCTCGCGCAACTCGCAGATGAGCTTGTGCTTGTTCTAACAATCCTTTATCTTTCAACATGCCTCGTTTGTTCTCTATGAGATTATGCCACATAGCCGGCTGTAATCTCCCTGACGAGGGCAATCCTACATGCTTATACAATCTCTCAACATTCTTGACTGCCTTCTTGCCTTCCCGTGACGCTACTATTGCCTTGACCTCCACAGCATCCTCATCTAACTTGTGGGGCACAGACTTCTTCTGCTTTAAGATACGCAGCATGACTCTTACAGAATACTATGGTTCTCTGCAGAAAAACCACTGGTAGCGATATCAACACTGATGTTCCACAGTACGGAGCCTCACGTTCGACGTACTAGGAAAAGAGCCTCGCGCTCAATACTTCCTTTCCCTAACCTTGAACAGCAGTGATTAACAGACTATCCTGCCACGATATTCCAACAGTCGGGAGGCGGTCTCCTAGTGAGAGCCCTCCACAGAAATACAGGTGGTCCCTTCTCGGGACGTCTTAATTACCTAGCTGGTACAATATCACAGAGGCTGCGTCTCCTATCCCTTCCTCTAGGTTGCCCCACAATCTGCAACTAGCTCAATTTATCACTCCACTTCACTACTAGACAATAGTCACGGGTAGGGTGGTTGAATGGAGTACAATGACCGGTGGAGGAGGTGTGGTGTACACGAGGACGCGCAGAATGCGACGTCTCTCAGTTGCTGGTTCAGAGCGTGGCACAGGATCGCACTCGGTCTCACCACTCGACCGGTCACCCCTCAGACCCAAGGAGACCACAGACAAACCAATAACGGCTGAGACACTAGCAAGTGTGACACATACAGTGTATATGATCTCACTTACCGTGTTTTGGAGGGTGATCAGTCCTCGAGGTCAGCCACTACAGGTATCATCCACAGACATCCAGGCATGGGTCCAGAGGAGCCTCGGATCACTGTCCACGCCCCCCGTTGGGCTCCAAATTGTCGGGGTCGTAAACGACAATGAATCCTCATTCACCAGTCATTCCAAATCATTGTGCGAGCGCAAAACATCTGGTACCGATTAAGAATGACTCAGACACGCAGCTGATTCAGTCTTAGCTAATGTCCTGCATCCACACCTGTCAGGAGCAGTACAACAACTGACTTTTATTTACAAATACACAATACTATATTGAGTGTTAGGGGAAGGCGTGCATTAGGCGGGGTTTATGCAGTATACATCTAGTGTCCAGTCTCTCTCTGATTCGTCAAAACGTCTCCCGATGGTTACTCCTTCTTCACATTCCTGAGTTATCTTTTTTAGGAGAAATGAAACTTAACTTAACTCTTTAGACACTGAATTTAAGTGAAAGTGAACACTGGCAGCCATCTTTAATACAGTTACATTTGCATTAGCAAGCAATTAGGAAAAACTTATTGTTTCACAGTATAAAAATATAAAAGTTATATAAGAAAATATATTTTCACCTTGACAGTAGGAGAATTCCGCTAAAGGAAATAGTTCCCACCCATGATCCTGAAGATGGCATACATAGCATAGTAGATATTGATCCAAAGTCTGATTGGTCAGACCAAGCGAGCCATTCATCTAAGGGTGATGTGCAGAAGAAAGACAAACATTAATATTAAGCGCAGAACATCACCCCTTCCAGAATCAGGTGAATTGTACTCCATGGTCAGAGATAAATTCATCTGAGACCCCATGCAGCTGAAAAATATTCTGTATCACCAAGTTCACAGTCTCCTTAGCTGAGGGAAGGCCGGCACAAGGAACAAAATAAGCAGCCTTAGTCAGATGATCAAGCACCACTAGGATCATATTCATGCCACCAGAAGTAGGAATATCCACAATGAAGTCATAGAGATTGAGCCCTACGGACGAGATGGAACCGGTAGTGGTTGAAGTAAACCCGTAGGAGAAGCACGAGGAGTCTTATAATGAGCACATACTTCGCAAGAGAGAACCAAGTCCTTCGTATCCTTTATGCAAGTTGACCACCAGAAAAATCGGCTCAGGAATTCTTGTGTCTTCTGTACCCCCTATGACCAGCCAACTTGGAGTCATGTACCAACTTGAGGATCTGCAAGCGTACAGTCTCAGGATTGTAGATATATCGTCATGAAACCACAAGCCTCCCTTAAGGACAAGATTGATATCCACAGGCAGGTTTACAAGAACTGCATCACCATCATAGGCCTCATTGATCTCCATCCACAGGTCCGGTTCATGGATTACTCCAATGAAGTTGGCATCCGATAAAATGGTCTTGGGCAGGGACCCAAGTACGGAATCCACAGAATTAATTTGGGTTAAAGCATCAGCTTTCCACCAAGCCTGACGTGGTGAAAGACATTTAGCAGATCTGAAGAATTCTAAATTGCGATGATCGGTCAGCACTCTGATCTGTTGTGCGGCCCCTTGCAGATGATGCCTCCATTCCTTAAAGACAGAATAATCGCAAGAAGGTCCTTATTTCCCACGTTGTAGTTCCGCTCTGCAAGGGTAAGCCTACGAGAAAAGAATGCACAAGGATGTAACATTGCCTTCTCTCCAGTTCTTTGAAAGAGAATGGCTCCCAATGCCCACTCAGAAGCATCCACCTCCACGATGCCCACAGTGGTGGGCATTACGGAAAACTGGCTTAACGAGAGCCATGACAGGGAAGACCTTGAGGGGAGTTACAGCAATGTAGAGTCACTATGTGTAAATGTACATGGGGAAGGTAATAATGGAAAGCTGCTAATTGGAGTCTGCTACAAGTCTCCTAATGTAGAGGAGGAGCAGCAAACAGTAATAGGGTTCTTATAATGGGTGATTTTAATTATCCAAACATTCAATGGGACATAGACTCTTCTGGTTGTGTTAAAAGCTACAATTTTTTGTCCACATTTCAGGACAATTACCTCTCTCAGCTGGCTGATGAACTGACGAGGGGAGGTAATCTGCTGGATCTGGTTCTGTCACATAGACCAGATACAATTTCAGATCTACAGGTCGGGGAGCATTTGGGTAGCAGTGACCATAACATGGTAAGTTTCAATGTCATTTTCAATCAAACATTCAGAAAGGCAAATGCCAAAACCTGGAACTTTAAGAAAGATGATTTTAACAAATTAAGGGAGGAGCTTAATCGTACAGATTGGGACAACATCATGGTAACTAGGGGATATTGAATATAAATGGGGCATTTTTAAGGAAATGCTACTAGAATCCTGCAAAAAACTTATACCCTCTGGTAATAAAATGTCCAGGAATAAAAAGAAACCATTATGGATGAACAGGACAGTACAAAATTCAATAAGATAAAAACAAAGCACATTCAAAATCTTGATACAGGTGTTCTGCCCTCTGAATATTATGTGCTGGTTTAGTTAGCACCATCTAGTGGTGGCTGAATTCATAGCTGTGTCTTAAAGACACAGGCTGTAAAGCTATTTAACAGGGTGATGCATTGTGGAATTGAAGCAATGTATCTGGGATGAGGGAGATGCCATTTTCTTCTGTGTATTTCATAGGACGCACGTTGTTTACTTGTCCTCCTGTAACTCCCCAGCTTGAGTTTGTTATCCGGGTAAAGCATATCTGGTAAGATTAATGTCTTTTCTTGCAATGCAGTGTTGTACAGAGATGTTATTAGCTGTATAGCAGCCAGTGCTCAGTAGATGTAATTAGACACCATTGTGTTTCTATGTAAAGTTTGCATCACACTGTATACTTCCTGTAATTGTGTTAACTGTGTGATCATCTGTCCAATACTTACCCTTGTCGTTTGTATTCTTTATAGTTTTACCACTTGTTCTATACTCTTCAACAATAAACAAGTTAGACTACAGAGAACTGTCTGCTTATTTTGCAAGATAGAAGGTAGTTTTTGCTGTAAGCTAGAGTGCACACTGCGTCAACGTGTATGAAGGCAGAACAGTAAAACAGATGCAAGAAGCCTGCGATAGCAAATACAACTTAAGGAGGCTCTTGTACCCACACCACGCTGCCTGCAGCAGCCACAAGTACAGAGACTGCAGCCCGCCAACAAACGCTTCATCTTTCCCACCATGCAGATGCCCGCAGTGCATAAACTGTTTCCTGTCAGTATACTCGCCTGTTAGGCGTTGGGTTCCTGCAGCTGCACAGCGGGAATCCAGAGCCTTGCATCCTGCGGTCTCCCATTCTTCTCCGACCGCTCAGGAGCCTGCACAGCAATCTCAGCATTGCAGCGCTCTGCTCAGACCAGCTTTGTAGGACTGGTTGTTGCTGCCACCTCTGGGTCAGCAATAGCAGCACAGGCTGCCCTGCAGCCAGCCACTCCAGTGGCTAAGTCCTCTCGTCATGCTACTGGGCATGCTCACGAGACGATCTCCCATTGGAGATCGGGAGTCACGTGCTCAGGTCCTTCTCCTGATCCGATTGGTCCATCCCAGAGATCTGGAAGGTCCCGAATGGCTATAAAAGGTCTGCATGGCCGCTCGGCCATGCGCTAGTGTAGTCTCTAATAGCTACTATGTGAATGATGATGGATGCATGAACCTGCGAATGACTCTTTAAGATCCCCTCCCTCTGATATTACGTGTGTGGATAGGGACTTAGCCTTAAGCCCCCATTACACACTGCGATATCGCTAGCAATATCGCTGTAAAGTCACCGATTTTTGTGATGTAGCAGCGATATTGCTAGCGATATCGCTACATGTGATAATTACCTCCGACCGGCTCCCCCGCTGATTATCGCTGGTCGCGTGAGAAGGTCCTGGATCACTTCTCGTCGGGGGCTTCCTGCTGGGCTTCCTGTGGTGCCGACGAGCGACGCGTGGACGCGGGCAGGAGGACGTCAGGATCGCCGCGTCTGACAGGTAAGTAGCGACCCCCGACCCCAGCGATGTCGCTGGTGAGATCGGTCTGTGTGGCAGCTCAATAGCGACCACTTAGCGATGCACCAGTGATCCATATCGTTGTCGGAATCGCTGGTGCATCGCTAAGTGTAACGGTACCCTTAGAGTCAGCGCCAGTCAGTGGCATGCTACAAGCCACAGTGCTCATCTCCACAGAGCTAGCGTCCGCCAGTGCGCCCCTCCTGGGCATTGTCGTATAGCGGCTGAGTCAGTTGTTGCGCTGCAGTCAGCAGCACTTGTGGGCGTCCGCGGTAGCGACGCTGCATGCACGGTAGGTCTAGATGGACACCGACCCTGTATCTTGGGCCCGAGTCCTGTGACTATATACCGTGCGTGCACACCGCTGAGACCTGTGAGGTCAACAGGCTCGGCATTTATGTTTATGCCTTAAGGCGCCTCAACGTTCAACCTGCGTGCGATATACCGCCATATTGTGCATCTGCCGTTATATAGCAGCAGTTTAACACCTCTGCATGATGGACCCCGGGCGGCGAACGCACTTTCTATTATTTTATATTTAGTGCATTCCGCCGTCCCTAACACTCACCAATATGCAGCTAAGCGCACAATGTCTCGAAACGGCCCATCCTCACTCAAATCGAGGTCATGAGCAAGTTCTGGCAGGTCGTCAATAGCAGAGCTCGCTGCTGTCGCTCTTGCCGAGGCTGAAGCAGCCAAAGCAAGATCCTCCTTCGCCAAACGAGAGATGCATCTAAAGCTGAGACAAGCAGAACACAAGGCAGAGAGAGAGGCCCAAACCGTACGTTTGCGGGCAGAGAGAGAGGCTGAAACCGCACGTTTGCAGGCAGAGAGAGAAGCAGAAACCGCACGTTTGCATGCAGAGAGAGAAGCGGAAACTGCACGTTTGCAGGCAGAGAGAGAAAAACCTGTGGCAGACAAAGAGACAGCAGCTGCAATAGCTAAAGCAGAATATCTGGAAGCCTCAGGATGTCAGTAAACATTGTCCTCTGTTAGGCGTCGGGTTCCTGCAACTGCACAGCAGGGATCCAGAGCCTCAGATCCCGCAGGCTCCCATTCTCCATCGACCGCAGAGGAACTTGCTCAGCAGCCCCGTTGTTCCTGACGCTCCGCTCAGACCAGCTCTGTGGGTCTAGCTATTGCTGCCACCTCTGGGCCAGCAATAGCACAGCGCAGACTGATCAGCAGCAAGTCACTTCAAATGCTAAGTCCTTCCATCTGTGATGAGCGTCAGATTAAGCTGAGTCGTTTTTCTTGAATGAGTGGACCCTCTGGGCCGTGGCACCCACTCACCTAGGGCGAGCTGACCTAGTGAGGAACCACCCCCTATACAGGGAGTATCAGGGGCAAGACCAAGGGGGTGAGCCACCACGGCAACTGGACCAGACGGCCGGCTCAGGGAAACAAGACAAGATGAGACAAGACATTAGTTCAAGGAAACTTCATTAAGGAACACTTCTGGGTACAACAGGTGCAAAACGTGAACACACAAAGTACATAAAGCAAGATGCGTGCAAGGGCACGCCGAGGTTCAAGGCATGCGGAACACTTCAGGGTATAACAGGTGCAAAACGTGAACACAGAGTACATAGAGCAAGGTGCGTGCAAAGGCACGCCGAGATCCAAAGCATGGTACATGCAGATGGTAGACAGAGGCACGAGGACATCGGACTCCGAACAGCAGGCAACGATCAACCGGGACATCAGGTTCTGTAGCTCTGAAGGTGATCGGCAGGTTCCGGACATCCGGTAAGCAAACCAGGGTTCCATGCAAGGAGACAAGACAAAGTTAGAAACAGGATGCGTGTCAACGAACACGCCCGGGTCAGGTTCACAGGACGGAGGCCTGCGCATGCCAAGGGGCATGCCAGGGTCAGGTAAAGGGACGGTGGCCTGCACGTGCAGAGGACACGCCAGGGACCAAGATAGGGTATGGTGGCATGGGAATCCGGGGTGCTGGCATCAACCGACAGGGTCCCGGAATCAGACTGCGGAAATCAGCTCCGGACATCAGGCCGCAGTCATCTAGGTCCAGACCTCTGGCAGCGGTCGGCAAGTTACGGAATCCGTCAGGCAAGACAGGGTTCAGAGCAGAGCAAAGTAAGCAAAAGACTTTGTGCAAGAGTAGCACGAAAAGGCACAGTGCGAAAACCAGCGTCCGTGCAAGGGAGCACGGAAACCACGGCTGGGGCACCGGCAGGCGGTACCGATGGTGGCATAAGCAGGCGGGCATGACTTACAGGTGGCACAGCTGCGGCTCACACAGCCGGTAACCACTATAGCACTGGACGGCGGGCACGGCTGAGGCACACAGGCGAGCACGACTAGAGGCAGCACGGCTGAGGCACAACAGGCAGGCACAGGGCGACCAGGTACAAGACAGAGACGCGTGTCAAACAGCACGGCAAAGCCTAGTGCGAAAAGTGCAAGTGTGCACGAAACATCAGAGACAAGGCATAGGGTGAGAGGCAAAGTCCTGTGCATGCAGAGGGCATGCCAGGGGCAAAGTACAAGACGAGGCCTGCGTTTGTGGAGAGACACGCCAGGGACAGGGATAGTCTAGCAGCGGGGCGTAGGCTGTAGCCCAGAGGCGGGCCAAGGGAGAATGGGTCACTGAGGAGAAAAAAAACAAAACAAGCTAAGTCACAGAAAACCAGAGAGGTTGGTAACTATGCAGATTGCAGATCCCTGATCTTACCACACAACTAGCAGTAGCCATGGAGCGTGCCTACGATGTTCCTAGACACCTCGTCACGGCTGGAGGACTAAATAAGCCTAAAGCAAGAAAAGGGAAAACTAACTGCCCCAGAGCAGACCCCAGAGGAATTGATTGCCCCCACACATGTATTGACGGTGAAACAAGATGAAGGCACAAACATAGGCAGGAAAATAGGCTGAGCAAATGATGGGGCCCAAACTAACTAGAGAGGAAAGGACAGAGACACTGTCTGCAACCTGCAAAAAACCCTACAAAAATAATGTCCAACACTTCTGATAGCAAAATTAACCCTGAAGTCACTAGACTTCTCCCACTATATCAGCACTCTGAAAAATTCTGAGACAGAGCAAAAAGAGACCGAACTAGTAAGGGACAAAAAGCCAATTGGCAAAATACTGATAAATAAGAGTGGAAATTCAGCACAGCCCCCAGCCGGGGCTGGCTGACCACACAAAAAACTGAACAGACCAACACAGACCAACAAAATCAAGTGTGAACATTAGCAGAAAAACTTAGCTTTAGATGACTGGAACAGAGCAGAAAACCAAGAGCTGACAAGCCAGAAGGAATCACCAGCAACTGAATAGGGCGTCGGCTGTCTTAAATCCAATCTGAGAATCCCGAGGTCCTATCGTCATCCTCATTCTCAGGTGGCAGACCTCCACCGATCAAACCAGCCTCACCACCTCCTGTCACAACCAGAGGGAGTCTGGAACTCACAACTGGTGAACCAGAGAATGAACTCACAACAGTACCCCCCTTGAGGAGGGGTCACCGAACCCTCATCCACACCACCAGGCCGATCAGGATGGGCCCGGTGAAAAGCACGAACCAATCTATTCTATTGGCATGAATGTCGGAGGCAGAGACCCAAGAATTATCCTCCTGACCATAACCCTTCCATTTGACCAAATACTGGAGTCTCCGTCTAACCAAACGAGAATCCAATATTTTCTCTACCTCATATTCCTCATTGCCTTCGACCAACACAGGGTCAGGAGGTGTTGACATAGGAACCACTGGCTCAACAAACCTTTTCAACAGAGATTTCTGAAATACGTTATGGATCTTGAACGTAACTGGAAGAGCCAATCGAAACGAAACAGGATTAAGAATTTCCAAAATCTTATAAGGACCAATAAATCTTGGCTTAAATTTAGGAGATGCAACCTTCATAGGAATATTCTTAGACAACAACCAAACCATATCACCCACTTTAAACCGGGGACCAATGGTCCTATGCCGGTTGGAAAATCGCTGGGCCTTTTCCTGAGAGAGTGACAACTTATCCACCACTTGGTCCCATATCTGCTGCATTCTCTTAACCACAGTGTCCACACCTGGGCAGGACGAAGATTCCACTTGCCTTGAAGAGAATCGAGGATGAAACCCAAAATTACAGAAAAAGGGTGATATCAAAGTGGCAGAACTAGCTCTATTGTTCAGTGCGAATTCAGCCAAGGGCAAAAATGAGACCCAATCATCCTGATCAGCAGATATAAAATATCTCAAATAAGACTCCAAGGTCTGGTTTGTTTTCTCAGTCTGTCCATTGGTCTAGGGATGAAACGTGGAGGAGAAGGATAACTGAATTCCCAGATCGGAAGAAAAAGGCTTTCCAGAATCTGGAAGCAAACTGGACTCCTCTATCGGACACAATGTTCTCAGGAATCCCATGTAACTGAACCACCTGTTGTAAGAACAAGGGCACCAACTCAGCGGAAGATGGCAACTTTGGGAGTGGTACAAGATGGACCATCTTCGAAAGTCTATCACGAATCACCCATATAACAGTCATTCTCTGAGAGACAGGAAGATCAGAAATAAAATCCATTGAGATATGGGTCCATGGCCTCTTGGGCATCGGCAAGGGCATCAGCTACGCACTAGAGCGAGAACAGGGTTTAGACCGAGAACAAGTCCCACAGGACTGTACAAAATTCCTGACGTCACGAGATAAGGCAGGCCACTGAAAGGACCGACTCACCAAATCTCTGGTACCAAAAATACCTGGATGACCAGCCAATGCGGAGCAATGAATTTCAGACATCACTCTCTTTCTCCACAGGTCAGGAAAATACAATTTTCCCATAGGGCAACGCTCAGGTTTATCCTCCTGAAATTCCTCCAGGGCGCGTCTCAAATCGGGCGAAATGGCAGAAAGAACTACCCCCTCACCTAGGATGGTAGTAGGCTCGGTCACACTAAGAGAATCGGCAAAGAAACTCCTAGAAAGGGCGTCTGCCTTAACATTCTTAGTGCCCGGAAGAAAAGAGACCACAAAATTAAAACGTGTGAAAAACAAGGCCCATCTAGCCTGTCTAGGATTCAAGCGTTTGGCCGACTCCAGAGAAGTCAAATTCTTGTGATCGGTGAAGACCACAATTTGATGTCTAGCTCCCTCCAACCAATGTCGCCACTCCTCAAATGCCCACTTCATGGCCAACAATTCCCGATTCCCCACGTCATAGTTGCGTTCAGATGGGGAGCACTTTCGAGAAAAGAAGGCACAGGGATTCATTTTAGAAGTCACAGGGTCTTTTTGGGACAACACAGCTCCTGCACCAATCTCAGAAGCATCTACCTCCACCTGAAATGGAAGTGAGACATCAGGTTGCTGTAAAACTGGAGCTGAAGTAAATCTCTGCTTAAGCTCCTGAAATGCTGAGATAGCCTCAGGAGACCAATTCAGCACATCAGCGACCTTCTTGGTCAGATCAGTCAGTGGTTTAACAATACCAGAAAAATTACCTATAAATTTACGATAGAAATTAGCAAAACCCAAAAACTTCTGAAGAGCCTTCAAAGAAGTAGGCTGAACCCAATCATAAATGGCCTGTACCTTGGCCGGGTCCATTTCAGTAGTCGATGGAGATAAGAGAAATCCCAAAAATGAAATCCTCTGTACACCAAAGAGGCATTTCGATCGCTTAACAAACAGGGAATTCACCCTCAAAATCCGGAACACAGTCCGGACGTGTTCCACATGAGAATCCTAATCACTAGAAAAGATCAAAATATCATCCAGATAGATGATCAAAAACTTATCCACAAAGTCATGGAAAATATCATTCTTAAAGGACTGGAAGACAGAAGGGGCATTAGCGAGCCCAAAAGGCATCACCAGGTACTCAAAATGTCCCTTTGGAGTATTAAACGCCGTCTTCCATTCATCCCCGTGCTTGATGCGAATAAGATTATACGCCCCCCTGAGGTCAAACTTAGTAAACCAGCAGGCACTCTTAACTCTGGAGAATAAATCAGACATCAGAGGTAACGGGTACTGATATTTAACCGTCATCTTGTTAAGGGAACGATAATCAATACACGGTCTTAATGAACCATCTTTCTTGGCCACAAAAAAACCCCCAGCACCTAAAGGTGACGAGGATGGTCTAATATGACCCTTCTCCAATGACTCCTTAATATAGGATCGCATAGCATCATGTTCGGGTACAGATAAGTTGAAAAGCTGACCCTTGGGAAATTTACACCCAGGCATCAACTCAATTGCACAGTCATAACTCCTATGAGGAGGCAAAGACGCAGACTTGCTCTCACTAAATACATCAGAAAAATCGGCTAGATTATCAGGAATATCATGAGACTGAGGAGAGGTGGAGAAAATAGGAGCGTCCCTAAAAACACACTGACAACCCCAACTCACCACAGACCCAGATTTCCAATCCAAAACTGGATTATGAGTTTGCAACCAAAGAAAACCCAGAACAATAGTATCATGCAAATTATGCAGCACCAAAAATTTACAATTTTCTTGGTGGTCTGGGGCAATTCGCATTGTCACCTGGGTCCAAAACTGAGGTTTATTCTCCGCCAAAGGAGTAGCATCAATACCCCTCAAAGGAATAGGCGTCTGCAGAGGCGTCATGGAAAAACCACAACGTTTAGCAAAGTCCAAATCGATCAGATTCAACGCTGCTCCTGAATCCACAAAAGCCTTCGTGGAAAACGTGGATAAGGAGCAGATCAGAGTAATTGCTAAAAGAAACTTAGGTTGTATACTGCCCACAGCAAATGTGTGTGCAAAACGTTTCTCTCATTTAGGACAGACAGAAATAGTATGAGAGATGTCTCCACAGAAAAAACACAGCTTATTACGCCTTCTAAACTCCTGACGTTGTGCCCTAGACAAAACCCCATCACATTGCATAGGTTCAGACGTTTGTTCAAAAGGTGGCAGCGCCTCCCGTGTAGTTTTACATTCACGTAAACGCCGATCAACTTGAATGGCTAATGACATAGAATCATCCAGACCAGAGGGAACAGGAAATCCCACCATAACATCTTTTACGGTCTCTGATAAACCCTTCCGAAAGAGAGCTGCCAATGCACTATCATTCCATGTAGTAAGGACCGCCCACTTTCGGAATTTTTGACAGTATAACTCTGCAGAATCCTGACCCTGGTTTAATGCCAACAGGGTTCTCTCAGCTTGATTAACAGCATTAGGTTCATCATACAACAACCCAAAGGCTTGAAAAAATGCATCCACATTAGTCAGAATAGGATTTTCAGGTGTCAGAGAAAAAGCCCAATCCTGGGGATCGCCGCGCAGCAAGGAGATGACAATTTTAACCTGCTGCACAGAGCTCCCCGATGAACTAGGCTTCAAGGCAAGAAATTATTTACAATTATTCTTAAAATTCAGAAATTTAGACCGATCCCCAGAAAACAAATCAGGAGTAGGGATCTTAGGTTCAGCAGCATGTGAGTGAATGAGGTAGGTGGAAATTCCCTGCACTTCAGCAGCCAGCTGCTCCACACAATCAAACAATTGCTTAATCTCCATTAGTTAAAAGAAAAAAAAAAATCCTCCTACGGCCCCAGAGAAAAAAGAGGAAAGAAAATATATATATATATATATATATATATATATATATATATATATATATATATATACACAGTGGGGAAAAAAAGTATTTAGTCAGTCAGCAATAGTGCAAGTTCCACCACTTAAAAAGATGAGAGGCGTCTGTAATTTACATCATAGGTAGACCTCAACTATGTGAGACAAACTGAGAAAAAAAATCCAGAAAATCACATTGTCTGTTTTTTTTTCATTTTATTTGCATATTATGGTGGAAAATAAGTATTTGGTCAGAAACAAGCAATCAAGTTTTCTGGCTCTCACAGACCTGTAACTTCTTCTTTAAGAGTCTCCTCTTTCCTCCACTCATTACCTGTAGTAATGGCACCTGTTTAAACTTGTTATCAGTATAAAAAGACACCTGTGCACACCCTCAAACAGTCTGACTCCAAACTCCACTATGGTGAAGACCAAAGAGCTGTCAAAGGACACCAGAAACAAAATTGTAGCCCTGCACCAGGCTGGGAAGACTGAATCTGCAATAGCCAACCAGCTTGGAGTGAAGAAATCAACTGTGGGAGCAATAATTAGAAAATGGAAGACATACAAGACCACTGATAATCTCCCTCGATCTGGTGCTCCACGCAAAATCCCACCCCGTGGGGTCAGAATGATCACAAGAACAGTGAGCAAAAATCCCAGAACCACGCGGGGGGACCTAGTGAATGAACTGCAGAGAGCTGGGACCAATGTAACAAGGCCTACCATAAGTAACACACTACGCCACCATGGACTCAGATCCTGCAGTGCCAGACGTGTCCCACTGCTTAAGCCTGTACATGTCCGGGCCCGTCTGAAGTTTGCTAGAGAGCATTTGGATGATCCAGAGGAGTTTTGGGAGAATGTCCTATGGTCTGATGAAACCAAACTGGAACTGTTTGGTAGAAACACAACTTGTCGTGTTTGGAGGAAAAAGAATACTGAGTTGCATCCATCAAACACCATACCTACTGTAAAGTATGGTGGTGGAAACATCATGCTTTGGGGCTGTTTCTCTGCAAAGGGGCCAGGACGACTGATCCGGGTACATGAAAGAATGAATGGGGCCATGTATCGTGAGATTTTGAGTGCAAACCTCCTTCCATCAGCAAGGGCATTGAAGATGAAACGTGGCTGGGTCTTTCAACATGACAATGATCCAAAGCACACCGCCAGGGCAACGAAGGAGTGGCTTCGTAAGAAGCATTTCAAGGTCCTGGAGTGGCCTAGCCAGTCTCCAGATCTCAACCCTATAGGAAACCTTTGGAGGGAGTTGAAAGTCCGTGTTGCCAAGCGAAAAGCCAAAAACATCACTGCTCTAGAGGAGATCTGCATGGAGGAATGGGCCAACATACCAACAACAGTGTGTGGCAACCTTGTGAAGACTTACAGAAAACGTTTGACCTCTGTCATTGCCAACAAAGGATATATCACAAAGTATTGAGATGAAATTTTGTTTCTGACCAAATACTTATTTTCCACCATAATATGCAAATAAAATGAAAAAAAAACCAGACAATGTGATTTTCTGGATTTTTTTTTCTCAGTTTGTCTCCCATAGTTGAGGTCTACCTATGATGTAAATTACAGATGCCTCTCATCTTTTTAAGTGGTGGAACTTGCACTATTGCTGACTGACTAAATACTTTTTTTCCCCACTGTATATAAAAAATTCTGACACTTTTTTTAACAGCTCCCTCCTGCTTTTGAGTACCCTAGAATCTGTGGTATGGCTGGTGATTCTGTTATGAATGGGTCACCGAGGGGAAAAAACAAAACAAGGTAAGTCACAGAAAACCAGAGAGGTTGGTAACTATGCAGATTGCAGATCCCTGATCTTACCACACAACTAGCAGTAGCCGTGGAGCGTGCCTACGATGTTCCTAGACGCCTCGTCACGGCCGGAGGACTAAATAAGCCTAAAGCAAGAAAAGGGAAAACTAACTGCCCCAGAGCAGACCCCAAAAGGAATAGATTGCCCCCACACATGTATTGATGGTGAAACAAGATGAAGGCACAAACACAGGCAGGAAAATAGGCTGAGCAAATGATGGGGCCCAAACTAACTAGAGAGGAAAGGAAAGGAAAGACACTGTCTGCAACCTGCAAAAAACCCTATAAAAATAATGTCCAACACTTCTGATAGCAAAATTAACCCTGAAGTCACTAGACTTCTCCCACTATATCAGCACTCTGAAATATTCTGAGACAGAGCAAAAAGAGACCAAACTAGTAAGGGACAAAAAGCCAATTGGCAAAATACTGATAAATAAGAGTGGAAATTCAGCACAGCCCCCAGCCGGGGCTGGCTGACCACACAAAAAACTGAACAGACCAACAAAATCAAGTGTGAACATTAGCAGAAAAACTTAGCTTTAGATGACTGGAACAGAGCAGAAAACCAAGAGCTAACAAGCCAGAAGGAATCACTAGCAACTGAATATGGCGTCGGCTGTCTTAAATCCAATCTGAGAATCTGGAGGTCCAATCGTCATCCTCATTCTCAGGTGGCAGACCTCCATCGATCAAACCAGCCTCACCACCTCCTGTCACCACCAGAGGGAGTCTGGAAGGAGAACTCACAACTGGTGAACCAGAGAATGAACTCATAACAGAGAGCCTTGGGACTAGACAGAGTTAAGAGCGGAGGCCTGCACGTGTAGAGAGGCACACCAGGGACAGGGTACAGAGCGGAGTCCTGCACATGTAGAGAGACACATCAGGGACAGGGTAAAGAGCGGAGGCCTGCACGTGTAGAGAGACACGTCAGGGACAGGGTACAGAACGGTGACCTGCACATGTAGAGAGACACGTCAGGGACAGGGTACAGAACATAGCATAACAAGGAAGCATAGCGAGGACAAACCAAGCACGAAGGACAACATGAGACAAAGCATGAGACAAGAGACAGAATATGAGCACGGAGCGTGTGCAGAGACGCACGACAGAGCACAGTGCAAGGGCACAGAATAGAGGGAGCGACCCAGCAGACCAAGCAGCCATGCAGGGAAGCAACACAATACTCAGGCCCTGAGCATAGGAAGGGGCGGTCTGATATAGGGCATAGCACCTCCACTTCCGGGTCAGACCAGGGAAGAACTTCCAGTTCAGTTCCTCCAGGATCCCAGGGAGCAGTCACATGATCAGGATTCCAGACATGCAGGGATGATTGCAGAACCAGTGTTGAAACCTAGGCAGATCACATGATCAGAGTTCCAGACATGCAGAGATGAATGCAGAACCAGCCTCTGCTGGAACATAGGAAGGACACATGATCAGGGGTTCTAGACATGACGAGATGACCACAGAAGGCAGAGCAGAAAGGCAGGCATCCTGCAGCTCAACAGACATGAGGTGAGTATGCACACTGCTCTAGGGAACATGCAAGATAGCAGACACGAGATGCGCGTGCACACCGCTCCAGGAGTTCTTGAGGCAAAACAGACAAGGCAGATATGACAGACATGGCGGACATGACACCATCGCTCCACTGAGCATGCTCACGAGACGATCTCCCATTGGAGATCGGGAGTCACATGCACAGGTCCTTCTCCAGATCTGATTGGTCCATCTCAGGGATATGGAAGCTTCCGGAAGGTCCTGGTTATAAAAGGTTCGCATGGCCGCTCGGCCATGCGCTAGTACAGACTCTAGTTGCTACCTGTGTGAATGAAGACGGATGCATGAACCTGCGAATGACTCATTAAGATCCCCTCCCTCTGATATTGTGTGGATAGGGACTTATTCATAGAGTCAGCGCCAGTCAGTGGCACGCTACAGGCCACAGTGCAGATCTCCACAGAACTAGTGTCCGACAGTGCGCCCCCTCCAGGGCATTGTCATATAGCGGCTGTGTCAGCCGCCACGCTGCAGTCAGCAGCACTTGTCGGCGTTCACGGTAGCGACGCCGCACGCATGGAAGTTCTAGACTGACACTGACCCTGTGTCTTGGGCCCTAGTCCTGTGACCATATACCGTGCGTGCATGCCGCTGAGACCTGTGAGTCCAACAGGCTCGGTATTTAAGTTTTTTGCTTTGGCGCCTCTGTGAATCAACAGAATACGCCCAGCGCACACCGGGTGTTAGGAGTGGCGGAAGACACTAAATAAAAAAATAAAGTGCCTTCGCCACCCGGGGTCCACCGTGTGGTGGATGGAAAAACCGCTGCTAGAGAGGCAGAGCACAAGGCGGTAATGTGCACAAGGGTTAGACGGCACCCAGTGCACAAAAGCAAGCTCTATTATACTCACAGAGCTGCCGGCAAATAAGCTCAAATTAAATGCTGAGTCTGTTCAGAGTCACAGACACACAGCGATACAGTCGCAGTATTCGCGGTCACAGGAATAGCCTTAAACAGCAGGACTACTCCGTCTAGACCTACCGCCAAATAAGGTGCGAAGCGTCGCAACCGTGGACGCAGAGAAAGCTGCAACTGCAGCGCAGCAAAAAGTGAGCCGCTGGCAAGGCGCTGCAATGACGCTGGCGCAATGCAGACGCTAAGCTGCTGAGCAAGATGGAGCATATGCGCGCTGGCACTAGCGCTGCTACTGGCTGAACCCAAACAGTCACACAATCGTATTATCAGAGGGAAGGGGTTTCTTAATAAGTCAGTCACTAGTCCAAGCATCCATCATCATACATACAGCAGCAAGTATGAAATACAAGCGCATGGCGGAATAGCCATGCGCGCTTTTTATACCAAACGGGACCTTCCGGAAGTCTCCAAGGCTCCAGGAGGAGCCAATCGGATTAGACCCAGGACCTGAGCATGTGACTCCCGAACTCCAATGGGAGCTCGTCCCATGAGCATGCTCAGTGGAGGGAACAGAGGACTTAGCCTCTGGAGAGAGTTGCCGCAAGGCACTCTCCTCTGCAATCTCCTCTACCGCAGATGAAACGCAGGAGACTGCAGCATGTAAGGGTCTAGATTTCATCATAGGGAAGGAAGAAATCAGACTCCTAACATTACCCCCCCTCCTAGGGCCCCCTCCTCCCTGAGCCTTCCGAACCATCAACCTGGGCTCAAACTCACCCGAAGGCGAGCTTGATGTCCTGGTAGGTGTTACAGTAAACCGGGACACCTGGAAGGCATCAGTGGAAGTAAAGTCACCAGGTTTCACCAGAGACACCTGGGAGATGGCAGGAGCTGGCGATGCAACTGCACGCCGCCACAAATCAGCGACCGTCACCACTCTCCGCTTAGGAAGGTTAACCTGGGCACATGAAGTGCAAGCCTGGATAAATTTTTTAATATCCCGAGCTCTATGAGGCCACCAATACGCTCCGGCCAAGAGCTTCGAGATTTGCATGTAACCTCGCTCTTGAGGTGCTTGGGAGGCATGCGCCCATGCGAGAACTTGAGCCCTAAGATGAGGAGGGACAAAAGTCTCGGTGACCGATTCAGATTCTGACCATTGCGGGGAGCTGGCTTCCGGAGAAACCGCACATACATGGGGACAACCGCAAATGGATTCCTGATCAGAGTCTGTGTTGAGATCAGTACGAGACACCTCCATGGGCACAGGGGGTATAACCTCTGGCTCCGACAGCTCAGGAGGTAAAAAAATTTAGGAGCTGAGGCAGCTCTTCGCTTGGAGTGAGCCCTCTCCATACCGCGCTCCGAAAAACGGAGGTCGATACGTGAGGAGACGGAAATTAGCTCTTCCAAACTGGTGGGGATCTCTCTAGTGGAGAGAGCATCCTTCACGTGCTCTGCTAGACCTCACCAAAAAATGGGGATAAGCGCTCTGTCGGACCATTCCAACTCGGACGCCAGTGTCTGAAAACGGACGGCAAACTGGCTAACTGAGAGCGACCCCTGAGTAAGGGCGAGCAGCTGCAGAGACGTATCGTGCGTGACCCGAGGACCGAGAAATACTTGCTTGATGGCAGTTAGCAAGTTGGCCGCAGTCCGGATCTCGAGGTCACCACGTTCCCATAGAGGCGTAGCCAATTCCAGAGCCTTGCCCAATAGTAGGGAGATAATGAAGGCCACCTTAGCCCGCTCTATAGGGAATTGCGCAGCCAGCAGCTCCAGGTGTATAGAGCACTGGCTGATGAAACCCCTGCAGGAGGCGCCATCCCCAGAGAATTTTTCGGGCAACGGGAGGCGGGTAACTGTCGGCACAAAGAAGGACACGGACATACGCCCCACGGCATCTGTGAGTGCCTGAACAGTAGCATCTGTGGCCTGCACAGCTGCGAAGAGACCTCTCAAGGGTGGCCAAGCGAGCCTCGAGCTGTCGCACACACTGCACCAGTTGCTGCTGATCTGCCATCTCTAGCCAGACCCTGGCGCTAGTATTATGTTAGGAGTGGCGGAAGACACTAAATAAAAAATAAATAAAGTGCCTTCCCCACCCGGGATCCACCGTGCGGTGGATGGAAAAACCACTGCTAGAGAGGCAGAGCACAAGGCGGTAATGTGCACAAGGGTTAGACGGCATCCAGTGCACAAAAGCAAGCTCTGATACTCACAGAGCTGCAGGCAAATAAGCTCAAATTAAACGCTGAGTCTGTTCAGAGTCACAGACACACAGCGATACAGTCGCGGTATTCGCGGTCACAGGAGTAGCTTAAACAGCAGGACTACTCCATCTAGACCTACCGTCAAATAAGGTGCGAAGCGTCGCAACCGCGGATGCAGAGAAAGCTGCAACTGCAGCGCGGCAAAAACTGAGCCGCTGGCAAGGCACTGCAAAAACGCTGGCGCAATGCAGACGCTAAGCTGCTGAGCAAGATGGAGCATATATGCACTGGCGCTAGCGCTGCTACTGGCTGAACACAAACACTCGCACAATCGTATTATCAGAGGGAAGGGGTTTCTTAATAAGTCAGTCACCAGTCCAAGCATCCATCATCATACATACAGCAGCAAGTATGAAATACTAGCGCATGGCGGAATAGCCATGCGCGCTTTTTATACCAAACGGGACCTTCCAGAAGTCTCCAAGGCTTCAGGAGGAGCCAATAGGATTAGACCCAGGACCTGAGCATGTGACTCCCGAACTCCAATGGGAGCTCGTACCATGAGCATGCTCAGTGGAGGGAACAGAGGACTTAGCCTCTGGAGATAATCCTCATCTCCTCTACCGCAGAAGAAACACAGGAGTCTGCAGCATGTAAGGGTCTAGATTTCATTATAGGGAAGGAAGAAATCAGACTCCTAACACAGGGTGACGTTCAACCCGCGTGCGATATACCGCCATATTGCGTGTCCGCTATTACCTAGCAGCAGTGTAACATCTTCTGCACGGTGGACCCCGGGCGGTGAATGCACTTTCTATTATTTATTATTTAGTGCATTCCGCTGTCCCTAACAGTCCTCTACACAAGAAACCACATCCTCTACTAAAATGCAGAGTCTTCAGGGAGAAGTCTTTACAGGATCGCAAAGGTTTCCTCAAGGAGAACAACATCTGCTTCAAATGTTGTGCCACAACCTCTCACTTTGCAAGGAACTGTGAAGCTAGCGTGAAATGTGCAGAATGCAGCAGCACGGATCACAATACAGCCATGCACCCTGGATCAACTCCACGAGTGTTGTCACAAGCAGAGGAACACGATGAGAAGCAGAAAGACACTGACAAAGACACCCCTGAGGTCAGCTCTAAATGTATGGAGATCTGTAAGGGACTCACAGGAGGAAGGTCCTGTTCAAAAATCTGCCTTGTGCAAGTCTATCATGCAGGCCACAAGGACGCAGCCCTCAAGAGATACGCAATCCTGGATCATCAGGGTAACAGGTCCCTAGTCAGGACCATCTTCTTTGACAACTTCAGCATTGTAGGCCCTGGTTCTCCCTATACCCTGAAGACGTGTTCAGGTACCGTTGAGACGGCAGGGAGAAAAGCAACCAGATACAAGGTGGAGTCCATAGATGGCCAAACCTGCCTATCACTACCGACCATCCTGGAGTGCAACCAGATTCCTGACAACCGGTCAGAAATACCTTCACGGGAAGTGGCGACACATCACCCCCATCTAAAGCGTATAGCCCACCTCATACCAGAGAGGGATCCAGGAACCACAATAGCTCTACTTCTGGGAAGAGATATACTACAAGTCCGCAAGGCTAGAGAATGTATGAACGGCTCCAGGAACGCTCCGTACGCACAGATGCACGACCTTGGATGGGTCATCATAGGAGACGTCTGCCTAGGAGGAGCACACAAGCCGGCTTTAGTCGACAGCATGATTACCAATACTCTTGAAAATGGATGTCTGTCTCTCTTCCAGCCATGTAAGAGTAGCTTCCTGGCAAAAGAGTTGCCACACAATGCTCCTCTACCTTGTCCATTAGCTGATCCATCCTGTGAAGACCACACATGTGACGGCGACCCTGATCACATAGGGTGCACAGTTTTCCACAGAACAAGAGAAGACAAGGTAGCAATGTCCATAGAAGACAGACTGTTTTTGGACATCATGGATCGAGAGATGGTAAGAGATGAGTCAAAGAATTGGATGGCCCCTCTACCGTTTAAACTCCAGAAGCAACACTTACCCAACAACAGAGAACCTGTCTATGGTTGATTTGTCTCGCTCAAACGCAAATTTCAGAAGGCAACTGAAATGAGAGAGCACTTCTTTGCCTTCATGGAGAAAATACTTCAGAATGGCCATGCAGAAATTGCACCTGTACTTCAAGATGCCGAGGAACGTTGGTATCTACCCATTTTTGGCGTGTATCATCCTAAGAAACCTGGTCAGATAAGAGTAGTATTTGACTCAAGTGCCAGATATGAAGGTGTCTCGCTAAACGATGTCTTTTTGTCCTGCCCAGACCTCAACAACAGACTTCTAGTAGTACTTCTTCACTTCCGCAAAGATGCAGTGGCATTCATGGCTGACATACAACAGATGTTTCATTGCTTCCTTGTCAAAAAAGAACATAGAAACTATTTGAGGTTTTTCTGGTACCACAATAATGACCCCTACAAAGACATCATGGAGTATCGGATGAAAGTACACATCTTTGGGAACGGCCCTTCCCCTGTTGTCGCCATTTATGGTCTTAGACGTTCAGCCAGAGAGGGTGAAGCAAAGTACAGGTCGGATGTTAGATCGTTTGTGGAGAAGGATTTCTACGTGGACGACTGCTTTAAATCCACACCCACAGATGAATCGGCAGTCAGTCTCCTAAAGAGGACACAAGAAATGCTCGCTTTGTCCAATTTGAGGCTGCAAAAAATTGCTTCCAACAGCCAAACAATGATGGCAGCTTTTCCCTCTCAAGATTACTCAACTGATCTAAAAGACATGGATTTAGACACGGACTCCCTTCCCATGCAACAGAGCCTTGGTTTACTCTAAATCTAAGCTTGAGTTTGTTATCCGGGTAAAGCATATCTGGTAAGATTAATGTCTTTTCTTGCAATGCAGTGTTGTGCAGAGATGTTATTAGCTGTATAGCAGCCAGTGCTCAGTAGATGTAATTAGACACCAGTGTGTTTCTATGTAAAGTTTGCATCACATGGTATACTTCCTGTAATTGTGTTAACTGTGTGATCATCTGTCCAATAATTACCCGTGTCGTTTGTATTCTTTATAGTTTTACCGCATGTTCTATACTCTTCACCAATAAACAAGTTAGACTATAGAGAACAGTCTGCTTATTTTGGAAGATAGAAGGTGGTTTATGCTGTATGCTAGAGTGCACACCACGTCAATGTGTATGAAGGCAGGACAACAGGAAAGATATATATCTTTGCACTGTGTTAGCCAATAGATAGAAAAATATTTAGAATTGAGAGTCCTCAGTGGTTGATATCATGATGCTATGACCGGGGATACAAAAACGTTTTGCTACAGGTAGGTCCATTCTTTCTCTTATTTTGTGGCGGAGAATTCATCCTTGGTCTCAGCTTTTGCCCTGTCTCCCCCCACATACAGACCCCCAGTTGGACATTTAGTACAAATAATTAAGTACACCCCATTAGATGTAGTGCAGCTGAAAGTACCTGGGATCTTGTAGTCCTGGTGTGAGTTGGGGATCTTTATCTTGTCCGTGGTCATTATAAGTGGATAGGTCTTACATTTTTCTGGTTGCAAGAAAAGGTTCCTGCAGCTGTTGGAGAGGACAGGGAGCTTCTGACAATGATGTTTCTCAAATTTTGGGGGCTGCCTAAAACACAGTAGTGGGTGGTCTGGAAATATGGATTGTAATCGTGCATCTTTTTGTAGTAAAGGTTGTAATTTCCGGGCAGCGCCCCTTAGCACCTCCAGATTTGGATTGTAGGTGACTACTATAGGTTCACAGTTAACTGTACCAAATCATTTTTGTATCCCCGGTCATAGCATCATGGACATTAAATTACTTGTTTTAAAAGGTAACTTCAAATCTCAGAGAGACAGGAGGGTCTGGGAGTATAAATTTATGACGACCTATGACTAACTCAGTGCAGGAATGAATGTGTCTCATGGATTTATGTCTTTTTACATCAATAAAGATGTACAATACAAAATAATATTATGGTACCGTGTTAGCCAGAAGAAGCGATGTAATTACTTATGTGCCAAAAAATTGAGAAAAGTATTCAAGGAGTGATACCTTTATTGACTAACCAGACAAATTATATTTGTAAGCTTTCAAGGCTCAGAAGGCCCCTTCATCAGGCAATTACTGAGAAGAGATGGAGACATTTATATAGGAATTATACAAGGACATGAGGTGATGCTTGCTAGAGACAGGCCAAGGAAATCACATTAAGGCTTTCGTTATACATGTAGATGAGGTGGAAGTGTTCTATTAGACATCTGAAGACCTTTGTTACACCGCTCCGCCATACTCACCGGGCCTCCGCTCCCACGCCGCAGTCGCCCTCCGCTCCCACGCTGCAGCCTCTCTCCACCCGACGGCCGCGGCGGTCACCTGAGACAGGTCCGCGACCGATGCCTTCCCTGCATGCTATGCGCATGCGCCATAGGCCGCGGCCGCGCCTCCTTCCTGCTTCTTATGCTCCGGCTGTGCCCTAACCCGGAAGCACCTGTGGACCAATGGCTGACCAGACGGGGCCATATCAGGCCGCTTCCCCCTGAGGGAGGCGCCTGATCGTTGTGTTTCCTGACACTCTGGCCTCGCTCCATCGTACACACACTGCTGCTGCAGTTCCTGTCTCGGCTGCTCCTCACAGCAGCTTCTCAGTCCCGCTACCTGTGTTCCTGCCGACCTACTCCAGTCCTGCCTTGTGTTCCTGCCGACCTACTCCAGTCCTGCCTTGTGTTCCTGCCGACCTACTCCAGTCCTGCCTTGTGTTCCTGCCGACCTACTCCACTCCTGCCTTCGGTGTTCCTGTCGTCCTACTCCAGTCCTGCCTTGTGTTCCTGCCGACCTACTCCAGTCCTGCCTTCAGTGTTCCTGTCGTCCTACTCCAGCCCTGCCTTGTGTTCCTGCCGTCCTACTCCAGTCCTGTCTTCAGTGCTCCTGCCGTCCAACTCCAGTCTCAGTCTTACTCCGGTCCATCCTGAGCCGCCCCTCTCGGTACCGGCTACCGTGGTACTCGAACCCCTGGGCCTGCTCCTAACGGTCCCTGTATAGGGGTCGGTTCCACCTGGCAGCTCGCCCGGGGCCCCTCGGTGCCACGGTCCAGAGGGTCCACTCTCGGAGTTTCCCGTTCCTGACCACCCGCGCTAACAGTACGATCAGGCCATGGACTCCGCCGGTACTACGGCTGCTACCCAGAAAGTTGCTATTCCTACGGGAGAATCAGGGGCGCATTATGTCAATCATGAAGTCGATGGACACCCGTTTGTCGGCCTTAAAGGTGGCCGATCCTGGAAATGCCACTCAGCTGGCCAGTCTCCAACAGGAGCTGGGTCAGCAGCAAGATACTCAAACCCACATTTTGTCCTACATGGCCTCCTTTGATAGTCGCTTGTCGGCCCTCCAGGCTGCCGCTGCAGTGCCGACACCTCCCCCTGCGTCTACTGCTCCTCCGACGCCCCGCCTCGCCAAGCCGCCTCGTTTCACTGGGGATCCCAAGCTCTGTAGGGGGTTCTTAAATCAGTGTAGTCTCCACTTTGAATGGCTGCCGCAGCAATACCCCTAGGACCGGGCCAAAGTGGCCTTCATCATGTCCCATCTGGAGGGAGAGGCCCTTTCTTGGGTAAACCCGCTCTGGGAACGTGACGACCCGGTCGTTTCGAGTCTCCCGGTTTTCCTGGATACGTTTCGTAAGGTTTTCGATGAGCCGGGCCGGTTAGCCTCTCTCACTGAGTCACTCTTTAACTTACACCAGGGCTCTCTCACGGTCGGACAGTACGCTATTCGCTTTCGCACTATTTCCTCCGAGCTCGGCTGGAATAACGCAGCTTTGGTGGGGGCATTCTGGCGCGGTCTTTCTAGTAAAATAAAGGATGAACTCGCAGGTCGAGATACCCCGTCCACCTTAGAGGACCTTATCTCGCTGGCTACCCGCATTGACCTGCGCTTCCTGGAGCGCGCTCGGGAGTCAGTGAGAGACAGGCGCTCCTCCAGGTCAGTTTCTCCTTTCACTCAGTCGGCCAGCTCACGTTCAGTCGGATCTTCTTCCCTCTCTTCGGGTGAGCCCATGCAGATAGATCATCTCAGGTTGGCCAAGTTACGTCAGAGAGAGAGACGGGCACAAGGTCTGTGCCTCTATTGCGGTCATTCGTCACACTATATCCGCACCTGTCCTAAGAGACAGGGAAACGACTCCACCTAGGTCAGGTAAGAGAGGCCTTCCTAGGTGATGATGATTCCTCTCAACCCCTTACGATTTCTGTGCTTTTGGTTTCAGGAGGGAGGCGTGGTTCCGAGGTGGCCTACGTGGATTCGGGCTCAGCGGGTAACTTCATTCGGCCGGAGGAGGTAGACAAATACCGAATTCCTGTAGTCACTCTACCTAACCCAATTCAGATTGCCACCGTGGATGGCAAACCGCTACAGGTGTCCGTCACCTTAGTCACTGAAGAGGTGGAATTGCAAATCGGAGCCTTACATCGAGAGAAGATAGCCTTTTACGTTTTACCTAAGCTCTCTCACGCCATTCTACTCGGTCTTCCATGGTTAAGGACTCATCAGCCTGTTCTCGACTGGTCTTCTGGGGAGATACTCCGCTGGGGGCACCCGTGCCAAGCTCGCTGTCTGATTCCTGTCCGCCTGGCAGCCGCTCCACGGTCACCTCCAGACCTCCCGGGTCTTCCTCCAGCTTACAGCTCCTACGCCGATGTTTTTGATAAGAAGGAAGCGGAGGTCCTCCCTCCACACCGGCCGTTTGACTGCCCAATTGAACTTGTTTCTGGTTCAACCCCTCCAAGGGGCAGAATCTACCCTCTGTCTCCCGTGGAGACCACCGCCATGTCTGAGTACGTCCGAGAGAACCTCGCCAAAGGCTTTATACGGAAATCCTCTTCGCCCGCAGGAGCCGGGTTCTTCTTCGTCAAAAAGAAGGACGGGACTCTTCGGCCATGTATTGACTATAGGGGCTTGAATGAGATTACCATCAAGAACAGGTACCCTCTTCCACTCATTCCAGAACTGTTTGACCGTCTCAGAGGGGCTCGGGTCTTTACCAAGCTGGACCTCAGAGGAGCCTACAATCTGGTCCGTATCCGTGCAGGTGACGAGTGGAAGACCGCTTTCAACACTCGAGATGGCCATTACGAGTACCTGGTCATGCCCTTCGGTCTTTGCAATGCTCCTGCAGTCTTTCAAGAGTTCGTCAACGAGATCTTCCGGGACCTCTTGTACTCCTGTGTGGTCGTGTACTTAGACGACATCCTCGTCTTCTCGCCGGACCTCTCGTCCCACAGAAAGAGTGTCCGCCTGGTGCTTCAGCGGCTTCGGGAGAACCGTCTGTATGCAAAGATCGAGAAATGTCTCTTCGAACAGACCTCTCTGCCATTTCTGGGATACATTATCTCCGACGCTGGTCTAAGGATGGACCCCGAGAAGTTGTCTGCCATCCTCAAATGGCCTCGCCCCGTCGGATTAAAGGCGATACAACGATTCCTCGGGTTCGCCAACTATCACCGGCAATTTTTCTCCCACTTCTCCGCGATCACAAGACCCATTTCTGTGCTCACCCATAAAGGGTCTATTTCCAAGGATTGGTCTCCTGAGGCAGAGCAGGCCTTTCTGACCCTAAAACGGGCTTTCTCCACGGCTCCGGTCCTGCATCGCCCTGAGAGCGATCGTCCTTTTGTACTCGAGGTGGACGCTTCCTCGACTGGTGCCGGGGCGGTGTTGTCCCAGAGAACCGTCTCCGGTCGCCTGCACCCTTGTGGCTTCTTCTCGAAGGCCTTTTCTCCATCCGAGTGTAACTACTCGATCGGTGACCGGGAACTTTTGGCTATCAAGTTGGCCTTGGAGGAATGGCGCCACCTCCTGGAAGGAGCTGTACATCCTTTTGTCATCTTCTCAGACCACAAGAATCTGGCCTATCTCCAGTCTGCCCAGAGACTAAACCCTCGCCAGGCCAGATGGTCTTTATTTTTTGCCCGATTTGATTTCGAGCTCCGATTCCGTCCCGGCAACAAGAATTCCAAAGCCGACGCCCTGTCCAGGGTCTTCCAACCACACGAATCCACGGAGGAACCGTCACATATCATTGATCCCACTAGGATCATCACCGTGGCTCCAGTGAACTGGCTTACTCCTCCGCCTGGCAAGATGCTTGTGCCAGAGAATCTCAAGCAAAAGGTTCTTCTATGGGGGCACTCCTCCAAACTGGCCGGCCATGCCGGAACTAAGAAGACTCTTGACCTTATCAAACGTCACTACTGGTGGCCCTCACTTCGCCAAGATGTACTCGACTTTGTGGCTTCTTGTCCATCCTGTGCAAAAAACAAGGTGCCACGGAGATCTCCGTCCGGCTTGTTGCTTCCGTTGCCTGTCCCTACGGTTCCTTGGGAGAACATCGCCATGGATTTCATCACCGATCTACCCTGCTCTGCGGGCTGCACAGTCATCCTGGTGGTGGTGGATCGTTTTTCCAAGATGGCTCACTTCATCCCTCTGCCGGGTCTTCCCTCAGTGCCAGAGCTGGCCAAAATCTTCATTCATCAAGTCTTCTGGCTTCATGGTCTACCTCGACGCATTGTGTCTGACCGAGAGTTTCAGTTTACCTCCAAGTTCTGGCATTCGCTTTGTAAGCTCATGAACGTTTCCCTCGACTTCTCCTCGGCCTACCATCCACAGTCCAATGGACAAGTAGAGCGTACCAACCAGACGCTTACGGGATACTTACGCCACTTCTCTAACGCCCACCAGAACGATTGGGTCAACTTACTCCCCTGGGCAGAGTTCGCTTATAACAACCATGCTGGTGAGTCTTCGGCCAAGTCTCCGTTTTTCATTGTTTTTGGCAGACATCCTGGTGTTCCTCTTCCGATAACCCCTGACTCTGAGGTACCCGCGGCCAATGCCTTGTCCTCGGAATTTTCTAAGATTTGGGCTGAGACCAACACATCACTCAAGAGATCCGCTGATCAGATGAAGAACTATGCTGACAAAAAGAGGTTGGATTCTCCTCCGTATCGTGTTGGCGACAAGGTCTGGCTCTCCTCCAAATTCGTCCGACTAAAACTGCCCTCTTACAAGTTGGGTCCACGCTACATTGGTCCGTTTGAAATTCTGGGACGTATTAACGAAGTTGCCTACAAATTGAGGTTGCCTGCTTCGCTCCGGATCCCGAACACCTCTCACGTCTCTCTCCTGAAGCCTGTGGTGCTGAATCGTTTCCACTCCTCGCTTGATCTTGGTCCTCAGCTGGTGGGGGCTGACAACATTTTTGAAGTACAGGACATCCTCGCTGTGAAATGGGTTAGAGGTAGGACTTTCTTTCTCGTTGATTGGAAGGGCTTTGGTCCTGAGGAGAGATCCTGGGAGCCTCGGGAGAATATTAATGCTCCCCGTATCCTCAAGAGGTTTCTTGTTAACCTCCGGGGGGGGCGGCTTAGGGTAGGGGGTACTGTTACACCGCTCCGCCATACTCACCCGGCCTCCGCTCCCACGCCGCAGCCTCTCTCCACCCGACGGCCGCGGCGGTCACCTGAGACAGGTCCGCGACCGATGCCTTCCCTGCATGCTATGCGCATGCGCCATAGGCCGTGGCCGCGCCTCCTTCCTGCTTCTTATGCTCCGGCTGTGCCCTAACCCGGAAGCACCTGTGGACCAATGGCTGACCAGACGGGGCCATATCAGGCCGCTTCCCCCTGAGGGAGGTGCCTGATCGTTGTGTTTCCTGACACTCTGGCCTCGCTCCATCGTACACACACTGCTGCTGCAGTTCCTGTCTCGGCTGCTCCTCACAGCAGCTTCTCAGTCCCGCTACCTGTGTTCCTGCCGACCTACTCCAGTCCTGCCTTGTGTTCCTGCTGACCTACTCCAGTCCTGCCTTGTGTTCCTGCCGACCTACTCCAGTCCTGCCTTGTGTTCCTGCCGACCTACTCCACTCCTGCCTTCGGTGTTCCTGTCGTCCTACTCCAGTCCTGCCTTGTGTTCCTGCCGACCTACTCCAGTCCTGCCTTCAGTGTTCCTGTCATCCTACTCCAGCCCTGCCTTGTGTTCCTGCCGTCCTACTCCAGTCCTGTCTTCAGTGCTCCTGCTGTCCAACTCCAGTCTCAGTCTTACTCCGGTCCATCCTGAGCCGCCCCTCTCGGTACCGGCTACCGTGGTACTCGAACCCTTGGGCCTGCTCCTAACGGTCCCTGTATAGGGGTCGGTTCCACCTGGCAGCTCGCCCGGGGCCCCTCGGTGCCACGGTCCAGAGGGTCCACTCTCGGAGTTTCCCGCTCCTGACCACCCGCGCTAACAACCTTCTTGTGGAGGTGTGAACTGTGTCCATGTAATGAGTCATGAATCCAGGTGTTAAATTGAGTCCTATTGTTAGAGATTGAAACATATTTATAAATCTAAACTCCCAGATTTTTATTTCTCTGTCACTATTAAAATGACCTTTCAATATTAGGGCTTTTAGATCTGCCATACTGTGTCCAGGTCTAGAGAAGTGTATTCCTACAGGCGGCTCCAGCTCGCTCATTATTCATCGTATGTCTATGCAGATTCATCCTTGTTTGTAGTTTTTGTTTAGTTTCCCCGATGTCTGTCCCTGCATTGCACCTTGTACATTGTATCAGTACCTTGTAAGAGTAAGAAATACAAGAGCTGCACCCACATATCACCACCAGATAAAGTCCCCATACCCAACACAAAGCAGGACTAGAAGATCATGGAGACTTCTTGATTAACGAGAAGAGAGAGAGCAGAAAAAAAAAAAATCTTAGCCCTAACCTCCTATATATTCAGACATAGCTAGGGGGAGCATTTATGCAGGGGGCATTTAGGCACATGTAATCGAAGTACATGTATCAAAGTACTACTGGCAGTTATAACATGGCAGTTAGACAGGGCAGGAGACAGGTAAAACATTTATATACATCTACTCCCTGTACATTTGGAGCACATCAAATATATACCATATGCATTTGTGTAATTTTTATCCTGGCCGCTGCATTCACACACATCCACCGCCCTGGCATTAACTCTCTACACTCCATCCATATCGGCCCCTCGCTCCTTTCCTCTCCTATGTATAGCACTCACGCTCTTTTCACATTGTTCAGTCTCACCATTCAACATCAGAGACGCTCTCACAAATCACTTAACCATCTGCTCACTCTTTCTATCCTCCTCCTAGTCGCAGGAGACATTGCTCCCAACCCTGGTCCCCCATGTTATAGAAAGTCAAACCCCCCGACTGCTACACTCAAAAACCCATCTAATCTTATTAATATTCCCTGCATGCCATCTGTCTCTCTAGACTGTGCACTTTGGAATTCTCGCTCAGTGTGTAACAAACTCTCCTTCATCCATGACTTCTTCCTTTCTAATTCTCTTAACCTCCTGGCTCTTACTGAAACCTGGATCCAGCAGTCAGACACTACCGCTGCTGCTGCTCTTTCATATGGGGGGCTACACTTCTCTCATACCCCAAGATCAGACAATAGAGCAGGTGGAGGCGTTGGTCTTCTCCTATCAGCAAAATGTACATTTCAGGTTATCCCTCAACTACCCTCACTAGTCTTCCCTTCTTTTGAGGTCCATGCCGTCAGACTCTACACCCTCTTCTCCATGCGAGTGGCGGTGGTATATCGTCCTCCCGGCCACTCCCATCAGTTCCTGGATCATTTTGCCACTTGGCTTCCACATTTTCTCTCCTGTGACATCCCTACCCTCATCATGGGAGATTTCAACATCCCCATTGCTCTTCCCCTCTCACCATCTGCTACTCACCTTTTATCTCTAACCTCCTCATTTGGCCTTTCGCAGCTTACTAATTCTCCAACGCATGAAGACGGAAACTCCCTCGACTTGGTTTTGTTTTGCCTTGTTTTTCTGGATTTCTGCCATTCCCTGCTGGGGTATGCTGAATTCCTTTTCGCTCTGTCTTCAGAAAATACCTGAGTACTGATATAGTCTTTTTGAAGCCTAGAGTCTTCAGGGCTTTTTCCCCTATCAGTCTGTTGGCTCTTGTTTTCATAGGGTTTTGGCGGATTGCAGACAGCAGCTTTTCTATCCTGTCCTATTTAGTTAGCTTGGGCCCCATCATTTGCTCAGCCTATCTTTCTATCTGTGTGAGTGTTTTTTCATCTTGCTTCACCGTCATTATATGTTGGGGGCTGCCTTTTGCTTTGGGGTCTGCTCTGGGGCAGTTTAGATTTCCCTTTCTGTCTTTAGGCTATTTAGTACTCCGGCTGTGATCGAAGGGGTCTAGGGCTCCGTAGGAACCCCCCACGGCTACTGCTAGTTGTTGTTGATAGGTTCAGGGGTCTGCAATCCGATGGCTGCCAACTTCTCTGGTTTTCTGGACTTAGCTAGTATTTCTGTTTTTGCCTCCTACGGTGACTCATTCATAACAGAGGACAGTGCATGGTATGAGGTGATTGGGAGATAATTTCCTGTCGAATCTGGTCAATTTTTTCTTTGAAGTACTTGGCCAGATCGTCAGCTCGGAGCTCCGTGGTTGGGGCCTGTACTCTTGGATTGAGTAGAGAATGAAAAGTGTCAAAGAGACGTTTCGGGTTATTGGACAGTGAGGTGATGAGGGTGTTGAAATAGGCTTTTTTGGAGAGGTGAAGGGCAGTGTTGTATGTTCTAAGCATAAACTTAAAATGAATGAAATCTTTGTGTAGATTTGGATTTTCTCCACAGACGTTCGGCGCACCTGGAGCACCGCGTTGTGGTGTTCTATTTATAGGGGGTGCAAATTCATCCAGGGCACTTTGAAGTGTTTCATTGTAATGCTTCAATGCAGTATCAGGACATGAGAGGGAGGGGATAGGGGCCAATGAAGACTGCAAGTTCTTCATAAGTTTCTGGGTGTTAATGGCCTGTATGTTTCTATAAGTCTGGACAGTGGGGGTGACCTGAGCAGCGTGGCAGTTCTTGATAGAGAATGAAAGAAGAAGATTGTGGTCAGAGAGCGGGAGAGGGGAGTTTGCAAAATCATCCACTGCACAAAGCCGAGAGAAGACCAAGTCGAGGGAGTTTCCATCTTCATGCGTTGGAGAATTAGTTGTTCCTGGGGTGGCACCTCTGGACCCTGTATTGGTTGAAGGTAACATGGAATATGAGGTAGAGAAGATACTGGATTCCCGTCTGGCTAGACGGAGACTCCAGTATTTGGTTAAGTGGAAGGGTTATGGTCAGGAGGATAATTCCTGGGTCTCTGCCTCTGATATTCATGTCAAAAGATTGGTGCGTGCCTTTCATCGGGCTCACCCTGATTGCCCTGGTGGCGTGGATGAGGGTTCGGTGACCCCTCCTCAAGGGGGAGGTACTGTTGTGAGTTCATTTTCCCCTTCACCATTGAGATCTGATGAACTCCCTCTTCTGGTGAAGGAAGGTAGTGAGGCTGATTACCAAGCACCTGAGCAGAATGATGATGACTGGGTGACTGGAATTGCTGACTGGATATAAGGCAGCCGATGCCCTTCTGCCTTGCGGGTGATTTCTCTGAGGGATTCTAGGAGACCAGTCTGATTCCTGCTACTCAAAAGCTAAGTTTTCTGCTCCGCTTTTTGCATTTGTGTTTTGGTTTTGTTTTGCCTTGTTTTTCTGGATTTCTGCCATTCCCTGCTGGGGTGAGCTGAATTCCTTTTTGCTCTGTCTTCAGAAAATACCTGAGTACTGATATAGTCTTTTTGAAGCCTAGCGTCTTCAGGGCTTTTTTCCCTATCAGTCTGTTGGCTCTTGTTTTCATAGGGTTTTGGCGGATTGCAGACAGCAGTTTTTCTATCCTGTCCTATTTAGTTAGCTTGGGCCCCATCATTTGCTCAGCCTATCTTTCTATCTGTGTGAGTGTTTCTTCATCTTGCTTCACCGTCATTATATGTTGGGGGCTGCCTATTGCTTTGGGGTCTGCTCTGGGGCAGTTTAGATTTCCCTTTCTGTCTTTAGGCTATTTAGTTCTCCGGCTGTGATCGAGGGGTCTAGGGCTCCGTAGGAAGCCCCCACGGCTACTGCTAGTTGTTGATAGGTTCAGGGGTCTGCAATCCGATGGCTGCCAACTTCTCTGGTTTTCTGGACTTAGCTAGTATTTCTGTTTTTGCCTCCTATGGTGACTCATTCATAACAGAGGACAGTGCATGGTATGAATTCAGCATACCCCAGCAGGGAATGGCAGAAATCCAGAAAAACAAGGCAAAACAAAACCAAAACACAAATGCAAAAAGCGGAGCAGAAAACTTAGCTTTTGAGGAGCAGGAATCAGACTGGTCTCCTAGAATCCCTCAGAGAAATCACCCGCAAGGCAGAAGGGCGTCGGCTGCCTTATATCCAGTCAGCAATTCCAGTCACCCAGTCATCATCATTCTGCTCAGGTGCTTGGTAATCAGCCTCACTACCTTCCTTTACCAGAAGAGGGAGTTCATCAGACCTCAATGGTGAAGGGGAAAATGAACTCACAACAGTCCTCCCTCCCCCACTGCATCTAGCTCACGCTCTGATTTTGAACCAGTCACAGAAGATGAAGTAAGCAGGCTCCTTGCATCTTCTCGCCCAACCACTTGCACCAGTGACCCATTTCCGTCATATCTCCATCTCCTCCAATCCCTTTCCCCTGCTGTGACCCCTCACCTAACTAAAATATTTAACCTCTCTCTCTCTTCTGGTATTTTTCCCTCCTCATTTAAGCATGCCATCATACATCCACTACTTAAAAAACCATCCCTCGACCAAAACTGTGCCGCTAACTATAGATCTGTCTCTAATCTTCCCTTCATCTTTAAACTCCTGGAACGCCTGGTCCACTCCCGTCTTATCCGCTATCTCTCAGAAAACTCTGTTCTCGACCCTCTCCAATCCGGTTTCTGCTCTCTACACTCCACAGAAACTGCCCTCACTAAAGTCTCTAATGATCTGCTAACAGCAAAATCAAATGGTCATTACTCCATGGTAATTCTCTTGGATCTCTCTGCAGCATTCGACACTGTGGATCCTCAGCTCCTCCTCACTATGCTCCGTTCCATTGGCCTCAAGGACACCGTTCTCTCATGGTTCTCCTCCTATCTCTCCGACCGCTCCTTTACTGTATCTTTTGCCGGTTCCTCCTCCTCTCACCTTCCCCTTACTGTTGGGGTCCCTCAAGGATCGGTTCTAGGCCCCCTCCTCTTCTCCTTGTACACTGCCCCTATTGGTCAAACAATCAGTAGATTTGGTTTCCAGTACCATCTCTATGCTGATGACACCCAATTATATGCTTCTTCTCCTGACATCATGCCAGCCTTTCTAGAAAACACCGACGATTGTCTAAACGCTGTGTCTAACATCATGTCCTCACTATATCTGAAACTGAACCTGTCAAAGACTAAACTCTGTTGTGAGTTCATTTTTCCCTTCACCATTGAGGTCTGATGAACTCCCTCCTCTAGTGAAGGAAGGTAGTGAGACTGATTATCAAACACCTGGGCAGCTAGATGATGACTGGGTGGCTGGAATTGAGGACTGGATATAAGGCTGCCGACGCCCTTCTTCCTGGCTGGTGATTTTCCTGCTGGATTCTTGGAGACCAGTCTGATTCCTTCATCTCAAAGCTAAGTTTTTCTGCTCTGCTTTGTACTCTTCAGTTTTGTTTTTGTTTTGCCTTGCTTTTTGGGAGTTCTGCCATCCTCGGCCGGGGGTGAGCTGAATTCCATTTTTGTCTCTGATCTGTTGATATTTTTCTCTGTCTTCAGAATATACCTGAGTGCTGATATAGTCTTTTGAAGCCTAGGGACTTCAGGGCCTGTTTTTCCTATCAGTCGGTTGGCTCATTTTGATAGGGTTTTTGCGGATGGCAGACAGCAGCTTTCCTATCCAGTCCTATGTAGTTAGCTTGGGCCCCATCATTTGCTCAACCTATCTTTCTATCTGTGTTAGTGTTTTCATTTTGCTTCACCGTCATTATATGTGGGGGGCTGCCTATTGCTTTGGGGTCTGCTCTGGGGCAGTTTAGTTTTTCCCCTTTCTGTCTTTAGGCTATATAGTTCTCTGGCTGTGATCGAGGGGTCTAGGGCACCGTAGGAACCCCCCACGGCTACTGCTAGTTGTTGTGGATAGGTTCAGGGGTCTGCAATCCGATAGCTGCCAACCTCTCTGGTTTTTCTGGACTTAGCTGGTATTTTGTTTTTTCCTCCTTCGGTGACTCATCATAACAGAACTCCTTGTGTTTCCTCCCTCTACTAAGGTACCTATACCCGACATTGCCATTTCTGTGTGTGGTTCCACTATTACTCCCCAGCAACAGGCCCACTGTCTTGGTGTCATACTTGACTCCGAGCTTTCCTTTGCCCCCCACATTCGATCACTGGCTCACTCTTGTCATCTGCACCTCAAAAACATTTCTAGAATTCGACCTTTTCTTACTTTTGACTCTGCAAAAACTCTTACTGTCTCTCTTATTCATTCTCGTCTCGACTATTGTAAGTCTCTTCTTATCGGTCTCCCTCTTACCAAACTCTCCCCCCTCCAATCTGTCTTGAATGCTGCAGCCAGGATCATATTCCTCACCAATCGTTACACCGATGCCTCTACCTTATGCCAGTCATTACACTGGCTACTCATCCACTCCAGAATTCAGTATAAACTTATTACCCTCACCCACAAAGCCCTCCATAGCTCAGCACCACCCTACATCTCCTCCCTTGTTTCAGTATACCATCCTACCCGTGCCCTCCGTTCTGCTGATGACCTGAGGTTAGCATCCTCAATAATCAGAACCTCCCACTCCCGTCTTCAAGACTATACACGTGCTGCGCCAATTCTTTGAAATGCACTTCCCAGGTCAATACGATTAGTCCCCAATCCCCACAATTTTAAGCGTGCCCTGAAAATGCATTTATTCAGACTGGCCTATCGCCTCAACATATTAACCTAATCTATCCCTGTGTGGCAGAGCCAAAAGTTTTCACCATAACCAGATTTCCCGCATCATGTTCCCACATGCTTTATGCATCCATTAGCCCTCTGTGTCTGTACTGTTACACACTTAACATTATGGCTGGTCCATACAATCAGGGCAACTGTCACCACCCACCTTTCGTGTCTCCCTTTTTTCCTCATAGATTGTAAGCTTGCGAGCAGGGCCCTCATTCCTCTTGGTATTTGTTATAATCTACTGTATGTGATTATGTGATTATTGTTATGCTGTAATGTCTATTGTCTGTACAAATCCCCTCTGAAATGTAAAGTGCTGCGGAATATGTCGGCGCTACAGAAATAAAATTTATTATTATTATGTACATCCTCCGTCGTACACACACGGCTCTGCTCCGTACACCTCGTACACACGCGGCTCCCCTCTGTACACCCCGTACACACGCGGTTCTGCTCCGTATACCCCGTACACACGCGGCTCTGCTCCGTACACCTCGTACACACGCGGCTCCCCTCTGTACACCCCGTACACACGCGGTTCTGCTCCGTATACCCCGTACACACGCGGCTCTGCTCCGTACACCTCGTACACACGCGGCTCCCCTCTGTACACCTCGTACACACGCGGCTCCGCTCCGTACACCCCGTACACACGCGGCTCTGCTCCGTACACCTCATACACACACGGCTCCACTCCGTACACCTCGTACACACACGGCTCCGCTCCGTACACATCGTACACACGCGGCTCCCCTCTGTACACCCCGTACACACGCGGTTCTGCTCCGTATACCCCGTACACACGCGGCTCTGCTCCGTACACCTCGTACACACGTGGCTCCGCTCCGTACACCTCGTACACACGCGGCTCCGCTCCGTACACCCCGTACACACGCGGCTCTGCTCCGTACACCTCGTACACACACGGCTCCGCTCTGTACACCTCATACACACACGGCTCCACTCCGTACACCTCGTACACACACGGCTCCGCTCCGTACACCTCGTACACACACGGCTCCGCTCCGTACACCTCGTACACACGCGGCTCCGCTCCGTACACCCCGTACACACGCGGTTCTGCTCCGTACACCCCGTACACACGCGGCTCCGCTCCGTACACCCCGTACACACGCGGCTCTGCTCCGTACACCTCGTACACACACGGCTCCGCTCCGTACACCTCGTACACACACGGCTCCGCTCCGTACACCTCATACACACACGGCTCCACTCCGTACACCTCGTACACACACGGCTCCGCTCCGTACACCTCGTACACACACGGCTCCGCTCCGTACACCTCGTACACACGCGGCTCCGCTCCGTACACCCCGTACACACGCGGTTCTGCTCCGTACACCCCGTACACACGCGGCTCCGCTCCGTACACCTCATACACACGCGGCTCCGCTCCGTACACCTCGTACACACACGGCTCCGCTCCGTACACCTCGTACACACACGGCTCCGCTCCGTACACCTCGTACACACACGGCTCTGCCACATCCACACTGTAAACCCCTCCTGACCCCACACATAAACTTCCCCTCATCCAGCACCATGACAACCAGCACAGCAGAGTCCTGCACACACTGAGGCCCCTGATCATGTGACCCCTGACTCCTCCCCTCCAGTGACCTCATCACAGGTCCTGTGCGCACAGAGCAGCCATATATGTGGAGTGCGGCTCTGCGGGTGGAGGTCGGTGCCGGAGGCTCCATTATTCTCTATGTGGAGTGCGGCTCTGCGGGTTGAGGTCGGTGCTGGAGGCTCCATTATTCTCTATGTGGAGTGTGGCTCTGCGGGTGGAGGTCGGTGCTGGAGGCTCCATTATTCTCTATGTGGAGTGTGGCTCTGCGGGTGGAGGTCGGTGCTGGAGGCTCCATTATTCTGTATGTGGAGTGCGGCTCTGCGGGTGGAGGTCGGTGCTGGAGGCTCCATTATTCTCTATGTGGAGTGTGGCTCTGCGGGTGGAGGTTGGTGCTGGAGGTTCCATTATTCTCTATGTGGAGTGCGGCTCTGCGGGTGGAGGTCAGTGCCGGAGGCTCCATTATTCTCTATGTGGAGTGAGGCTCTGCGGGTGGAGGTCAGTGCTGGAGGCTCCATTATTCTCTATGTGGAGTGCGGCTCTGTGGGTGGAGGTCAGTGCCGGAGGCTCCATTATTCTCTATGTGGAGTGCGGCTCTGCGGGTGGAGGTCAGTGCTGGAGGCTCCATTATTCTCTATGTGGAGTGTGGCTCTGCGGGTGGAGGTTGGTGCTGGAGGTTCCATTATTCTCTATGTGGAGTGTGGCTCTGCGGGTGGAGGTCAGTGCCGGAGGCTCCATTATTCTCTATGTGGAGTGAGGCTCTGCGGGTGGAGGTCAGTGCTGGAGGCTCCATTATTCTCTATGTGGAGTGCGGCTCTGTGGGTGGAGGTCAGTGCCGGAGGCTCCATTATTCTCTATGTGGAGTGCGGCTCTGCGGGTGGAGGTCAGTGCTGGAGGCTCCATTATTCTCTATGTGGAGTGCGGCTCTGCGGGTGGAGGTCGGTGCCGGAGGCTCCATTACTCTCTATGTGGAGTGCGGCTCTGCGGGTGGAGGTCGGTGCTGGAGGCTCCATTATTCTCTATGTGGAGTGCGGCTCTGCGGGTGGAGGTCAGTGCCGGAGGCTCCATTATTCTCTATGTGGAGTGAGGCTCTGCGGGTGGAGGTCAGTGCTGGAGGCTCCATTATTCTCTATGTGGAGTGCGGCTCTGCGGGTGGAGGTCGGTGCTGGAGGCGCCATTATTCTCTATGTGGAGTGCGGCTCTGCGGGTTGAGGTCAGTGCTGGAGGCTCCATTATTCTCTATGTGGAGGTTGGTGCTGGAGGTTCCATTATTCTCTATGTGGAGTGTGGCTCTGCGGGTGGAGGTTGGTGCTGGAGGTTCCATTATTCTCTATGTGGAGTGCGGCTCTGCGGGTGGAGGTCGGTGCCGGCGGCTCCATTATTCTCTATGTGGAGTGCGGCTCTGTAGGTGGAGGTCGGTGCTGGAGGCTCCTTTATCCTCTATTCATCTAATCACACAGACGCTCTGGAGGAGGCCGCGTCTCACAGCAGTTGCTCCCCATTAGAAATGAGGGAACCTTTCAAGGTTCGGTTCGTCTAATGTCCCGGTTTGACAAACATACCCGAACCCCATTGAATTCAGTGAGAGGCAAAACCAAACGCGTAGACAACACCTTCAGGAGCCAAAAAGCTTCTCACACAGCTGAAATTAGGGGCAGACACCAGGAAAAGTGTCACCAATTGACCCAAAGTACATATAGTATAATTGTGCAGCATGGATGCCTGGAGCAGAGCTTGGAGCAGCATCTCTATCTGAAACACTGATCAGGAACAGGTGGATGAGTGACAGGTGAAGGCCTGGTGCTCTGAGAGCTCTGCCAAATTCAGGCAGCACACATGAAGGAGACCCAACTTGGAGTCTCCACATTTCAGAAAATTGTCACACATGCCCAAAGTGGCATCAATTTCCCACAGTAGGAATAGTATAATTGTGCAGCATTTTGACATCTTCTGTTACTGGATGGGCTACTCCACTCCCTTTCTTTGGCAGCTGCTCAGCGGTATTATTTGTTATAGCACAATTTATGTGTAAAGGGGTGTACATAATAAAAACAAGTACAATAATCTTAAACAATACAAGTCACTGACTGATACAGAAGGAGAGAGGACCTTCCCCGTGAGGGATCACAGTCTACAAGGGCTGAGTGAGGATACAATAGGTGAGGGTAGAGCTGCTTGTGCAGCGGTATGGTGGAGAGATGGTTACTGCGGGTTGTAGGCTTGTCGGAAGAGGTGGTTTTTCAGGTTCCTTCTGAAGGTTTCTACAGTAGGCGAGAGCATGGTATGTTGGGGTAGAGACTTCCAGAGTAGGGGGGATGTGCAGGAGAATTCTTGTATGTGATTATGATAAGAGGGGAGTTGAGAAGGAGTCTTATGAGGATCGAAGGTTGCCTGCAGGTAAGTTTTGGGACATGAGGTCACAGATGTATGGAGGCCACAGATTTTGGAAGGTTTTGTTTGCCATTGTTAGGGGTTTTCAACTGGTGTCTGAGTAATGGGGAGCCAGTGTAGGGATTAACAGAGGGGAGAGGCTGGGGAATAGTGTGGGGGGGGGTTTAGGTGGATTAGTCAGGCAGCAGAGTTTAGGATAGATTTGAGAGATACAAGACTGCAATTGTCGAGACAGAAGATGATGAATGCATGAACTAGGGGTTTGCAGATACTTGATTAAGGAATGTACGGATCCGGGAAATATTTTTGAGTTTTTGTCAGCAGGAAGTGGAAATGGCATGGATATGTATTTTGAAGGAGAGATCAGAGTTCAGGGTTACCTTGAGGCACAGAGCTTGCGAGATGCACTCATCTACTCCTTGTAGATGAGGGCCAGAAAGAGCATGTGCTGTATACAGTGGATGGCAAGCGCTGCGTTAAGTGATCTCTCCTCCTTTTCCTCCACCTTGACATCACACACAGTACAGTCCTCAGTGTTGGCACCCAATCACCCTTGTTTTCCCCCATGTCACAACTTTCCATCCACCCAACTGACTGTGGGGAACCATAGATGTGTGAGTGTTGCAACCTGGAGAAGCACTGCAGCCTCAGCCACTACTCTGGTTGTGGCCAGCAATGATGGCAGGTGTGCAGTTCGCATGGGTGGTAAGAGTTGCCTAGGCTGGGGCTTTTTTGACACCCAATGCAGGTAATCTGCCAACTTTGTAAAAAAAAAAAAAAAAACTCAGAGGCAAGGATTGCAATATATTGACTACTGCATGCATGAAGCGGCACATGAGCGATCAACATGCATTATTCTGGGAAACTCACAGCGCTAATATGTGGCCTAGTGTGCCTAACCACCCACCGTCTGCCCAATCAACCATCCACGTCTGCTGCTTCTTCCTCCTCCATCACTGTGCTAAGTGTTCTCACACAAGTCTCCGGCCTCAGAAACTCCACTTGTTTACCCACTACAGTTGCGGTGAGTGACAGCCCATCAGCTGTTACGGATGTGTACATGCCTGCTGTTCTTGACAGATCTCAGTGACCAAACACATCACATCTTTCTCACTACATGATAACATCTCCGTCTGCACCTCATTCACAGTCCAGCAGTTTGTCGTGTTCTCCTTACTCCATTCTCTCTGCACTGCAGCAAGCCCTTGGTCCCGCAGTTGTGGTCATGTAAAAGATTGTTTCCTCCTACACATGGCATAGCTAACAGCTTGAACTTCATCATCTCCAATCCGTTTGCCGTGGAAATGCTGCTTTTCTTCCTGGTGTACGTCACTTTCCAAAAGCTGATTGCCATCGCGGTCACTCAGTACCAGTTGCCCTGTCGCCATTATTTATGTAAAAAAGCTTTGCCTGCGCTATGACAGCATGTCGCAGACGTCAGCCGTTACTTGAAAAAATCAATGTCTGCCAGTTTGCATTTCACTACTGACATCTGGATGAGCAATCATGGCCAGGGGTCATTACATCTTGCTGATTGGGCACTGGGTGGCTGTTGGGACGGGTGGGGAAGGGGCTGGTCCGTAAGTCTTGGAATCCTTTGGGATGGAGAAGTAAACCACTACACAGCAGAGGATGGAGAACTAAACTACTAGACAACAGGGGTTGGAAAAATAAACTACTAAACACCTAGTATTGGATAACTAAACCACTACTTACCAGGGGATGGAGAAATAAACCACTACACAATAAGGGATGGTGAACTAAACCACTAGATGCCAAGGTGTCAATACACACCAAGTCTTGGAATAACCAAGGCATGTGGGACAAACCTCTGTATCTAACACTTCCTCCTCCACCTCTTGTAGGACCTCCACCTGCGGCTTCAACCTTTCTCTTAATGAGACACGCATTCCAACATTGCAGATAGAATCCCCCCCCCCCCCCCTTAGGCTGTGTGCACACAATGCAGAATTCCTGCGGATCTGCAGTGTGATTTACAGTAGCATGTAAATCAATGAAAAATAAAAACGCTGTGCAGACGCTGCCGATTTTTCCGCACGGTTTTCCTGCGGTACAAAATCTGCAGCATGTCACTTTTGTGCGGTTTTCCACCTCCCCAGTCTCCAAATCTGCAGGGGGAAAACCGCAGTAGAAAACTGCATTAAAAATGGAAGAAATCCACAGGAAAAATGCAGGTCATTTGACCTGCGGATTTCTTCAATTCTGCGCGGAAAAATCCGCAGGGCAAAAAAGTACGTGTGCACTCAGACTTACTGTGCAGCCAGGTCTCACCACAATCAGGCAGTGTTTAAATTAATATGCCTTGGAAATTGCAGTCACACAGCTTAAGAGTTGTGGACAGCTATCCACGCCGAGTTTGAACAATGGCAGTCTCCACACAAACTGGATGCAGGGAATGGGGTGTGCGATAACGGTGGGAACATGTTGCCTTCCCCACAGAGGGGGTCAAGCTTACACACGTACCTTACATCCTCAAGGTGGTGGTTCAGAAATATCTCTACCACTATCCGGCCTGGATGCGCTCCAGCAGAAAGCACGATCGCTGTGTTGTCACTTCCGCCATTTGCACCCCGTAGGTCATCAACGTGCATCGCTACAGACATCTTTTGGCCTACTGGTTAACCGGTTTATTTGTGATCTGCCAACATGGTGGAATTTAACTCTCCACATGTTGCAGTGACTGTGGCAGCAGCGATGAGCCCTGGTGCAATATGCCCTTTTGCAAAGCCTGGGCCAACTTAGTACAGATGTGGTGAAACTCAAGCTTACGTAGTGAGCACAGAGGAAGGACCTTGGCACATTTGTGCACAGTTTAGAAATGGCTATTAGAATGGTTTTTGCTGACTATGTCATCATAAGCATCACTATTCTGGTCATCTTCATGCTGGAGCATACTTTGAATAGTCTGCAGGAGATTGTGGTGGTCCCAAAGGAAGAGGTGGAAGATGAAGAAGTGATATCAATATCTCAAAGTTCTGGACTGTTGTTGCACAAGCGTGCCATGGGAGGGTGGATTACAGCGATCGAGGGGGGGGGGGTCATGGTACCGGACAAACTGTTAGTGAAAGTGCAGGAGCTGAGGAACAAATGGAGGAGGACAAGGAGTAAGAGATGATCGGCGTGCAACAGTGAGGAGATGAAGATAATGATCCCCACTCTGACTGTGGTTGGTGGGAGAGGATGTAGTAAGCAAGCTTGAGTGTTACCCTGCCACCAAGACACAATGAACTCGGACCTCATGGAAGCGCCCCACATATGAGCGCCTTCTTACTGCACTATCTACAACATGATGTCCATATTTTTAGGATTAGAAATAGTGCTGGCTACTGCATTGCCACTCTGTTAGATCCACGGTACAAGAGTAAATTTTGCCAGATGCTTTCCCCCTGTAATGGGATGTGCATATGCTGCTGGAGTATCGAAACACGCTTGTACACAAAATTAAGAGTGGTTTTCCCCAAGACAGAAGTCACGCACAATTAGTGCATCACAGTTATAGAGTTTCAACCCTGGGAACTTTCAAGAGCATTAGCATCAGCAGTGTAAGTGGCATAAGCAATTTCTGTGAGTCACTTCACACATTTTTTTAGACTAGCACGTGCACCAGAAGAAGACAGTGCAAGTGTGACTCTTGAATGACTGGAGAGAATGGTGCAGGAGTATGTTCAGCTCAATAGCAATACCATCAGGGAAAATTTGGACCCTTCTGCATTTTGGTCTTCAAAAATGGCTGCACGGCCTAACTTTCATCAAGATGAACAAGTCCTGGATCTCCAATGACTTTTGCACCCCAATCGCAGACTGGGCGATGGTGTAGTTTTCAGTAGGCTGCATTGTTCTTGCGTTATTGTAGTATGTGACACCTTTGTTGTGGATCTGTGCCTGCTGTTGCTATTGTTGCTAACAATTTTTGGAAATATCAAGATTAAGTTGTATCTTCATCTGGTGGCTTGCCTGTAGTGGAAAGAGTGCCAGAGCCTCATTATACTATTTCTACTGTGGGGAAATTGATGACATTTCAGTGGTGTCTACTCCTAATTTTTGGAAAATTTTTGTCTCCCACATGTTTGTTGCCTGAATTTTGCAGGGTACTCAGCGCCAGGCCTACACCTGTCACTCATCCACCTGTTACTGATCAATGTTTAAGCTAGAAATGCTGGTCCAATCCCTGTCCAAGGCCCTGGCCTGTGCATACATGCATTCAATTATACGATTAGTACTCTGGGTGAGTTGGGCGGTTGGAGAGTTATGATTTGGGGATTAACAAGGGTAATTCTGGTGCCACCTCTGAGCTCTGCACTGTGTTATGTTTAGGTGGAGAAAGAGGCAGAGAGGCCACTTGATGCAGTGCTTGCCATCTACTGGAGCACATGCCCTTTCTGGCCCTCATTTACAAGGTGTACCGCTGTGTGGCTGCAAAAGAAAGGGAGTTGAGTATTCTGTCCAGTAACACAAGTTGTCAGTTGTCTTTGGATAGGACGATGTTTGTTCAGTAGAGTTTTCAGCAACATTACCACCTGCTCCACGTAAACCTCGAACACCAAGCCTGTTCTCCCTTCCACCACAACCCTACTTTATCCCACTCAAATTGGCTGTACCCTTCCCCTCTTTTAACTAGCTGTTTCACAACCCTGGGCCCAGACCTGTAAGTCACCTGTCACTAATTTAATAATCAGTATTTATTGGCTGATATAGTGTGGCTAGACCACAGAATTAGCACAAAAGATTAACATGTTGAAATGTGGACTGGTGCCTGCATCAGAGTATTATCCCAAACTATTTTGATTAGTAAATGTGACCGCTGTAGTCCTGACTGCAACATAGTGTTAGCCCAAATGACTTTGAGTAAGAAATGTGGACTGTGGCCTGCACAACACTATTGGCCATAATGATTTTGATTAGCAGATGGGGCCTTCTGGCTGAACCTCAAAATTAGGCCTAATGATTTTGACTAGCAAATGGGGTCTCCTGAGTCTTTCCCCTCATCAAACACGAACCCCCCCCCTCAACCTAGCCACAGTCCTAATGTCATGACTCAGCTGTCAGGTGACCTGGGACAAGGAGCTCCTTCCCTGTTGCTAACACTAGGGGGTGCCCTAGCTCGCCCTGTTCCCAGGGATACTTCTGAAGGTGAAGATGCCGAGGCAGCCACCCTTGCCTTATGTGCTGAGTTAGCCCTCCATCTGTTCTCTTCCTTCTCCCCACACCCAGGGAAGAAGGGCGCTACTGTGCACTGCAGCACACAAACCCAACAAACAAGGCTACACAAACAAGGGTAAACTGAAAACACCATGCATACAAATATTCACTTACATATAACAGAGTAATGCATCGGGGAGTGGAGGGGGGAATGGAATTACCACACTTACAAACCACGCAACAGTCACAGATAACTCCTTTTCATGTGAACACCTCTCCTCTTAAGCCATGAAACAAATGCTAGCTCTAACGTGGGTTTGAATCAGGACCCAGATTATAAAGGGGATGGGAATGGCTAACCGAGCACAGCTGAGAGCTCAGAGTTTCCAACATGGTCGCTTAACCCCTGTTCTTCCAAAAGAAATATACAACATTAAAAAGAAGTGCTTTTCAGCTCAGGAGTAGGAGCAATCAGTCGCTGGTGTCTTCTTCTGGCCACTTTCTGCTGTGGAAACCCCGTGACGCCTAATTAAAGCATTATTGGAAACACGATCATTTACCGACATGTGCTCGAACTTTGCTCAGGAACACTAATCCGAATGTGCTACGTTCGTGCCGAATTTGAGATTGGCAAATGTTTTCCGACAAGTTCGCACATCTCTACTCACCGTATCGTACACTGCACATTGATGCCTTCCTGGACAATCCTTTTTCTTTTTTTTTTTTTTTTTTTTTTCATGGATTCGTAACAGAATGAGTCCTGTGACCTCACTATAGGCACAGTCTCTGGTCCTCAGAACGGACGGGGTCCTGAGATGCCATTTTTTTGGCGTGTTATCTGCAGCTTTCAGGTCACTTCTTGTAACTGTTTTGCAGCTTTAGAAACCTGAAGGGGTTAATAGAAGGTGAAAAACTGCAACTATGAACAGTGAGCTGTTTTCCATTTTTGTGCATTATGGTCCAACTTTTGCACTTTTCGGATTCATTACAGGACATGTCCACCTGAAAAGACACAGTGTGCACATGTCCTTACGCTATACCAACATCACTGCTCCTGTGTCTTGTTTTCCCATGGTATTTTGTATGATTCTTCATCAGCTGATCTTCCTTCCATTTAGGATCCTGGCAGATACAATCGGTATAATTATCTTCTAGAAAATTTACTTTAAACTTTAACAGATGGCTACGGACAAGATGGAGAAGATATTACACCTCACCCTAGAGATCCTCTTCCGGCTTACTGGAGAGGTGAGAGATTCTGATGACGTCACATTACATCATTCTTATCTATGGGAATAACAGATGGACAGAACTGGAGAGGTGAGGGCTCTGGAAATGTCTGTAGTGAGATTTATTAATGTGTCTCTCCATAACCAGGATTACACAGTAGTGAAGAAGACCTCTAGTGATCGCTGTCAGGACCCTGTGTCTGAGGGATGGGGAAGACCCCTGAGCCCTATCACGGGGCCTCCACCTCACCCCCTGATACATGAGGACATCAATCAACAGAAGATCCTAGAACTCACCTATAAGATGATTGAGCTTCTGACTGGAGAGGTGACACTGCTGGGAATGCTGGGACATTATGCAGTAACACTATGAAGGGATTGGGGGGATGACTGTATCGTTGTATGTGTCAGGTTCCTATAAGGTGTCAGGATGTCGCCATCTATTTCTCCATGGAGGAGTGGGAGTATTTAGAAGTACACAAAGATCTGTACAGGGACGTCATGATGGAGGTTCCCCAGCCCCTCACATCACCAGGTAATAGACAGGACTAAATACACACGGCCTATAATTATCTGTATGTAAAGAATGAATTCAGTCCCTGTATGTGTTTCCTCATCCAGATCGATCCAGTAAGAGGACAACACCAGAGAGATGTCCCCGGCCTCTTCTTCCACAGGACTGTAAACAAGAAGATCCCAATGCTCCTCAGGATCATCAGGTAGATGGAGAGAAGGTGTAGACGGCTGTGAAGGTCTTGTGCTCAGTCTTGTTTTATCCACCAGTATTATATGTTTTATACTTGTGTAATGAGAGCGGTGGAGATGGCAGGATTAGAGCTGATCATAGATGGGACTTCTCCATCTGTCGGTGACTTTTACAATATTTGTTTCAGGGTGAAGATCTGACCCATATTAATACTACAGAGACATATGTGAGGGGTGATGAGCGGTGTAAAGAGGAGATTCCTACATATGACTACCCAGGTGAGTAGTAACCACTAAATGCAGAGAAGTCACATATTCTGCTGTAATTACACACGTGGTCAAAATTGTTGGTACCCCTCGTTTAATTGCAGAAAAACACAGAATGGTCACAGAAATAGCTTGAATCTGACAAAAGTAATAAATAAAAAAATCTGTCAGGCTGCTGCAGTGCAGATGGGTGCAGGCTCCACTAGATGGTAATACAGTCATTGGCAAAAGTTTTGAGAATGACACAAATATTATATTTTCACATGATCTGCTGCCCTCAGGTTTTTATGTGTGTTTGTCACATGGTTTTTATCACATACAGAAATATAATTGCAATCATATTATGAGTAACAAAAGGTTATATTGACAGTTAGAATGAGTTAATGCAGCAAGTCAATATTTGCAGTGTTGACCCTTCTTCTTCAGGACCTCTGCAATTCTCCCTGACATGCTCTCAATCAACTTCGGGATCAAATCCTGACTGATAGCAGTCCATTCTTGCAAAATCAATGCTTTTATTTTGTCTGAATTTGAAGGTTTTTGTTTGTCCACCCGTCTCTTGATGATTGACCACAAGTTCTCAATGGGATTAAGATCTGGGGAGTTTCCAGGCCATGGTCCCAAAATCTCTATGTTCTGTTCCCTGAGCCATTTAGTTATCACCTTTGCTTTATGGCAAGGTGCTCCATCATGTTGAAAAAGGCATTGTTGGTCGCCAAACTGCTCTTGGACGGTTGGGAAAAGTTGCTCTTGGAGGACATTCTGGTACCATTCTTTATTCATGGCTGTGTTTTTAGGCAAGACTGAGAGAGAGCCCATTCCCTTGGCTGAGAAGCAACCCCACACATGAATGGTTTCAGGATGCTTGACAGTTGGCATGAGACAAGACTGGTGGTAGCGCTCACCTGGTCTTCTCCGAATAAGCCGTTTTCCAGATGTCCCAAACAATCGAAAAGGGGATTCATGAGAGAAAATGACTTTACCCCAGTCCCCAGCAGTCCACTCCCTGTACCTCTTGCAGAATATCAGTCTGTCCATGATGTTTTTTCTGGAGAGAAGTGGCTTCTTTGCTGCCCTCCTTGAAACCAGGCCTTGCTCCAAGAGTCTCCGCCTCACAGTGCATGCAGATGCACTCACACCTGCCTGCTGCCATTCCTGAGCAAGCTCTGCACTGCTGGTAGCCCGATCCCGCAGCTGAAACACTTTTAAGAGACGGTCCTGGCGCTTGCTGGTCTTTCTTGGGCACCCTGGAGCCTTTTTGGCAACAAGGGAACCTCTCTCCTTGAAGTTCTTGATGATGCGATAGATTGTTGACTGAGGTGCAATCTTTCTAGCTGCGATACTCTTCCCTGTTAGGCCATTTTTGTGCAGTGCAATGATGACTGCACGTGTTTCTTTAGAGATAACCATGGTTAACAGAAGAGAAACAATGATGCCAAGCACCAGCCTCCTTTTAAAGTGTCCAGTGGTGTCATTCTTACTTAATCATGACAGATTGATCTCCAGCCCTGTCCTCATCAACACCCACACCTGTGTTAATGGAGCAATCACTGAAACGATGTTAGCTGGTCCTTTTAAGGCAGGGCTGCAATGATGTTGAAATGTGTTTTGGGGGATAAAGTTCATTTTCTAGGCAAATATTGACTTTGCAAATAATTGCTGTTAAGCTGATCACTCTTTATAACATTCTGGAGTATATGCAAATTGCCATTAGAAAAAATGAAGCAGTAGACTTTGTAAAAAATAATATTTGTGTCATTCTCAAAACTTTTGGCCATGACTGTAGAGTGGAAGCAGAACTGCACCTACACAGAGCAGACTTGCAGTGCAGCACCCCGGTTACCACAGGTGGCAGCAGAGTAATCAAAACAGTCCCAGTTAAGGCCTCTTTCACACTTCAGTTTATTTTCATCAGTTACAATCCTCCAAAAAGGCAGACAAGCGGATCCGTTCTGAGCGGATGGCACAGGATCCGTTTTTAGACTGATCCTGAAAATGAGGAAATTTAAAGGAAACGCTGGAGAGAGAGAGAGAGAGAGAGAGAGAGAGAGAGAGAGATTTTTTTTTTTTTTTTTTGTCCGGCACCCAGACAGAATTTGGGGTTAATTCAGTGTCTGGAGGATCCGCCGGCAAAAAAAAACGTTACAAGCTCCGTTTGGAAATCTTTGAGGATGTTGACGGACACTAACATTGTGGCGGATCCTCAAAAAAACGGATGCAACGGACGGCAATCAGTCAGGATCCGCCAATAATGAAAGAGAATGGGGAAAAAAAGGATCCGCAAAGAAAAATGGCGGATCTGTTTTTTTTCAAAATTGGCGGAACTTGACTGATTGTCAAAAACGGAAGTGTGAAAGAGGCCTTAGCAACACACTATAACACAGTACCAAACGGAATGAGCAAACACAGGGTCAGAGGCAAGCCGAGAACGTCAGGAGCAGATAAGCCAAAAGGACAAAAAACAGAAGCACGTCCGGATATAAGCCAAGTCAAAGCCGAGAGGTCAATACACGAAAGGGGAACACGGAGTCAAAATGGGAATGATGGGGGAAACAGAGACACGGGTTCAGACAACACACACAGCAGGACAAATCAGAGTCGACTTACAGCAGCACTAGGCAAAAGACTATCAACTACACCGCCTGCAGTAAGCGGTGATAAATAGCCAACCTGAACCCAGACTGAGGCTGAGCAAGGTTAACCCTTGACATGACCGGACCTGGGAAAAGGGAAGGCAGGGCTCAAAACCCGGTCTGAATCATGACAAAATCTATGAACATGAACAAATGAAAGTCAGACATAGCTTTTCAGCCATGCTTCCACAGAGTTTTAAAAAAAAAAAATAATAAAAATCATGATATAGGCCTGGACAGAAATGATGGTACCCCTTAAAATGTGAGAAAATGGACATGTTAAATCGCGATGTGTCCACTACTTAGCATTACAGGTGTCTACAATCTTGGAATCAGTGAGTGGCCTGTATAGAGGCTACAGATACTCACTGTGCTGTTTGGTGACATGGTGTGTATCACACTCAATTTGGACAAGAGGAAGCGAAGGAAATATTTGTCTCAGGAGATTAGAAAAAAAATTATAGGGGGGAGGAGCTAGTCAGCTATGTGAGAGGCAGCAGAACTCAGGAGCTCCTGTTAATTTATCCTGTTGCAGTACTCCATCCTGAGCCTTGAGGGGTCTGGACAGCTTTTTCTATACCTCTGGAGCCCGCGGTGCCGGTGGACAGTGACCAGGAGGTGTACAGCTGAGAACTATGAGAAAATCATGGCCTGGAAGAGGAGTGGAGGAGGAAGCTCAAAATGGTGCCACACTGCTGTGTAGGCCGACAGCCGGGAGGCATGAAGAGGAGAGACGGCGAGAGACAGCTGCAAAGCTACAGAGGTAAGCGCGGTTCCCGGCCAGGGGCTCTTCCAAACAGCCCCAGCAAGCAAAGATTGGATCAGGGTGAGATGCAGCCCGAAATCTCCCCCCGGATGGAGGTGGATGGCCCCCAGAATGTGCAAGGGGCAGGGGGAACCATAGTGACACAGGCTGAGGAGCAGATGCAGGATCCTGCACACATGGTCACTTTATCACAGACTGCTAATCCTCCCACCCTCACTGTTGTCCTGAATGCTGTATCACAGGGCAATGCAGCACTGGCCCTACAAATGAGGAACTTTAAGGATGAGATGAGGAATATCAGGCAAGATATTAGATCATTAACTGATGGAACTACTGAGCTGGAAGAAAGACAAAACGATGTGGGAGATGTATTGTGGCCCGTGAGAACACGAGTGGAACAGTACGGCGGAATGATAGAGGCAATTAGAGCCAAACAAACAAGATGATTTGGAAAACTGGATGTACCGCAATAATATACGAATAGTGGGGGTCCCTGAGAAGGCAGAAGGAAATAAAGCCGTGGAATATTTTGAGACTTGGATTCGGCAGTCAGTTGGGAATAATGTTTCGTCCCTATTGTTTGCAATAGAAAGAGCCCATAGGGTCCCCACCAAACCCCAGGTCCCAGGGGCGCAACTGCGCACTGTCTTGATTCGAATCCTTCACTATAGGGACAGAGGTGCCATCCTGAGAGAGGCCAGGGACAAGACGGATCTAATAGATGGCCAACAGATCTCTTTGTACCCGGACTTTTCCATTGAGGTCCAGAATAAGAGTTGGCAATTCCAAGATGTTAAACACCGGCTGCGCTCCTTAAAAGTGCCTTATTCGATGCTATACCCAGCTAAGCTACGAGTGGTAGCCATGGACTCTACCCGCGCTGGATTGGCTGGACAAAAATGAGAAAAGAATACGTCAGTTGGCAACCTAAGTTTATTTATCTTCTGCTCATGGACTACTGTGTGTTAGTTGAACTCTGCTGAATGTCTTTTTTGCATTTTTCATGATATCCCCCTCTGGATTGACTGTTGGTGGAGAGTAGATGGAGCTCCCCTTTTACACTGCTGGATATTTTTGGCCTGCTCTGGTGGTGCGCTCGGGCTCTGGAAATTTTTTTTTTTTTTTTTCTCTTCCATTCCGTCCATCAATATTCGAAAATACCCAGATGATCTGTAACGAAGACTCCTGTAATATATGGAGCAAATAGGGAAGGCTGTTATGATGAGTCACCGAAGGAGGAATAAACAAAATACCAGCTAAGTCCAGAAAAACCAGAGAGGTTGGCAGCTATTGGATCGCAGACCCCTGAACCTATCCACAACAACTAGCAGTAGCTGTGGGGGGTTCCTACGGTGCCCTAGACCCCTCGATCACAGCCGGAGAACTATATAGCCTAAAGACAGAAAGGGGAAAAACTAAACTGCCCCAGAGCAGACCCCAAAGCAATAGGCAGCCCCCAACATATAATGACGGTGAAGCAAGATGAAAACACTAACACAGATAGAAAGATAGGTTGAGCAAATGATGGGGCCCAAGCTAACTACATAGGACAGGATAGGAAAGCTGCTGTCTGCCATCCGCAAAAACCCTATCAAAATGAGCCAACCGACTGATAGGAAAAACAGGCCCTGAAGTCGCTAGGCTTCAAAAGACTATATCAGCACCCAGGTATATTCTGAAGACAGAGCAAAATATCAACAGATCAGAGACAAAAATGGAACTCCGCTCACCCCCGGCCGGGGATGGCAGAACTCCCAAAAAACAAGGCAAAACAACAACAAAACTGAAGAGTACAAAGCAGAGCAGAAAAACTTAGCTTTGAGATGCAGGAATCAGACTGGTCTCCAATAATCCAGCAGGAAAATCAGCCAGGAAGAAGGGCGTCGGTAGCCTTATATCGAGTCCTCAATTCCAGCCACCCAGTCATCATCTATCTGCCCAGGTGTTTGGTAATCAGTCTCACTACCTTCCTTCACTAGAGGAGGGAGTTCATCAGACCTCAATGGTGAAGGGAAAAATGAACTCACAACAGAAGGCGGTATAGAGAGGGTTTGCTTATCATTGCTTCTGGTTGGTGGCAGTGGTGAGCTGCTAACAACGCCACTTTTTTCTGGAGAGCTGGACTTGCGGTGAGCCAAGAAAGGGACTCCCCGCCTCTAGTATTATGTTTGGACTGAGACTTGGGTTTGTTGGGGGGGAGGGGTGAGTTAGGTATTGTTACTATTTTCTCTCAATTGTCTCTTGGTGTGTGGGGCTATTGCAGCTAGATGTTTGCATGAAATGTTTCCTCATGATGCTCCGCTGCTTATGTCTTTCTTGAATAGCTATCACGGCCCGAACTCTTAAAATACTGATGTGGAACGGCCGTGGCCTGAATGAATCAACTAAACGTAAAGCAATACTTGATTATGTAAAGACTTCCCAGACTGAAGTGATATGCCTGCAGGAAACACGCATAACCAAAGATAGACTTCTCTCTATACGTCCCCGATGGGTTGGGCAATGCTTTCATTCTACTTTCTCCACTTATTCTAGAGGTGTGAGTGTGCTGTTCCGGAAGAATACCACATTTCTGGAATCTGATTCTAAAATTGATGTGGTCTGTTTATATGCTTGAGAGGCAGGCTGAATGAGATTGAATGCTTGATTGTGGCTCTCTACGTCCCTCCTCTGTATTCTGGAATAGTGCTGCAGGAGAGTCTCTGCTGTGTAGAGAGACATCCAGGGGTCCCGATGGTGATACTGGGAGACTTTAACATAATTCATTAGATAAATCACAGGGGTTGGGGTGAACACTGGGGGGGTCGGACACCCTTTGGGAGACTGCTAGCTGAAGTGGTGCTGACGGATATACAGTCATATGATAAAATTTGGGCACCCCTATTAATGTTAACCTTTTTTCTTTATAACAATTTTGGTTTTTGCAACAGCTATTTCAGTCTCATATATTTAATAACTGATGGACTCAGTTATATTTCTGGATTCAAATGAGGTTTATTGTACTAACAGAAAATGTGCAATCTGCATTTAAACAAAATTTGACCGGTGCAAAAGTATGGGCACATCAACATAAAAGTGACATTAATATTTCGTAGATCCTCCTTTTGCAAAAATAACAGCCTCTAGTCGCTTCCTGTAGCTATTAATGAGTTCCTCGATGAAGGTATTTGTGACCATTCTTGTTTACAAAACAATTCCAGTTCAGTTAAGTTTGATGGTTGCCGAGCATGGACAGCCCGCTTCAAATCATCCTACAGATGTTCAATGATATTCAGGTCTGGGGACTGGGATGGCCATTCCAGAACATTGTAATTGTTCCTCTGCATGAATGCCTGAGTAGATTTGGAGCGGTGTTTTGGATCATTGTCTTGCTGAAATATCCATCCCCTGCGTAACGTCAACTTCGTCACTGATTCTTGCACATTATTGTCAAGAATCTGCTGATACTGAGTTGAATCCATGCGACCCTCAACTTTAACAAGATTCCCGGTGTCAGCATTGGCCACACAGCCCCAAAGCATGATGGAACCTCCACCAAATTTTACTGTGGGTAGCAAGTGTTTTTCTTGGAATGCTGTGTTTTTTAGCCTCCATGCATAACGCCTTTTTGTATGACCAAACAACTCAATCTTTGTTTCATCAGTCCACAGGACCTTCTTCCAAAATGTAACTGGCTTGTCCAAATGTGCTTTTGCATACCTCAGGCGACTCTGTTTGTGCCGTGCTTGCAAAAACGGCTTCTTTCGCATAACTCTCCCATACAGCTTCTCCTTGTGCAAAGTGCGCTGTATTGTTGACCGATGCACAGTGACACCATCTGCAGCAAGATGATGCTGCAGGTCTTTGGAGGTGGTCTGTGGATTGTCCTTGACTGTTCTCACCATTCTTCTTCTCTGCCTTTCTGATATTTTTCTTGGCCTGCCACTTCTGGGCTTAACAAGAACTGTACCTGTGTTCTTCCATTTCCTTACTATGTTCCTCACAGTGGAAACTGACAGGTTAAATCTCTGAGACAACTTTTTGTATCCATCCCCTGAAAAGCTATGTTGAATAATTTTTGTTTTCAGATCATTTGAGAGTTGTTTTGAGGAGCCCATGATGCCACTCTTCATAGGAGAATCAAATAGGAGAACTACTTGCAAGTGGCCACCTTAAATACCTTTTCTCATGATTTGATACACCTGGCTATGAAGTTCAAAGCTCAATGAGGTTACAAAACCAATTTAGTGCTTCAGGAAGTCAGTAAAAAGTAGTTGGGAGTGTTCAAATCAAGAAAATGATAAGGGTTCCCATACTTTTGCACCGGTAAAATTTTGTTTAAATGCAGATTGCACATTTTCTGTTACAATAAACCTCATTTGAATCCAGAAATATCCATCAGTTATTAGATATATGAAACTGAAATACCTGTTGCAAAAACCAAAATTGTTATAAAGAAAAAAGGTTAACATTAATAGGGGTGCCCAAACTTTAACATATGACTGTATGGTGGCGAGACAATCCACAAAAGAGATTATACTCTTCCCTGTCCCTTTCCCATGGCTCTCTGTCTAGGATTGATATGGTACTGGGTAACCACAGGCAGTCCGGCTGACCAGGGGAGTAGAATACTTGCCCAGAGCTCTGTCAGACCACTCTCCCTGTTTTGGCGACCTTTGACTGGGAGAGGGGAACGTACACCATGGTCGTTTAATGCATTCTGGATACCTATCATTCTGGCGGATGCCAGGATTCCTGATCTACTTAGAGTTTTTTGCTGTTAATGAACGCACAGCCCCAAGAGAAATAGTATAGGACACGTCTAAAGCCTATCTAAGGGGTCTGTTGATCACGGAAGTGAGCAGAGTTAAGACTAAAGGCCCTGTCACACTAAGCGAGATCGCTAGCGATTATCGCTTAAGCGTCACCGATTTTGTGACGCAGCAGCGATATTGCTAGCAATATCGCTATGTGTGATACTTACCTCCGACCGACTCCCCCGCTGGCTATCGCTGATCGCGCGAGAACGTCCTGCTGGCGCCGACGAGCGATGCGTGGACGCGGGCGGGAGGACGTCTTCATCGCCGCGTCTGACAGGTAACGACCGCCGACCGCTGGTGAGATCTGCCTGTTTGGCGGCTCACTAGCGACCATTTAGCGATGCACCAGTGATCCTGACCGGGTCGTATCGTTGTCTGGATCGCTGGTGCATTGCTAAATGTAACGGTACCCTAAGTCTAGAGCATATGTTGATCTCTTGCAGAAAGAGGTTCTCTCTGCGGAAATGCAATATTTGGAAACTCCATCAGATGCACATTTTAGTGCATTAAAGGATTCGGAAAAACAATTAGCTCAATACGGGCTTTCAAAGGCTACAAATAAGCGTTATTTTCAGCGTCAGGCTTACTATGGGGAAGGAGAGGGAACAGGACATTTGCTGGCTACCTTGCTCAGGACCCAATCTGGCTCCACGATGGTGACCGAGATAAAAAATAAAAATGGGGAACTGGTGAGGTCTTCTGTGGGAATTTTAACAGCTTTTAGAGAGTTCTTTGGGACACTGTATGATTCTCGGGTGGGTTTTTCTGATATACTTAACAATTTTCTGGGGAGTGCTAGATTACCTACCTTGTCGGAATTGGATGCTGCCATGTTGGAGGCTCCAATTAGTATGGTGGAGGCTCTAGACTTTATGGCAGGAAACAAGGCATCGGGAACTGATGGGCTACCTATGGAGGTATATAAACAGTACTCGGATATAATACTTCCACAGGTGCTGAAGGTATTCGAAGCAGCTGGGGAGGATGGTCACCTGCCCCGGTCCTTGAATGAAGCAATCATAGTAGTGATACCCAAGGGTGATAAAGATCCTTGTCTTTCAGAGTCGTACCGACCTATCTCTATTTTAAATTTCGATGTTAAGATTCTAGGAAAAATCCTGGCGATACGGCTACCTAAAGTAATAACCAGCCTTATTCATCCAGACCAAACTGGCTTTATGCCAGAAAAACGACTGCGATTAATATTCGTTGGTTATATTTAAATCTACAGATGCCATCAAACGGAAAGGAACCTAGAGCTGTTGCGTCCTTGGACGCTGCCAAGGCATTTGACAGTGTCGAATGGTCATATCTGTGGGCTATATTAGCTAAGATGGGTTTTCGTGGAAATTTTGCCTGAGTACATCTATTATACTCGAGACCGGAGGCCAGGATCAGAGTTAATGGGGAGATCTCGGATAAATTTAACATATATAGAGGCACTAGACAGAGATGCCCCCTATCTCCCTTATTATTTGCTCTAGCTTTCGAGCCCTTGGTGGTGGTAATTCGTGTGGCACCTGAAATTACGGGATTTGAATATGTGACTCTGCATGAAAAGATAGCGTTATAAGCTGATGACATGCTCCTATTCCTTGGAAACTGGCCGTCATCCCTGAAAGTAGCAATGGAGGTCTTCAACTCCTTTGCAAGGATTTCTGGCCTATTTATTAACTGGGAGAAGTCCTCGATCATGCCGGTGGGATGGGCCCCGAGAATCCCTCGGGACTAACTAGACGCTTAAATGTAGTCACAGAATTTAAATACTTGGGAATTCATATCCGGCATAATGTACAAGATTTTGAACGCCTAAATCTTACCCCATTGTTTGCTAAATTTCATCAAAAAGTAAAGGACTGGTGCAGGTTACCATTGAGCATGGTGGGCAGAGTAAACCTAACGAAAATGGTCCTCCTGCTACAAGCTTTGTATATTCTTCATAATGTGCCCGTCTGGATTCCTAGCCAAATTTTTTACCAATTAAATAGAGTATTCAGAGCTTATTTGGACAGGAGTGGTCCTAGAATTCGGTTGGAAGTACTACGTAGATATAAAGAGAAGGGGGGTTTAGCAGTTCATAATCCATTTCTTTACTATCTCTTGGCACAATTGCAGCATTTCAGAGGATGGGGAAGAGGACTCAACTCTACGAAGTTCCTCGGGGAATATGCTAGCATGTGTAGTAGGAAATGACATGCTGATACAGTCGTTGGATTCGGGGCGGTTTCGTCAGGGCCTGGCTCTCAATATTCCGACAATGAACTGGTGTGGAATACGGCCAAGAAACTACTTGGTATACATGGGGTTACGAGACATGCCCTAATCTGGAGAAACTCGACTTGTGCAGTGCTCAATAAATTAGAGGGCTTTGAGCTGTGGGAGAGGAAAGGCCTTAACTTAATATTGCAACTTTATTCGGACGGGGAACTTCGATCTTTTGAAGATCTCAAACCTTTTCCATTCCTAATGCAAGATTTTTTTCAATGTTTGCAGCTAAGGCATGCCTGTGAAACACAACATCACTTCACCCCGCTTAATAAATGTGATAGAACCCCTTTGTTGGATAGAATAGTGATGAGAGGGGGATCAAGAGGTAATGTATCCATGATATATGCAGAGATGTCCGAAAAGAGTGGCAAATCTGGAAGCTTTGAAGTCTAAATGGCAGGCTAATGTGGGAGACTTCACAGACGATGATTAGGAAGATATATTGCAAGAAGTCATGAAAGTGTCGGTTAGTGAGGCGCAGAGAGTTTCACATCTTTTTTGCTTCACCTGGTATATCGAACCGCTGTACGCTTGTTAAGATAGGGTTATGCTAGAGAGGCTGATTTTTGGAAATGTGGTATGCCTAATGCAGACTTGATTCACCTAACCTGGATCTGTCCCTGGCTATGTTGATTTTGGGGAGATGTGGTTGATTTACTTATTAATGTTTATCAATGTCCTATGGTTTTGGACCCTAAAATGGCCCTTTTGGGTCAGGTGGCGAACTTGCCACTTTCGGAGGGGCACCAGTTGGCAATTTCACGTATACTATATCAAGCTCGCAAGAGGGTGGTGGCTCATTGGAGGGGATCCTCTGTACCTACAATCATGGAGGTCACTAATGCAGTCAATAATACTATTGTTATGGAAAAGTATGTATATCAAAAGTGACGGACAATTAAGAAGTGGGAAGATATGTGGGCGCCCTGGTTGGATACTCCTGAGTTGGCACCTTCTTCTTTAACATGGTTGAGAGTGCTTAGGAGGATGTAATAAGATCCTTAGATCAACATTACACTTTGGTGAATGCTACTGCAGAGGTGGCTCTTGAGGATATGCTAACAGCCCGGGATTTGGAACTGACATTACAGGCGTTAAGGACCGTTTAGAAATTTGATCATCTGCAATGGAGAATTGTGGCCGTGAGGAGGCTAAATACACTAGGGGAGAGAGAGAGGCTTTTGTTGGGTGGGGGGTGGGACTATGGGGAACTCTATGGGTTTCTAGATTGTTTATGTAATATGCTGTTCAGGAATTATCCTGTGTTTGATGTGTCTTCTAGATTTTGAGAATGTTCAATAAAAATTTACCTGATCAAAAAAAAAAAGAAAATTATAGACAAACATGGTAAAGGTTATAATATAAGACCATTTCCAAACAGCTTGATGTTCCTGTGATTACAGTTGCACATATTATTCAGAAATTTAAGATCCATGACACTGTAGCCAACCTCCCTGGACGTGGCTGCAGGAGGAAAATTGATGACAAATCAAAGAGATGCATAATATGAATGGTAAAAAATGAGCCCAGAAAAACTACTAAAGAGTATAGGTGAACTTCAATCTCAAGGGACATCAGTGTCAGATCGCACCATCCGCCGTTGTATGAACCAAAGTAGACTTCATGGGAGATGAACAAGGAGGACACCATTGTTCAAAAAAAATAATAAAAAAGCCAGACTGGAATTTGCCAAACTACATGTTGACAAGCCACAAAGCTTCTGGGAGAATGTCCTATGGACAGATGAGACAAATATGGAACTTTTTGGCAAGGCACATCAGCTCTATGTTCACAGACAGAAAAATGAAGCATATCAAGAAAACAACACTATCCCCAATGTGAAACATGGAGGAGGCTCTGTTATGTTCTGGGGCTGTTTTGCTGCATCTAGCACAGGGTGTCTTCAATCTGTGCAGGGTACAATGAAATCTCAAGACTATCAAGAGATTCAAAAGAGAAATGTGTTGCCCAGGGTCAGAAAGCTTGGTCTCAGTCGCTGGTCATGGATCTTGCAACAGGATATTGACCCAAAACACACAGCTAAAAAACCCCAAGAATGGCTAAGAGGAATACTTTGGATTATTCTGAAGTGGCCTCATATGAGACCTGACCTAATTCCTATTGAGCATCTTTAGAAAGAGCTGAAATATGCCATCTGAAAAAGCAACCTTCAAACACGAGACAACTGGAGCAGTTTGTTTCTGAGAAGTGGGCCAAAATACCTTTCAAGAGGTGCAGAATGTTCATTGGCAGTTACAGGAATCGTTTGATTGCAGTGATTGCCTCAAAGGTTGTGCAACAAAAGATTAAGTTAAGGGACCATCATTTCTGTCCAGGACTATTTGATGAGTTTTATTTATTTTTTTTAAATTCTGTGGAAGCATGGTTGAAAAGCAATGTCTGACTCTCATTTGTTCATTTTCATAGATTTACTTTTGTTAGATTCAAGTTTTCTGTGACCATTGTGGGTTTTTCTTTCATTAAACGAGGGGTGCTAACAATTTTGACCAAGTGTGTATATGTTGAATTTCTACCGGCTGTACTGGTCCTGGAAGGACAGTCAAGTGAGAAGCCAAACCATTTTGAGGTCAACAAGAAATATGTAGGCAGATCAGGAAAGGATTGAGAAGTAGGATCCGGTAATAATCTATTTTAAACCGGGTAACAAATTCAGTTTCCCACAAACTTTTTATGTTTGCAGATGATATACTACTTCTCATCAACACCACACACATCTTTGCAAGCCCTACTTCAATCCCTTAGTACACCATGAATCCCTATATCCCATATCCCTTCCTACTACTATTGTTTCACAGCTCCAATATGACTTTCCATTTCAATGGGCTACTAACCACCTGGATTACTTGCAAGTGTAATTGACAGCCAATCTAGACTCCCATTTTGCAGCCAATTATCCTCAAATGCTCCACAAACTTCGCTTGCTAGTCCAGTCATGGGAGAAGTTACATCTCTCCTGGCTCGCGTGCACTTAAAATGACTATACTTATGAAATTACTCAACTTATTTCGAGTTTTGCCAGTTCCTGTTCCTTTGCACTACCTCAAAATAGCCCAATAATTAGTTAACACTTTTGTCTGGAGGGTTGGCCTTCCCAGGGTTAATAGAGCTACCCTCTATCGTCATTGTTTCAAAGGAGGCCTGGGAGTTCCCAATCTTTCTAAATGTTATCAAGCGCTCAATTAGGTAGCCTTATACCATGCCTATTCAGAACCTCCCCTGTGGCTTTCTCTAGTGGCTCCTGAATGTCACACGGGTACCCTCGATGCATTATTATGGATCCTCCCAGCTCAACATAGGCAAGTCTCGAATCCTATTATAACACACTCTCTTAAGATTTGGGACTCACTGAAATATTCCTCACAGCTAATCTCGCCATTCTTGCCCCTCGCCCCCCTTTGGGGTAATCTTCAGTTTTCCCCAGGTATGGAGTCCCTTAGGAACTTCCATTTATGGGTCATTGCAGGGATAACTGGAGTCCACCATCTCTTTAACGTTAAAAGGATAATCCCATTCTCAGTCCTGGGAGAAAAATATAATTCACCTTCTCCCGGAGAGGTGTTTCGTTATTTGCAACTTGAAAACTTGGTCACTTCATCATTAATGAAAAAAACTTTACTCCTCCTTATACCTTTGCTCCCTTTGAACAAAGATGCCATCAAAATCCACACGCATCGGGGATTATATCACTTCTCTACTCGCATATCAACTCCTCCTCACATAGGCTCTGTTTAAACTACATTTCTCACTGGGAGTCCACTTTTTCTGATTCAGAGTGGTCCCAAGTTTGGTCCTCCTCTACTGGAGGAATATTAGATGCCCCAATGCTGGAAACCAATTATAAGGTGATGACCAGGTGGTACCTTACCCCAGCCAGAGTGGCTAAGGCAGTTGCTAACTACTCCAGTTGCTTTAGAGGGTGTAAAGGGGTACGTCTGCCCAACGATCGGATCTGACGTTTCGTGACAGGACTGACGGTGACCTGATTGATAACACTGCTGAAGTATTCACACGGTTAGTGGGTAACTCGAAGGATTACTCGACAGGCCGGGGTGACTCAGACTCTGGGGGTGACTGTGGCTCTGAGAGAGAAAGAGAGCACAGAATAGAAGGGCTAGAGAAGGAAGTCTCTGAGATCAGAGGTCACCTGTCAACGTGGCAAAACGTGAACTAGATGCTTAGGGAAGAGATGGACGAACTCAGAGGAGTAGTAAAAGGTATTCTGTGGGAGAAGAGCTTGGATGAAGACTTACAGCAGCCGAGCACGAGTGATAACGAGACGGAACTGCCAGTGTCCATCTTGGCAAAGGGTCGTGAGGAGGTAAAGTCTCAGGAAGTTTGTGAGCTAAGAACTGAAGAAGACAGTCACCCAGTTGGGTCAACTGTAGTGAGGGAAGTGTCCGTGATAAAGCCAGAGCCTCCAGTCCAGGAAGAGAGCAAGACCATGACCTTCAAGTCTGTGATTGCTGTACCAGAAGACATGCAAGAAGCCTGTGCTGAGGAAGGTGTGCATGAGGCTTTCAAAGAGGCGATCAAAGTGTGTAAGTTGCACTGGGCACCTGAGACTCGGCAGTTGGTGATAATATCAGCCAGAGAAGATCCATCAAACCGAGTAGCTGTCCTGAAAGAAATGCATCTGCAATGTCTTCACGCCAAAGAGCTGGTTAGGCGGAGTAATATGAAATCTGCTCGACGCCTAGAGTTAGCAAGGGAGGCTATGGATCGGCTGGGTTTGCAGAAAGATGTGATTCCAGTACCCAAAGGTCTGATTGGAAGACTCGGGAAGGTAATGCAAGACCTTGTGAATATTTCCGGTGTGGTGAGGGTGAGGATCCTGTTGTGAGTTCATTTTCCCCTTCACCGTTGATGTCTGATGAACTCCCTCTGCTGGTGAAGAGAGGTAGTGAAATTGATTGGGTTGAGAAGAACCTGTCATCTGAACAGGTGGCGCCTGATTGGACACCCGGAATCACTGAGTGGCTATAAGTCAGCCGACGCCCTACAGGGGTGCTGGTGATCCTTTCTGCTCTGAGTTCTTGCAACCAGTTAGTCCTGTCTACTGAAATCTAAGTTTTTGCTCTCTTATTTTTCCATGAGATTTTGTCTGTTTGCTTCATGTTTTGTGTTCAGCCTGCCTTTGTTGGGACGGGCTGAGCTCCATTTTTGTCTCTGATCAGTTTATCTCTTTGCTCTGTTTTCAGAATATACCTGAGTGCTGATATAGTGATTTTGAAGTCTAGCGGCTTCAGGGCCTTTTTCCCTATCAGACGGTTGGGACATTTTTGGTAGGGTTTTTTGCGGATTGCAGCCAGCATCTTTTCTGTCCTTTCCTATTTAGTTAGTTGGGTCCCATCGTTTGCTCAACCTGTCTTTCTGTCTGTGTTTGTGTTTTCATCTGCTTTTCACCGACAATACATGTTGGGGGCTGTCTATTGCTTGGGGTCTGCTCTAGGGCAGTTTAGATTTCCCCTTTCTTTAGGCTTATTTAGTTCTCCGGCTGTGAACGAGGGGTCTAGGGCACCGTAGGAACCCCCCACGGCTACTGTTAGTTGTGGTGAATAGGATCAGGGGTCTGCAATCCGATAGCTACCAACCTCTCCGGTTTTCTGGACTTAGCTTGTATTTTTGTTTTTTCCTCCTTCGGTGACTCATTCATAACAGGATCCCTCCTGATGATGACCAGGTATCCAGTGGAGAGGGTAGGATTCCCATCATGGTGGTTGGCTCCGTGGAAAGCCTGAGAGACTTTCGGATGCTCTTGGAGTATCGAGTGGGGTACCTGCAAGAGACTGAGCAGTTGAGGCAGGACCATCGGCGAATCAATAAAGAGGTATGGAACACCAAGTGGCGGCCACCTTCGACCCAAGATGTAAGGACCCGAAGGGTTCCTCCAGTAAGTGACATGGCAAATGGCCGAAGAATGTCAGCAAGTGGTAGTTCGACTGGCAGGACGAAGCTGAGAGATCGTAGTTCCTGTGAGACGCTGAATGAGTCAGACTCAGGCCAGATAGTAAGCTTAACTAAGACTTATGACCATACCAACCGGGGGAAGCTGGTCGGAGAATGGAACAGACAAGGAGAGGCATGTGATGACAAAACAGTGTCTGATGATGCAGACAGACCGCGACTGGAGGGTCAAAGACAACGACCGGTATTCTGACCGCTGGGGGCGGGGGAGGCCTAACGTAGAGATGAGGTCGTATGACGGACGGAGACGGTTCTCTCGACCTGTGGGGCAAGGTGTAATGAGTGCCTGGTCTTGAGATCCTGGTGTAATGTTGTGTATTCAACCCCACAAGTTTGAACAGAGGGGGAGGTATGTGGTGTATTGACCACTGTGTCTGCTACGGGGCGGTGTATGGATGTCCTAGGAGAGAGGATGAATGGCAGAATCCTAAATGACCGTTGTGTATCTCAAGGTAGGTGGCCTTGAGATGGAGACTTATGTGTGTGTTCATCAGCAGTGATACTGCTGAGGTGCTGTCTCAATGTGTCAGGGAGAAGTCTCCAGGCAACTGGGGAGATGGGCAGGCCCAGTTACTTACAAACCCACCCAGGGGTGTGTTTAAGAGCGCTATTGTAAAGTGTGTGTATGAGTGGTTAAAGGACCTGCGATGAGGTCATAGCCATGTGACCCGGTGGGCGTAGCTACGGACCATATAAGGTGGCCAGGGTAGGTCACATGAGGTGAATGCAGGGACCTGGTTGGTCCATTTTGGAAGGTCCCATCTGAGAGAGATGGGGCTGCCTTCTGACAGCAAGTGAACGCTGTGTAATGGCTGCACGTGCCTGGTAATTCCTTGGAGGGAATGGACGTCTGCGACATGGAGAAGGAACCATGAGTGAACCCTGACGGGTGAGATAACTGAGGCTGAAGAGCCTGTGTATGCATGACCTGTGTGACCACAGGGATTACAGATCTGAACTCTGTCATGGACGCTATGCTGATATTATGAAGTTTGTTACTGCTGTTGGTTTATGATGCCTAATAAACCGCATGGACTATGATTGTTTTATGGAAAATCTGTGCCGGATCTGGTTTTGTGGCTGCTAAGCGAGTATCCCCTACTTGAATGACAGCGCTACCTTACACCCCCAACCATCAGCCCACTTGCCATCGCATCAGGGCAAGTGAGAAGAGCGAGATTAAGTGCCAGATTTGGCGCATCCTATGGATGAGACTTTTCTGGGGTGGCTGAGAGCTGTTTTTAGTCTAGAATGAGGCCAATATACATGGCGCCTTCCCAGGCTATTAATATCAGCCCTCAGCTGTCTGCCTAACCTTTGCTGGTTATTAATTATAAGGCGACCCAAAGTCATTTTTTTGGGTGGGTCTCCCATTATAATAACCAATAAAGGCTAAGTATACAACTGAGAGCTGATATTAATAGTCTGGAAAGCTCCATGGGTATTACCCCCTTCCCAGGCTATAAACCTCAGCCCACAGCCATCTGCTTTACCTCTGCTGGTTATGATAATTAAGCCCATGCAATTTTTTTTTTTCATATAAATAATCATTTAAATACATGTACAGTAAGCTGCACACACTGTACTAATTATGTGTGACTGATCTCTTTTTATCTATTCTATGTATATATACTGTTGGTAATCTATCTATTCTATTTGTTCTATTCTGTCGCGTCAGTGATTCTACTGTACATAGAAGATGAATTGCTGGCTTTTCATCATTATATGTGTGTGTATTTGACAGGCCTAAATGCATCTGCACTAATACAGGGTGCAGCGGACCCAAGTAAAATGGCAGCTGCACAGGTACATAAATACCAAATGAAACAGCCAGCCTACAATCAGGGTTTGGCCGTGTGGTACACCAGTGCAGAAGAAATAATCCGCATGTGGATTATTTCTTCTGCACTGGTGTACCACACGGCCAATCCCTGATTGTAGGCTGGCTGTTTCATTTGGTATTTATGCACCTGTGCAGCTGCCATTTTACTTGGGTCCGCTGCACCCTGTATTAGTGCAGATGCATTTAGGCCTGTCTGGTTTGTATCTGAATTTTTTGGAGGATTTTTTCCTCTTTTTGAGGTTTTCATGTTAGAGTAGGACTGGCAAGTGTATGGAACTTTGACGCAGTTTGCCAACTTCCATATTGTCACGGTCACGTGTGTCTGGACGCCGTGAGTACCGCAAGGCAAACCCATAAGACACCCGTGACCCTGGATACAGCGCATACAGTGAGGCGAATTTAAAAAATAAAACGTGCAGCTGGATACGCCTCCTCCAACTGGCTAATTTAGATATTACACGTTATACATACAGTAGTCTGGAAACCGAGCCTCCAATAAGGCGAATTTAAATAATAAAGGGGTAACATGGGTAACATTAACAATAGTGGGCCCTGCAATAGGTAATAGGGAAGTGGAGACCTCCTGAACTCCCCTGAGCCAGTGTCCCTGCACTCCTAACGTTCCCTATGCCGGTTCCGCACCGGGCGACGCACAGGAACCTAAAAACCCTAGCTCGCCCTGAACCTAAACCCTCACTAGGGAATTGGTCGGTGCGGAAACTAATCCCACCACTGCCCTAAACACACGAGGGAAAATGACAATACAGGGGAAACACCACTCAGCTTTGCTCTGTTGCGTACGCTCCTAGCAACAGAGCACACCACCTGTGTGCATCTTCACCACCCGGATCCATCACCATAACTGGATCCTTCACCATAGTGCAGCCTTGGAGCAGAGTCCACCACCAGTTGCAGCTGTCCAGTAAGAGTCCCAAAGATGAGTTCAGCTCCTGCTCAAAAAGTCAAGCATGCTTGAGTCCAGCTCTCAGCAACCAAGTCCCGCATGCTGAGTGCAACTCTCTCCATAGTCGTCACTCCACCAAGCCATGCAAGCACTTCCTGCCGACACCATAAACTGTGACTCCACGCCATGCCAGCCCTTCTTGCAGACCACCTAGTTGCCACTTGTCCCTTCTGGCTGGGCTGCGCAGGACTCATGTTCAGCTCCTTCCTTCACCCAGGCTTCCTTGTGAATGACTAACACACAATATCACCAACAGTGATTGAACACACCTGGCTCCCTTTTATAGAGCCTAACACCTGATTTGTAATTAAGTGCACATTAAACCAAAGAAACTAAAGTGCACTACCGCTCACCACCACCGGGGCAACTTAGAATGAACGACACCACGTGTAATAATTCTAATGGCCACCGGGGGCAATCACATCACTTTGGCACCTAGCCAAAGGAAAAAAAGTTCACTTATCCATTTAAACTGCCAGATCCAAGCTGGATCATGACACGTATTAAGGCCTTAATATCAACCAATACCTTACATATATTGATATGTTTTTTGTGCACTTTTTTTTTTCTTTCAGGGTGCAGTTGGGCCCAAATGGTTCTGCAAACTTGTGGCCTCTGTTCTCACGGGATGCATTCTAGTTGGCACTGGGTAGCCCCCCTATATGGTGTTACTAAAAGGTTGTGAACCAGAAGCCCTGCATTCCCTGTGTGAACACTGCCACATGCGGATTATTTCTTCTGCACTGGTGTACCACACGGCCAATCCCTGATTGTAGGCTGGCTGTTTCATTTGGTATTTATGCACCTGTGCAGCTGCCATTTTACTTGGTTCCGTTGCACCCTGTATTAGTGCAGATGCATTTAGGCCTGTCTGGTTTGTATCTGAATTTTTTTGGAGGATTTTTTTCCTCTTTTTGAGGTTTTCATATGTGTGTGTATTGAAGTATGTTTCCTTGGAAAATATGTGTAATTGACAGAGTAATTTTCTGTCAAAGTTCATGCTATTCCATTGCAATACAATTTTAAAAATTACTTGCATTTGGATGTTAGTCAGATGCTAGGTGTGAAAAATAGGATTGTACTTACATGAAAATTGCATGGCATGTTCATGACCTTAGTCCTACTGTTCTGGACCGAAATCAGAACTTTTTTTCACTGTTACGTGTACAAGCTCTTAATAACTAATCCCCAGAAGCCATTGTCCCCTGTAAGCAAACAAAAACAAGACAACAATAACTCACACCTGTCCAAAGTTGAAAGAATCGAGTTATCAACGCCGTAATCCATCTGTGTGACATTTGCTAATAATAATATTCTTTATATAGCGCCAACAGATTCCGCCATGCTTTACAATTTAACAGTTCATATACAACAGTCATAACAAAGTTAACGCTAATACAATAATATATGCAAAGATATTGACGACCCTGCCCGTAAGAGCTTACAGTCTACAATGTGGTGGGAATGACCCAAAGTACAGGGGATAATTTATGATGATTATCCACCCCCAATTCCTCAAGATGGTTGGACCAAGGTTGGATGAGCTAGTCACCAGCCAATATTTGTAGTGTTTTTGGGGGTGATTTAGTTTGGAGGGTTATAAGGCAACTGCTCTTGCTGAAGAGCAGGGGAAAATGAGTCCCTGCAACGAGAGCGGGCCCATGAACGGTGCTGACCTCAGTGAGATCATCGCACTTCACCTTGAAAAAGGGTTGCAATGAGTCATTCTACCCCGCTTTTCAACGTGAGTGGTTGCCGGTTATGCTGATAAGGCCTGTTTCACACTTCCGTTTTTGTGTCCGCCAAACGGATCCGTTTCCGTTTTTTTGACGGAAACTGATGCAAACGGATCCGTTTTTTTAAAAACGGATCCGTTTTTTTGACGGATCCGCGGTAACCGTAATGGAAGTCTATGGGACAAAAAAAAACGGATCCTGCAAAAAATGGCGGATCCGTTTTTTTACGGAAAACAACGGATTTTGACGGATTTGAAAAAACGGAAGTGTGAAACAGGCCTAAGCAAATGTCGCACAGATGGATTACAGCGTGGGACACTTTGGATTCTTTCAACTTTGGACAGGTGAGGGATATTGCTGTTTTTTTCATTTTTGAAATTAGAAATGTCGTATAGTTTTCCTGATTCTCTATTTCACTTACCCCATGTCCAGGGCATTGCAGTAGCTTAGGTATCCATGGTTATGACCACTAGCAACTGACAGTCACTATATGAGTGGTAGTAACCATGGATATCTAAGCTAATGCAACGCTCTGCACATAGGGTGAGCAACATAGCGAGTCAGAAGAACTATAGTACATGTTTCCTAATATTGTTACACCCACTACATATTGGGATAGTTGATCAGAGATGGGAATACCCCTTTAAGACTCTTACATGTTTTTATAGTGTATAATTTTATCTGTTGCTATAGATAGTAATGTAATAATAAAGCTTATTTTTAGTCCTCCCTTTATTGCTTCAAACTTTTCTGTGTTTGTGTATTATGTTTGTCGATTATACTTTAGAGGTTCAGTACCATGCGATTTGTGAACAGGTGGCTCACCACTGTCTTAGGTCATAGTTTCATTATACTTTGAGTTGTATAGAATTATGTATATAGAAATTATATAAAATATAAGGCATTGATAAAGAAAAATAATAAAATCCGTTTTATTCTTGGCAGGTGACTGTGGTGTCAAACCAGATACCTATGAAAAGCATGCCATTATTCCAGCTATACCTCCAGCCCTTCAGAGCAAAAATCATTCATCGGAGCCTTTTCAATCAGTCACCTATTTGGATTCATCACAGACTGTTAAGCAAAATGAAAGCCGCAAAAGCGATGTTGAGCATCAACTAATTCCCACAGAGAAGAAACCATTTTCCTGTTCAGAATGTGGGAAATATTTTAAACGTAAATCTCTATTGCTTAGACATGAGAGAATTCACACAGGAGAAAAGCCATTTTCATGTTCACAATGTGGGAAATGTTTTAACCGTAAGTCAAATTTGGTTACACATTACAGAAGTCACACAGGGGAGATGCCATATTCATGTCCAGAATGTTCGAAATGTTTTTTCCAGAAACCAGATCTTCTTAAACATCAACGAATTCACACAGGAGAGAAGCCGTATTCATGTCCAGAATGTGGGAAACGTTTCAAACAGAAAGCACATTTCCTTAGGCATCAGCAAATTCACACAGGAGAGAAGCCATATCCATGTCCAGAATGTGGGAAGTGTTTTATGCAGAGATCAGATCTTCTTAAACATCAAAGAATCCACACAGGAGAGAAGCCATATCCATGTCCAGAATGTGGGAAATGTTTTATGCAGAGATCAGATCTTCTTAAACATCAAAGAATCCACACAGGAGAGAAGCCATATCCATGTCCAGAATGTGGGAAGTGTTTTTTCCAGAAACCAGATCTTCTTAGACATCAACGAATTCACACAGGAGAGAAGCCGTATTCATGTCCAGAATGTGGGAAATGTTTCAACCAGAAATCACATTTGCTTATGCATCAGCAAATTCACACGGGGGAGAAGCCATATTCATGTGCAGAATGTGGGAAAAGTTATAGTTTGAGATCAAAGCTTGTTGCACATCAGAGAACTCATACAGGGTAGAAACCATTTTTTATGATCAGAATGTGGGAAATGTTATTCCTGGGAATCATATCTTCATCATCTAAAAAACTCATGTAGAGTGTGAAGGAAATAAATAACAAGGGAAATCAATCAGGCAGTAGAGTTACATTTAGTTGACAAAAGGGTGAAACTGGATATACCAGTATTGTAAGCACAAAGGTGTCAATCCTGACACATTAGCTCCTGGATTCTCATCTTAGAGAGGGAGATAGGAAATATTCCTTCTAGTACAGATCATTTGCTATTGTCTGTGTAGGAAGAGACAGGTATTTGAAAGGGCACAACTTGGCTCATCCATCCAGTCATAGATCGAATTGTTTAACTAATTCCCGACTTGCGCTGTGTATATATGAGACGCCGCAGCAGCTGTGTTACCTCAAACCATCATATAGATATGGCGCTGTGATCAGCTCGATCAGTGATCTGTCATTATACAGTTGATGTCCCATCCAGGAACAATGTAAAAGAGTTTAAAAAAAAAAAAAAGTTAAATTGTAAAAATATTTTTTTAAATCGCAAAATAAAGAACAAAAAAAGAAAAAAATATTATTCCAATAAATACATTTATTTATGTTTTAAAATAAAATAAACAGTACACAAATTTGAAATCGCCCCTTCTGGAACGACCAGACCTATAAAACTGTCCCCTTCAGTGAACAACGTAAAAACAAACAAAATTAACAAGGCAAAAAAGTATGTTTTATCATCACGTTGATGAACAAAAAGTGGAAAACTATGCGGTGGAAAAAAAAGCAACCTACATCAAAAACAAAACGTCATACGGGTCGATCAGCAGAAAAATAAAAAAGCTATAGCTCTCATAATAAAGCGATTCATTTTTTGAATAAAATTCACTGCTCAAAAAAAATAAAGGGAACCCTGGACACTCTTACTGAGCAGACACATGGATGTTAGTGACCATCCTATCATATCTAACTGTTGTTTATGCCATTTGCACAACAGCAGGAGAAATTGAATCACGATCAGTGTTGATTTCACAGAAGTGTGACTGACTTGGAGTTAATTTTTGTTGTTTAAGGGTTCCCTTTATTTTTTTGAGCAGTATAGTTTTAATTGTGTAAAAGCACTAAAACATAAAAAAATATAAATGAGGTATCGCTGTAATAGTACTGATCCGAAGAATAAAACTGCCTTATCCGTTTTACTACTTGCAGAACAGCATAAAAAAAAAAAAATAGGAGTAACTTTTTTTCATTGTGCCTCCCAAAAATCGAAATAGAAAGTGATCAAAAAATGTAATGTGTCCGAAAATTATACCAGTAAGGCTATGTGCACACGTAATGGAACTCTTGCGGAAATTACCGCGAGAATTCTGGAATTCCATTCCGCGGGAAAATCGCATTTTAAATTCCCACGATTTTCCCGTGGAAAAACTAGCATTTTGCAAGCGTAATTAGCTTGCAGAATGCTAGCGTTTTCCAAGCGATCTGTAGCATCGCTTGGAGAACTGATTGACAGGTTGGTCACACTCGTCAAACACAGAGGCGGGAAGGCTGCGCGGGACGCCGGAAGGTGAGAATAACAATATTTTTTTATTTTAAATTCTATTTTTTACAGGGATATGGTACCCAAAGCCCGGAGGACAGTATCCTCTCCTCCGGACCGTGGGTACCATCCGCAATTGTTCTGCTTACTTTCCGCATGTTGTGCACAGCCACATGCGGGAAGTAAGCGGAACAATACATTCCTATGGGTGCGGGATCGCCGCGATACCGCAAAATTAATGAGCATGCTGCGTTTTTTACCGCGAAGCGATTCCGCCGCGGTAAAAACCGCAGCACTAGCACAGCATTGCGGAATCCCATAGGAATGCATGGGATGCTTATTTTTCGCGGCGAAATCGCGCGGTTAAAACCGCCGCGGAAACACGGAAAAAAACGCCACGTGTAAACTCAGCCTTAATGTCAACTCGGCCTGCAAAAAACAAGCCCTCACATGACTCTGCCAGCACAACTATGGAAAAATTATATCTCTCAAATTATGGCGATGCAGTTTTTGCAATAAAAAGCATCTCTCAGTGTGTGACAGCAGCCAAACCTAACAAAATGTATAATTCTGGTGTGACGACACAGCATTTTACCTTCATTATCCACACGTCTATTTTCTGGAAGTGTAACGAATGGAAGCAGAGGCACAGGTGATGAAGTTCACATTCGTTTTTTATTTCTTGAGTGGGACCTCGGTCCGGGGGGCTCCGAAGGGGGCGTAACTAGTGAGCCCCGGGTATCTGTAGTAAGATCCCTCGAACAGGACCAGAGTGGAATGCCTGGTACTACCTCCAGATATACCCTGGACAAGTGGCAGCTGTCCCAGCAGGACAAACGGGTCAACGGATATTACAGATATGGTGGAGCTGACCGGCGGACACCGGGTATATGAGAAGCTGGCTCTGACGAGGACAGTCAGGTTCCCGCTAGATGGAAGGAAGCTAGCTACAGCAACTTGAGCGTTGTCCATGAGTTCGGATGGCGAGTGGCGGAACGGGATGGCACTTGAGTGTTTAGGTACAGATGTTGTAATGATACTATGAAAATGCTCATAATCAAAGTACCCTTGTAGAAAAGTTCCATAGCTGTGCAGACACAAGCTGTGGGTTTCTGACCCCCCCCCCCACCTTCCCCCCCCTGTCACGGCTGCAAGCTCTCTCTCCCTCTGCCTGCTGTATAATACAAAACCCCTCCCTCAGAAAAGTGTTAATTAGCAGAAACCAGTCCTTTGAAACGCGCTTTCCTTTGTGTGTGTGGGGATTATTAAAGATGGAATAACTCGGTCCCATTCAGTGACAGAGATATAAAAATTACATATTTAGAACCTGCAATGTTCAAGCTACACGCCAGCGCCTTCTACTAAGGTCTGGCACCAGCAGAATCCGAGAAATGGATTTCTCCTGAACAGAGTCGAATAACCACTCCATGTTTAGATTTAAGAGAAGCTAATTCCAAAACAGGATTGGTGATGGGTCTGCCGTTGTTCTGCCAGGTTTTCCGCCTGAGTTATAGAATTAATAAGGTTTTAGCCAGTGTTCAACCCTCTGAGAAAAGAGGAGGGCTGTCATGACTTAGCCCCTTCAGTGATGTCATGACCAGGGGGTATAATATAGTGTAAGCTCATAATGCAGTGGTCTTTGCCCTGAAAACCTGATACATCACAGAGCCTCTATGCATCGCCCATCCCCTGACCACATGGTCTGCCTGAAATGACTTAAGCAAATGTAACTGTTTTCTCCTTTTAATCCCTGTTATTTTGTAATCATCTGTACATATTTCTATTCTCATATTGTAATATCTTTTTATACCTTTTGTAAACACTGCCTACCTTTTTGGAGTAAAATATATAAAATTACTAGCTTTGTTTCTCCTTGCTCTATAACGTACTGTCACATCCTCTGAAGTGAATTGCACTACTAAGTTGAGTTAGCTCCATACCTGTTATTAATTAAGAAATCTCAGCTGGTGGCAGCGAAGTGTGTTCTGGGCTTGTTGGGCAAAGCTGGCAGTGACGGAGCGGGTTTTAGAAACGTGTTGCCTGGCTGCGGCTAGGAGTAGTTATAATTCCCTCGCTACAGCGTGCCTAATAGCCAGCACACATCCAGGCAGCCCGTCTGGCAGCTAATTATCCTAGGTGCAGTTCCCTGACTGACCTGAGGGGTAAGGGGGGCGCCGGAGAGCTGCAAGTTCCAAACCGGAACTGGTAAGTGGGATATACATAAATCTCTGCGGTTCATGACCAATTGGTGGCAGTGGTGGGATAACTAAATATATTCCACCTTCGATATTTGTATTTTTAATCGCAGATGTTGTCTAGGATAGCCGAATAACAGGTCACTGATATTCTGCGGAAACAAACAGTATAAGCAGAGTGCCAAACGGAATGCTATAACGGCGCAGGCAGAAAGAAACAATCGGACTTAGCAAGAGTAGATACACGTTGCTCCGGCACTCCCCCTATGGCGGAGTGGCCAGAAATAGTAATCAGTGCGCTGCCATTGGTTAATTGATATTTTCAAATAATGCACGCTGTCCCCAGAGAGAAGCAAGCGCACGTCCTAAGCATTCCCTGGAGGCCTACTGGCAGCGTGCCAGGAAATGGGGGAGAGAGAAGCAACAGCAGGACGCCGAGGGACAGACAAAACGAGGATCCTGACAGACCTCGCCAAGGTACAGGGGCAGCGTCAGGAGCAGGTGAGGGACCAGAACTGGGGGCAGCGTCAAAACCTGGTGCAGTGCCAGAACTGGGACTGGGTGAACAGTATGCCAGGGGGAATAGACTGTTATCTATATGTTGAGTTTTGAATGTATGCGTTTGTTCTTCAGTTGGTTAAGAACCATACACTGTTGTCATATTAGTCTTAAAACGTTGATTTTTATTTTGAATAGCTAATGTTTGCCTCTTATATCAGTTCCTACAACTTATTGTCTATCTTTAGAATACAATGATATAGGGTAATTGAACACTGGATTTTTACGTAATCTGTTGAATGACCATTGTGTGGGTCCTGTGGCTTGTTGACTTGCAAAAGAGGATTAAAAACTATGCAAATTAAGTAGTCAACAATGTGAGGTAACCTCATCACATCTTCCTCTTGACCTCTGGATGCTGGCTTGAGTGACAACAGTTGTGAGCTATAAAAGTGGACTATGCCTCTAACAATATACATCCAGACAGCGAAGAGATCTAAAAAACCAGAGACTCTTTACAAAACCACAGCCAGGAACACTCTACAGGATAGCTGCAAGATCATGGCTCCATCATGAGGGAAACAGATTTGACATTTTACAGGATGCCAGTTTTAGGGGACCATGGCCCCAGCTGAAAGAATAACGATCTGTTTGATTGACCATCACTGTGCCATTGATAAGTTTGGGGTAGCCAGTATTTGGACCCACTGATCACCAGAGCCCCATGTATAAGTTTGGGAAATCCAGGTTTGGCACCCACCTGTTACCTGGCTCCACTGAGATGTTCAGAGAAGCTAGGATCTGACCCTCCGGTCACCTGGCCTTGTGTTTCAATGGACTGTCAGCTTCCTAAGCTTGTTGCTACGTCCTCCTGTGCATTCCACAGGTGGGGCAGTCGGCCCTGGATGCTCTGAAGTCACAGCTGCTCTTGTCCCTGTGAGTCAGTGGAAGTGTGAGACTAATTTTACAATATTTTGGTAAATTCAAAAAGGTTTATTTTTTTTTTTCAGTAATGTACACTGTGCTCCCCATCTTGACTTTAAAAAACCAGAAATGTAGAAATTTTAGCAAATTTATTAAAAAAGAAAAACTGAAATCACATGGTCATAAGTATTCAAACCCTTGCTCAGTATTGAGTAGAAGCACCCTTTTGAGCTAGTACAGCCATGAGTCTTCTTGGGAATGATGCAGCAAGTTTTTCATACCTGGATTTGGGGATCCTCTGCTATTCTTCCTTGCAGATCCTCTCCAGTTCCGTCAGGTTGGAGGATGAACGGTGGTTGACAGCCATTTTAAGGCCTCTCCAGAGATGCTCAATTAGGTTTAGGTCAGGGCTGTGGCTGGGCCAGTCAAGAATGGTCACAGAGTTGTTCTGAAGCCTCTCCTTTGTTATTATAGCTGTGTGCTTAGGGTCATTGTCTTGTTGGAAGGTGAACCTTCGGCCAAGTCTGAGATCCAAAGCACTCTGGAAGAGGTTTCCATCCAGAATATCTCTGTACTTGGCCGCATTCATGTTTCCTTCAATTGCAACCAGTAATCCTGTCCCTGCAACTGAAAAACACGCCCATAGCATGATGCTGCTACCACCATGTTTCATTGTTGGGATTGTATTGAGTAGGTGATGAGCAGTGCCTGGTTTTCTCCACACATACCGCTTAGAATTATCACCAAAATGTTCTATCTTCGTCTCATCAGACCAGAGAATCTTAGTTTTCATAGCCTGGGAGTCCTTCACGTGTGGATTTTTTTTTAGCAAACTCTATGCGGGTTTTCATATGTCTTTCACTGAGGATAGGCTTCCGTCGGGCCACTCTGCCATAAAGGCCCGACTGGTGAAGGTCTGCAGTGATGGTTGACTTTGTGGAACTTTCTCCCATCTCCCTACTGCATCTGTGGAGCTTAGCCACCGTCATCTTGAAGTTCTTTACCTCTCTCACCAAGGCTCGTCTCCCACGATTTCTCTGTTTTGCTGGACGGCCAGGTCTAGGAAGACTTCTGGTGGTCCTAAACTCCTTCCATTTAAGCATTATGGAGGCCACTGTGCTCTTAGGAACCTTGAGTACTGCAGACATTTTTTGTAACCTTGGCCAGATCTGTGCCTTGCACCAATCTATCTCTGGGCTCCTTGGCCAGTTCCTTTGACCTCATGATTCTCATTTGGTCTGACATGCACTGTGAGCTGTGAGGTCTTATATAGACAGGTGTGTGCCTTTACAAATCAAGTCCTATCAGTTTAAGTAAACACAGCTGGACACCAATGAAGGAATAGAACCATCTCAAGGAGGATCACAAGGGAACGGACAGCATGTGAATTAAATGAGTGTCTGAGCAAAGGGTCTGAATACTTATGACCATGTGATATTTCAGTTTTTCTTTTATAATTTGCAACTTTTTTTTCAGTTAAGATGTGGTGCAGAGTGCACATTAATGAGAAAAAAAATGAACTTTTTTGAATTTACCAAATGGCTGCAATGAAACAGAGTGAAAAATTTAAAGGGGTCTGAATACTTTCTGTACCCACTGCAATGAGGCAGATGGAGTCACTTGTGGCTTCCTATGATCTTGCGATGTCTATCTTTTTAGGGGTGCATAATAGTCCAGTCAACCACAGTTTTGTGCACCTCTGAAAAGGACATCGCCAGACGGAGTCCAGAGTAACTCTGCTGCCGCATTATAATGAATAACTTGGAGGTCTCACCTGAATCCTGTCACTCAGCTTTTTAGATGTAAGCGCTCAGCGTAGAGCTCCAGATAAATGTCATCTCAAATGTTATGGAAAATGTTTCCTACAAAAGCTTCAAATCAATCCACAAAAAAAAGCAAGTCCCCACTCAGGTCCATCACCTGTCAATGGAAATATAGGTGGCTTCCACGATACTGGTAGCACAAAGGCTCTGGAAAAGTCCTATGCCTCCTCGCCCACCAAAAGAACGTCAGCAAATTCTGCGCCCCCAAATCCAAATATCCCCTCCTTTCTGATCACCACAGTGTGTCTAAACCACATTTAACATCCACATGTTTGGCATTCCTGCAGCGATGACAGCCCACCTACTTTACAGTTGAGTGTTGTGAGGCAGTGACCAGTGTCACAGGTAGGGGTCGTTGTGTATTCTCCCCAGGAGGCGTATGGAGGCCATGAGAGTGCATTGCAGTCACAGGTGGAGTTGTGATTGCAATGCAGACTAAAAATAAATGTTAGTCTTGGGCATGCGAGTGTCCAGGGCAGAGTTGGGAAAACCTGCTCTGGGGTTTTTGTATTTGAAACAGACAGCAGGATGGTAGTCATGCAGTCTGTTTCATTCCAGGCCCAGGTTTTTCATGTTGCTGAAGGCCACACATCCCAGGTAAAATCCCTGCAGTATAGGGTTTAGGTGTATCAGGGCAAGAGTCAGTTGGTGCTTGTTAGTGTGTAGAACAGTCGGCTTTGCAGAGCTCCACCTGTGTGAGGCAGTATAGGCCAACGGAGCCAAATGGCCAAGGTAGCTGAATTGTCTGGCACACACAGCCTACTCAGCGATGCAGTCGTCCAAAGCAACAGGTCTCGGAGGTAAACTGTCTTGTGCCCGGCGGTGAACCAGAGGTAGACTGTCCTGTGCCCAAAGGAGGTGGATTAGCGTGTTTAATGGCTGCAAACTGGAGGGTATGGTTCCTGGCTACGATCTGGAGGATGCTGGGTACTATGTAGTGCTTGTGTGAATTGGACATGTAATGCTGTGAAGTAATGCATTAAAGATACTTTTGTGTTGGAGCTTTGTTGGGTCACTGCCTCATCACTGCACAGCATGCTACCGCGGTGTAGGGGAGGTGGACTGACATACGGACCTGTCTGCAGTGGGAAGGTAAAGGCATAGTGTGCTTTAGGTGGACTGTTGCATTTATAGATGGGAGACAGCTGAAATAGTGGAGATGGGTGCAATACTACAGTTTGGCCACAAGATGGTAGTAGAGAGAGTTGTGAGAAATAGACTTAACATCAGCTTATGACTACGAAACCGCACAGTCATGGGGGCGGGGTTACAGGAACTCTGCGAGGAATCCTCAAGGAGGGGGATAAAAATCAGAGAGTTCTAGAAGGGGTCAGTCAGTCCAGGGAGAGGAGCTGAGGAGAAGAGTAGACCTGAGGAAGAGAAGTACAGTGGTGAAGCTCCAGTAGGGACTGACATGAGACAGTCGGGGGGGTGGCCCTGACAAGAGAAGCCGCAGACTGAGAGAGCCTGGGGGTACCACAAGATGGATGGACTCTGGCAGGTGAAGCGCTGTAGCGGTAGGCCTAGGGCAGCTGCAGTGAAAGAGCCGCGAGGGCCGTCATACAGAAGTAAGGAGGAAGCGAAGGTACCCGGGCCTGTGTGCGGAGAGTGTCTAGCTGCTGCTGTATGTTGCTGCGGTCATCAAGAGGACGGGCAATAAAGAGGACCTGTTGGACGCACTTCAGTCTCCGTCTCAGTCTGTTCGTGGCGGTAAGAGGACCACCCCCCAGCCGGTCACCTACCTACATTGGCACTAGATATGTTGGAGAATGTGGACAGTGTGAACTGACGCATACCCCAAAGTGTGCTGCATATCCGTGAGCAAGTCGGCATTGCTACAGCTCAAGCCTGCTGGACAAAATGGAGGAGCTTTTGAAATGGCTAATCCTCACTCAGCAGCAGCAGGCAATGCAGTTCCAGCGGCAGCAGCAAGAGGCGCTGCAGCTAAGAGACCAACAGCAGCAACAGGAGCTACAGATACAGTGGCAGCAGCAAGAAGTGCTGCGGTTGCAGAGGCAGCAACTGGAGCATCAGCGGTGTATAGAGGAGACCCCAAAAGTAAGGGGCAATCATAGGGTGTACCAGTGGTCCTTTGCAGAGTTTTGTCCCATCAGGTCTCAGGCGATTGACTTATTGCACTTGGTGGAGAAATGGCTCCAGCCTGATACTTTGACCCCGGCCCAGATGGTAGAGAGAGTGGTGGTCGAATGACTGGTGAGGGCTCTGCCGGCTGCCCAGCAGCGTTGGGTGGGGCAAGGCAACCTGAGCACTCTGGACCAGCTGGTAGGATTGATTGAGCGCTATACAGCCACTCAAGACTTTGTGCTGGAGCATGGGAAAAGTCCAAAAAAACACTGTTGGGGCTAACCAGGACCAAGCCCATGATGAGGGGGTAACCCAAAGTGAGGGTGACAAAACTCACATTTTCCCTAAGGGTATGTGCACACGCTGCGGATTCGCAGCGGATTTAGCCCTGCAGATCCGCAGCAGATTCTGCTGCGTTTACAGTACCATTCAAGTCTACCTATTTTCAAAAACGCTGTGCACATGCGGATTTTTCCACAGGTTCAAATCCACAGCATGTCAATACTTTTTGCGGATCTGCAACGTTTTTACACCTGCTCCACTATAGGAAAACGCAGAGGAAATCCGCACAAAATCTGCACTAAATCCGCAGGTAAAATGCAGGTCATTTGACCTGTGGATTTAGCCAAATCCGCGCAGAAAAATCTGCAGCGTAATCCGCAGCATGTGCACATACCCTAAAGCTCCTCCAAGGTCTAGTCATGCTGCAGTTCTTAAGTGTTGGTGGTGTCAACGGCCTGAACATGTGACTGTCAACTGCCCTCTGACATCTAAACCAATGGACTGCGGGTGTACTCGCTGTGTGTCTATGTATGTCCAGCCAGTCTGTACTGCCACTACGGGCACTGATAGTGGCGAACCACAGCTGTGCCCAATATTCATCAATGGGTGCCAATTGGATGCTCTCCTGGACTCGGGGAGCATAGTGACTTTGGTCCATGGGTCCCTTGTTGCCTGGGACAACCCCAAATGATGGAAAGTGGAGGTGATGGGTATCCATGGGGAAATCCGGGAGTACCCAACCACAGAGGTTAACTTTTCCACACCACGTGGGGACATTAAACATGTGGTGGCAGTGGTAAAAACCATTCAATTTGGGACTGTGTTGGGAAGAGACTTGCCACTGTTCTGGTCCCTGTGGGAGACCAGGGTTAACCCTCCCATGGTAAATTGGCAAATATTCCGGGTTCAGAACCCAAACATCCCGAGTCAGGGATACCTGCCATAGGGGTGACCAATCTAGGGACAGAGTGTTACGCCGATAGGTTCCCCCTAGAGGTTGTGGCAGGAGAGGTCGTGGAGACCCCATTGAACCCCCGAGCTGGAAATGTCCCCTGGTAAGTTTGGGACAGCTCAGTTCCAGGGTTCCATGCAGAGATGCAGGAATAAAAAGAACTTTGGGAAATAAAGTTGAGACCCCCCAAAACTAGCCCAAATCTAAGGTTAATCAGGAAAGTGGGCATGTCAACTGCAACAGAGCAGTGGTTTTCAACCAGTGTTCCGCGGCACACTAGTGTGCCGCGACACATGGTCGGGTGTGCCGCGTGTCCGCATGGCTAATTTACATGCGATGCAAATTAGCCATGTGGAGGCAAGCAGGGCGGCGGGTCGGAGAGGCAGCAGTCCCGTGTTCCTGTGTCCCTTCCTCCCTGACACAGCAGTCAGCGGCTGGATGACATCATCATTCAGCCCCACGGCTGCTGTGCCAGTGAGAGGAAGCTGCCGGTGAGGAGAGGTGAGGGGTGTGTGTGTGTGTGTGTGTGTCTAGGTGAAAGGTGTGTGTATGTGTGTGTGTGTGTAGGTGAGTTGATGGATGTGATGAGAAGCAATGATGGGAGTCATGGAGAAGGCGGTGATGGGGAGAGGGCAATGGAGAAGGCGGTGATGGGGGTGATAAGAAGGCGGTGGTGGGGAGAGGGCAATGATGGGGTTGTCAAAAGGGCAATAATGGGGTGGTGGGGAGAAGGAAATGATGGAGGTAGTGGAATGGGCAATTTCTACATGAAGGGGATTATGATGGGGCATATTACTACAAGAAGGTGATAATGATGGGGCATATTACTAAAAGAAGGGGATAATGATGGGGCATATTACTAAAAGAAAGGGATAATTATGTGGCTCATATACTGCAATATAAAGGGGTACAATGAGAAATACTATGGTCATGAGGCTGGAGTACAAGCGCCAGCTCATATACTATATATGGTATATGCTGATAATTATGTGGCTCATATACGTGGGACTGTATGTATGACTTTACATGGGACTGTATATATATATGGGAATACATGGGACTGTATGTATGAGGTTACATGGGATTGTATATATGAGGGGGTTATCCTTTTTTATTTAACTTTTTTAAAATAAATAATTTATTGAAAGGACCTCTGCCAGGCATATTTCACTCTTGAGGGCTTAAAAAGCAGCTCTTGTGGTGATAAGAAGCTGATTTAAAACCCCCAAGAGTGAACTCCGTGAGAGCTGTATGTGTGGAATAATAAATGATATTTTGCCGGTCTTCAGCAGTCATGTCCTGCTTGAATTGACTCTAGTGGCGTAGCTCATAGCACTTTGCAGCCGGCTCTATTCTACTTATAGAGAAAGCTGAGTGCTACGTCACTAGTGTCAATTCAAGCAGGAAATGCAGACCGTAGTAATATAAGTCATTATTACACACATACAGCTCTCACGAAGTTCACTCTTGGGGGTTTTAAATCGGCTTCTTATCACCACAAGAGCTGCTTTTTAAGCCCTCAAGAGTGAAATATGCCTGGCAGAGGTCCTTTAAGACTTAAAGTTTAAGTGTGGCAGATAATGTAATACTCTTCTATTTTAGTGTGTGGCTGCGCACACTATCTCAGCAGTGATGGAGAAGTATTTGAGAATGGAAAAGGCAAATGCCGAACAGGACCCTGGACACAATTCTAACCCAGATGAAGGCCCTAGTATGAGAGGTCGACAAAAGAAAAAAGACAAGACAGTGAGCTCAAGGCAATACAGTGAAAGCTATCTTTCATTTGGATTTACTTCCGCTGGGGATGCGACAGCACCAACACCACTGTGCTTGGTGTGTGGTGAGAAGCTTACCATGAATAGCGCCATGGTGCCAAGCAAGCTTAAACGCCATCTCCAAACGAAACACCCTTCCGTTCAAAACAAGCCGATGGAGTATTTTGTACGCTTACGTACAAACAATGAGAAAGGGGCAACTTTTTTGAGAAAAAGCACAAAGGTAAATGAGAGAGCCCTCAAAGCTAGCTACCTTGTTGCTGAACTCATAGCTAAATCAAAAAAGTCCCACACTGTGGCAGAAACATTAATACTGCCAGCTTGTAAAGCTATTGTAAATGAGATGCTTGGCCCTGACGCAGCCAAAGAGATAGCTAAAGTGCTTCTCTCTGATAACACAATTGCCAGACGGATTGATGACATGTCTGCGGACATTGAAACTGTTGTTTTGGAAAAGGTGCGCATCAGTAAGAAATTTGCCTTGCAACTTGATGAGTCGACGGATATCAGTGGACATTGTCAGCTGTTGGCCAATGTGCGTTTTGTGGATGGAGAAGCCATTAGAGAAAACTTCCTATTTTGCAAGGCACTGCCAGAAAAATCAACAGGAGAGGTAATATTTCAGGTCACATCGGAATATCTTGATAAAAGTGGGCTTACATGGGAAAACTGCACAGGTGTCTGCACTGATGGAGCCGCAGCCATGGTCGGGCGCATCAAAGGCTTTGTAAGTAGGGTTAAAGAAAGAAACCCAGATGTTCTTGTTACCCACTGTTTCTTGCACCGTGAGGCCCTCGTTGCAAAGACCTTACCAGCAGATCTAGCTCCTGTGTTGGATGATGTTGTGCGCATAGTGAACTTTGTGAAGACGCGACCTTTGAGATGTCGCTTATTTGCGTCTTTGTGTACAGAAATGGGAGCGGAACATAAAATCTTATTGCTCCACACGGAGGTCAGGTGGCTGTCACGCGGCAAAGTGCTGGCCCGTGTGTATGAGTTGCGAGAGGAACTTAAAATATTTCTGACAAACGAGAGGTCCGATTATTCAAAGCTGCTTGCAAGTGATGAGTGGTGTGCAAAGCTGGCATACCTGGCTGATATATTTCAATATCTGAATGAACTAAACACACGGATGCAAGGCCGAAATGAAAACCTGCTTACAAGCGCTGATAAAATGAACGGATTCCGTTTAAAGGTGCAGCTCTGGCAGCAACATGTGCAGGGTGGCAACCTTCAGATGTTCCCACTCACCGAGAAACTGCATGATGACAACACTGCTGCAATGTGCGAGGTGATTGGCAGACATTTGAAAACTCTTGAGGAGAAGTTATCGTTTTATTTCTCTTCAACCTTCACAGAATGCCTTGACTGGGTTAGGGACCCATACAGCTCATTATCCGTTGCTGGAAAGGACATGACTTTAAAGGAGCAAGAGGAACTCATTGAACTGAAGCAAGACCGCGGTTTAAAGCTAAAGTTTGCTGATCTTCCTTTGCACAGTTTTTGGTTATCTGTTGCCAAGGAGTTCCCCATTCTGGCCAACAAAGCTATTTTGACATTGCTCCCATTTTCGACCACATATCTATGTGAACTGGGCTTCTCAAGCTTGACTGCGATAAAAACTAAAAACAGGGAGAGACTGAGAACTGTTGAGGAAGAGCTTCGTGTGTGTCTTTCCACCATTCCTGCCAGGATATCCCTTTTGTGTTTATCGAAACAGGCCCAGGTTTCACACTGAGTGAGTAAAAATACATTTAGAATCTATATTATTAACTATATGTATAATATGTACTGTTTTAGTGTCATTTTGTGCCATTTTGGTTGGTGGTGTGCCCCGGGATTTTTTACGTATAAAAAGTGTGCCGCGGCTCAAAAAAGGTTGAAAATCACTGCAACAGCGGATGGGGCAGTGGGTGGTCCTGTTAAGAAGTATGGAGGAGAAATGCAAAGAGGAGGAATGAGTGTCAACCAATTGTTCGGTCCCTACTTTGGTTTCTCAGTATCATCTCGGTCGGGGATGTAACGGTCATGCGGATGCCCTGTCACCCGCCCATGTTGGATGACAAGTGTTCAACCCCACAGGTTTGAACAGAGAGGGGTATATACGAGGCAGTGACCGGTGTCACAGGTAGGGGTCGCTGTGTGTTCTCCCCAGGATGCACACAGAGGCGTATGGAGGTCATGGGGGTGCATTACAGTCACATACGTAGTTGTGATTACATTGGTGAGGCAGTGACCGATGTCAGAGGTAGGGGTCACTGTGTACTAACCCTAGGATGCGCACAGAGGCATATGGAGGCCATGAGAGTGCAATGCAGTCACAGGCATAGCTGTGATTTCAATGAAGATTAAAAATAAGTGTTAGTCTTGGGCATGCTAGTGTCCAGGGCAGAGTTGGGAAAACTTGCTCTGGAGTTCTTGTATTTTGAAACAGACTGCAGGATGGTAGTCATGCAGTCTGTTTCATTCCAGGCCCAGGTTTTCCATGTGGCTGAAGGCCATGGATCCCAGTTAAAATACCTGCAGTAAAGGGTTTGGGTGTATCAGGGCCAGAGTCAGTTGGTGCTTGCTAGTGTGCAGAACAGTCGGCGTTGCAGAGCTCCACCTGTGTGAGGCAACACAAGCCAGGGGAGCCAAATGGCTAAGGCAGCTGAATAGCCTGGCACTCACAGCATACAAAGCGGTGCAGTCATCCACGGCAAATGGTCTTGGAGGTGGACTGTCTTGGACCAGGCGGTGAATCGGAGGTAGACTTTCCTGTGCCCGAAGGAGATTGACTAGCGTGTTTAACGGCTGCAAACTGGAGGATATAGTTCCTGACTGCGATCTGGAGGATACTGGGTACTATGTAGTGCTGTGAAGTGGACATTAATGTTATGCACTTGTGTGAACTGGATATTAATGCTATGCACTTATATGAATTGGACATTTTATGCTGTGAAGTAACACATTAAAGAGACATTTGTGTTGGAACTTGGCTGTGTCACTGCCTCAACACTGCACAGCGTGCTACCTTGACACTACAGTGTCTACAGAAGCATGAGCTAGGTACTGCCACATTCTGGTGACTGCAACGTACTGGGCACTACAATGTACGGGCACCACAATGGCAGTTTTCAATTTTCACTAAGCAACATCCACTGCTGTCTGTTTCTGGAAAATACCCATGGAGTCAAAATTGTCACTTTACCTGTAGATACATTTCAAAAAGGGTATAATTTCCAAAATGGGATTACCGTACTTTCTTCTAGCTGTCATGGTTTGAACAGGGTTCTTGCCCTGCACTCACAGGGTTAAGTGTTCGTGGCCTCTTTCTGGATCTGGGAGGGGTATTTATACTCACTCTTTACCAGGGTTCTCTGTCAGCTATACTGTTGTTCTGGTGTGTCTGACCCCTGGTGTGCGTGTATTCTGCGTTGCTTGTTTGCTTCCCGTGTATGACCCGGCCTGTTCCCTCACTCTGTACTCCGTCTCTCGCTTTGGTACTACTGTCTTCTCTGGTTCTGACCTCCTGACTTGGCTATCGTTACTCCGTTACAGTTTGTCCCTATTGTACCGTCTATTGCCCGTTCTGGTGTTCTGACCTATTGCTACGTCCTGACTATCCTTTCTGTCTAAACCCCGTGGTACTGTATTGCTATCTGGTGCTTTGACCCTGGCTTCGTCTGGTTTCTGTCTCTGTCTATGCCCCTTGGTAACATTGCCCCGTAGTTACCTTTCTAGGAGTTTCCCTGCAGCTCCTAGATCTGTGGAGCTTAGGCCACGCCCCCAGCAGTCATGTGCTTCAGGTCCTGATACTCTGAAGCACGCATCGTCACCTCTGCTGCCCTGCTCCACAGATATCTGTGAGTACTGTCTTTGTACTCAGGACACCCGCACTGGCACAGTGAGTTCCTGACATTATAGCTGACCATTTCAATTTTTTTTTCCCCCTCTGAGGGAAAAAAAAAAAAAGTGTGTTATCCTCATGGATCCCATACAAGCCTTGGCTGATCAGGTCAAGCACCTGACCCAAATGTTCCACAAACTTAATGTGGAACAGCGCACGATGGCCCAGACCCAGCAACAGTTGGTGGATAAGGTACAGGGGGCTGCCGCTACAGGGGATTCTTGTGCTGGAGATAGAGATGTGTCATTAGCATTCCCAGAATCTCCGGTCAAATTGCCAGACCTTTTCTCAGGGGATAAAAAGGAGTTCAGGTCTTTCAGAGAAGGATGCAAGCTTTTTTTTTTCTCTGAGGCCCCGCTCTTCCGGGGATGAATTCCAGAGGGTGGGGGTCGTCATTTCCCTACTTCGGGGGGGGGCTCCACAGGCATGGGCTTTCTCTCTCTCTTCCTCTGCTCCTGAACGCATGTCTGTGAATTTGTTCTTTGAGGCTCTGGGGCACATTTATGATGAGCCTGATAGAGTGCGTCTGGCAGAGGATATGGTGATGAGTGTGACACAGGGAAGGAACTCTGCTGAATGGTTCTGCTCTGAGTTCAGACGCTGGGCAGCGGAGGTCTCCTGGGATGACGCTGCCCTCCGGGGTTTGTTCTGTAGAGGCCTGTCCGAACGTTTGAAAGATGCCCTAGCCCTTCATTCTCCACCGGATTCTTTGGAGGACGCTATGATCCAGGCTGTCCGCATGGACCGTAGGCTGCGGACAAGAGGGGTCATGCTGCAGGAGACCCCTTTATTCTCCAATCTGAGAGACTCTGCATCTAGTACTGAGCCCATGGAGGTTGGTGCCACGTCATTGGAGGAAAAAGAGAGGAGACACCGAAGAAACAACCAATTGTGCTTTTACTGTGGATCCGCTGGACATTGGAGAAGGAACTGTCCTTCTTGCCCTTCTTCAGTGAAGCCGTCAGGAAAACGACTGAGTCTGGGTAACAATCGAGGAGGTTGCCCAGACTCCCAGGTACCCTTTTACTCGCTTACTAAAATTCTGCTTCCGGTGGAACTGGAACTTACAGGCGGTCCGGTTGGGACTACCGCCTTTGTTGACTGTGGTTCTTCTATTAATCTGATCGATGCCAAAGTTGTGACTTTTCATAAGATAGGGACAGTCAGGTTAAAAGATCCTGTTAAAATCGTGGCAATTGATTCTTCTCCTATCACCCAGGAGGGAATTTGTTTCATGACTGATACCTTTTCTCTGAAAGTGGGTTCCACTCACGTGGAAAAATTAAGATGTTTTGTCAGAAATAATATGCCGGCTGGACTGATACTGGGTATGCCTTGGCTTCAACGTCACAATCCTACTATTGACTGGGTCACAGGGGAGATCATTCAGTGGGGTTGTATGGCTAATGGTCTATGTTGTAACTTGACAACCCTTGTCACCCCAGTAAAATCTGTGTCAGTGTCGTCTGTCGATCTGGAAGGTATTCCGGAGTGCCTGAAAGATTTTGAAGACGTATTTTCTGAAAGTGAGGCTGAGGCGCTACCACCACATAGACCCTTTGATTGTGCCATTAATCTATTCCCTGGAGCCAAGTTACCCAAGGCTCGCCTGTTCAATTTGTCCGGGCCCGAACGTCTAGCCATGAAGGAGTACATTACTGAGAGTCTCCGCAAAGGGCATATTAGGCCTTCTGTTTCACCTGTGGCAGCGGGCTTCTTTTTTGTTAAGAAAAAAGATGGTGGTTTGCGGCCGTGCCTCGACTTTTGGGAATTAAACAAAATTACTGTGAAAAATACATACCCTCTCCCCCTAATTCCTGATCTATGTAACCAACTCACTGGGGCCAAGTGGTTCTCTAAACTGGATTTACGTGGGGCATATAACCTTATGAGTCCGTGAAGGGGACGAATGGAAAACAGCATTCCTAACAACTGAAGGGCTGTTCGAAAACTTGGTTATGCCCTTTGGTCTCACCAACGCTCCTGCTGTTTTTCAGAATTTTATTAATGTAATTTTCTCTGATTTAATCGGTCGTTTTGTGGTTATCTATTTGGATGACATTCTGGTGTACTCGGTGGACAGTCAATCTCACTTGCACCATTTGCGGATGGTTCTCATGAGACTGAGGGAGAATCATTTGTATGCCAAGCTGGAAAAATGCTCATTTTTCATGCAAGAAGTATCCTTTCTGGGGTTGATTGTGTGAGGGGAGGAGTTCCGCATGGATCCTAAGAAAGTCCAGGATGTTACGGAGTGGGTGCAACCTCATGACTTGAAAGGGTTGCAACGATTTTTGGGCTTTGCCAACTTTTATAGGAAATTTATGAAGGGCTTTTCGCAGGTGGTAAAGCCTCTAACGGACCTCACTCTCAAGGGAGCTGATGTAAAAAATTGGTCTGTAGCTGCAAAAAACTCTTTCATGACATTAAAAAAGTGCTTTTCTTCAGCCCCTGTATTGGTACAACCCGACCCTTCAAGACCTTTTGTCGTGGAGGTTGACGCCTCGGAAGTGGGGGTGGGGGCAGTTTTGTCTCAGGACCCTCCTACCTTTACTAACCTGAGGCCTTGCGCCTTCTTCTCTAAAAAATTTTCCTCTGCCGATAGAAATTACGATGTCGGCAATAGAGAGTTGCTGGCGGTAAAGTTGGCTTTTGAAGAATGGAGGCATTTCCTGGAGGGGTCTGTTCATCCCATTACAGTCATCACTGATCACAAAAATTTGGCCTATATCGAGTCTGCCAAGAGATTGACCCCCAGACAGGCTCGGTGGGCACTTTTTTTTTTCTCGTTTTCAGTTTACCATCACATTCCGCCCGGGATCTAAAAACATCAAGGCTGATGCCTTATCCTGAAGCTTTGATTCGGTGTCCCCTCCAGAACCTCCCTCCTCCATTCTTCAGCCAGGAGTAGTGGTGGCCGAAATCTCATCTGAGTTACAGAGAGGGATTTTGGAGGCCCAGGCTCGGGCTCCTGGTGGTAAACCCCCGGGTAAATTGTTTGTACCGGAACGTTTCTGTCTCGGACTTATGCAGGAATTTCATGATTCTGTGTTGAGTGCTCATCCTGGGATTGCAGCTACCCGGGGGGCAATTGCGAGGGATTTCTGGTGGCCCTCTATGGTAACAGATATTAAAAAGTTTGTGACTGCATGTGGGGTGTGTGCTCGTTCTAAAAGTTCTCAGGTCCGGCCGGGCGGGGAATTGGTGCCTTTGCCAATTCCGGATAGACCATGGACACATTTGTCCATGGATTTTATCACAAATCTTCCTCCTTCCAGGGGCAACTCGGTGATATGGGTGGTGGTGGATAGGTTTTCAAAACAAGCTCACTTTGTACCTCTCCCCGCGTTACCATCTGCTGAAACCCTGGCCCGCTTATTTATGCAGCATATAATTAGGTTACATGGAGTGCCTATGAATGTGGTGTCAGACAGAGGGGTACAATTTGTAGCCAGGTTCTGGAGGGCTTTTTGCAAAAAGCTGGGGATTTCGTTGTCCTTCTCCTCTGCCTACCACCCAGAGTCTAATGGACAGACGGAGCGCACGAACCAATCGTTGGAGCAGATTCTGAGATGCTTGGCCTCTTCCAGGCAGGAGGACAGGTGTGAGGTATTGCCCATGGCAGAGTTTGCATTCAACGGTCGTGTGAGTCAGTCTACTGGGAAGTCTCCTTTTCAGGTCAACTATGGCTTTAACCCACATTTTGGAGAGTTTTCCCGTATGGATTCAGGTTGTCCTGGTGCTGAGGATGTGACACAACGTCTTAGAATTCTTTGGAGGGAGGTTCAGAGGAATATTTCCAAGGCCCAGGAAAACTATAAGCGGTTTGCTGACAGGAGGAGGGGGCCAGGTCCAGCATTTGCAGTAGGGGAGAAGGTGTGGCTATCCACCCGCAATATCAAGCTTAAGATACCTTCTATAAAGCTGGGCCCCAAGTTTATTGGCCCATACAAAGTTGTGGAGGTTGTTAACATAGTAGCCTACCGACTGCAGCTGCCCACCTCCTTTAAAATTTCTAATGTCTTCCACAGGTCCCTGTTAAAGCCTGTGGGGACGGTGAGAGAGGATCCCTCATCAAATGCTCCACCAGTGCTGGTAGAGGGGCAGCTGGAGTATGAAGTAGGGCGCATTGTTGACTCCCGGTGGGTGCGCCGGAGACTCCAGTATCTGATACACTGGAAGGGGTACTCTCTGGAGGATCGGTCATGGGTTCCGGCCAGTTCGGTGCATGCTGATCGTCTGGTGCGGGCTTTCCACGCCAGATACCCAGACAAGCCTGGGGGTCCAGTGGCCCCCCATTAAGAGGGGGGTACTGTCATGGTTTGAACAGGGTTCTTGCCCTGCACTCACAGGGTTAAGTGTTCGTGGCCTCTTTCTGGATCTGGGAGGGGTATTTATACTCACTCTTTACCAGGGTTCTCTGTCAGCTATACTGTTGTTCTGGTGTGTCTGACCCCTGGTGTGCGTGTATTCTACGTTGCTTGTTTGCTTCCCGTGTATGACCCGGCCTGTTCCCTCACTCTGTACTCCGTCTCTCGCTTTGGTACTACTGTCTTCTCCGGTTCTGACCTCCTGGCTTGGCTATCGTTACTCCGTTACAGTTTGTCCCTATTGTACCGTCTATTGCCCGTTCTGGTTTTCTGACCTATTGCTACGTCCTGACTATCCTTTCTGTCTAAACCCTGTGGTACTGTATTGCTATCTGGTGCTTTGACCCTGGCTTCGTCTGGTTTCTGTCTCTGTCTATGCCCCTTGGTAACATTGCCCCGTAGTTACCTTTCTAGGAGTTTCCCTGCAGCTCCTAGATCTGTGGAGCTTAGGCCACGCCCCCCGCAGTCATGTGCTTCAGGTCCTGATACTCTGAAGCACGCATCGACACCTCTGCTGCCCTGCTCCACAGGTATCTGTGAGTACTGTCTCTGTACTCAGGACACCCGCACTGGCACAGTGAGCAAGTGCAGTGCGGTGTTCCTGACACTAGCACTTAGTGTCTCTGTATATGGAGCCTGCAAACAATTCTCGAAAAATCTGCACTCCAGGAGGAAAATAGCGCTCCGTCCCTCCTGAGTCTCGCCATATGGCTAAGCAATACTAAAACAGAATTTTTGTGGTAAAAATGTAATTATTTTTTCTTCCCTGTCAAATGGTATAAAATTTTGTGACACACCTGTGGAGTCAATATGATCACTGCACCCATATATTCATTGAAAGGTGTGTCTTGTAAAATGGGGTCACTTATGGGCGGAGTGAGGGCTGTTAAGTCCGAGGCTGCAGATAAATCCATAGTTAAATGCAATTTCATAGTTATAAGGCCCCGTCACACATAGCGATCTCACTATCGAGATTGCTGTGTGTGACAGCGTTCAGCGACCGGCCCCCCTGCCGTTATCGCTGATCGCTCTGGGAAACCTCTGGACTTTTCTTTGGTCGCTGGTCTCCCGCTGGCCAGCATGCATCGCTGCGTGTGACAGGCGGGAGACCAGCGATCTGCTGGTAACTAACGTACACATCGGGTATCCAAGGGACAGGCGTCCCTTAGATACCCGATGTGTACGTTAGTTACCAGCTCCCAGCATCAGCGCGCTGGTAACTAACTAACACAGCGACGCCGCGCGCTCGGTGTCGCTGTGCTGATCGCTGGTGAAGCTGTCTGACAGCTCACCAGCGATCACATAGCGATTCACCAGCGATCCTGACACGTTGATATCGTTGTCGGGATAGCTGGTGAGTCGCTATGTGTGACGGGGTCCTAACACAAGAGCATAGTTTGGTGTTTTACTTACTAGCTTCAGTTGTTGATTTTTTCTGCTTTTATCTGTACTGTTATCCCCATTGGATATGTGCTCCATGGACAATGCCACTAGGTGTGCGTCTTGTGAGATGTATGCATGCCTTGAACAGCCGTTTGAGGGTGAATATGTCTGCACTCGATGCAAGCGAGTTACATGTTTGGAAGCCCAGGTAATGGATCTAAATGTGCAGCTGGCAACACTCAGGAGCATTGCAAACCTGGAGAGGAGTTTAGAGCTCACCGAGCTTGTGCCGGCTGAGGCCAGTGATATGGAGGAGGGTGGAGGTGGGGAAGATCAGGGAAGAGTAGTAAGCAGCTGGGTAGATGTTACAAGAAGGGGTAGGGGGAAAAGTGCCAAGGAGCCCAGTCCTGATCTGGCACAACCTAATAAATATACCTGTTTGGCTGATATTAGGAATGCAAGCCCAGAACATATTGTGTATGGAATAGACAGATTGCTGGGTGGGGCTGGGGAAAACCCAGCGGCCATGGTCCATGGGAGGTGGAAGGTCTTTAAGAATGATTTTAGGGAACTAAGAGAGAAGCAGAAGGCCAGGACCTCCAAAGTGGTGTTTTCAGAAACACTGCCAGTGCCACGAGCATCAATAAATAGGCACCGGGAGCTTAGAGAGATAAATAAGTGGCTTAGAAATTGGTACATGAAGGAAGGGTTTGGGTTCTGGAGAACTGGGCCAACTTCTCTGTAAGCTACAGGCTCTACAGTAGGGACGGGCTGCACCTCAAAGGGGAGCAAAAATGGTAAGATGGATGGAGGAGCTTTTAAACTAGGATCTGGGGGAGGGACGGTGGTTGTTCTAATAAGGGAATAGATAGAGTAGACAGAGCGAGGGAGGCAGTAGGGGTAAATGGGAATTTAGGGGGGCTGGGATATGTAAGGAAAGCAGGGATCTGAATAGGAGGAACAAATGTGCTAAGAATATTAAATGTCTGCTGGCAAATGCAAGAAGTCTAGCAAACAAAATGGATGAACTGGAGACTCTAATGACGGTAACGGAACATGATGTGGTTGTAACAATTATAGTGGTACACTCAGGAATCTCTTGGCTTGAGACAATAAGGCAACAGAAGCAGTACGGTGTCAAGTCTGTATTAAACAAACATAGGTGCAGGGCGTGAGCAAACGGGATGATATTCAAGTAAACACAGCAAACGGGATGATATTAGAAGCCGTTCGTATACTGCAAGCAAAGTCTGTATTTATATGAATAAACGTAGGTGCAGCACGTGGGCAACAGTTCAACCAAACAGAGCTAACGGGATGATATTAGAAGCAGTTCTTACACAGCGCTGCTGCAAGCACAGTCTCATGGGCGAGGCACAGACTGGGGAATGCTGATCAGAAGACACAGTTCAAACAGGGCTGGCAGTCTCAGAATAAGAGTCCCTGAAACAGGGCAGAGCTGAGAGTCCAGAACAGTCAAATATACTGGCACCGAATACCAACAAGATAGCTGAAGCGGGCCGAGCTTACGTGTCCTAAGCAGGCAGGCTGAAGCAGATGTAGAGAAACACAAATGCACAGCTTGTAGCATGAGCACCACTGAGAGCTGGGAAGGTTTGCTGGAAAGGCTGAGCCGGATTCCCTGGAGAGGATCAGTCTCTTGCAACACAAGCCAGGAATTCAAGCAGAATACACAAATATTCAGGATTGAGAGTCCTCAGTAGCTGATACCTTTTAATGGCTAACTGAAAAGATGGTAACACATTGCAAGCTTTCGAGACTACTCAGGTCTCTTCATCAGGCTAGACATCGAAAGCTTGCAATGTGTTACCATCTTTTCAGTTAGCCATTAAAAGGTATCAACTACTGAGGACTCTCAATCCTGAATATTTTTCTATCCACTGGCTAACACGGTACAAAGATAAACATCTTTCCTGTAGCAGAATACACAAGCATTAACTGGGAGGGTAACCAGAGTTATAAAGACAGGGAAGGCAGGTCACATGAGCAGAAGTGAGGCAGCAGACACCATCTTGGAAAAGGGCAATAAGCACCACAGATGAAACAGGGAATTCCGAGTCCTGACATTACTCCCTCCTTAACAGCGACCTAAGGACGATCCCGGACCTGGTTTCTCAGGGTATATTTGATGGAACTGAGGGATCTTCTGTGGGGCACAGATGTCAGCAATGGGTTCCCAAGAGTCCTCCTCAGGTGGATATCCATGCCATCTTATAAGATACTGAGTAGGTTTCTGGGGATCCTGGAATCAATGATTTCCTCCACCAAGAAGTGCTCCTGCCCACCTACCAGTATGGGTCATGGAGGGGGCATAATGCATCCCTAAAAGCTATTAGGAGAGACATTTCAAAAGAAAGACATGAAATACTGGGTGTACCTTCATAGTCCTCAGCAGTTTAAGATGGCAGGCCACAGAACTCATGATACCGCTGATCTTGAAAGGACCAATGAACTTCTGTCCCAGTTTCTGTGAAGGAACGTTCAGCCTTAGATTCTTAGCGGATAACCACACTGAGTCTCCAACCTTTAAACATTGGTGCTGGCTTCTGGAATCTATCAGCTGATCTCTTGTAACATTCCTGTGCTGAATTTAATGTTTCTTTGAGGACTTCTAGATTCTCCCTCAAAGCAGTCAACCTCTCCTCCACTGCTGGAACTGGAACATCCAACGGAGATCTAGGAAAGATGCTCGGATGATTAGATTAGCAAAGAAAGGCGTTACCATAGTGGAGGCATTCTGAGAATTATTGTAGGAGAATTCCGCTAAAGGAAATAGTTCCCACCCATGATCCTGAAGATAGCATACATAGCATAGTAGATATTGATCCAAAGTCTGATTGGTCAGACCAAGCGAGCCATTCATCTAAGGGTGATGTGCAGAAGAAAGACAAACATTAATATTAAGCGCAGAACATCACCCCTTCCAGAATCAGGTGAATTGTACTCCATGGTCAGAGATAAATTCATCTGAGACCCCATGCAGCTGAAAAATATTCTGTATCACCAAGTTCACAGTCTCCTTAGCTGAGGGAAGGCCGGCACAAGGAACAAAATGAGCAGCCTTAGTCAGATGATCAAGCACCACTAGGATCATATTCATGCCACCAGAAGTAGGAATATCCACAATGAAGTCATAGAGATTGAGCCCTACGGACGAGATGGAACCGGTAGTGGTTGAAGTAAACCCGTAGGAGAAGCACGAGGAGTCTTATAATGAGCACATACTTCGCAAGAGAGAACCAAGTCCTTCGTATCCTTTATGCAAGTTGACCACCAGAAAAATCGGCTCAGGAATTCTTGTGTCTTCTGTACCCCCTATGACCAGCCAACTTGGAGTCATGTACCAACTTGAGGATCTGCAAGCGTACAGTCTCAGGATTGTAGATATATCGTCATGAAACCACAAGCCTCCCTTAAGGACAAGATTGATATCCACAGGCAGGTTTACAAGAACTGCATCACCATCATAGGCCTCATTGATCTCCATCCACAGGTCCGGTTCATGGATTACTCCAATGAAGTTGGCATCCGATAAAATGGTCTTGGGCAGGGACCCAAGTACGGAATCCACAGAATTAATTTTGGGTTAAAGCATCAGCTTTCCACCAAGCCTGACGTGGTGAAAGACATTTAGCAGATCTGAAGAATTCTAAATTGCGATGATCGGTCAGCACTCTGATCTGTTGTGCGGCCCCTTGCAGATGATGCCTCCATTCCTTAAAGACAGAATAATCGCAAGAAGGTCCTTATTTCCCACGTTGTAGTTCCGCTCTGCAAGGGTAAGCCTACGAGAAAAGAATGCACAAGGATGTAACATTGCCTTCTCTCCAGTTCTTTGAAAGAGAATGGCTCCCAATGCCCACTCAGAAGCATCCACCTCCACGATGCCCACAGTGGTGGGCATTACGGAAAACTGGCTTAACGAGAGCCATGACAGGGAAGACCTTGAGGGGAGTTACAGCAATGTAGAGTCACTATGTGTAAATGTACATGGGGAAGGTAATAATGGAAAGCTGCTAATTGGAGTCTGCTACAAGTCTCCTAATGTAGAGGAGGAGCAGCAAACAGTAATAGGGTTCTTATAATGGGTGATTTTAATTATCCAAACATTCAATGGGACATAGACTCTTCTGGTTGTGTTAAAAGCTACAATTTTTTGTCCACATTTCAGGACAATTACCTCTCTCAGCTGGCTGATGAACTGACGAGGGGAGGTAATCTGCTGGATCTGGTTCTGTCACATAGACCAGATACAATTTCAGATCTACAGGTCGGGGAGCATTTGGGAAGCAGTGACCATAACATGGTAAGTTTCAATGTCATTTTCAATCAAACATTCAGAAAGGCAAATGCCAAAACCTGGAACTTTAAGAAAGATGATTTTAACAAATTAAGGGAGGAGCTTAATCGTACAGATTGGGACAACATCATGGTAACTAGGGGATATTGAATATAAATGGGGCATTTTTAAGGAAATGCTACTAGAATCCTGCAAAAAACTTATACCCTCTGGTAATAAAATGTCCAGGAATAAAAAGAAACCATTATGGATGAACAGGACAGTACAAAATTCAATAAGATAAAAACAAAGCACATTCAAAATCTTGATACAGGTGTTCTGCCCTCTGAATATTATGTGCTGGTTTAGTTAGCACCATCTAGTGGTGGCTGAATTCATAGCTGTGTCTTAAAGACACAGGCTGTAAAGCTATTTAACAGGGTGATGCATTGTGGAATTGAAGCAATGTATCTGGGATGAGGGAGATGCCATTTTCTTCTGTGTATTTCATAGGACGCACGTTGTTTACTTGTCGTCCTGTAACTCCCCAGCTTGAGTTTGTTATCCGGGTAAAGCATATCTGGTAAGATTAATGTCTTTTCTTGCAATGCAGTGTTGTACAGAGATGTTATTAGCTGTATAGCAGCCAGTGCTCAGTAGATGTAATTAGACACCATTGTGTTTCTATGTAAAGTTTGCATCACACTGTATACTTCCTGTAATTGTGTTAACTGTGTGATCATCTGTCCAATACTTAGCCTTGTCGTTTGTATTCTTTATAGTTTTACCACTTGTTCTATACTCTTCAACAATAAACAAGTTAGACTACAGAGAACTGTCTGCTTATTTTGCAAGATAGAAGGTAGTTTTTGCTGTAAGCTAGAGTGCACACTGCGTCAACGTGTATGAAGGCAGAACAGTAAAACAGATGCAAGAAGCCTGCGATAGCAAATACAACTTAAGGAGGCTCTTGTACCCACACCACGCTGCCTGCAGCAGCCACAAGTACAGAGACTGCAGCCCGCCAACAAACGCTTCATCTTTCCCACCATGCAGATGCCCGCAGTGCATAAACTGTTTCCTGTCAGTATACTCGCCTGTTAGGCGTTGGGTTCCTGCAGCTGCACAGCGGGAATCCAGAGCCTTGCATCCTGCGGTCTCCCATTCTTCTCCGACCGCTCAGGAGCCTGCACAGCAATCTCAGCATTGCAGGCGCTCTGCTCAGACCAGCTTTGTAGGACTGGTTGTTGCTGCCACCTCTGGGTCAGCAATAGCAGCACAGGCTGCCCTGCAGCCAGCCACTCCAGTGGCTAAGTCCTCTCGTCATGCTACTGGGCATGCTCACGAGACGATCTCCCATTGGAGATCGGGAGTCACGTGCTCAGGTCCTTCTCCTGATCCGATTGGTCCATCCCAGAGATCTGGAAGGTCCCAAACGGCTATAAAAGGTCTGCATGGCCGCTCGGCCATGCGCTAGTGTAGTCTCTAATAGCTACTATGTGAATGATGATGGATGCATGAACCTGCGAATGACTCTTTAACATCCCCTCCCTTTGATATTACGTGTGTGGATAGGGACTTAGCCTTAAGCCCCCATTACACACTGCGATATCGCTAGCAATATCGCTGTAAAGTCACCGATTTTTGTGATGTAGCATCGATATTGCTAGCGATATCGCTACATGTGATAATTACCTCCGACCGGCTCCCCCGCTGATTATCGCTGGTCGCGTGAGAAGGTCCTGGATCACTTCTCGTCGGGCGCTTCCTGCTGGGCTTCCTGTGGTGCCGACGAGCGACGCGTGGACGCGGGCAGGAGGACGTCAGGATCGCCGCGTCTGACAGGTAAGTAGCGACCCCCGACCCCAGCGATGTCGCTGGTGAGATCGGTCTGTGTGGCAGCTCAATAGCGACCACTTAGCGATGCACCAGTGATCCATATCGTTGTCGGAATCGCTGGTGCATCGCTAAGTGTAACGGTACCCTTAGAGTCAGCGCCAGTCAGTGGCATGCTACAAGCCACAGTGCTCATCTCCACAGAGCTAGCGTCCGCCAGTGCGCCCCTCCTGGGCATTGTCGTATAGCGGCTGAGTCAGTTGTTGCGCTGCAGTCAGCAGCACTTGGGGGCGTCCGCGGTAGCGACGCTGCATGCACGGTAGGTCTAGACGGACACCGACCCTGTATCTTGGGCCCGAGTCCTGTGACCATATACCGTGCGTGCACACCGCTGAGACCTGTGAGGTCAACAGGCTCGGCATTTATGTTTATGCCTTAAGGCGCCTCAACGTTCAACCTGCGTGCGATATACCGCCATATTGTGCATCTGCCGTTATATAGCAGCAGTTTAACACCTCTGCATGATGGACCCCGGGCGGCGAACGCACTTTCTATTATTTTATATTTAGTGCGTTCCGCCGTCCCTAACACTCACCAATATGCAGCTAAGCGCACAATGTCTCGAAACGGCCCATCCTCACTCAAATCGAGGTCATGAGCAAGTTCTGGCAGGTCGTCAATAGCAGAGCTCGCTGCTGTCGCTCTTGCCGAGGCTGAAGCAGCCAAAGCAAGATCCTCCTTCGCCAAACGAGAGATGCATCTAAAGCTGAGACAAGCAGAACACAAGGCAGAGAGAGAGGCCCAAACCGTACGTTTGCGGGCAGAGAGAGAGGCTGAAACCGCACGTTTGCAGGCAGAGAGAGAAGCAGAAACCGCACGTTTGCATGCAGAGAGAGAAGCGGAAACTGCACGTTTGCAGGCAGAGAGAGAAAAACCTGTGGCAGACAAAGAGACAGCAGCTGCAATAGCTAAAGCAGAATATCTGGAAGCCTCAGGATGTCAGTAAACATTGTCCTCTGTTAGGCGTCGGGTTCCTGCAACTGCACAGCAGGGATCCAGAGCCTCAGATCCCGCAGGCTCCCATTCTCCATCGACCGCAGAGGAACTTGCTCAGCAGCCCCGTTGTTCCTGACGCTCCGCTCAGACCAGCTCTGTGGGTCTAGCTATTGCTGCCACCTCTGGGCCAGCAATAGCACAGCGCAGACTGATCAGCAGCAAGTCACTTCAAATGCTAAGTCCTTCCATCTGTGATGAGCGTCAGATTAAGCTGAGTCGTTTTTCTTGAATGAGTGGACCCTCTGGGCCGTGGCACCCACCCACCTAGGGCGAGCTGACCTAGTGAGGAACCACCCCCTATACAGGGAGTATCAGGGGCAAGACCAAGGGGGTGAGCCACCACGGCAACTGGACCAGACGGCCGGCTCAGGGAAACAAGACAAGGTGAGACAAGACATTAGTTCAAGGAAACTTCATTAAGGAACACTTCTGGGTACAACAGGTGCAAAACGTGAACACACAAAGTACATAAAGCAAGATGCGTGCAAGGGCACGCCGAGGTTCAAGGCATGCGGAACACTTCAGGGTATAACAGGTGCAAAACGTGAACACAGAGTACATAGAGCAAGGTGCGTGCAAAGGCACGCCGAGATCCAAAGCATGGTACATGCAGATGGTAGACAGAGGCACGAGGACATCGGACTCCGAACAGCAGGCAACGATCAACCGGGACATCAGGTTCTGTAGCTCTGAAGGTGATCGGCAGGTTCCGGACATCCGGTAAGCAAACCAGGGTTCCATGCAAGGAGACAAGACAAAGTTAGAAACAGGATGCGTGTCAACGAACACGCCCGGGTCAGGTTCACAGGACGGAGGCCTGCGCATGCCAAGGGGCATGCCAGGGTCAGGTAAAGGGACGGTGGCCTGCACGTGCAGAGGACACGCCAGGGACCAAGATAGGGTATGGTGGCATGGGAATCCGGGGTGCTGGCATCAACCGACAGGGTCCCGGAATCAGACTGCGGAAATCAGCTCCGGACATCAGGCCGCAGTCATCTAGGTCCAGACCTCTGGCAGCGGTCGGCAAGTTACGGAATCCATCAGGCAAGACAGGGTTCAGAGCAGAGCAAAGTAAGCAAAAGACTTTGTGCAAGAGTAGCACGAAAAGGCACAGTGCGAAAACCAGCGTCCTTGCAAGGGAGCACGGAAACCACGGCTGGGGCACCGGCAGGCGGTACCGACGGTGGCATAAGCAGGCGGGCATGACTTACAGGTGGCACAGCTGCGGCTCACACAGCCGGTAACCACTATAGCACTGGACGGCGGGCACGGCTGAGGCACACAGGCGAGCACGACTAGAGGCAGCACGGCTGAGGCACAACAGGCAGGCACAGGGCGACCAGGTACAAGACAGAGACGCGTGTCAAACAGCACGGCAAAGCCTAGTGCGAAAAGTGCAAGTGTGCACGAAACATCAGAGACAAGGCATAGGGTGAGAGGCAAAGTCCTGTGCATGCAGAGGGCATGCCAGGGGCAAAGTACAAGACGAGGCCTGCGTTTGTGGAGAGACACGCCAGGGACAGGGATAGAGTCTAGCAGCGGGGCGTAGGCTGTAGCCCAGAGGCGGGCCAAGGGAGAATGGGTCACTGAGGAGAAAAAAAACAAAACAAGCTAAGTCACAGAAAACCAGAGAGGTTGGTAACTATGCAGATTGCAGATCCCTGATCTTACCACACAACTAGCAGTAGCCATGGAGCGTGCCTACGATGTTCCTAGACACCTCGTCACGGCTGGAGGACTAAATAAGCCTAAAGCAAGAAAAGGGAAAACTAACTGCCCCAGAGCAGACCCCAGAGGAATTGATTGCCCCCACACATGTATTGACAGTGAAACAAGATGAAGGCACAAACATAGGCAGGAAAATAGGCTGAGCAAATGATGGGGCCCAAACTAACTAGAGAGGAAAGGACAGAGACACTGTCTGCAACCTGCAAAAAACCCTACAAAAATAATGTCCAACACTTCTGATAGCAAAATTAACCCTGAAGTCACTAGACTTCTCCCACTATATCAGCACTCTGAAAAATTCTGAGACAGAGCAAAAAGAGACCGAACTAGTAAGGGACAAAAAGCCAATTGGCAAAATACTGATAAATAAGAGTGGAAATTCAGCACAGCCCCCAGCCGGGGCTGGCTGACCACACAAAAAACTGAACAGACCAACAAAATCAAGTGTGAACATTAGCAGAAAAACTTAGCTTTAGATGGCTGGAACAGAGCAGAAAACCAAGAGCTGACAAGCCAGAAGGAATCACCAGCAACTGAATAGGGCGTCGGCTGTCTTAAATCCAATCTGAGAATTCCGAGGTCCTATCGTCATCCTCATTCTCAGGTGGCAGACCTCCACCGATCAAACCAGCCTCACCACCTCCTGTCACAACCAGAGGGAGTCTGGAACTCACAACTGGTGAACCAGAGAATGAACTCACAACAGTACCCCCCTTGAGGAGGGGTCACCGAACCCTCATCCACACCACCAGGCCGATCAGGATGGGCCCGGTGAAAAGCACGAACCAATCTATTCTATTGGCATGAATGTCAGAGGCAGAGACCCAAGAATTATCCTCCTGACCATAACCCTTCCATTTGACCAAATACTGGAGTCTCCGTCTAACCAAACGAGAATCCAATATTTTCTCTACCTCATATTCCTCATTGCCTTCGACCAACACAGGGTCAGGAGGTGTTGACATAGGAACCACTGGCTCAACAAACCTTTTCAACAGAGATTTGTGAAATACGTTATGGATCTTGAACGTAACTGGAAGAGCCAATCGAAACGAAACAGGATTAAGAATTTCCAAAATCTTATAAGGACCAATAAATCTTGGCTTAAATTTAGGAGATGCAACCTTCATAGGAATATTCTTAGACAACAACCAAACCATATCACCCACTTTAAACCGGGGACCAATGGTCCTATGCCGGTTGGAAAATCGCTGGGCCTTTTCCTGAGAGAGTGACAACTTATCCACCACTTGGTCCCATATCTGCTGCATTCTCTTAACCACAGTGTCCACACCTGGGCAGGACGAAGATTCCACTTGCCTTGAAGAGAATCGAGGATGAAACCCAAAATTACAGAAAAAGGGTGATATCAAAGTGGCAGAACTAGCTCTATTGTTCAGTGCGAATTCAGCCAAGGGCAAAAATGAGACCCAATCATCCTGATCAGCAGATATAAAATATCTCAAATAAGACTCCAAGGTCTGGTTTGTTTTCTCAGTCTGTCCATTGGTCTAGGGATGAAACGTGGAGGAGAAGGATAACTGAATTCCCAGATCGGAAGAAAAAGGCTTTCCAGAATCTGGAAGCAAACTGGACTCCTCTATCGGACACAATGTTCTCAGGAATCCCATGTAACTGAACCACCTGTTGTAAGAACAAGGGCACCAACTCAGCGGAAGATGGCAACTTTGGGAGTGGTACAAGATGGACCATCTTCGAAAGTCTATCACAAATCACCCATATAACAGTCATTCTCTGAGAGACAGGAAGATCAGAAATAAAATCCATTGAGATATGGGTCCATGGCCTCTTGGGCACCGGCAAGGGCATCAGCTACGCACTAGAGCGAGAACAGGGTTTAGACCGAGAACAAGTCCCACAGGACTGTACAAAATTCCTGACGTCACGAGATAAGGCAGGCCACTGAAAGGACCGACTCACCAAATCTCTGGTACCAAAAATACCTGGATGACCAGCCAATGCGGAGCAATGAATTTCAGACATCACTCTCTTTCTCCACAGGTCAGGAAAATACAATTTTCCCATAGGGCAACGCTCAGGTTTATCCTCCTGAAATTCCTCCAGGGCGCGTCTCAAATCGGGCGAAATGGCAGAAAGAACTACCCCCTCACCTAGGATGGTAGTAGGCTCGGTCACACTAAGAGAATCGGCAAAGAAACTCCTAGAAAGGGCGTCTGCCTTAACATTCTTAGTGCCCGGAAGAAAAGAGACCACAAAATTAAAACGTGTGAAAAACAAGGCCCATCTAGCCTGTCTAGGATTCAAGCGTTTGGCCGACTCCAGAGAAGTCAAATTCTTGTGATCGGTGAAGACCACAATTTGATGTCTAGCTCCCTCCAACCAATGTCGCCACTCCTCAAATGCCCACTTCATGGCCAACAATTCCCGATTCCCCACGTCATAGTTGCGTTCAGATGGGGAGCACTTTCGAGAAAAGAAGGCACAGGGATTCATTTTAGAAGTCACAGGGTCTTTTTGGGACAACACAGCTCCTGCACCAATCTCAGAAGCATCTACCTCCACCTGAAATGGAAGTGAGACATCAGGTTGCTGTAAAACTGGAGCTGAAGTAAATCTCTGCTTAAGCTCCTGAAATGCTGAGATAGCCTCAGGAGACCAATTCAGCACATCAGCGACCTTCTTGGTCAGATTAGTCAGTGGTTTAACAATACCAGAAAAATTACCTATAAATTTACGATAGAAATTAGCAAAACCCAAAAACTTCTGAAGAGCCTTCAAAGAAGTAGGCTGAACCCAATCATAAATGGCCTGTACCTTGGCCGGGTCCATTTCAGTAGTCGATGGAGATAAGAGAAATCCCAAAAATGAAATCCTCTGTACACCAAAGAGGCATTTCGATCGCTTAACAAACAGGGAATTCACCCTCAAAATCCGGAACACAGTCCGGACGTGTTCCACATGAGAATCCTAATCACTAGAAAAGATCAAAATATCATCCAGATAGATGATCAAAAACTTATCCACAAAGTCATGGAAAATATCATTCTTAAAGGACTGGAAGACAGAAGGGGCATTAGCGAGCCCAAAAGGCATCACCAGGTACTCAAAATGTCCCTTTGGAGTATTAAACGCCGTCTTCCATTCATCCCCGTGCTTGATGCGAATAAGATTATACGCCCCCCTGAGGTCAAACTTAGTAAACCAGCAGGCACTCTTAACTCTGGAGAATAAATCAGACATCAGAGGTAACGGGTACTGATATTTAACCGTCATCTTGTTAAGGGAACGATAATCAATACACGGTCTTAATGAACCATCTTTCTTGGCCACAAAAAACCCCCCAGCACCTAAAGGTGACGATTATGGTCTAATATGACCCTTCTCCAATGACTCCTTAATATAGGATCGCATAGCATCATGTTCGGGTACAGATAAGTTGAAAAGCTGACCCTTGGGAAATTTACACCCAGGCATCAACTCAATTGCACAGTCATAACTCCTATGAGGAGGCAAAGACGCAGACTTGCTCTCACTAAATACATCAGAAAAATCGGCTAGATTATCAGGAATATCATGAGACTGAGGAGAGGTGGAGAAAATAGGAGCGTCCCTAAAAACACACTGACAACCCCAACTCACCACAGACCCAGATTTCCAATCCAAAACTGGATTATGAGTTTGCAACCAAAGAAAACCCAGAACAATAGTATCATGCAAATTATGCAGCACCAAAAATTTACAATTTTCTTGGTGGTCTGGGGCAATTCGCATTGTCACCTGGGTCCAAAACTGAGGTTTATTCTCCGCCAAAGGAGTAGCATCAATACCCCTCAATGGAATAGGCGTCTGCAGAGGCGTCATGGAAAAACCACAACGTTTAGCAAAGTCCAAATCGATCAGATTCAACGCTGCTCCTGAATCCACAAAAGCCTTCGTGGAAAACGTGGATAAGGAGCAGATCAGAGTAATTGCTAAAAGAAACTTAGGTTGTATACTGCCCACAGCAAATGTGTGTGCAAAACGTTTCTCTCATTTAGGACAGACAGAAATAGTATGAGAGATGTCTCCACAGAAAAAACACAGCTTATTACGCCTTCTAAACTCCTGACGTTGTGCCCTAGACAAAACCCCATCACATTGCATAGGTTCAGACGTTTGTTCAAAAGGTGGCAGCGCCTCCCGTGTAGTTTTACATTCACGTAAACGCCGATCAACTTGAATGGCTAATGACATAGAATCATCCAGACCAGAGGGAACAGGAAATCCCACCATAACATCTTTTACGGTCTCTGATAAACCCTTCCGAAAGAGAGCTGCCAATGCACTATCATTCCATGTAGTAAGGACCGCCCACTTTCGGAATTTTTGACAGTATAACTCTGCAGAATCCTGACCCTGGTTTAATGCCAACAGGGTTCTCTCAGCTTGATTAACAGCATTAGGTTCATCATACAACAACCCAAAGGCTTGAAAAAATGCATCCACATTAGTCAGAATAGGATTTTCAGGTGTCAGAGAAAAAGCCCAATCCTGGGGATCGCCGCGCAGCAAGGAGATGACAATTTTAACCTGCTGCACAGAGCTCCCCGATGAACTAGGCTTCAAGGCAAGAAATTATTTACAATTATTCTTAAAATTCAGAAATTTAGACCGATCCCCAGAAAACAAATCAGGAGTAGGGATCTTAGGTTCAGCAGCATGTGAGTGAATGAGGTAGGTGGAAATTCCCTGCACTTCAGCAGCCAGCTGCTCCACACAATCAAACAATTGCTTAATCTCCATTAGTTAAAAGAAAAAAAAAATCCTCCTACGGCCCCAGAGAAAAAAGAGGAAAGAAAATATATATATATATATATATAAAAAATTCTGACACTTTTTTTAACAGCTACCTCCTGCTTTTGAGTACCCTAGAATCTGTGGTATGGCTGGTGATTCTGTTATGAATGGGTCACCGAGGGGAAAAAACAAAACAAGGTAAGTCACAGAAAACCAGAGAGGTTGGTAACTACGCAGATTGCAGATCCCTGATCTTACCACACAACTAGCAGTAGCCGTGGAGCGTGCCTACGATGTTCCTAGACGCCTCGTCACGGCCGGAGGACTAAATAAGCCTAAAGCAAGAAAAGGGAAAACTAACTGCCCCAGAGCAGACCCCAAAAGGAATAGATTGCCCCCACACATGTATTGATGGTGAAACAAGATGAAGGCACAAACACAGGCAGGAAAATAGGCTGAGCAAATGATGGGGCCCAAACTAACTAGAGAGGAAAGGAAAGGAAAGACACTGTCTGCAACCTGCAAAAAACCCTATAAAAATAATGTCCAACACTTCTGATAGCAAAATTAACCCTGAAGTCACTAGACTTCTCCCACTATATCAGCACTCTGAAATATTCTGAGACAGAGCAAAAAGAGACCAAACTAGTAAGGGACAAAAAGCCAATTGGCAAAATACTGATAAATAAGAGTGGAAATTCAGCACAGCCCCCATCCGGGGCTGGCTGACCACACAAAAAACTGAACAGACCAACAAAATCAAGTGTGAACATTAGCAGAAAAACTTAGCTTTAGATGACTGGAACAGAGCAGAAAACCAAGAGCTAACAAGCCAGAAGGAATCACTAGCAACTGAATATGGCGTCGGCTGTCTTAAATCCAATCTGAGAATCTGGAGGTCCAATCGTCATCCTCATTCTCAGGTGGCAGACCTCCATCGATCAAACCAGCCTCACCACCTCCTGTCACCACCAGAGGGAGTCTGGAAGGAGAACTCACAACTGGTGAACCAGAGAATGAACTCATAACAGAGAGCCTTGGGACTAGACAGAGTTAAGAGCGGAGGCTTGCACGTGTAGAGAGGCACACCAGGGACAGGGTACAGAGCGGAGTCCTGCACATGTAGAGAGACACATCAGGGACAGGGTAAAGAGCGGAGGCCTGCACGTGTAGAGAGACACGTCAGGGACAGGGTACAGAACGGTGACCTGCACATGTAGAGAGACACGTCAGGGACAGGGTACAGAACATAGCATAACAAGGAAGCATAGCGAGGACAAACCAAGCACGAAGGACAACATGAGACAAAGCATGAGACAAGAGACAGAATATGAGCACGGAGCGTGTGCAGAGACGCACGACAGAGCACAGTGCAAGGGCACAGAATAGAGGGAGCGACCCAGCAGACCAAGCAGCCATGCAGGGAAGCAACACAATACTCAGGCCCTGAGCATAGGAAGGGGCGGTCTGATATAGGGCATAGCACCTCCACTTCCGGGTCAGACCAGGGAAGAACTTCCAGTTCAGTTCCTCCAGGATCACAGGGAGCAGTCACATGATCAGGATTCCAGACATGCAGGGATGATTGCAGAACCAGTGTTGAAACCTAGGCAGATCACATGATCAGAGTTCCAGACATGCAGAGATGAATGCAGAACCAGCCTCTGCTGGAACATAGGAAGGACACATGATCAGGGGTTCTAGACATGACGGGATGACCACAGAAGGCAGAGCAGAAAGGCAGGCATCCTGCAGCTCAACAGACATGAGGTGAGTATGCACACTGCTCTAGGGAACATGCAAGATAGCAGACACGAGATGCGCGTGCACACCGCTCCAGGAGTTCTTGAGGCAAAACAGACAAGGCAGATATGACAGACATGGCGGACATGACACCATCGCTCCACTGAGCATGCTCACGAGACGATCTCCCATTGGAGATCGGGAGTCACATGCACAGGTCCTTCTCCAGATCTGATTGGTCCATCTCAGGGATATGGAAGCTTCCGGAAGGTCCTGGTTATAAAAGGTTCGCATGGCCGCTAGTACAGACTCTAGTTGCTACCTGTGTGAATGAAGACGGATGCATGAACCTGCGAATGACTCATTAAGATCCCCTCCCTCTGATATTGTGTGGATAGGGACTTATTCATAGAGTCAGCGCCAGTCAGTGGCACGCTACAGGCCACAGTGCAGATCTCCACAGAACTAGTGTCCGACAGTGCGCCCCCTCCAGGGCATTGTCATATAGCGGCTGTGTCAGCCGCCACGCTGCAGTCAGCAGCACTTGTCGGCGTTCACGGTAGCGACGCCGCACGCATGGAAGTTCTAGACGGACACTGACCCTGTGTCTTGGGCCCTAGTCCTGTGACCATATACCGTGCGTGCATGCCGCTGAGACCTGTGAGTCCAACAGGCTCGGTATTTAAGTTTTTTGCTTTGGCACCTCTGTGAATCAACAGAATACGCCCAGCGCACACCGGGTGTTAGGAGTGACGGAAGACACTAAATAAAAAAATAAAGTGCCTTCGCCACCCGGGGTCCACCGTGTGGTGGATGGAAAAACCGCTGCTAGAGAGGCAGAGCACAAGGCGGTAATGTGCACAAGGGTTAGACGGCACCCAGTGCACAAAAGCAAGCTCTATTATACTCACAGAGCTGCCGGCAAATAAGCTCAAATTAAATGCTGAGTCTGTTCAGAGTCACAGACACACAGCGATACAGTCGCAGTATTCGCGGTCACAGGAATAGCCTTAAACAGCAGGACTACTCCGTCTAGACCTACCGCCAAATAAGGTGCGAAGCGTCGCAACCGTGGACGCAGAGAAAGCTGCAACTGCAGCGCAGCAAAAAGTGAGCCGCTGGCAAGGCGCTGCAATGACGCTGGCGCAATGCAGACGCTAAGCTGCTGAGCAAGATGGAGCATATGCGCGCTGGCACTAGCGCTGCTACTGGCTGAACCCAAACAGTCACACAATCATATTATCAGAGGGAAGGGGTTTCTTAATAAGTCAGTCACTAGTCCAAGCATCCATCATCATACATACAGCAGCAAGTATGAAATACAAGCGCATGGCGGAATAGCCATGCGCGCTTTTTATACCAAACGGGACCTTCCGGAAGTCTCCAAGGCTCCAGGAGGAGCCAATCGGATTAGACCCAGGACCTGAGCATGTGACTCCCGAACTCCAATGGGAGCTCGTCCCATGAGCATGCTCAGTGGAGGGAACAGAGGACTTAGCCTCTGGAGAGAGTTGCCGCAAGGCACTCTCCTCTGCAATCTCCTCTACCGCAGATGAAACGCAGGAGACTGCAGCATGTAAGGGTCTAGATTTCATCATAGGGAAGGAAGAAATCAGACTCCTAACATTACCCCCCCTCCTAGGGCTCCCTCCTCCCTGAGCCTTCCGAACCATCAACCTGGGCTCAAACTCACCCGAAGGCGAGCTTGATGTCCTGGTAGGTGTTACAGTAAACCGGGACACCTGGAAGGCATCAGTGGAAGTAAAGTCACCAGGTTTCACCAGAGACACCTGGGAGATGGCAGGAGCTGGCGATGCAACTGCACGCCGCCGCAAATCAGCGACCGTCACCACTCTCCGCTTAGGAAGCTTAACCTGGGCACATGAAGTGCAAGCCTGGATAAATTTTTTAATATCCCGAGCTCTATGAGGCCACCAATACGCTCCGGCCAAGAGCTTCGAGATTTGCATGTAACCTCGCTCTTGAGGTGCTTGGGAGGCATGCGCCCATGCGAGAACTTGAGCCCTAAGATGAGGAGGGACAAAAGTCTCGGTGACCGATTCAGATTCTGACCATTGCGGGGAGCTGGCTTCCGGAGAAACCGCACATACATGGGGACAACCGCAAATGGATTCCTGATCAGAGTCTGTGTTGAGATCAGTACGAGACACCTCCATGGGCACAGGGGGTATAACCTCTGGCTCCGACAGCTCAGGAGGTAAAAAAATTTAGGAGCTGAGGCAGCTCTTCGCTTGGAGTGAGCCCTCTCCATACCGCGCTCCGAAAAACGGAGGTCGATACGTGAGGAGACGGAAATTAGCTCTTCCAAACTGGTGGGGATCTCTCTAGTGGAGAGAGCATCCTTCACGTGCTCTGCTAGACCTCACCAAAAAATGGGGAAAAGCGCTCTGTCGGACCATTCCAACTCGGACGCCAGTGTCTGAAAACGGACGGCAAACTGGCTAACCGAGAGCGACCCCTGAGTAAGGGCGAGCAGCTGCAGAGACGTATCGTGCGTGACCCGAGGACCGAGAAATACTTGCTTGATGGCAGTTAGCAAGTTGGCCGCAGTCCGGATCTCGAGGTCACCACGTTCCCATAGAGGCGTAGCCAATTCCAGAGCCTTGCCCAATAGTAGGGAGATAATGAAGGCCACCTTAGCCCGCTCTATAGGGAATTGCGCAGCCAGCAGCTCCAGGTGTATAGAGCACTGGCTGATGAAACCCCTGCAGGAGGCGCCATCCCCAGAGAATTTTTCGGGCAACGGGAGGCGGGTAACTGTCGGCACAAAGAAGGACACGGACATACGCCCCACGGCATCTGTGAGTGCCTGAACAGTAGCATCTGTGGCCTGCGCAGCTGCGAAGAGACCTCTCAAGGGTGGCCAAGCGAGCCTCGAGCTGTCGCACACACTGCACCAGTTGCTGCTGATCTGCCATCTCTAGCCAGACCCTGGCGCTAGTATTATGTTAGGAGTGGCGGAAGACACTAAATAAAAAATAAATAAAGTGCCTTCCCCACCCGGGATCCACCGTGCGGTGGATGGAAAAACCACTGCTAGAGAGGCAGAGCACAAGGCGGTAATGTGCACAAGGGTTAGACGGCATCCAGTGCACAAAAGCAAGCTCTGATACTCACAGAGCTGCAGGCAAATAAGCTCAAATTAAACGCTGAGTCTGTTCAGAGTCACAGACACACAGCGATACAGTCGCGGTATTCGCGGTCACAGGAGTAGCTTAAACAGCAGGACTACTCCATCTAGACCTACCGTCAAATAAGGTGCGAAGCGTCGCAACCGCGGATGCAGAGAAAGCTGCAACTGCAGCGCGGCAAAAACTGAGCCGCTGGCAAGGCACTGCAAAAACGCTGGCGCAATGCAGACGCTAAGCTGCTGAGCAAGATGGAGCATATGTGCACTGGCGCTAGCGCTGCTACTGGCTGAACACAAACACTCGCACAATCGTATTATCAGAGGGAAGGGGTTTCTTAATAAGTCAGTCACCAGTCCAAGCATCCATCATCATACATACAGCAGCAAGTATGAAATACTAGCGCATGGCGGAATAGCCATGCGCGCTTTTTATACCAAACGGGACCTTCCAGAAGTCTCCAAGGCTTCAGGAGGAGCCAATAGGATTAGACCCAGGACCTGAGCATGTGACTCCCGAACTCCAATGGGAGCTCGTACCATGAGCATGCTCAGTGGAGGGAACAGAGGACTTAGCCTCTGGAGATAATCCTCATCTCCTCTACCGCAGAAGAAACGCAGGAGTCTGCAGCATGTAAGGGTCTAGATTTCATTATAGGGAAGGAAGAAATCAGACTCCTAACACCGGGTGACGTTCAACCCGCGTGCGATATACCGCCATATTGCGTGTCCGCTATTACCTAGCAGCAGTGTAACATCTTCTGCACGGTGGACCCCGGGCGGTGAATGCACTTTCTATTATTTATTATTTAGTGCATTCCGCTGTCCCTAACAGTCCTCTACACAAGAAACCACATCCTCTACTAAAATGCAGAGTCTTCAGGGAGAAGTCTTTACAGGATCGCAAAGGTTTCCTCAAGGAGAACAACATCTGCTTCAAATGTTGTGCCACAACCTCTCACTTTGCAAGGAACTGTGAAGCTAGCGTGAAATGTGCAGAATGCAGCAGCATGGATCACAATACAGCCATGCACCCTGGATCAACTCCACGAGTGTTGTCACAAGCAGAGGAACACGATGAGAAGCAGAAAGACACTGACAAAGACACCCCTGAGGTCAGCTCTAAATGTATGGAGATCTGTAAGGGACTCACAGGAGGAAGGTCCTGTTCAAAAATCTGCCTTGTGCAAGTCTATCATGCAGGCCACAAGGACGCAGCCCTCAAGAGATACGCAATCCTGGATCATCAGGGTAACAGGTCCCTAGTCAGGACCATCTTCTTTGACAACTTCAGCATTGTAGGCCCTGGTTCTCCCTATACCCTGAAGACGTGTTCAGGTACCGTTGAGACGGCAGGGAGAAAAGCAACCAGATACAAGGTGGAGTCCATAGATGGCCAAACCTGCCTATCACTACCGACCATCCTGGAGTGCAACCAGATTCCTGACAACCGGTCAGAAATACCTTCACGGGAAGTGGCGACACATCACCCCCATCTAAAGCGTATAGCCCACCTCATACCAGAGAGGGATCCAGGAACCACAATAGCTCTACTTCTGGGAAGAGATATACTACAAGTCCGCAAGGCTAGAGAATGTATGAACGGCTCCAGGAACGCTCCGTACGCACAGATGCACGACCTTGGATGGGTCATCATAGGAGACGTCTGCCTAGGAGGAGCACACAAGCCGGCTTTAGTCGACAGCATGATTACCAATACTCTTGAAAATGGATGTCTGTCTCTCTTCCAGCCATGTAAGAGTAGCTTCCTGGCAAAAGAGTTGCCACACAATGCTCCTCTACCTTGTCCATTAGCTGATCCATCCTGTGAAGACCACACATGTGACGGCGACCCTGATCACATAGGGTGCACAGTTTTCCACAGAACAAGAGAAGACAAGGTAGCAATGTCCATAGAAGACAGACTGTTTTTGGACATCATGGATCGAGAGATGGTAAGAGATGAGTCAAAGAATTGGATGGCCCCTCTACCGTTTAAACTCCAGAAGCAACACTTACCCAACAACAGAGAACCTGTCTATGGTTGATTTGTCTCGCTCAAACGCAAATTTCAGAAGGCAACTGAAATGAGAGAGCACTTCTTTGCCTTCATGGAGAAAATACTTCAGAATGGCCATGCAGAAATTGCACCTGTACTTCAAGATGCCGAGGAACGTTGGTATCTACCCATTTTTGGCGTGTATCATCCTAAGAAACCTGGTCAGATAAGAGTAGTATTTGACTCAAGTGCCAGATATGAAGGTGTCTCGCTAAACGATGTCTTTTTGTCCTGCCCAGACCTCAACAACAGACTTCTAGTAGTACTTCTTCACTTCCGCAAAGATGCAGTGGCATTCATGGCTGACATACAACAGATGTTTCATTGCTTCCTTGTCAAAAAAGAACATAGAAACTATTTGAGGTTTTTCTGGTACCACAATAATGACCCCTACAAAGACATCATGGAGTATCGGATGAAAGTACACATCTTTGGGAACGGCCCTTCCCCTGTTGTCGCCATTTATGGTCTTAGACGTTCAGCCAGAGAGGGTGAAGCAAAGTACAGGTCGGATGTTAGATCGTTTGTGGAGAAGGATTTCTACGTGGACGACTGCTTTAAATCCACACCCACAGATGAATCGGCAGTCAGTCTCCTAAAGAGGACACAAGAAATGCTCGCTTTGTCCAATTTGAGGCTGCAAAAAATTGCTTCCAACAGCCAAACAATGATGGCAGCTTTTCCCTCTCAAGATTACTCAACTGATCTAAAAGACATGGATTTAGACACGGACTCCCTTCCCATGCAACAGAGCCTTGGTTTACTCTAAATCTAAGCTTGAGTTTGTTATCCGGGTAAAGCATATCTGGTAAGATTAATGTCTTTTCTTGCAATGCAGTGTTGTGCAGAGATGTTATTAGCTGTATAGCAGCCAGTGCTCAGTAGATGTAATTAGACACCAGTGTGTTTCTATGTAAAGTTTGCATCACATGGTATACTTCCTGTAATTGTGTTAACTGTGTGATCATCTGTCCAATACTTACCCATGTCGTTTGTATTCTTTATAGTTTTACCGCATGTTCTATACTCTTCACCAATAAACAAGTTAGACTATAGAGAACAGTCTGCTTATTTTGGAAGATAGAAGGTGGTTTATGCTGTATGCTAGAGTGCACACCACGTCAATGTGTATGAAGGCAGGACAACAGGAAAGATATATATCTTTGCACTGTGTTAGCCAATAGATAGAAAAATATTTAGAATTGAGAGTCCTCAGTGGTTGATACCATGATGCTATGACCGGGGATACAAAAACGTTTTGCTACAGGTAGGTCCATTCTTTCTCTTATTTTGTGGCGGAGAATTCATCCTTGGTCTCAGCTTTTGCCCTGTCTCCCCCCACATACAGACCCCCAGTTGGACATTTAGTACAAATAATTAAGTACACCCCATTAGATGTAGTGCAGCTGAAAGTACCTGGGATCTTGTAGTCCTGGTGTGAGTTGGGGATCTTTATCTTGTCCGTGGTCATTATAAGTGGATAGGTCTTACATTTTTCTGGTTGCAAGAAAAGGTTCCTGCAGCTGTTGGAGAGGACAGGGAGCTTCTGACAATGATGTTTCTCAAATTTTGGGGGCTGCCTAAAACACAGTAGTGGGTGGTCTGGAAATATGGATTGTAATCGTGCATCTTTTTGTAGTAAAGGTTGTAATTTCCGGGCAGCGCCCCTTAGCACCTCCAGATTTGGATTGTAGGTGACTACTATAGGTTCACAGTTAACTGTACCAAATCATTTTTGTATCCCCGGTCATAGCATCATGGACATTAAATTACTTGTTTTAAAAGGTAACTTCAAATCTCAGAGAGACAGGAGGGTCTGGGAGTATAAATTTATGACGACCTATGACTAACTCAGTGCAGGAATGAATGTGTCTCATGGATTTATGTCTTTTTACATCAATAAAGATGTACAATACAAAATAATATTATGGTACCGTGTTAGCCAGAAGAAGCGATGTAATTACTTATGTGCCAAAAAATTGAGAAAAGTATTCAAGGAGTGATACCTTTATTGACTAACCAGACAAATTATATTTGTAAGCTTTCAAGGCTCAGAAGGCCCCTTCATCAGGCAATTACTGAGAAGAGATGGAGACATTTATATAGGAATTATACAAGGACATGAGGTGATGCTTGCTAGAGACAGGCCAAGGAAATCACATTAAGGCTTTCGTTATACATGTAGATGAGGTGGAAGTGTTCTATTAGACATCTGAAGACCTTTGTTACACCGCTCCGCCATACTCACCGGGCCTCCGCTCCCACGCCGCAGTCGCCCTCCGCTCCCACGCCGCAGCCTCTCTCCACCTGACGGCCGCGGCGGTCACCTGAGACAGGTCCGCGACCGATGCCTTCCCTGCATGCTATGCGCATGCGCCATAGGCCGCGGCCGCGCCTCCTTCCTGCTTCTTATGCTCCGGCTGTGCCCTAACCCGGAAGCACCTGTGGACCAATGGCTGACCAGACGGGGCCATATCAGGCCGCTTCCCCCTGAGGGAGGCGCCTGATCGTTGTGTTTCCTGACACTCTGGCCTCGCTCCATCGTACACACACTGCTGCTGCAGTTCCTGTCTCGGCTGCTCCTCACAGCAGCTTCTCAGTCCCGCTACCTGTGTTCCTGCCGACCTACTCCAGTCCTGCCTTGTGTTCCTGCCGACCTACTCCAGTCCTGCCTTGTGTTCCTGCCGACCTACTCCAGTCCTGCCTTGTGTTCCTGCCGACCTACTCCACTCCTGCCTTCGGTGTTCCTGTCGTCCTACTCCAGTCCTGCCTTGTGTTCCTGCCGACCTACTCCAGTCCTGCCTTCAGTGTTCCTGTCGTCCTACTCCAGCCCTGCCTTGTGTTCCTGCCGTCCTACTCCAGTCCTGTCTTCAGTGCTCCTGCCGTCCAACTCCAGTCTCAGTCTTACTCCGGTCCATCCTGAGCCGCCCCTCTCGGTACCGGCTACCGTGGTACTCGAACCCCTGGGCCTGCTCCTAACGGTCCCTGTATAGGGGTCGGTTCCACCTGGCAGCTCGCCCGGGGCCCCTCGGTGCCACGGTCCAGAGGGTCCACTCTCGGAGTTTCCCGTTCCTGACCACCCGCGCTAACAGTACGATCAGGCCATGGACTCCGCCGGTACTACGGCTGCTACCCAGAAAGAGTTGCTATTCCTACGGGAGAATCAGGGGCGCATTATGTCAATCATGAAGTCGATGGACACCCGTTTGTCGGCCTTACAGGTGGCCGATCCTGGAAATGCCACTCAGCTGGCCAGTCTCCAACAGGAGCTGGGTCAGCAGCAAGATACTCAAACCCACATTTTGTCCTACATGGCCTCCTTTGATAGTCGCTTGTCGGCCCTCCAGGCTGCCGCTGCAGTGCCGACACCTCCCCCTGCGTCTACTGCTCCTCCGACGCCCCGCCTCGCCAAGCCGCCTCGTTTCACTGGGGATCCCAAGCTCTGTAGGGGGTTCTTAAATCAGTGTAGTCTCCACTTTGAATGGCTGCCGCAGCAATACCCCTAGGACCGGGCCAAAGTGGCCTTCATCATGTCCCATCTGGAGGGAGAGGCCCTTTCTTGGGTAAACCCGCTCTGGGAACGTGACGACCCGGTCGTTTCGAGTCTCCCGGTTTTCCTGGATACGTTTCGTAAGGTTTTCGATGAGCCGGGCCGGTTAGCCTCTCTCACTGAGTCACTCTTTAACTTACACCAGGGCTCTCTCACGGTCGGACAGTACGCTATTCGCTTTCGCACTATTTCCTCCGAGCTCGGCTGGAATAACGCAGCTTTGGTGGGGGCATTCTGGCGCGGTCTTTCTAGTAAAATAAAGGATGAACTCGCAGGTCGAGATACCCCGTCCACCTTAGAGGACCTTATCTCGCTGGCTACCCGCATTGACCTGCGCTTCCTGGAGCACGCTCGGGAGTCAGTGAGAGACAGGCGCTCCTCCAGGTCAGTTTCTCCTTTCACTCAGTCGGCCAGCTCACGTTCAGTCGGATCTTCTTCCCTCTCTTCGGGTGAGCCCATGCAGATAGATCATCTCAGGTTGGCCAAGTTACGTCAGAGAGAGAGACGGGCACAAGGTCTGTGCCTCTATTGCGGTCATTCGTCACACTATATCCGCACCTGTCCTAAGAGACAGGGAAACGACTCCACCTAGGTCAGGTAAGAGAGGCCTTCCTAGGTGATGATGATTCCTCTCAACCCCTTACGATTTCTGTGCTTTTGGTTTCAGGAGGGAGGCGTGGTTCCGAGGTGGCCTACGTGGATTCGGGCTCAGCGGGTAACTTCATTCGGCCGGAGGAGGTAGACAAATACCGAATTCCTGTAGTCACTCTACCTAACCCAATTCAGATTGCCACCGTGGATGGCAAACCGCTACAGGTGTCCGTCACCTTAGTCACTGAAGAGGTGGAATTGCAAATCGGAGCCTTACATCGAGAGAAGATAGCCTTTTACGTTTTACCTAAGCTCTCTCACGCCATTCTACTCGGTCTTCCATGGTTAAGGACTCATCAGCCTGTTCTCGACTGGTCTTCTGGGGAGATACTCCGCTGGGGGCACCCGTGCCAAGCTCGCTGTCTGATTCCTGTCCGCCTGGCAGCCGCTCCACGGTCACCTCCAGACCTCCCGGGTCTTCCTCCAGCTTACAGCTCCTACGCCGATTTTTTTGATAAGAAGGAAGCGGAGGTCCTCCCTCCACACCGACCGTTTGACTGCCCAATTGAACTTGTTTCTGGTTCAACCCCTCCAAGGGGCAGAATCTACCCTCTGTCTCCCGTGGAGACCACCGCCATGTCTGAGTACGTCCGAGAGAACCTCGCCAAAGGCTTTATACGGAAATCCTCTTCGCCCGCAGGAGCCGGGTTCTTCTTCGTCAAAAAGAAGGACGGGACTCTTCGGCCATGTATTGACTATAGGGGCTTGAATGAGATTACCATCAAGAACAGGTACCCTCTTCCACTCATTCCAGAACTGTTTGACCGTCTCAGAGGGGCTCGGGTCTTTACCAAGCTGGACCTCAGAGGAGCCTACAATCTGGTCCGTATCCGTGCAGGTGACGAGTGGAAGACCGCTTTCAACACTCGAGATGGCCATTACGAGTACCTGGTCATGCCCTTCGGTCTTTGCAATGCTCCTGCAGTCTTTCAAGAGTTCGTCAACGAGATCTTCCGGGACCTCTTGTACTCCTGTGTGGTCGTGTACTTAGACGACATCCTCGTCTTCTCGCCGGACCTCTCGTCCCACAGAAAGAGTGTCCGCCTGGTGCTTCAGCGGCTTCGGGAGAACCGTCTGTATGCAAAGATCGAGAAATGTCTCTTCGAACAGACCTCTCTGCCATTTCTGGGATACATTATCTCCGACGCTGGTCTAAGGATGGACCCCGAGAAGTTGTCTGCCATCCTCAAATGGCCTCGCCCCGTCGGATTAAAGGCGATACAACGATTCCTCGGGTTCGCCAACTATCACCGGCAATTTTTCTCCCACTTCTCCGCGATCACAAGACCCATTTCTGTGCTCACCCATAAAGGGTCTACTTCCAAGGATTGGTCTCCTGAGGCAGAGCAGGCCTTTCTGACCCTAAAACGGGCTTTCTCCACGGCTCCGGTCCTGCATCGCCCTGAGAGCGATCGACCTTTTGTACTCGAGGTGGACGCTTCCTCGACTGGTGCCGGGGCGGTGTTGTCCCAGAGAACCGTCTCCGGTCGCCTGCACCCTTGTGGCTTCTTTTCGAAGGCCTTTTCTCCATCCGAGTGTAACTACTCGATCGGTGACCGGGAACTTTTGGCTATCAAGTTGGCCTTGGAGGAATGGCGCCACCTCCTGGAAGGAGCTGTACATCCTTTTGTCATCTTCTCAGACCACAAGAATCTGGCCTATCTCCAGTCTGCCCAGAGACTAAACCCTCGCCAGGCCAGATGGTCTTTATTTTTTGCCCGATTTGATTTCGAGCTCCGATTCCGTCCCGGCAACAAGAATTCCTGTCCAGGGTCTTCCAACCACACGAATCCACGGAGGAACCGTCACATATCATTGATCCCACTAGGATCATCACCGTGGCTCCAGTGAACTGGCTTACTCCTCCGCCTGGCAAGACGCTTGTGCCAGAGAATCTCAAGCAAAAGGTTCTTCTATGGGGGCACTCCTCCAAACTGGCCGGCCATGCCGGAACTAAGAAGACTCTTGACCTTATCAAACGTCACTACTGGTGGCCCTCACTTCGCCAAGATGTACTCGACTTTGTGGCTTCTTGTCCATCCTGTGCAAAAAACAAGGTGCCACGGAGATCTCCGTCCGGCTTGTTGCTTCCGTTGCCTGTCCCTACGGTTCCTTGGGAGAACATCGCCATGGATTTCATCACCGATCTACCCTGCTCTGCGGGCTGCACAGTCATCCTGGTGGTGGTGGATCGTTTTTCCAAGATGGCTCACTTCATCCCTCTGCCGGGTCTTCCCTCAGTGCCAGAGCTGGCCAAAATCTTCATTCATCAAGTCTTCTGGCTTCATGGTCTACCTCGACGCATTGTGTCTGACCGAGAGGTTCAGTTTACCTCCAAGTTCTGGCGTTCGCTTTGTAAGCTCATGAACGTTTCCCTCGACTTCTCCTCGGCCTACCATCCACAGTCCAATGGACAAGTAGAGCGTACCAACCAGACGCTTACGGGATACTTACGCCACTTCTCTAACGCCCACCAGAACGATTGGGTCAACTTACTCCCCTGGGCAGAGTTCGCTTATAACAACCATGCTGGTGAGTCTTCGGCCAAGTCTCCGTTTTTCATTGTTTTTGGCAGACATCCTGGTGTTCCTCTTCCGATAACCCCTGACTCTGAGGTACCCGCGGCCAATGCCTTGTCCTCGGAATTTTCTAAGATTTGGGCTGAGACCAACACATCACTCAAGAGATCCGCTGATCAGATGAAGAACTATGCTGACAAAAAGAGGTTGGATTCTCCTCCGTATCGTGTTGGCGACAAGGTCTGGCTCTCCTCCAAATTCGTCCGACTAAAACTGCCCTCTTACAAGTTGGGTCCACGCTACATTGGTCCGTTCGAAATTCTGGGACGTATTAACGAAGTTGCCTACAAATTGAGGTTGCCTGCTTCGCTCCGGATCCCGAACACCTCTCACGTCTCTCTCCTGAAGCCTGTGGTGCTGAATCGTTTCCACTCCTCGCTTGATCTTGGTCCTCAGCTGGTGGGGGCTGACAACATTTTTGAAGTACAGGACATCCTCGCTGTGAAATGGGTTAGAGGTAGGACTTTCTTTCTCGTTGATTGGAAGGGCTTTGGTCCTGAGGAGAGATCCTGGGAGCCTCGGGAGAATATTAATGCTCCCCGTATCCTCAAGAGGTTTCTTGTTAACCTCCGGGGGGGGGCGGCTTAGGGTAGGGGGTACTGTTACACCGCTCCGCCATACTCACCCGGCCTCCGCTCCCACGCCGCAGCCTCTCTCCACCCGACGGCCGCGGCGGTCACCTGAGACAGGTCCGCGACCGATGCCTTCCCTGCATGCTATGCGCATGCGCCATAGGCCGCGGCCGCGCCTCCTTCCTGCTTCTTATGCTCCCGCTGTGCCCTAACCCGGAAGCACCTGTGGACCAATGGCTGACCAGACGGGGCCATATCAGGCCGCTTCCCCCTGAGGGAGGCGCCTGATCGTTGTGTTTCCTGACACTCTGGCCTCGCTCCATCGTACACACACTGCTGCTGCAGTTCCTGTCTCGGCTGCTCCTCACAGCAGCTTCTCAGTCCCGCTACCTGTGTTCCTGCCGACCTACTCCAGTCCTGCCTTGTGTTCCTGCCGACCTACTCCAGTCCTGCCTTGTGTTCCTGCCGACCTACTCCAGTCCTGCCTTGTGTTCCTGCCGACCTACTCCACTCCTGCCTTCGGTGTTCCTGTCGTCCTACTCCAGTCCTGCCTTGTGTTCCTGCCGACCTACTCCAGTCCTGCCTTCAGTGTTCCTGTCGTCCTACTCCAGCCCTGCCTTGTGTTCCTGCCGTCCTACTCCAGTCCTGTCTTCAGTGCTCCTGCTGTCCAACTCCAGTCTCAGTCTTACTCCGGTCCATCCTGAGCCGCCCCTCTCGGTACCGGCTACCGTGGTACTCGAACCCTTGGGCCTGCTCCTAACGGTCCATGTATAGGGGTCGGTTCCACCTGGCAGCTCGCCCGGGGCCCCTCGGTGCCACGGTCCAGAGGGTCCACTCTCGGAGTTTCCCGCTCTGACCACCCGCGCTAACAACCTTCTTGTGGAGGTGTGAACTGTGTCCATGTAATGAGTCATGAATCCAGGTGTTAAATTGAGTCCTATTGTTAGAGATTGAAACATATTTATAAATCTAAACTCCCAGATTTTTATTTCTCTGTCACTATTAAAATGACCTTTCAATATTAGGGCTTTTAGATCTGCCATACTGTGTCCAGGTCTAGAGAAGTGTATTCCTACAGGCGGCTCCAGCTCGCTCATTATTCATCGTATGTCTATGCAGATTCATCCTTGTTTGTAGTTTTTGTTTAGTTTCCCCGATGTCTGTCCCTGCATTGCACCTTGTACATTGTATCAGTACCTTGTAAGAGTAAGAAATACAAGAGCTGCACCCACATATCACCACCAGATAAAGTCCCCATACCCAACACAAAGCAGGACTAGAAGATCATGGAGACTTCTTGATTAACGAGAAGAGAGAGAGCAGAAAAAAAAAAAATCTTAGCCCTAACCTCCTATATATTCAGACATAGCTAGGGGGAGCATTTATGCAGGGGGCATTTAGGCACATGTAATCGAAGTACATGTATCAAAGTACTACTGGCAGTTATAACATGGCAGTTAGACAGGGCAGGAGACAGGTAAGACATTTATATACATCTACTCCCTGTACATTTGGAGCACATCAAATATATACCATATGCATTTGTGTAATTTTTATCCTGGCCGCTGCATTCACACACATCCACCGCCCTGGCATTAACTCTCTACACTCCATCCATATCGGCCCCTCGCTCCTTTCCTCTCCTATGTATAGCACTCACGCTCTTTTCACATTGTTCAGTCTCACCATTCAACATCAGAGACGCTCTCACAAATCACTTAACCATCTGCTCACTCTTTCTATCCTCCTCCTAGTCGCAGGAGACATTGCTCCCAACCCTGGTCCCCAATGTTATAGAAAGTCAAACCCCCCGACTGCTACACTCAAAAACCCATCTAATCTTATTAATATTCCCTGCATGCCATCTGTCTCTCTAGACTGTGCACTTTGGAATTCTCGCTCAGTGTGTAACAAACTCTCCTTCATCCATGACTTCTTCCTTTCTAATTCTCTTAACCTCCTGGCTCTTACTGAAACCTGGATCCAGCAGTCAGACACTACCGCTGCTGCTGCTCTTTCATACGGGGGGCTACACTTCTCTCATACCCCAAGATCAGACAATAGAGCAGGTGGAGGCGTTGGTCTTCTCCTATCAGCAAAATGTACATTTCAGGTTATCCCTCAACTACCCTCACTAGTCTTCCCTTCTTTTGAGGTCCATGCCGTCAGACTCTACACCCTCTTCTCCATGCGAGTGGCGGTGGTATATCGTCCTCCCGGCCACTCCCATCAGTTCCTGGATCATTTTGCCACTTGGCTTCCACATTTTCTCTCCTGTGACATCCCTACCCTCATCATGGGAGATTTCAACATCCCCATTGCTCTTCCCCTCTCACCATCTGCTACTCACCTTTTATCTCTAACCTCCTCATTTGGCCTTTCGCAGCTTACTAATTCTCCAACGCATGAAGACGGAAACTCCCTCGACTTGGTTTTGTTTTGCCTTGTTTTTCTGGATTTCTGCCATTCCCTGCTGGGGTATGCTGAATTCCTTTTCGCTCTGTCTTCAGAAAATACCTGAGTACTGATATAGTCTTTTTGAAGCCTAGAGTCTTCAGGGCTTTTTCCCCTATCAGTCTGTTGGCTCTTGTTTTCATAGGGTTTTGGCGGATTGCAGACAGCAGCTTTTCTATCCTGTCCTATTTAGTTAGCTTGGGCCCCATCATTTGCTCAGCCTATCTTTCTATCTGTGTGAGTGTTTTTTCATCTTGCTTCACCGTCATTATATGTTGGGGGCTGCCTTTTGCTTTGGGGTCTGCTCTGGGGCAGTTTAGATTTCCCTTTCTGTCTTTAGGCTATTTAGTACTCCGGCTGTGATCGAAGGGGTCTAGGGCTCCGTAGGAACCCCCCACGGCTACTGCTAGTTGTTGTTGATAGGTTCAGGGGTCTGCAATCCGATGGCTGCCAACTTCTCTGGTTTTCTGGACTTAGCTAGTATTTCTGTTTTTGCCTCCTACGGTGACTCATTCATAACAGAGGACAGTGCATGGTATGAGGTGATTGGGAGATAATTTCCTGTCGAATCTGGTCAATTTTTTCTTTGAAGTACTTGGCCAGATCGTCAGCTCGGAGCTCCGTGGTTGGGGCCTGTACTCTTGGATTGAGTAGAGAATGAAAAGTGTCAAAGAGACGTTTCGGGTTATTGGACAGTGAGGTGATGAGGGTGTTGAAATAGGCTTTTTTGGAGAGGTGAAGGGCAGTGTTGTATGTTCTAAGCATAAACTTAAAATGAATGAAATCTTTGTGTAGATTTGGATTTTCTCCACAGACGTTCGGCGCACCTGGAGCACCGCGTTGTGGTGTTCTATTTATAGGGGGTGCAAATTCATCCAGGGCACTTTGAAGTGTTTCATTGTAATGCTTCAATGCAGTATCAGGACATGAGAGGGAGGGGATAGGGGCCAATGAAGACTGCAAGTTCTTCATAAGTTTCTGGGTGTTAATGGCCTGTATGTTTCTATAAGTCTGGACAGTGGGGGTGACCTGAGCAGCGTGGCAGTTCTTGATAGAGAATGAAAGAAGATTGTGGTCAGAGAGCGGGAGAGGGGAGTTTGCAAAATCATCCACTGCACAAAGCCGAGAGAAGACCAAGTCGAGGGAGTTTCCATCTTCATGCGTTGGAGAATTAGTTGTTCCTGGGGTGGCACCTCTGGACCCTGTATTGGTTGAAGGTAACATGGAATATGAGGTAGAGAAGATACTGGATTCCCGTCTGGCTAGACGGAGACTCCAGTATTTGGTTAAGTGGAAGGGTTATGGTCAGGAGGATAATTCCTGGGTCTCTGCCTCTGATATTCATGTCAAAAGATTGGTGCGTGCCTTTCATCGGGCTCACCCTGATCGCCCTGGTGGCGCGGATGAGGGTTCGGTGACCCCTCCTCAAGGGGGAGGTACTGTTGTGAGTTCATTTTCCCCTTCACCATTGAGATCTGATGAACTCCCTCTTCTGGTGAAGGAAGGTAGTGAGGCTGATTACCAAGCACCTGAGCAGAATGATGATGACTGGGTGACTGGAATTGCTGACTGGATATAAGGCAGCCGATGCCCTTCTGCCTTGCGGGTGATTTCTCTGAGGGATTCTAGGAGACCAGTCTGATTCCTGCTACTCAAAAGCTAAGTTTTCTGCTCCGCTTTTTGCATTTGTGTTTTGGTTTTGTTTTGCCTTGTTTTTCTGGATTTCTGCCATTCCCTGCTGGGGTGAGCTGAATTCCTTTTTGCTCTGTCTTCAGAAAATACCTGAGTACTGATATAGTCTTTTTGAAGCCTAGCGTCTTCAGGGCTTTTTTCCCTATCAGTCTGTTGGCTCTTGTTTTCATAGGGTTTTGGCGGATTGCAGACAGCAGTTTTTCTATCCTGTCCTATTTAGTTAGCTTGGGCCCCATCATTTGCTCAGCCTATCTTTCTATCTGTGTGAGTGTTTCTTCATCTTGCTTCACCGTCATTATATGTTGGGGGCTGCCTATTGCTTTGGGGTCTGCTCTGGGGCAGTTTAGATTTCCCTTTCTGTCTTTAGGCTATTTAGTTCTCCGGCTGTGATCGAGGGGTCTAGGGCTCCGTAGGAAGCCCCCACGGCTACTGCTAGTTGTTGATAGGTTCAGGGGTCTGCAATCCGATGGCTGCCAACTTCTCTGGTTTTCTGGACTTAGCTAGTATTTCTGTTTTTGCCTCCTACGGTGACTCATTCATAACAGAGGACAGTGCATGGTATGAATTCAGCATACCCCAGCAGGGAATGGCAGAAATCCAGAAAAACAAGGCAAAACAAAACCAAAACACAAATGCAAAAAGCGGAGCAGAAAACTTAGCTTTTGAGGAGCAGGAATCAGACTGGTCTCCTAGAATCCCTCAGAGAAATCACCCGCAAGGCAGAAGGGCGTCGGCTGCCTTATATCCAGTCAGCAATTCCAGTCACCCAGTCATCATCATTCTGCTCAGGTGCTTGGTAATCAGCCTCACTACCTTCCTTTACCAGAAGAGGGAGTTCATCAGACCTCAATGGTGAAGGGGAAAATGAACTCACAACAGTCCTCCCTCCCCCACTGCATCTAGCTCACGCTCTGATTTTGAACCAGTCACAGAAGATGAAGTAAGCAGGCTCCTTGCATCTTCTCGCCCAACCACTTGCACCAGTGACCCATTTCCGTCATATCTCCATCTCCTCCAATCCCTTTCCCCTGCTGTGACCCCTCACCTAACTAAAATATTTAACCTCTCTCTCTCTTCTGGTATTTTTCCCTCCTCATTTAAGCATGCCATCATACATCCACTACTTAAAAAACCATCCCTCGACCAAAACTGTGCCGCTAACTATAGATCTGTCTCTAATCTTCCCTTCATCTTTAAACTCCTGGAACGCCTGGTCCACTCCCGTCTTATCCGCTATCTCTCAGAAAACTCTGTTCTCGACCCTCTCCAATCCGGTTTCTGCTCTCTACACTCCACAGAAACTGCCCTCACTAAAGTCTCTAATGATCTGCTAACAGCAAAATCAAATGGTCATTACTCCATGGTAATTCTCTTGGATCTCTCTGCAGCATTCGACACTGTGGATCCTCAGCTCCTCCTCACTATGCTCCGTTCCATTGGCCTCAAGGACACCATTCTCTCATGGTTCTCCTCCTATCTCTCCGACCGCTCCTTTACTGTATCTTTTGCCGGTTCCTCCTCCTCTCACCTTCCCCTTACTGTTGGGGTCCCTCAAGGATCAGTTCTAGGCCCCCTCCTCTTCTCCTTGTACACTGCCCCTATTGGTCAAACAATCAGTAGATTTGGTTTCCAGTACCATCTCTATGCTGATGACACCCAATTATATGCTTCTTCTCCTGACATCATGCCAGCCTTTCTAGAAAACACCGACGATTGTCTAAACGCTGTGTCTAACATCATGTCCTCACTATATCTGAAACTGAACCTGTCAAAGACTAAACTCTGTTGTGAGTTCATTTTTCCCTTCACCATTGAGGTCTGATGAACTCCCTCCTCTAGTGAAGGAAGGTAGTGAGACTGATTATCAAACACCTGGGCAGCTAGATGATGACTGGGTGGCTGGAATTGAGGACTGGATATAAGGCTGCCGACGCCCTTCTTCCTGGCTGGTGATTTTCCTGCTGGATTCTTGGAGACCAGTCTGATTCCTTCATCTCAAAGCTAAGTTTTTCTGCTCTGCTTTGTACTCTTCAGTTTTGTTTTTGTTTTGCCTTGCTTTTTGGGAGTTCTGCCATCCTCGGCCGGGGGTGAGCTGAATTCCATTTTTGTCTCTGATCTGTTGATATTTTTCTCTGTCTTCAGAATATACCTGAGTGCTGATATAGTCTTTTGAAGCCTAGGGACTTCAGGGCCTGTTTTTCCTATCAGTCGGTTGGCTCATTTTGATAGGGTTTTTGCGGATGGCAGACAGCAGCTTTCCTATCCTGTCCTATGTAGTTAGCTTGGGCCCCATCATTTGCTCAACCTATCTTTCTATCTGTGTTAGTGTTTTCATTTTGCTTCACCGTCATTATATGTGGGGGGCTGCCTATTGCTTTGGGGTCTGCTCTGGGGCAGTTTAGTTTTTCCCCTTTCTGTCTTTAGGCTATATAGTTCTCTGGCTGTGATCGAGGGGTCTAGGGCACCGTAGGAACCCCCCACGGCTACTGCTAGTTGTTGTGGATAGGTTCAGGGGTCTGCAATCCGATAGCTGCCAACCTCTCTGGTTTTTCTGGACTTAGCTGGTATTTTGTTTTTTCCTCCTTCGGTGACTCATCATAACAGAACTCCTTGTGTTTCCTCCCTCTACTAAGGTACCTATACCCAACATTGCCATTTCTGTGTGTGGTTCCACTATTACTCCCCAGCAACAGGCCCACTGTCTTGGTGTCATACTTGACTCCGAGCTTTCCTTTACCCCCCACATTCGATCACTGGCTCACTCTTGTCATCTGCACCTCAAAAACATTTCTAGAATTCGACCTTTTCTTACTTTTGACTCTGCAAAAACTCTTACTGTCTCTCTTATTCATTCTCGTCTCGACTATTGTAAGTCTCTTCTTATCGGTCTCCCTCTTACCAAACTCTCCCCCCTCCAATCTGTCTTGAATGCTGCAGCCAGGATCATATTCCTCACCAATCGTTACACCGATGCCTCTACCTTATGCCAGTCATTACACTGGCTACTCATCCACTCCAGAATTCAGTATAAACTTATTACCCTCACCCACAAAGCCCTCCATAGCTCAGCACCACCCTACATCTCCTCCCTTGTTTCAGTATACCATCCTACCCGTGCCCTCCGTTCTGCTGATGACCTGAGGTTAGCATCCTCAATAATCAGAACCTCCCACTCCCGTCTTCAAGACTATACACGTGCTGCGCCAATTCTTTGAAATGCACTTCCCAGGTCAATATGATTAGTCCCCAATCCCCACAATTTTAAGCGTGCCCTGAAAATGCATTTATTCAGACTGGCCTATCGCCTCAACATATTAACCTAATCTATCCCTGTGTGGCAGAGCCAAAAGTTTTCACCATAACCAGATTTCCCGCATCATGTTCCCACATGCTTTATGCATCCATTAGCCCTCTGTGTCTGTACTGTTACACACTTAACATTATGGCTGGTCCATACAATCAGGGCAACTGTCACCACCCACCTTTCGTGTCTCCCTTTTTTCCTCATAGATTGTAAGCTTGCGAGCAGGGCCCTCATTCCTCTTGGTATTTGTTATAATCTACTGTATGTGATTATGTGATTATTGTTATGCTGTAATGTCTATTGTCTGTACAAATCCCCTCCGAAATGTAAAGTGCTGCGGAATATGTTGGCGCTACAGAAATAAAATTTATTATTATTATGTACATCCTCCGTCGTACACACACGGCTCTGCTCCGTATACCCCGTACACACGCGGCTCTGCTCCGTACACCTCGTACACACGCGGCTCCGCTCCTTAAACCTCGTACACACGCGGTTCTGCTCCGTACACCCCGTACACACGCGGCTCCGCTCCGTACACCCCGTACACACGCGGCTCCGCTCCGTACACCTCGTACACACACGGCTCCGCTCCGTACACCTCATACACACGCGGCTCCGCTCCGTACACACACGGCTCCGCTCCGTACACCTCGTACACACACGGCTCCGCTCCGTACACCTCATACACACGCGGCTCCGCTCCGTACACACACGGCTCCGCTCCGTACACCTCGTACACACACGGCTCCGCTCCGTACACCTCATACACACGCGGCTCCGCTCCGTACACCTCGTACACACGCGGCTCCGCTCCGTCCACCTCGTACACACGCGGCTCCGCTCCGTACACCTCATACACACGCGGCTCCGCTCCGTACACCTCGTACACACACGGCTCCGCTCCGTACACCTCGTACACACACGGCTCCGCTCCGTACACCTCGTACACACACGGCTCCGCTCCGTACACCTCGTACACACACGGCTCCGCTCCGTACACCTCATACACACGCGGCTCCGCTCCGTACACCTCATACACACACGGCTCCGCTCCGTACACCTCGTACACACACGGCTCCGCTCCGTACACCTCGTACACACACGGCTCCGCTCCGTACACCCCGTACACACGCGGTTCTGCTCCGTACACCCCGTACACACGCGGCTCCGCTCCGTACACCTCGTACACACGCGGCTCCGCTCCGTACACCTCGTACACACGCGGCTCCGCTCCGTACACCTCGTACACACGCGGCTCCGCTCCGTACACCTCGTACACACACGGCTCCGCTCAGTACACCTCGTACACACACGGCTCTGCCACATCCACACTGTAAACCCCTCCTGACCCCACACAGAAACTTCCCCTCATCCAGCACCATGACAACCAGCACAGCAGAGTCCTGCACACACTGAGGCCCCTGATCATGTGACCCCTGACTCCTCCCCTCCTGTGACCTCATCACAGGTCCTGTGCGCACAGAGCAGCCATATATGTGGAGTGCGGCTCTGCGGGTGGAGGTCGGTGCTGGAGGCTCCATTATTCTCTATGTGGAGTGCGGCTCTGCGGGTGGAGGTCGGTGCTGAAGGCTCCATTATTCTCTATGTGGAGTGCGGGTGGAGGTCAGTGCTGGAGGCTCCATTATTCTCTATGTGGAGTGCGGCTCTGCGGGTGGAGGTCGGTGCTGAAGGCTCCATTATTCTCTATGTGGAGTGCGGGTGGAGGTCGGTGCTGGAGGCTCCATTATTCTCTATGTGGAGTGCGGCTCTGCGGGTGGAGGTCGGTGCTGGAGGCTCCATTATTCTCTATGTGGAGTGCGGCTCTGCGGGTGGAGGTCCATGCCGGAGGCTCCATTATTCTCTATGTGGAGTGCGGCTCTGCGGGTGGAGGTCAGTGCCGGAGGCTCCATTATTCTCTATGTGGAGTGCGGCTCTGCGGGTGGAGGTCTGTGCTGGAAGCTCCATTATTCTCTATGTGGAGTGCGGCTCTGCGGGTGGAGGTCAGTGCTGGAGGCGCCATTATTCTCTATGTGGAGTGCGGCTCTGCGCGTGGAGGTCGGTGCTGGAGGCTCCATTATTCTCTATGTGGAGTGCGGCTCTGCGGGTTGAGGTCAGTGCTGGAGGCTCCATTATTCTCTATGTGGAGGTTGGTGCTGGAGGTTCCATTATTCTCTATGTGGAGTGTGGCTCTGCGGGTGGAGGTTGGTGCTGGAGGTTCCATTATTCTCTATGTGGAGGTTGGTGCTGGAGGTTCCATTATTCTCTATGTGGAGTGCGGCTCTGCGGGTGGAGGTCGGTGCCGGCGGCTCCATTATTCTCTATGTGGAGTGCGGCTCTGTGGGTGGAGGTCGGTGCCGGAGGCTCCATTATTCTCTATGTGGAGTGCGACTCTGCGGGTGGAGGTCGGTGCCGGAGGCTCCATTATTCTCTATGTGGAGTGCGGCTCTGCGGGTGGAGGTCGGTGCCGGCGGCTCCATTATTCTCTATGTGGAGTGCGGCTCTGTAGGTGGAGGTCGGTGCTGGAGGCTCCTTTATCCTCTATTCATCTAATCACACAGACGCTCTGGAGGAGGCCACGTCTCACAGCAGTTGCTCCCCATTAGAAATGAGGGAACCTTTCAAGGTTCGGTTCGTCTAACGTCCCGGTTTGACAAACATACCCGAACCCCATTGAATTCAGTGGGAGGCAAAACCAAACGCATAGACAACACCTTCAGGAGCCAAAAAGCTTCTCACACAGCTGAAATTAGGGGCAGACACCAGGAAAAGTGTCACCAATTGACCCAAAGTACAGATAGTATAATTGTGCAGCATGGATGCCTGGAGCAGAGCCTGGAGCAGCATCTCTATCTGAAACACTGATCAGGAACAGGTGGATGAGTGACAGGTGAAGGCCTGGTGCTCTGAGAGCTCTGCCAAATTCAGGCAGCACACATGAAGGAGACCCAACTTGGAGTCTCCACATTTCAGAAAATTGTCACACATGCCCAAAGTGGCACCAATTTCCCACAGTAGGAATAGTATAATTGTGCAGCATTTTGACATTTTCTGTTACTGGATGGGCTACTCCACTCCCTTTCTTTTGCAGCTGCTCAGCGGTATTATTTGTTATAGCACAATTTATGTGTAAAGGGGTGTACATAATAAAAACAAGTGCAATAATCTTAAACAATGCAAGTCACTGACTGATACAGAAGGAGAGAGGACCTTCCCCGTGAGGGATCACAGTCTACAAGGGCTGAGTGAGGATACAATAGGTGAGGGTAGAGCTGCTTGGGCAGCGGTATGGTGGAGAGATGGTTACTGCGGGTTGTAGGCTTGTCGGAAGAGGTGGTTTTTCAGGTTCCTTCTGAAGGTTTCTACAGTAGGCGAGAGCATGGTATGTTGGGGTAGAGACTTCCAGAGTAGGGGGGATGTGCAGGAGAATTCTTGTATGTGATTATGATAAGAGGGGAGTTGAGAAGGAGTCTTATGAGGATCGAAGGTTGCCTGCAGGTAAGTTTTGGGACATGAGGTCACAGATGTATGGAGGCCACAGATTTTGGAAGGTTTTGTTTGCCATTGTTAGGGTTTTCAACTGGTGTCTGAGTAATGGGGAGCCAGTGTAGGGATTAACAGAGGGGAGAGGCTGGGGAATAGTGTGGGGGGGGTGTTTAGGTGGATTAGTCAGGCAGCAGAGTTTAGGATAGATTTGAGAGATACAAGACTGCAATTGTCGAGACAGAAGATGATGAATGCATGAACTAGGGGTTTGCAGATACTTGATTAAGGAATGTACGGATCCGGGAAATATTTTTGAGTTTTTGTCAGCAGGAAGTGGAAATGGCATGGATATGTATTTTGAAGGAGAGATCAGAGTTCAGGGTTACCTTGAGGCACAGAGCTTGCGAGATGCACTCATCTACTCCTTGTAGATGAGGGCCAGAAAGAGCATGTGCTGTATACAGTGGATGGCAAGCGCTGCGTTAAGTGATCTCTCCTCCTTTTCCTCCACCTTGACATCACACACAGTACAGTCCTCAGTGTTGGCACCCAATCACCCTTGTTTTCCCCCATGTCACAACTTTCCATCCACCCAACTGACTGTGGGGAACCATAGATGTGTGAGTGTTGCAACCTGGAGAAGCACTGCAACCTCAGCCACTACTCTGGTTGTGGCCAGCAATGATGGCAGGTGTGCAGTTCGCATGGGTGGTAAGAGTTGCCTAGGCTGGGGCTTTTTTGACACCCAATGCAGGTAATCTGCCAACTTTGTAAAAAAAAAAAAAACTCAGAGGCAAGGATTGCAATATATTGACTACTGCATGCATGAAGCGGCACATGAGCGATCAACATGCATTATTCTGGGAAACTCACAGCGCTAATATGTGGCCTAGTGTGCCTCACCACCCACCGTCTGCCCAATCAACCATCCACGTCTGCTGCTTCTTCCTCCTCCATCACTGTGCTAAGTGTTCTCACACAAGTCTCCGGCCTCAGAAACTCCACTTGTTTACCCACTACAGTTGCGGTGAGTGACAGCCCATCAGCTGTTACGGATGTGTACATGCCTGCTGTTCTTGACAGATCTCAGTGACCAAACACATCACATCTTTCTCACTACATGATAACATCTCCGTCTGCACCTCATTCACAGTCCAGCAGTTTGTCGTGTTCTCCTTACTCCATTCTCTCTGCACTGCAGCAAGCCCTTGGTCCCGCAGTTGTGGTCATGTAAAAGATTGTTTCCTCCTACACATGGCATAGCTAACAGCTTGAACTTCATCATCTCCAATCCGTTTGCCGTGGAAATGCTGCTTTTCTTCCTGGTGTACGTCACTTTCCAAAAGCTGATTGCCATCGCGGTCACTCAGTACCAGTTGCCCTGTCTCCATTATTTATGTAAAAAAGCTTTGCCTGCGCTATGACAGCATGTCGCAGACGTCAGCCGTTACTTGAAAAAATCAATGTCTGCCAGTTTGCATTTCACTACTGACATCTGGATGAGCAATCATGGCCAGGGGTCATTACATCTTGCTGATTGGGCACTGGGTGGCTGTTGGGACGGGTGGGGAAGGGGCTGGTCCGTAAGTCTTGGAATCCTTTGGGATGGAGAAGTAAACCACTACACAGCAGAGGATGGAGAACTAAACTACTAGACAACAGGGGTTGGAAAAATAAACTACTAAACACCTAGCATTGGATAACTAAACCACTACTTACCAGGGGATGGAGAAATAAACCACTACACAATAAGGAATGGTGAACTAAACCACTAGATGCCAAGGTGTCAATACACACCAAGTCTTGGAATAACCAAGGCTTGTGGGACAAACCTCTGTATCTAACACTTCCTCCACTGCTCTTGCCTCCTCCACCTCTTGTAGGACCTCCACCTGCGGCTTCAACCTTTCTCTTAATGAGACACGCATTCCAACATTGCAGATAGAATCCCCCCCCCCCCCTTAGGCTGTGTGCACACGATGCAGAATTCCTGCGGATCCGCAGTGTGATTTACAGTAGCATGTAAATCAATGAAAAAAAAAAAAAACGCTGTGCAGACGCTGCCGATTTTTTCACGCGGTTTGCCTGCGGTACAAAATCTGCAGCATGTCACTTTTGTGTGGTTTTCCACCTCCCCAGTCTCCAAATCTGCAGGGGGAAAACCGCAGTAGAAAACCGCATTAAAAATGGAAGAAATCCACAGGAAAAATGCAGGTCATTTGACCTGCGGATTTCTTCAATTCTGCGCGGAAAAATCCGCAGGGCAAAAAAGTACGTGTGCACTCAGACTTACTGTGCAGTCAGGTCTCACCACAATCAGGCAGTGTTTAAATTAATATGCCTTGGAAATTGCAGTCACACAGCTTAAGAGTTGTGGACAGCTATCCACGCCGAGTTTGAACAATGGCAGTCTCCACACAAACTGGATGCAGGGAATGGGGTGTGCAATAACGGTGGGAACATGTTGCCTTCCCCACAGAGGGGGTCGAGCTTACACACGTACCTTACATCCTCAAGGTGGTGGTTCAGAAATATCTCTACCACTATCCGGCCTGGATGCGCTCCAGCAGAAAGCACGATCGCTGTGTTGTCACTTCCGCCATTTGCACCCCGTAGGTCGTCAACGTGCATCGCTACAGACATCTTTTGGCCTACTGGTTAACCGTTTTATTTGTGATCTGCCAACATGGTGGAATTTAACTCTCCACATGTTGCAGTGACTGTGGCAGCAGCGATGAGCCCTGGTGCAATATGCCCTTTTGCAAAGCCTGGGCCAACTTAGTACAGATGTGTTGAAACTCAAGCTTACATAGTGAGCACAGAGGAAGGACCTTGGCACCTTTGTGCACAGTTTAGAAATGGCTATTAAGATGGTTTTTGCTGACTATGTCATCATAAGCATCACTATTCTGGTCATCTTCATGCTGGAGCATACTTTGAATAGTCTGCAGGAGGTTGTGGTGGTCCCAAAGGAAGAGGTGGAAGATGAAGAAGTGATATCAATATCTCCAAGTTCTGGACTGTTGTTGCACAAGCGTGCCATGGGAGGGTGGATTACAGCGATCGAGGGGGGGGGTCATGGTACTGGACAAACTGTTAGTGAAGGTGCAGGAGCTGAGGAACAAATGGAGGAGGACAAGGAGTAAGAGATGATCGGCGTGCAACAGTGAGGAGATGAAGATAATGATCCCCACTCTGACTGTGGTTGGTGGGAGAGGATGTAGTAAGCAAGCTTGAGTGTTACCCTGCCACCAAGACACAATGAACTCGGACCTCATGGAAGCGCCCCACATATGAGCGCCTTCTTACTGCACTATCTACAACATGATGTCCATATTTTTAGGTTTAGAAATAGTGCTGGCTACTGGATTGCCACTCTGTTAGATCCACGGTACAAGAGTAAATTTTGCCAGATGCTTTCCCCCTGTAATGGGATGCGCATATGCTGCTGGAGTATCGAAACACGCTTGTACACAAAATTAAGAGTGGTTTTCCCCAAGACAGAAGTCACGCACAATTAGTGCATCACAGTTATAGAGTTTCAACCCTGGGAACTTTCAAGAGCATTAGCATCAGCAGTGTAAGTGGCATAAGCAATTTCTGTGAGTCACTTCACACATTTTTTAGACCAGCACGTGCACCAGAAGAAGACCGTGCAAGTGTGACTCTTGAATGACTGGAGAGTATGGTGCAGGAGTATGTTCAGCTCAATAGCAATACCATCAGGGAAAATTTGGACCTTTCTGCATTTTGGTCTTCAAAAATGGCTGCACGGCCTAACTTTCATCAAGATGAACAAGTCCTGGATCTCCAATGACTTTTGCACCCCAATCGCAGACTGGGCGATAGTGTAGTTTTCAGTAGGCTGCATTGTTCTTGCTTTATTGTAGTATGTGACACCTTTGTTGTGGATCTGTGCCTGCTGTTGCTATTGTTGCTAACAATTTTTGGAAATATCAAGATTAAGTTGTATCTTCATCTGGTGGCTTGCCTGTAGTGGAAAGAGTGCCAGAGCCTCATTATACTATTTCTACTGTGGGGAAATTGATGACATTTCAGTGGTGTCTACTCCTAATTTTTGGAAAATTTTTGTCTCCCACATGTTTGTTGCCTGAATTTTGCAGGGTACTCAGCGCCAGGCCTACACCTGTCACTCATCCACCTGTTACTGATCAATGTTTAAGCTAGAAATGCTGGTCCAATCCCTGTCCAAGGCCCTGGCCTGTGCATACATGCATTCAATTATACGATTAGTACTCTGGGTGAGTTGGGCGGTTGGAGAGTTATGATTTGGGGATTAACAAGGGTAATTCTGGTGCCACCTCTGAGCTCTGCACTGTGTTATGTTTAGGTGGAGAAAGAGGCGGAGAGGCCACTTGATGCAGTGCTTGCCATCTACTGGAGCACATGCCCTTTCTGGCCCTCATTTACAAGGCGCACCGCTGTGTGGCTGCAAAAGAAAGGGAGTTGAGTATTCTGTCCAGTAACACAAGTTGTCAGTTGTCTTTGGATAGGATGATGTTTGTTCAGTAGAGTTTTCAGCAACATTACCACCTGCTCCACGTAAACCTCGAACACCAAGCCTGTTCTCCCTTCCACCACAACCCTACTTTATCCCACTCAAATTGGCTGTACCCTTCCCCTCTTTTAACTAGCTGTTTCACAACCCTGGGCCCAGACCTGTAAGTCACCTGTCACTAATTTAATAATCAGTATTTATTGGCTGATATAGTGTGGCTAGACCACAGAATTAGCACAAAAGATTAACATGTTGAAATGTGGACTGGTGCCTGCATCAGAGTATTATCCCAAACTATTTTGATTAGTAAATGTGACCTCTGTAGTCCTGACTGCAACATAGTGTTAGCCCAAAAGACTTTGAGTAAGAAATGTGGACTGTGGCCTGCACAACACTATTGGCCATAATGATTTTGATTAGCAGATGGGGCCTCCTGGCTGAACCTCAAAATTAGGCCTAATGATTTTGACTAGCAAATGGGGTCTCCTGAGTCTTTCCCCTCATCAAACACGAACCCCCCCCCCCTCAACCTAGCCACAGTCCTAATGTCATGACTCAGCTGTCAGGTGACCCGGGACAAGGAGCTCCTTCCCTGTCGCTAACACTAGGGGGTGCCCTAGCTCGCCCTGTTCCCAGGGATACTTCTGAAGGTGAAGATGTCGAGGCAGCCACCCTTGCCTTATGTGCTGAGTTAGCCCTCCATCTGTTCTCTTCCTTCTCCCCACACCCAGGGAAGAAGGGCGCTACTGTGCACTGCAGCACACAAACCCAACAAACAAGGCTACACAAACAAGGGTAAACTGAAAACACCATGCATACAAATATTCACTTACATACACTCACTGGCCACTTTATTAGGTACACCTGTCCAACTGTGTGTTAAGACTTAATTTCTAATCAGCCAATCACATGGCGGCAACTCAGTGCATTTAGGCATGTAGACATGGTCAAGACAATCTCCTGCAGTTCAAACCGAGCATCAGTATGGGGAAGAAAGGTGATTTGAGTGCCTTTGAACGTGGCATGATTGTTGGTGCCAGAAGGGCTGGTCTGAGAATTTCAGAAACTGCTGATCTACTGGGATTTTCACGCACAACCATCTCTAGGGTTTACAGAGAATGGTCCGAAAAAGAAAAAAAATCCAGTGAGCGGCAGTTCTGTGGCAGGAAATGCCATGTTGATGCCAGAGGTCAGAGGAGAATGGGCAGACTGGTTCGAGCTGATAGAAAGGCAACAGTGACTCAAATTGCCACCCGTTACAACCAAGGTAGGCAGAAGAGCATCTCTGAATGCACAGTGCGTCGAACTTTGAGGCAGATGGGCTACAGCAGCAGAAGACCACACTGGGTACCACTCCTCTCAGCTAAGAACAGGAAACTGAGGCTACAATTTGCACAAGCTCATCGAAATTGGACAGTAGAAGATTGGAAAAACATTGCCTGGTCTGATGAGTCTCGATTTCTGCTGCGACATTCGGATGGTTGGGTCAGAATTTGGCGTAAACAACATGAAAGCATGGATCCATCCTGCCTTGTATCAACGGTTCAGGCTGGTGGTGGTGGTGTCATGGTGTGGGGAATTTTTTCTGGGCACTCTTTGGGCCCCTTGGTACCAATTGAGCATCGTTGCAACGCCACAGCCTACCTGAGTATTGTTGCTGACCATGTCCATCCCTTTATGACCACAATGTACCCAACATCTGATGGCTACTTTCAGCAGGATAATGCGCCATGTCATAAAGCTCGAATCATCTCAGATTGGTTTCTTGAACATGACAATGAGTTTACTGTACTCAAATGGCCTCCTCAGTCACCAGATCTCAATCCAATAGAGCATCTTTGGGATGTGGTGGAACGGGAGATTCGCATCAGGGATGTGCAGCCGACAAATCTGCGCCAACTGTGTGATGCCATCATGTCAATATGGTCCAAAATCTCTGAGGAATGCTTCCAGCACCTTGTTGAATCTCTGCCACGAAGAATTGAGGCAGTTCTGAAGGCAAAAGGGGGTCCAACCCCTTACTAGCATGGTGTACCTAATAAAGTGGCCAGTGAGTGTATAACAGAGTAATGCATCGGGGAGTGGAGGGGGGAATGGAATTACCACACTTACAAACCACGCAACAGTCACAGATAACTCCTTTTCATGTGAACACCTCTCCTCCTAAGCCATGAAACAAATGCTAGCTCTAACGTGGGTTTGAATCAGGACCCAGATTATAAAGGGGATGGGAATGGCTAACCGAGCACAGCTGAGAGCTCAGAGTTTCCAACATGGTCGCTTAACCCCTGTTCTTCCAAAAGAAATATACAACATTAAAAAGAAGTGCTTTTCAGCTCAGGAGTAGGAGCAATCAGTCGCTGGTGTCTTCTTCTGGCCACTTTCTGCTGTGGAAAACCCGTGACACCTAATTAAAGCATTATTGGAAACACGATCATTTACCGACATGTGCTCGAACTTTGCTCAGGAACACTAATCCGAATGTGCTACGTTCGTGCCGAATTTGAGATTGGCAAATGTTTTCCGACAAGTTCGCACATCTGTATTCCCCGTATCATACACTGCACATTGATGCCTTCCTGGACAATCCTTTTTCTTTTTTTTTTTTTTTTTCATGGACTCGTAACAGAATGAGTCCTGTGACCTCACTATAGGCACAGTCTCTGGTCCTCAGAACGGACGGGGTCCTGAGATGCCATTTTTTTGGCGTGTTATCTGCAGCTTTCAGGTCACTTCTTGTAACTGTTTTGCAGCTTTAGAAACCTGAAGGGGTTAATAGAAGGTGAAAAACTGCAACTATGAACAGTGAGCTGTTTTCCATTTTTGTGCATTATGGTCCAACTTTTGCACTTTTTGGATTAATTACAGGACATGTCCACCTGAAAAGACAGTGTGCACATGTCCTTACGCTATACCAACATCACTGCTCCTGTGTCTTGTTTTCCCATGGTATTTTGTATGATTCTTCATCAGCTGATCTTCCTTCCATTTAGGATCCTGGCAGATACAATCGGTATAATTATCTTCTAGAAAATTTACTTTAAACTTTAACGAATGGCTACGGACAAGATGGAGAAGATATTACACCTCACCCTAGAGATCCTCTTCCGGCTTACTGGAGAGGTGAGAGATTCTGATGAGGTCACATTACATCATTCTTATCTATGGGAATAACAGATGGACAGAACTGGAGAGGTGAGGACTCTGGAAATGTCTGTAGTAAGATTTATTAATGTGTCTCTCCATAACCAGGATTACACAGTAGTGAAGAAGACCTCTAGTGATCGCTGTCAGGACCCTGTGTCTGAGGGATGGGGAAGACCCCTGAGCCCTATCACGGGGCCTCCACCTCACCCCCTGATACATGAGGACATCAATCAACAGAAGATCCTAGAACTCACCTATAAGATGATTGAGCTTCTGACTGGAGAGGTGACACTGCTGGGAATGCTGGGACATTATACAGTAACACTATGAAGGGATTGGGGGGATGACTGTATCGTTGTATGTGTCAGGTTCCTGTAAGGTGTCAGGATGTCGCCATCTATTTCTCCATGGAGGAGTGGGGGTATTTAGAAGTACACAAAGATCTGTACAGGGACGTCATGATGGAGGTTCCCCAGCCCCTCACATCACCAGGTAATAGACAGGACTAAATACACACGGCCTATAATTATCTGTATGTAAAGAATGAATTCAGTCCCTGTATGTGTTTCCTCCAGATCTATCCAGTAAGAGGACACCACCAGAGAGATGTCCCCGGCCTCTTCTTCCACAGGACTGTAAACAAGAAGATCCCAATGTTCCTCAGGATCATCAGGTAGATGGAGAGAAGGTGTCATGAGATCTCCCCTATGATGTGTAGACGGCTGTGAAGGTCTTGTGCTCAGTCTTGTTTTATCCACCAGTATTAAATGTTTTATACTTGTGTAATGAGAGCGGTGGAGATGGCAGGATTAGAGCTGATCATAGATGGGACTTCTCCATCTGTCGGTGACTTTTACAATATTTGTTTCAGGGTGAAGATCTGACCCATATTAATACTACAGAGACATATGTGAGGGGTGATGAGCGGTGTAAAGAGGAGATTCCTACAGATGACTACCCAGGTGAGTAGTAACCACTAAATGCAGAGAAGTCACATATTCTGCTGTAATTACACACGTGGTCAAAATTGTTGGTTCCCCTCGTTTAATTGCAGAAAAACCCAGAATGGTGACAGAAATAACTTGAATCTGACAAAAGTAATAAATAAAAAAATCTGTCAGGCTGCTGCAGTGCAGATGAGTGCAGGCTCCACTAGATGGTAATACAGTCATGGCCAAAAGTTTTGAGAATGACACAAACATTATATTTTCACATGATCTGCTGGCCTCTGGTTTTTATGTGTGTTTGTCAGATGTTTTTATCACATACAGAAATATAATTGCAACAGTATTATGAGTTACAAAAGGTTATATTGACAGTTAGAATGAGTTAATGCAGCAAGTCAATATTTGCAGTGTTGACCCTTCTTCTTCATGACCTCAGCAATTCTCCCTGGCATGCTCTCAATCAACTTCTGGATCAAATCCTGACTGATAGCAGTCCATTCTTGCAAAATCAATGCTTTTATTTTGTCTGAATTTGAAGCTTTTTGTTTGTCCACCCGTCTCTTGATGATTGACCACAAGTTCTCAATGGGCTTAACATCTGGGGAGTTTCCAGGCCATGGTCCCAAAATCTCTATGTTCTGTTCCCTGAGCCATTTAGTTATCACCTTTGCTTTATGGCAAGGTGCTCCATCATGTTGAAAAAGGCATTGTTGATCGCCAAACTGCTCTTGGACGGTTGGGAGAAGTTGCTCTTGGAGGACATTCTGGTACCATTCTTTATTCATGGCTGTGTTTTTAGGCAAGACAGAGAGAGCCCATTCCCTTGGCTGAGAAGCAACCCCACACATGAATGGTTTCAGGATGCTTGACAGTTGGCATGAGACAAGACTGGTGGTAGAGCTTACCTGGTCTTCTCCGAATAAGCCGTTTTCCAGATGTCCCAAACAATCGAAAAGGGGATTCATCAGAGAAAATGACTTTACCCCAGTCCTCAGCAGTCCACTCCCTGTACCTCTTGCAGAATATCAGTCTGTCCATGATGTTTTTTCTGGAGAGAAGTGGCTTCTTTGCTGCCCTCCTTGAGACCAGGCCTTGCTCCAAGAGTCTCCGCCTCACAGTGCGTGCAGATGCACTCACACCTGCCTGCTGCCATTCCTGAGCAAGCTCTGCACTGCTGGTGGCCCGATCCCGCAGCTGAAACACTTTTAAGAGACGGTCCTGGCGCTTGCTGGTCTGTCTTGGGCGCCCTGGAGCCTTTTTGGCAACAAGGGAACCTCTCTCCTTGAAGTTCTTGATGATGCGATAGATTGTTGACTGAGGTGCAATCTTTCTAGCTGCGATACTCTTCCCTGTTAGGCCATTTTTGTGCAGTGCAATGATGACTGCACGTGTTTCTTTAGAGATAACCATGGTTAACAGAAGAGAAACAATGATGCCAAGCACCAGCCTCCTTTTAAAGTGTCCAGTGGTGTCATTCTTACTTAATCATGACAGATTGATCTCCAGCCCTGTCCTCATCAACAGCCACACCTGTGTTAATGGAGCAATCACTGAAACGATGTTAGCTGGTCCTTTTAAGGCAGGGCTACAATGATGTTGAAATGTGTTTTGGGGATAAAGTTCATTTTCTAGGAAAATATTGACTTTGAAAGTAATTGCTGTTAAGCTGATCACTCTTTATAACATTCTGGAGTATATGCAAATTGCCATTAGAAAAAATGAAGCAGTAGACTTTGTAAAAAATATTTGTGTCATTCTCAAAACTTTTGGCCATGACTGTAGAGTGGAAGCAGAACTGCACCTACACAGAGCAGACTTGCAGTGCAGCACCCCGGTTACCACAGGTGGCAGCAGAGTAATCAAAACAGTCCCAGTTAAGGCCTCTTTCACACTTCAGTTTATTTTCATCAGTTACAATCCTCCAAAAAGGCAGACAAGCGGATCCGTTCTGAGTGGATGGCACAGGATCCGTTTTTAGACTGATCCTGAAAATGAGAAAATTTAAAGGAAACGCTGGAGAGAGAGAGAGAGAGAGAGAGAGAGAGAGATTTTTTTTTTTTTTTTTTTTTGTCCGGCACCCAGACAGAATTTGGGGTTAATTCAGTGTCTGGAGGATCCGCCGGCAAAAAAAACGTTACAAGCTCCGTTTGGAAATCTTTGAGGATGTTGACGGACACTAACATTGTGGCAGATCCTCAAAAAAACGGATGCAATGGACGGCAATCAGTCAGGATCCGCCAATAATGAAAGTGAATGGGGAAAAAAAGGATCCGCAAAGAAAAATGGCGGATCCGTTTTTTTTCAAAATTGGCGGAACTTGACTGATTGTCAAAAACGGAAGTGTGAAAGAGGCCTTAGCAACACACTATAACACAGTACCAAACGGAATGAGCAAACACAGGGTCAGAGGCAAGCCGAGAACGTCAGGAGCAGATAAGCCAAAAGGACAAAAAACAGAAGCACGTCCGGATATAAGCCAAGTCAAAGCCGAGAGGTCAATACACGAAAGGGGAACAAGGAGTCAAAATGGGAATGGTGGGGGAAACAGAGACACGGGTTCAGACAACACACACAGCAGGACAAATCAGAGTCAACTTACAGCAGCACTAGGCAAAAGACTATCAACGACACCGCCTGCAGTAAGCGGTGATAAATAGCCAACCTGAACCCAGACTGAGGCTGAGCAAGGTTAACCCTTGACATGACCGGACCTGGGAAAAGGGAAGGAGGGCTCAAAACCCGGTCTGAATCATGACAAAATCTATGAACATGAACAAATGAAAGTCAGACATAGCTTTTCAGCCATGCTTCCACAGAGTTTAAAAAAAAAAAAATAAAAATCATGATATAGGCCTGGACAGAAATGATGGTACCCCTTAAAATGTGAGAAAATGGACATGTTAAATCGCGGTGTGTCCACTACTTAGCATTACAGGTGTCTACAATCTTGGAATCAGTGAGTGGCCTGTATAGAGGCTACAGATACTCACTGTGCTGTTTGGTGACATGGTGTGTAGCACACTCAACATGGACCAGAGGAAGCGAAGGAAATATTTGTCTCTGGAGATTAGAAAAAAAATTATAGGGGGGCGGAGCTAGTCAGCTATGTGAGAGGCAGCAGAACTCAGGAGCTCCTGTTAATTTATCCTGTTGCAGTACTCCATCCTGAGCCTTGAGGGGTCTGGACAGCTTTTTCTATACCTCTGGAGCCCGCGGTGCCGGTGGACAGTGACCAGGAGGTGTACAGCTGAGAACTATGAGAAAATCATGGCCTGGAAGATGAGTGGAGGAGGAAGCTCAAAATTGTGCCACACTGCTGTGTAGGCCGACAGCCGGGAGGCATGAAGAGGAGAGACGGCGAGAGACAGCTGCAAAGCTACAGAGGTATGCGCGGTTCCCGGCCAGGGGCTCTTCCAAACAGCCCCAGCAAGCAAAGATTGGATCAGGGTGAGATGCAGCCCGAAATCTCCCCCCGGATGGAGGTGGATGGCCCCCAGAATGTGCAAGGGGCAGGGGGAACCATAGTGACACAGGCTGAGGAGCAGATGCAGGATCCTGCACACATGGTCACTTTATCACAGACTGCTAATCCTCCCACCCTCACTGATGTCCTGAATGCTGTATCACAGGGCAATACAGCACTGGCCCTACAAATGAGGAACTTTAAGGATGAGATGAGGAATATCAGGCAAGATATTAGATCATTAACTGATGGAACTACTGAGCTGGAAGAAAGACAAAACGATGTGGGAGATGTATTGTGGCCCGTGAGAACACGAGTGGAACAGTACGGCGGAATGATAGAGGCAATTAGAGCCAAACAAACAAGATGATTTGGAAAACTGGATGCACCGCAATAATATACGAATAGTGGGGGTCCCTGAGAAGGCAGAAGGAAATAAAGCCGTGGAATATTTTGAGACTTGGATTCGGCAGTCAGTTGGGAATAATGTTTCGTCCCTATTGTTTGCAATAGAAAGAGCCCATAGGGTCACCACCAAACCCCAGGTCCCAGGGGCGCAACTGCGCACTGTCTTGATTCGAATCCTTCACTATAGGGACAGAGGTGCCATCCTGAGAGAGGCCAGGGACAAGACGGATCTAATAGATGGCCAACAGATCTCTTTGTACCCGGACTTTTCCATTGAGGTCCAGAATAAGAGTTGGCAATTCCAAGATGTTAAACGCCGGCTGCGCTCCTTAAAAGTGCCTTATTCGATGCTATACCCAGCTAAGCTACGAGTGGTAGCCATGGACTCTACCCGCGCTGGATTGGCTGGACAAAAATGAGAAAAGAATACGTCAGTTGGCAACCTAAGTTTATCTTCTGTTCATGGACTACTGTGTGTTAGTTGAACTCTGCTGAATGTCTTTTTTGCATTTTTCATGATATCCCCCTCTGGATTGACTGTTGGTGGAGAGTAGATGGAGCTCCCCTTTTACACTGCTGGATATTTTTGGCCTGCTCTGGTGGTGCGCTCGGGCTCTGGAAATTTTTTTTTTTTTTTCTCTTCCATTCCGTCCATCAATATTCGAAAATACCCAGATGATCTGTAACGAAGACTCCTGTAATATATGGAGCAAATAGGGAAGGCTGTTATGATGAGTCATCGAAGGAGGAATAAACAAAATACCAGCTAAGTCCAGAAAAACCAGAGAGGTTGGCAGCTATTGGATCGCAGACCCCTGAACCTATCCACAACAACTAGCAGTAGCCGTGGGGGGTTCCTACGGTGCCCTAGACCCCTCGATCACAGCCGGAGAACTATATAGCCTAAAGACAGAAAGGGGAAAAACTAAACTGCCCCAGAGCAGACCCCAAAGCAATTGGCAGCCCCCAACATATGACGGTGAAGCAAGATGAAAACACTAACACAGATAGAAAGATAGGTTGAGCAAATGATGGGGCCCAAGCTAACTACATAGGACAGGATAGGAAAGCTGCTGTCTGCCATCCGCAAAAACCCTATCAAAATGAGCCAACCGACTGATAGGAAAAACAGGCCCTGAAGTCGCTAGGCTTCAAAAGACTATATCAGCACCCAGGTATATTCTGAAGACAGAGCAAAATATCAACAGATCAGAGACAAAAATGGAACTCAGCTCACCCCTGGCCGGGGATGGCAGAACTCCCAAAAAACAAGGCAAAACAACAACAAAACTGAAGAGTACAAAGCAGAGCAGAAAAACTTAGCTTTGAGATGCAGGAATCAGACTGGTCTCCAAGAATCCAGCAGGAAAATCAGCCAGGAAGAAGGGCGTCGGCAGCCTTATATCCAGTCCTCCATTCCAGCCACCCAGTCATCATCTATCTGCCCAGGTGTTTGGTAATCAGTCTCACTACCTTCCTTCACTAGAGGAGGGAGTTCATCAGACCTCAATGTGAAGGGAAAAATGAACTCACAACAGAAGGCGGTATAGAGAGGGTTTGCTTATCATTGCTTCTGGTTGGTGGCAGTGGTGAGCTGCTAACAACGCCACTTTTTTCTGGAGAGCTGGACTTGCGGTGAGCCAAGAAAGGGACTCCCCGCCTCTAGTATTATGTTTGGACTGAGACTTGGGTTTGTTGGGGGGGAGGGGTGAGTTAGGTATTGTTACTATTTTCTCTCAATTGTCTCTTGGTGTGTGGGGCTATTGCAGCTAGATGTTTGCATGAAATGTTTCCTCATGATGCTCCGCTGCTTATGTCTTTCTTGAATAGCTGTCACAGCCCGAACTCTTAAAATACTGATGTGGAACGGCCATGGCCTGAATGAATTAACTAAACGTAAAGCAATACTTGATTATGTAAAGACTTCCCAGACTGAAGTGATATGCCTGCAGGAAACACGCATAACCAAAGATAGACTTCTCTCTATACGTCCCCGATGGGTTGGGCAATGCTTTCATTCTACTTTCTCCACTTATTCTAGAGGTGTGAGTGTGCTGTTCCGGAAGAATACCACATTTCTGGAATCTGATTCTAAAATTGATGTGGTCTGTTTATATGCTTGAGAGGCAGGCTGAATGAGATTGAATGCTTGATTGTGGCTCTCTACGTCCCTCCTCCGTATTCTGGAATAGTGCTGCAGGAGAGTCTCTGCTGTGTAGAGAGACATCCAGGGGTCCCGATGGTGATACTGGGAGACTTTAACATAATTCATTAGATAAATCACAGGGGTTGGGGTGAACACTGGGGGGTCGGACACCCTTTGGGAGACTGCTAGCTGAAGTGGTGCTGACGGATATTCATATCTAAAAGCTATGTTGAATAATCTTTGTTTTCAGATCATTTGAGAGTTGTTTTGAGGAGCCCATGATGCCACTCTTCATAGGAGAATCAAATAGGAGAACTACTTGCAAGTGGCCACCTTAAATACCTTTTCTCATGATTTGATACACCTGGTTATGAAGTTCAAAGCTCAATGAGGTTACAAAGCCAATTTAGTGCTTCAGGAAGTCAGTAAAAAGTAGTTAGGAGTGTTCAAATCAAGAAAATGATAAGGGTGCCCATACTTTTGCACCGGTCAAATTTTGTTTAAATGCAGATTGCACATTTTCTGTTACAATAAACCTCATTTGAATCCAGAAATATCCATCAGTTATTAGATATATGAAACTGAAATAGCTGTTGCAAAAACCAAAATTGTTATAAAGAAAAAAGGTTAACATTAATAGGGGTGCCCAAACTTTAACATATGACTGTATGGTGGCGAGACAATCCACAAAAGAGATTATACTCCTCCCTGTCCCTTTCCCATGGCTCTCTGTCTAGGATTGATATGGTACTGGGTAACCCACAGGCAGTCCGGCTGACCAGGGGAGTAGAATACTTGCCCAGAGCTCTGTCAGACCACTCTCCCTGTTTTGGCGACCTTTGACTGGGAGAGGGGAACGTACACCATGGTCGTTTAATGCATTCTGGATACCTATCATTCTGGCGGATGCCAGGATTCCTGATCTACTTAGAGTTTTTTGCTGTTAATGAAGGCACCGCCCCAAGAGAAATAGTATAGGACACGTCTAAAGCCTATCTAAGGGGTCTGTTGATCACGGAAGTGAGCAGAGTTAAGACTAAAGGCCCCGTCACACTAAGCGAGATTGCTAGCGATTATCGCTTAAGCGTCACCGATTTTGTGACGCAGCAGCGATATTGCTAGCAATATCGCTATGTGTGATACTTGCCTCCGACCGACTCCCCCGCTGGTTATCGCTGATCGCGCGAGAACGTCCTGCTGGCGCCGACGAGCGATGCGTGGACGCGGGCGGGAGGACGTCTTCATCGCCGCGTCTGACAGGTAACGACCGCTGGTGAGATCTGCCTGGAGGTCTTCAACTCCTTTGCAAGGATTTCTGGCCTATTTATTAACTGGGAGAAGTCCTCGATCATGCCGGTGGGATGGGCCCCGAGAATCCCTCGGGACTAACTAGACGCTTAAATGTAGTCACAGAATTTAAATACTTGGGAATTCATATCCGGCATAATGTACAAGATTTTGAACACCTAAATCTTACCCCATTGTTTGCTAAATTTCATCAAAAAGTAAAGGACTGGTGCAGGTTACCATTGAGCATGGTGGGCAGAGTAAACCTAACGAAAATGGTCCTCCTGCTACAAGCTTTGTATATTCTTCATAATGTGCCCGTCTGGATTCCTAGCCAAATTTTTTACCAATTAAATAGAGTATTCAGAGCTTATTTGGACAGGAGTGGTCCTAGAATTCGGTTGGAAGTACTACGTAGATATAAAGAGAAGGGGGGGTTTAGCAGTTCATAATCCATTTCTTTACGATCTCTTGGCACAATTGCAGCATTTCAGAGGATGGGGAAGAGGACTCAACTCTACGAAGTTCCTCGGGGAATATGCTAGCATGTGTAGTAGGAAATGACATGCTGATACAGTCGTTGGATTCGGGGCGGTTTCGTCAGGGCCTGGCTCTCAATATTCCGACAATGAACTGGTGTGGAATACGGCCAAGAAACTACTTGGTATACATGGGGTTACGAGACATGCCCTAATCTGGAGAAACTCGACTTGTGCAGCGCTCAATAAATTAGAGGGCCTTGAGCTGTGGGAGAGGAAAGGCCTTAACTTAATATTGCAACTTTATTCGGACGGGGAACTTCGATCTTTTGAAGATCTCAAACCTTTTCCATTCCTAATGCAAGATTTTTTTCAATGTTTGCAGCTAAGGCATGCCTGTGAAACACAACATCACTTCACCCCGCTTAATAAATGCGATAGAACCCCTTTGTTGGATAGAATAGTGATGAGAGGGGGATCAAGAGGTAATGTATCCATGATATATGCAGAGATGTCCGAAAAGAGTGGCAAATCTGGAAGCTTTGAAGACTAAATGGCAGGCTAATGTGGGAGACTTCACAGACGATGATTAGGAAGATATATTGCAAGAAGTCATGAAAGTGTCGGTTAGTGAGGCGCAGAGAGTTTCACATCTTTTTTGCTTCACCTGGTATATCGAACCGCTGTACGCTTGTTAAGATAGGGTTATGCTAGAGAGGCTGATTTTTGGAAATGTGGTATGCCTAATGCAGACTTGATTCACCTAACCTGGATCTGTCCCTGGCTATGTTGATTTTGGGGAGATGTGGTTGATTTACTTATTAATGTTTATCAATGTCCTATGGTTCTGGACCCTAAAATGGCCCTTTTGGGTCAGGTGGCGAACTTGCCACTTTCGGAGGGGCACCAGTTGGCAATTTCACGTATACTATATCAAGCTCGCAAGAGGGTGGTGGCTCATTGGAGGGGATCCTCTGTACCTACAATCATGGAGGTCACTAATGCAGTCAATAATACTATTGTTATGGAAAAGTATGTATATCAAAAGTGACGGACAATTAAGAAGTGGGAAGATATGTGGGCGCCCTGGTTGGATACTCCTGAGTTGGCACCTTCTTCTTTAACATGGTTGAGAGTGCTTAGGAGGATGTAATAAGATCCTTAGATCAACATTACACTTTGGTGAATGTTACTGCAGAGGTGGCTCTTGAGGATATGCTAACAGCCCGGGATTTGGAACTGACATTACAGGCGTTAAGGACCGTTTAGAAATTTGATCATCTGCAATGGAGAATTGTGGCCGTGAGGAGGCTAAATACACTAGGGGAGAGAGAGAGAGGCTTTTGTTGGGTGGGGGGTGGGACTATGGGGAACTCTATGGGTTTCTAGATTGTTTATGTAATATGCTGTTCAGGAATTATCCTGTGTTTGATGTGTCTTCTAGATTTTGAGAATGTTCAATAAAAATTTACCTGATCAAAAAAAAAAAGAAAATTATAGACAAACATGGTAAAGGTTATAATATAAGACCATTTCCAAACAGCTTGATGTTCCTGTGATTACAGTTGCACATATTATTCAGAAATTTAAGATCCATGACACTGTAGCCAACCTCCCTGGACGTGGCTGCAGGAGGAAAATTGATGACAAATCAAAGAGATGCATAATATGAATGGTAAAAAATGAGCCCAGAAAAACTACTAAAGAGTAAAGGTGAACTTCAATCTCAAGGGACATCAGTGTCAGATCGCACCATCCGCCGTTGTATGAACCAAAGTAGACTTCATGGGAGATGAACAAGGAGGACACCATTGTTCAAAAAAAAATCATAAAAAAGCCAGACTGGAATTTGCCAAACTACATGTTGACAAGCCACAAAGCTTCTGGGAGAATGTCCTATGGACAGATGAGACAAATATGGAACTTTTTGGCAAGGCACATCAGCTCTATGTTCACAGACAGAAAAATGAAGCATATCAAGAAAACAACACTATCCCTAATGTGAAACATGGAGGAGGCTCTGTTATGTTCTGGGGCTGTTTTGCCGCATCTAGCACAGGGTGTCTTCAATCTGTGCAGGGTACAATGAAATCTCAAGACTATCAAGAGATTCAAAAGAGAAATGTGCTGCCCAGGGTCAGAAAGCTTGGTCTCAGTCGCTGGTCATGGATCTTGCAACAGGATATTGACCCAAAGCACACAGCTAAAAAACCCCAAGAATGGCTAAGAGGAATACTTTGGATTATTCTGAAGTGGCCTCATATGAGACCTGACCTAATTCCTATTGAGCATCTTTAGAAAGAGCTGAAATATGCCATCTGAAAAAGCAACCTTCAAACACGAGACAACTGGAGCAGTTTGCTTCTGAGAAGTGGGCCAAAATACCTTTCAAGAGGTGCAGAATGTTCATTGGCAGTTACAGGAATCGTTTGATTGCAGTGATTTCCTCAAAGGTTGTGCAACAAAATATTAAGTTAAGGGACCATCATTTCTGTCCAGGACTATTTCATGAGTTTTATTTATTTTTTTTAAATTCTGTGGAAGCATGGTTGAAAAGCAATGTCTGACTCTCATTTGTTCATTTTCATAGATTTACTTTTGTTAGATTCAAGTTATTTCTGTGACCATTGTGGGTTTTTCTTTCATTAAACGAGGGGTGCTAACAATTTTGACCAAGTGTGTATATGTTGAATTTCTACCGGCTGTACTGGTCCTGGAAGGACACTCAAGTGAGAAGCCAAACCATTTTGAGGTCAACAAGAAATATGTAGGCAGATCAGGAAAGGATTGAGAAGTAGGATCCAGTAATAATCTATTTTAAACCGGGTAACAAATTCAGTTTCCCACAAACTTTTTATGTTTGCAGATGATATACTACTTCTCATCAACACCACACACATCTTTGCAAGCCCTACTTCAATCCCTTAGTACACCATGAATCCCTATATCCCATATCCCTTCCTACTACTATTGTTTCACAGCTCCAATATGACTTTCCATTTCAATGGGCTACTAACCACCTGGATTACTTGCAAGTGTAATTGACAGCCAATCTAGACTCCCATTTTGCAGCCAATTATCCTCAAATGCTCCACAAACTTCGCTTGCTAGTCCAGTCATGGGAGAAGTTACATCTCTCCTGGCTCGCGTGCACTTAAAATGACTATACTTATGAAATTACTCAACTTATTTTGAGTTTTGCCAGTTCCTGTTCCTTTGCACTACCTCAAAATAGCCCAATAATTAGTTAACACTTTTGTCTGGAGGGTTGGCCTTCCCAGGGTTAATAGAGCTACCCTCTATCGTCATTGTTTCAAAGGAGGCCTGGGAGTTCCCAATCTTTCTAAATGTTATCAAGCGCTCAATTAGGTAGCCTTATACCATGCCTATTCAGAACCTCCCCTGTGGCTTTCTCTAGTGGCTCCTGAATGTCACACGGGTACCCTCGATGCATTATTATGGATCCTCCCAGCTCAACGTAGGCAAGTCTCGAATCCTATTATAACACACTCTCTTAAGATTTGGGACTCACTGAAATATTCCTCACAGCTAATCTCGCCATTCTTGCCCCTCGCCCCCCTTTGGGGTAATCTTCAGTTTTCCCCAGGTATGGAGTCCCTTAGGAACTTCCATTTATGGGTCACTGCAGGGATAACTAGAGTCCACCATCTCTTTAACGTTAAAAGGATAATCCCATTCTCAGTCCTGGGAGAAAAATATAATTCCCCCTCTCCCGGAGAGGTGTTTCGTTATTTGCAACTTGAAAACTTGGTCACTTCATCATTAATGAAAAAAACTTTACTCCTCCTTATACCTTTGCTCCCTTTGAACAAAGATGCCATCAAAATCCACACGCACCGGGCATTATATCACTTCTCTACTCGCATATCAACTCCTCCTCACATAGGCTCTGTTTAAACTACATTTCTCACTGGGAGTCCACTTTTTCTGATTCAGAGTGGTCCCAAGTTTGGTCCTCCTCTACTGGAGGAATATTAGATGCCCCAATGCTGGAAACCAATTATAAGGTGATGACCAGGTGGTACCTTACCCCAGCCAGAGTGGCTAAGGCAGTTGCTAACTACTCCAGTTGCTTTAGAGGGTGTAAAGGGGTACGTCTGCCCAACGATCGGATCTGACGTTTCGTGACAGGACTGACGGTGACCTGATTGATAACACTGCTGAAGTATTCACACGGTTAGTGGGTAACTCGAAGGATTACTCGACAGGCCGGGGTGACTCCGACTCTGGGGGTGACTGTGGCTCTGAGATAGAAAGAGAGCACAGAATAGAAGGGCTAGAGAAGGAAGTCTCTGAGATCAGAGGTCACCTGTCAACGTGGCAAAACGTGAACTAGATGCTTAGGGAAGAGATGGACGAACTCAGAGGAGTAGTAAAAGGTATTCTGTGGGAGAAGAGCTTGGATGAAGACTTACAGCAGCCGAGCACGAGTGATAACGAGACGGAACTGCCAGTGTCCATCTTGGCAAAGGGTCGTGAGGAGGTAAAGTCTCAGGAAGTTTGTGAGCTAAGAACTGAAGAAGACAGTCACCCGGTTAGGTCAACTGTAGTGAGGGAAGTGTCCGTGATAAAGCCAGAGCCTCCAGTCCAGGAAGAGAGCAAGACCATGACCTTCAAGTCTGTGATTGCTGTACCAGAAGACATGCAAGAAGCCTGTGCTGAGGAAGGTGTGCATGAGGCTTTCAAAGAGGCGATCAAAGTGTGTAAGTTGCACTGGGCACCTGAGACTCGGCAGTTGGTGATAATATCAGCCAGAGAAGATCAATCAAACCGAGTAGCTGTCCTGAAAGAAATGCATCTGCAATGTCTTAACGCCAAAGAGCTGGTTAGGCGGAGTAATATGAAATCTGCTCGACGCCTAGAGTTAGCAAGGGAGGCTATGGATCTGCTGGGTTTGCAGAAAGATGTGATTCCAGTACCCAAATGTCTGATTGGGAGAATGATTGGAAGACTCGGGAAGGTAATGCAAGACCTTGTGAATATTTCCGGTGTGGTGAGGGTGAGGATCCTGTTGTGAGTTCATTTTCCCCTTCACCGTTGATGTCTGATGAACTCCCTCTGCTGGTGAAGAGAGGTAGTGAAATTGATTGGGTTGAGAAGAACCTGTCATCTGAACAGGTGGAGCCTGATTGGACACCCGGAATCACTGAGTGGATATAAGGCAGCCGACGCCCTACAGGGGTGCTGGTGATCCTTTCTGCTCTGAGTTCTTGCAACCAGTTAGTCCTGTCTACTGAAATCAAAATTTTTGCTCTCTTATTTTTCCATGAGAGTTTGTCTGTTTGCTTCATGTTTTGTGTTCAGCCTGACTTTGTTGGGACGGGCTGAGCTCCATTTTTGTCTCTGATCAGTTTATCTCTTTGCTCTGTTTTCAGAATATACCTGAGTGCTGATATAGTGATTTTGAAGTCTAGCGGCTTCAGGGCCTTTTTCCCTATCAGACGGTTGGGACATTTTTGGTAATGTTTTTTGCGGATTGCAGCCAGCATCTTTTCTGTCCTTTCCTATTTAGTTAGTTGGGCCCCATCGTTTGCTCAACCTGTCTTTCTGTCTGTGTTTTCATCTGCTTTTCACCGACAATACATGTTGGGGGCTGTCTATTGCTTGGGGTCTGCTCTGGGGCAGTTTAGATTTCCCCTTTCTTTAGGCTTATTTAGTTCTCCGGCTGTGAACGAGGGGTCTAGGGCACCGTAGGAACCTCCCACGGCTACTGTTAGTTGTGGTGAATAGGATCAGGGGTCTGCAATCCGATAGCTACCAACCTCTCCGGTTTTCTGGACTTAGCTTGTATTTTTGTTTTTTCCTCCTTCGGTGACTCATTCATAACAGGATCCCTCCTGATGATGACCAGGTATCCAGTGGAGAGGGTAGGATTCCCATCATGGTGGTTGGCTCCGTGGAAAGCCTGAGAGACTTTCGGATGCTCTTGGAGTATTGAGTGGGGTACCTGCAAGAGACTGAGCAGTTGAGGCAGGACCGTCGGCGAATCAATAAAGAGGTATGGAACACCAAGTGGCGGCCACCTTCGACCCAAGATGTAAGGACCCGAAGGGTTCCTCCAGTAAGTGACATGGCAAATGGCCGAAGAATGTCAGCAAGTGGTAGTTCGACTGGCAGGACGAAGCTGAGAGATCGTAGTTCCTGTGAGACGCTGAATGAGTCAGACTCAGGCCAGATAGTAAGCTTAACTAAGACTTATGACCATACCAACCGGGGGATGCTGGTCGGAGAATGGAACAGACAAGGAGAGGCATGTGATGACAAAACAGTGTCTGATGATGCAGACAGACCGCGACTGGAGGGTCAAAGACAACGACCGGTATTCTGACCGCTGGGGGCGGGGGAGGCCTAACGTAGAGATGAGGTCGTATGACGGACGGAGACGGTTCTCTCGACCTGTGGGACAAGGTGTAATGAGTGCCCGGTCTTGAGATCCTGGTGTAATGTTGTGTATTCAACCCCACAAGTTTGAACAGAGGGGGAGGTATGTGGTGTATTGACCACTGTGTCTGCTAGGTGGCGGTGTATGGATGTCCTAGGAGAGAGGATGAATGGCAGAATCCTAAATGACCGTTGTGTATCTCAAGGTAGGTGGCCTTGAGATGGAGACTTGTGTGTGTGTTCATCAGCAGTGATACTGCTGAGGTGCTGTCTCAATGTGTCAGGGAGAAGTCTCCAGGCAACTGGGGAGATGGGCAGGCCCAGTTACCTACAAACCCACCCAGGGGTGTGTTTAAGAGCGCTATTGTAAAGTGTGTATGAGTGGTTAAAGGACCTGCGATGAGGTCATAGCCATGTGACCCGGTGGGCGTAGCTACAGACCATATAAGGTGGCCAGGGTAGGTCACATGAGGTGAATGCAGGGACCTGGTTGGTCCATTTTGGAAGGTCCCATCTGAGAGAGATGGGGCTGCCTTCTGACAGCAAGTGAACGCTGTGTAATGGCTGCACGTGCCTGGTAATTCCTTGGAGGGAATGGACGTCTGCGACATGGAGAAGGAACCATGAGTGAACCCTGACGGGTGAGATAACTGAGGCTGAAGAGCCTGTGTATGCATGACCTGTGTGACCACAGGGATTACAGAGCTGAACTCTGTCATGGACGCTATGCTGATGTTATGAAGTTTGTTACTGCTGTTGGTTTATGATGCCTAATAAACCGCATGGACTATGATTGTTTTATGGAAAATCTGTGCCGGATCTGGTTTTGTGGCTGCTAAGTGAGTATCCCCTACTTGAATGACAGCGCTACCTTACACCCCCAACCATCAGCCCACTTGCCATCGCATCAGGGCAAGTGAGAAGAGCGAGATTAAGTGCCAGATTTGGCGCATCCTATGGATGAGACTTTTCTGGGGTGGCTGAGAGCTGTTTTTAGTCTAGAATGAGGCCAATATACATGGCGCCTTCCCAGGCTATTAATATCAGCCCTCAGCTGTCTGCCTAACCTTTGCTGGTTATTAATTATAAGGCGACCCGAAGTCATTTTTTTGGGTGGGTCTCCCATTATAATAACCAATAAAGGCTAAGTATACAACTGAGAGCTGATATTAATAGTCTGGAAAGCTCCATGGGTATTACCCCCTTCCCAGGCTATAAACCTCAGCCCACAGCCATCTGCTTTACCTCTGCTGGTTATGATAATTAAGCCCATGCAATTTTTTTTTTCATATAAATAATCATTTAAATACATGTACAGTAAGCTGCACACACTGTACTAATTATGTGTGACTGATCTCTTTTTATCTATTCTATGTATATATACTGTTGGTAATCTATCTATTCTATTTGTTCTATTCTGTCGCGTCAGTGATTCTACTGTACATAGCAGATGAATTGCTGGCTTTTCATCAATATATGTGTGTGTATTTGACAGGCCTAAATGCATCTGCACTAATACAGGGTGCAGCGGACCCAAGTAAAATGGCAGCTGCACAGGTACATAAATACCAAATGAAACAGCCAGCCTACAATCAGGGTTTGGCCGTGTGGTACACCAGTGCAGAAGAAATAATCCGCATGTGGATTATTTCTTCTGCACTGGTGTACCACACGGCCAATCCCTGATTGTAGGCTGGCTGTTTCATTTGGTATTTATGCACCTGTGCAGCTGCCATTTTACTTGGGTCCGCTGCACCCTGTATTAGTGCAGATGCATTTAGGCCTGTCTGGTTTGTATCTGAATTTTTTGGAGGATTTTTTCCTCTTTTTGAGGTTTTCATGTTAGAGTAGGACTGGCAAGTGTATGGAACTTTGACGCAGTTTGCCAACTTCCATATTGTCACGGTCACGTGTGTCTGGACGCCGTGAGTACCGCAAGGCAAACCCATAAGACACCCGTGACCCTGGATACAGCGCATACAGTGAGGCGAATTTAAAAAATAAAACGTGCAGCTGGATACGCCTCCTCCAACTGGCTAATTTAGGTATTACACGTTATACATACAGTAGTCTGGAAACCCCGCCTCCAATAAGGCGAATTTAAATAATAAAGGGGTAACCTGGGTAACATTAACAATAGTGGGCCCTGCAATAGGTAATAGGGAAGTGGAGACCTCCTGAACTCCCCTGAGCCAGTGTCCCTGCACTCCTAACGTTCCCTATGCCGGTTCCGCACCGGGCGACGCACAGGAACCTAAAAACCCTAGCTCGCCCTGAACCTAAACCCTCACTAGGGAATTGGTCGGTGCGGAAACTAATCCCACCACTGCCCTAAACACACGAGGGAAAATGACAATACAGGGGAAACACCACTCAGCTTTGCTCTGTTGCGTACGCTCCTAGCAACAGAGCCCACCACCTGTGTGCATCTTCACCACCCGGATCCATCACCATAACTGGATCCTTCACCATAGTGCAGCCTTGGAGCAGAGTCCACCACCAGTTGCAGCTGTCCAGTGAGAGTCCCAAAGATGAGTTCAGCTCCTGCCCAAAAAGTCAAGCATGCTTGAGTCCAGCTCTCAGCAACCAAGTCCCGCATGCTGAGTGCAACTCTCTCCATAGTCGTCACTCCACCAAGCCATGCAAGCACTTCCTGCCGACACCATAAACTGTGACTCCACGCCACGCCAGCCCTTCTTGCAGACCACCTAGTTGCCACTCGTCCCCTCTGGCTGGGCTGCGCAGGACTCATGTTCAGCTCCTTCCTTCACCCAGGCTTCCTTGTTAATGACTAACACACAATATCACCAACAGTGATTGAACACACCTGGCTCCCTTTTATAGAGCCTAACACCTGATTTGTAATTAAGTGCACATTAAACCAAAGAAACTAAAGTGCACTACCGCTCACCACCACCGGGGCAACTAGAATGAACGACACCACGTGTAATAATTCTAATGGCCACCGGGGGCAATCACATCACTTTGGCACCTAGCCAAAGGAAAAAAAGTTCACTTATCCATTTAAACTGCCAGATCCAATCTGGATCATGACACGTATTAAGGCCTTAATATCAACCAATACCTTACATATATTGATATGTTTTTTGTGCACTTTTTTTTTTCTTTCAGGGTGCAGTTGGGCCCAAATGGTTCTGCAAACTTGTGGCCTCTGTTCTCACGGGATGCATTCTAGTTGGCACTGGGCAGCCCCCCTATATGGTGTTACTAAGAGGTTGTGAACCAGAAGCCCTGCATTCCCTGTGTGAACACTGCCACATGCGGATTATTTCTTCTGCACTGGTGTGCCACACGGCCAATCCCTGATTGTAGGCTGGCTGTTTCATTTGGTATTTATGCACCTGTGCAGCTGCCATTTTACTTGGTTCCGTTGCACCCTGTATTAGTGCAGATGCATATAGGCCTGTCTGGTTTGTATCTGAATTTTTTTGGAGGATTTTTTTCCTCTTTTTGAGGTTTTCATATGTGTGTGTATTGAAGTATATTTCCTTGGAAAATATGTGTAATTGACAGAGTAATTTTCTGTCAAAGTTCATGCTATTCCATTGCAATACAATTTTAACAATTACTTGCATTTGGATGTTAGTCAGATGCTAGGTGTGAAAAATAGGATTGTACTTACATGAAAATTGCATGGCATGTTCATGACCATAGTCCTACTGTTCTGGACCGAAATCAGAACTTTTTTTCACTGTTACGTGTACAAGCTCTTAATAACTAATACCCAGAAGCCATTGTCCCCTGTAAGCAAACAAAAACAAGACAACAATATCTCACACCTGTCCAAAGTTGAAAGAATCGAGTTATCAACGCCGTAATCCATCTGTGTGACATTTGCTCATAATAATATTCTTTATATAGTGCCAACAGATTCCGCCACGCTTTACAATTCTACAGTTCATATACAACAGTCATAACAAAGTTAACGCTAATACAATAATATATGCAAAGATATTGACGACCCTGCCCGTAAGAGCTTACAGTCTACAATGTGGTGGGAATGACCCAAAGTACAGGGGATAATTTATGATGATTATCCACCCCCAATTCTTCAAGGTGGTTGGACCAAGGTTGGATGAGCTAGTCACCAGCCAATATTTGTAGTGTTTTTGGGGGCGATTTAGTTTGGAGGGTTATAAGGCAACTGCTCCTGCTGAAGAGTAGGGGAAAATGAGTCCCTGCAGCGAGAGCGGGCCCAAGAACGGTGCTGACCTCAGTGAGATCATCGCACTTCACCTTGAAAAATGGTGCAATGAGTCATTCTACCCCGCTTTTCAACGTGAGTGGTTGCCGCTTATGCTGATGAGCAAATGTCGCACAGATGGAATACAGCGTGGGACACTTTGGATTCTTTCAACTTTGGACAGGTGAGGGATATTGCTGTTTTTTTCATTTTTGAAATTAGAAATGTGGTATAGTTTTCCTGATTCTCTATTTCACTTACCCCATGTCCAGGGCATTGCAGTAGCTTAGGTATCCATGGTTATGACCACTAGCAACTGACAGTCACTATATGAGTGGTAGTAACCATGGATATCTAAGCTAATGCAACGCTCTGCACATAGGGTGAGCAACATAGCGAGTCAGAAGAACTATAGTACATGTTTCCTAATATTGTTACACCCACTACATATTGGGATAGTTGATCAGAGATGGGAATACCCCTTTAAGACTCTTACATGTTTTTATAGTGTATAATTTTATCTGTTGCTATAGATAGTAATGTAATAATAAAGCTTATTTTTAGTCCTCCCTTTATTGCTTCAAACTTTTCTGTGTTTGTGTATTATGTTTGTCGATTATACTTTAGAGGTTCAGTACCATGGGATTTGTGAACAGGTGGCTCACCACTGTCTTAGGTCATAGTTTCATTATACTTTGAGTTGTATAGAATTATGTATATAGAAATTATATAAAATATAAGGCATTGATAAAGAAAAATAATAAAATCAGTTTTATTCTTGGCAGGTGACTGTGGTGTCAAGCCAGATACCTATGAAAAGCATGCCATTATTCCAGCTATACCTCCAGCCCTTCAGAGCAAAAATCATTCATCGGAGCCTTTTCAATCAGTCACCTATTTGGATTCATCACAGACTGTTAAGCAAAATGAAAGCCGCAAAAGCGATGTTGAGCATCAAATAATTCCCACAGAGAAGAAACCATTTACCTGTTCAGAATGTGGGAAATATTTTAAACATAAATCTGAATTGCTTAGACATGAGAGAATTCACACAGGAGAAAAGCCATTTTCATGTTCACAATGTGGGAAATGTTTTAACCGTAAGTCAAATTTGGTTACACATTACAGAAGTCACACAGGGGAGATGCCATATTCATGTCCAGAATGTTCGAAATGTTTTATCCAGAAACCAGATCTTCTTAAACATCAACGAATTCACACAGGAGAGAAGCCATATTCATGTCCAGAATGTGGGAAGTGTTTTATCCAGAAACCAGATCTTCTTAGACATCAACGAATTCACACAGGAGAGAAGCCATTTTCATGTCCAGAATGTGGGAAATGTTTCAAACAGAAAGCACATTTCCTTAGGCATCAGCAAATTCACACAGGAGAGAAGCCATATCCATGTCCAGAATGTGAGAAGTGTTTTTTCCAGAAACCAGATCTTCTTAAACATCAAAGAATTCACACAGGAGAGAAGCCATATTCATGTCCAGAATGTGGGAAGTGTTTTATCCAGAAACCAGATCTTCTTAGACATCAACGAATTCACACAGGAGAGAAGCCGTATTCATGTCCAGAATGTGGGAAATGTTTCAAACAGAAAGCACATTTCCTTAGGCATCAGCAAATTCACACAGGAGAGAAGCCATATCCATGTCCAGAATGTGGGAAGTGTTTTTTCCAGAAACCAGATCTTCTTAGACATCAACGAATTCACACAGGAGAGAAGCCGTATTCATGTCCAGAATGTGGGAAATGTTTCAACCAGAAATCACATTTGCTTATGCATCAGCAAATTCACACGGGGGAGAAGCCGTATTCATGTGCAGAATGTGGGAAAAGTTACAGTTTGAGATCAAAGCTTGTTGCACATCAGAGAACTCATACAGGGTAGAAACCATTTTTTATGATCAGAATGTGGGAAATGTTATTCCTGGGAATCATATCTTCATCATCTAAAAAACTCATGTAGAGTGTGAAGGAAATAAATAACAAGGGAAATCAATCAGGCAGTAGAGTTACATTTAGTTGACAAAAGGGTGAAACTGGATATACCAGTATTGTAAGCACAAAGGTGTCAATCCTGACACATTAGCTCCTGGATTCTCATCTTAGAGAGGGAGATAGGAAATATTCCTTCTAGTACAGATCATTTGCTATTGTCTGTGTAGGAAGAGACAAGTATTTGAAAGGGCACAACTTGGCTCATCCATCCAGTCATAGATCGAATTGTTTAACTAATTCCCGACTTGCGCTGTGTATATATGAGACGCCGCAGCAGCTGTGTTACCTCAAACCATCATATAGATATGGCGCTGTGATCAGCTCGATCAGTGATCTGTCATTATACAGTTGATGTCCCATCCAGGAACAATGTAAAAGAGTTTAAAAAAAAAAAAAAGTTAAATTGTAAAAATATTTTTTTAAATCGCAAAATAAAGAACAAAAAAAGAAAAAAATATTATTCCAATAAATACATTTATTTATGTTTTAAAATAAAATAAACAGTACACAAATTTGAAATCGCCCCTTCTGGAACGACCAGACCTATAAAACTGTCCCCTTCAGTGAACAACGTAAAAACAAACAAAATTAACAAGGCAAAAAAGTATGTTTTATCATCACGTTGATGAACAAAAAGTGGAAAACTATGCGGTGGAAAAAAAAGCAACCTACATCAAAAACAAAACGTCATACGGGTCGATCAGCAGAAAAATAAAAAAGCTATAGCTCTCATAATAAAGCGATTCATTTTTTGAATAAAATTCACTGCTCAAAAAAAATAAAGGGAACCCTGGACACTCTTACTGAGCAGACACATGGATGTTAGTGACCATCCTATCATATCTAACTGTTGTTTATGCCATTTGCACAACAGCAGGAGAAATTGAATCACGATCAGTGTTGATTTCACAGAAGTGTGACTGACTTGGAGTTAATTTTTGTTGTTTAAGGGTTCCCTTTATTTTTTTGAGCAGTATAGTTTTAATTGTGTAAAAGCACTAAAACATAAAAAAATATAAATGAGGTATCGCTGTAATAGTACTGATCCGAAGAATAAAACTGCCTTATCCGTTTTACTACTTGCAGAACAGCATAAAAAAAAAAATAGGAGTAACTTTTTTTCATTGTGCCTCCCAAAAATCGAAATAGAAAGTGATCAAAAAATGTAATGTGTCCGAAAATTATACCAGTAAGGCTATGTGCACACGTAATGGAACTCTCGTGGAAATTACCGCGAGAATTCTGGAATTCCATTCCGAGGGAAAATCGCATTTTAAATTCCCACGATTTTTCCGCGGAAAAACTAGCATTTTGCAAGCGTAATTAGCTTGCAGAATGCTAGCGTTTTCCAAGCGATCTGTAGCATCGCTTGGAGAACTGATTGACAGGTTGGTCACACTCGTCAAACACAGTGTTTGACAAGTGTGACCAAATTTTTACTACTGTGGCCGCCTATGCAGCATCAATAGTAAAAGATAGAATGTAAAAAAAAAAAAAAATGGTGTTATTCTTACCTTCCGACGTCCCGCGCAGCCGTTCCCAGTAATCCTTTGCGAAAATGCCCGCGATGGCGTCCGTTCTCGCGAGATCGCGACGTCTCGCGATAATTCGCGATGACGTTGCGCGAATGACCGCGAGAACGGACGCCATCATGGGCATTTTCGCAAAGGATTACTGGGAACGAGAGCGTGGAGAGAGGCGGGAAGGCTGCGCGGGACGCCGGAAGGTGAGAATAACAATATTTTTTTATTTTAAATTCTATTTTTTACAGGGATATGGTACCCAAAGCCCGGAGGACAGTCTCCTCTCCTCCGGACCGTGGGTACCATCCGCAATTGTTCTGCTTACTTTCCGCATGTTGTGCACAGCCACATGCGGGAAGTAAGCGGAACAATACATTCCTATGGGTGCGGGATCGCCGTGATACCGCAAAATTAATGAGCATACTGCAGCTTTTACCGCGAAGCGATTCCGCCGCGGTAAAAACCGCAGCACTAGCACAGCATTGCGGAATCCCATAGGAATGCATGGGATGCTTATTTTTCGCGGCAAAATCGCGCGGTTAAAACCACCGCGGAAACGCGGAAAAAAACGCCACGTGTAAACTCAGCCTTAATGTCAACTCGGCCTGCAAAAAACAAGCCCTCACATGACTCTGCCAGCACAACTATGGAAAAATTATATCTCTCAAATTATGGCGATGCAGTTTTTGCAATAAAAAGCGTCTCTCAGTGTGTGACAGCAGCCAAACCTAACAAAATGTATAATTCTGGTGTGACGACACAGCATTTTACCTTCATTATCCACACGTCTATTTTCTGGAAGTGTAACGAATGGAAGCAGAGGCACAGGTGATGAAGTTCACATTCGTTTTTTATTTTTTGAGTGGGACCTCGGTCCGGGGGGCTCCGAAGGGGGCGTAACTAGTGAGCCCCGGGTATCTGTAGTAAGATCCCTCGAACAGGACCAGAGTGGAATGCCTGGTACTACCTCCAGATATACCCCGGACAAGTGGCAGCTGTCCCAGCAGGACAAACGGGTCAACAGATATTACAGATATGGTGGAGCTGACCGGCGGACACCGGGTATATGAGAAGCTGGCTCTGACGAGGACAGTCAGGTTCCTGCTAGATGGAAGGAAGCTGGCTACAGCAACTTGAGCGTTGTCCATGAGTTCGGATGGCGAGTGGCGGAACGGGATGGCACTTGAGTGTTTAGGTACAGATGTTGTAATGATACTATGAAAATGCTCATAATCAAAGTACCCTTGTAGAAAAGTTCCATAGCTGTGCAGACACAAGCTGTGGGTTTCTGACCCCCCCCTGTCACAGCTGCAAGCTCTGTCTCCCTCTGCCTGCTGTGTAATACAAAACCCCTCCCTCAGAAAAGTGTTAATTAGCAGAAACCAGTCCTTTGAAACGCACTTTCCTTTGTGTGTGTGGTGATTATTAAAGATGGAATAACTCGGTCCCATTCAGTGACAGAGATATAAAAATTACATATTTAGAACCTGCAATGTTCAAGCTACACGCCAGCGCCTTCTACTAAGGTCTGGCACCAGCAGAATCCGAGAAATGGACTTCTCCTGAACAGAGTCGAATAACCACTCCATGTTTAGATTTAATAGAAGCTAATTCCAAAACAGGATTGGTGATGGGTCTGCCTTTGTTCTGCCAGGTTTTCCGCCTGAGTTATAGAATCAATAAGGTTTTAGCCAGTGTTCAACCCTCTGAGAAAAGAGGAGGGCTGTCATGACTTAGCCCCTTCAGTGATGTCATGACCAGGGGGTATAATATAGTGTAAGCTCATAATGCAGTGGTCTTTGCCCTGAAAACCTGATACATCACAGTGCATCACAGAGCCTCTATGCATCGCCCATCCCCTGACCACATGGTCTGCCTGAAATGACTTAAGCAAATGTAAGTGTTTTCTCCTTTTAATCCCTGTTATTTTGTAATCATCTGTACATATTTCTATTCTCATATTGTAATATCTTTTTATACCTTTTGTAAACACTGCCTACCTTTTTGGAGTAAAATATATAAAATTACTAGCTTTGTTTCTCCTTGCTCTATAACGTACTGTCACGTCCTCTGAAGTGAATTGCACTACTAAGTTGAGTTAGCTCCATACCTGTTATTAATTAAGAAATCTCAGCTGGTGGCAGCGAAGTGTGTTCTGGGCTTGTTAGGCAAAGCTGGCAGTGACGGAGCGGGTTTTAGAAGCGTGTTGCCTGGCTGCGGCTAGGAGTAGTTATAATTCTCTCGCTGCAGCGTGCCTAATAGCCAGCACACATCCAGGCAGCCCGTCTGGCAGCTAATTATCCTAGGTGCAGTTCCCTGACTGACCTGAGGGGTAAGGGGGGCACCGGAGAGCTGCAAGTTCCAAACCGGAACTGGTAAGTGGGATATACATAAATCTCTGCGGTTCATGACCAATTGGTGGCAGTGGTGGGATAACTAAATATATTCCACCTGCGATATTTGTATTTTTAATCGCAGATGTTGTCTAGGATAGCCGAATAACAGGTCACTGATATTCTGCGGAAACAAACAGTATAAGCAGAGTGCCAAACGGAATGCTATAACAGCGCAGGCAGAAAGAAACGATCGGACTTAGCAAGAGTAGATACACGTTGCTCCGGCACTCCCCCTATGGCGGAGTGGCCAGAAATAGTAATCAGTGCGCTGCCATTGGTTAATTGATATTTTCAAATAATGCACGCTGTCCCCAGAGAGAAGCAAGCGCACGTCCTAAGCATTCCCTGGAGGCCTACTGGCAGCGTGCCAGGAAATGGGGGAGAGAGAAGCAACAGCAGGACGCCGAGGGACAGAAAAAACGAGGATCCTGACAGACCTCGCCAAGGTACAGGGGCAGCGTCAGGAGCAGGTGAGGGACCAGAACTGGGGGGGCAGCGTCAAAACCTGGTGCAGTGCCAGAACTGGGACTGGGTGAACAGTATGCCAGGGGGAATAGACTGTTATCTATATGTTGAGTTTTGAATGTATGCGTTTGTTCTTCAGTTGGTTAAGAACCATACACTGTTGTCATATTAGTCTTAAAACGTTGATTTTTATTTTGAATAGCTAATGTTTGCCTCTTATATCAGTTCCTACAACTTATTGTCTATCTTTAGAATACAATGATATAGGGTAATTGAACACTGGATTTTTACGTAATCTGTTGAATGACCATTGTGTGGGTCCTGTGGCTTGTTGACTTGCAAAAGAGGATTAAAAACTATGCAAATTAAGTAGTCAACAATGTGAGGTAACCTCATCACATCTTACTCTTGACCTCTGGATGCTGGCTTGAGTGACAACAGTTGTGAGCTATAAAAGTGGAATATGCCTCTAACAATATACATCCAGATAGCGAAGAGATCTAAAAAACCAGAGACTCTTTACAAAACCACAGCCAGGAACACTCTACAGGATAGCTGCAAGATCATGGCTCCATCATGAGGGAAACAGATTTGACATTTTACAGGATGCCAGTTTTAGGGGACCATGGCCCCAGCTGAAAGAATAACGATCTGTTTGACCATCACTGTGCCATTGACAAGTTTGGGGTAGCCAGTATTTGGACCCACTGATCACCAGAGCCCCATGTATAAGTTTGGGAAAGCCAGGTTTGGCACCCACCTGTTACCTGGCTCCACTGAGATGTTCAGAGAAGCTAGGATCTGACCCTCCGGTCACCTGGCCTTGTGTTTCAATGGACTGTCAGCTTCCTAAGCTTGTTGCTACGTCCTCCTGTGCATTCCACAGGTGGGGCAGTCGGCCTTGGATGCTCTGAAGTCACAGCTGCTCTTGTCCCTGTGAGTCAGTGGAAGTGTGAGACTAATTTTACAATATTTTGGTAAATTCAAAAAGGTTTATTTTTTTTTCAGTAATGTACACTGTGCACCTCATCTTGACTTTAAAAAACCAGAAATGTAGAAATTTTAGCAAATTTATTAAAAAAGAAAAACTGAAATCACATGGTCATAAGTATTCAAACCCTTGCTCAGTATTGAGTAGAAGCACCCTTTTGAGCTAGTACAGCCATGAGTCTTCTTGGGAATGATGCAGCAAGTTTTTCATACCTGGATTTGGGGATCCTCTGCTATTCTTCCTTGCAGATCCTCTCCAGTTCCGTCAGGTTGGATGATGAACGGTGGTTGACAGCCATTTTAAGGCCTCTCCAGAGATGCTCAATTAGGTTTAGGTCAGGGCTCTGGCTGGGCCAGTCAAGAATGGTCACAGAGTTGTTCTGAAGCCTCTCCTTTGTTATTATAGCTGTGTGCTTAGGGTCATTGTCTTGTTGGAAGGTGAACCTTCGGCCAAGTCTGAGATCCAAAGCACTCTGGAAGAGGTTTCCATCCAGAATATCTCTGTACTTGGCCGCATTCATGTTTCCTTCAATTGCAACCAGTAATCCTGTCCCTGCAACTGAAAAACACGCCCATAGCATGATGCTGCCACCACCATGTTTCATTGTTGGGATTGTATTGGGTAGGTGATGAGCAGTGCCTGGTTTTCTCCACACATACCGCTTAGAATTATCACCAAAATGTTCTATCTTCGTCTCATCAGACCAGAGAATCTTAGTTTTCATAGCCTGGGAGTCCTTCACGTGTGGATTTTTTTTTTTAGCAAACTCTATGCGGGTTTTCATATGTCTTTCACTGAGGATAGGCTTCCGTCGGGCCACTCTGCCATAAAGGCCCGACTGGTGAAGGTCTGCAGTGATGGTTGACTTTGTGGACCTTTCTCCCATCTCCCTACTGCATCTGTGGAGCTTAGCCACCGTCATCTTGAAGTTCTTTACCTCTCTCACCAAGGCTCGTCTCCCACGATTTCTCTGTTTTGCTGGACGGCCAGATCTAGGAAGACTTCTGGTGGTCCTAAACTCCTTCCATTTAAGCATTATGGAGGCGACTGTGCTCTTAGGAACCTTGAGTACTGCAGACATTTTTTGTAACCTTGGCCAGATCTGTGCCTTGCACCAATCTATCTCTGGGCTCCTTGGCCAGTTCCTTTGACCTCATGATTCTCATTTGGTCTTACATGCACTGTGAGCTGTGAGGTCTTATATAGACAGGTGTGTGCCTTTACAAATCAAGTCCTATCAGTTTAAGTAAACACAGCTGGACACCAATGAAGGAATAGAACCATCTCAAGGAAGATCACAAGGTAATGGGCAGCATGTGACTTAAATATGAGTGTCTACCCTGCAGTATAGGGTTTGGGTCTATCAGGGCCAGAGTCAGTTGGTACTTGTTAGTGTGCAGAACAGTCAGCTTTGCAGAGCTCCACCTGAGTGTGGCAGTACAGGCCAGCACAGCCAAATGGCCAAGGTAGCTGAATAGTCTGGCACTCGCAGCCTACACAGCGGTGCAGTTGTCCACAGTAACTGGTCTCGGAGGTGGACTGTCTTGTGCCCGGCGGTGAACCAGAGGTGGACTGTCCTGTGCCAAAAGGAGATGGATTAGCGTGTTTAACGACTGCATACTGGAGGGTATGGTTTCCAGCTGTGATCCGGAGGATACTGGGTACTATGAAGTGCTGTGAAGTGGACATTAATGATATGCACTTGTGTGAATTGGACATGTAATGCATTAAAGAGACTTTATTCAGTCGTCCATGACAGCACCACCTGAGAGAGGGGATCCACCCTCCAGGAACAGGAAATCCTACAGATACATAAGGGTGGCACCTCTCCCACGCATCAGTTGGTTTCCTGTTCCTGGAGGACAGGATTCCCTACAGATCATGCTATCATGGACGAAGGAATCCCCAGGCCGGCTGTCCGACTCAGCGGGGGGGTCTCTTACCTCGGGCAGTGCGGAGCTCCCTGGAAGCGCCACGGTGACCCACGCAGGGTTTCACGGCAGTGTGCGGGGCAGGTGCGAGTGGGGTCCGGTGGATGCCCGTCTCCTGGGCCGGCGGGTAAATAGGGCTTTCTCCCCCCGGATCCCGGTCCTTACCCCAGCTGGTGCAGCTCCCCTCGCCTAGGATCGCGGTCGGGGTTGTGCGGCTGCGCTCGGTGGTGCCCGGGGAGCACTATGTGTCGGCGCCGCCGGGGCGCTGGTGGCCGGCTCATCCTCGTGCGCGCCGAGCCGGGGGTAGCGTGGGTGAGAGGCGGGGCCGGTGGTCCTTGCGCACGCCCCGACCGGATGTGGCGCAGCGGGGGGCGGGGCCGGTGGCGTGCGCGTCCTCGCGCACGCCGGACCGGAAGTGGTGCGGCGGAGCCGGTGGCGTTGACGGCTTGCGTGTCGGCGCGCCCGGTGGGGCTGGTCAACGCGGGGAGGGGGCACGGAATGCGGGGGGGACATCAGGGAAAAATGGGGGGGGAGAAAATTAGCCCCTGGCCACGTCACCTGCGAACCCAGATTTCCGGGGGGAGAAAAAGTGCACAGATGCACTGCTGAGTGGCTTCAAGCTCAGAGGCACAGCTGGACAAAGAGCAGGAACGTACCTCAGAGAGGTCCCAAACCAGCTCCCAGCAAAAGAAGAAACTAACTGGACAATGCGGCCACAGAAGTTCCTCCAGGCCGAAGGATCCAGCTCGCCCCCCCCGTGATCCGGTACCTACCCTGAGCAGAAGGCGTAAGAGATCTTCAAGAATGTGCCCTGACGCAGTGTCCCCCTTATGTTTTTCCTCCTATAGGGGAAAAAATGTACTGACAAGGCAAAAAACAGGGAATGCGCTAATCCCACGAACGATAAAGAAAGGAAATTACACACGCTAGACGTTAGGAGATGTCTCCTAGAGTACCTGACAGTTACCGACCCCTGGAAAAAAGATAATGCCTTATTTATTTCCTATCAGGGCACTAGGAAGGGCCTTAGGGCTTCAAAAAGTTCGCTAGCGAGGTGGATTAGGGAGGCCATTTCTTTAGCATACACCTCAAAGGGCAAACCGGCCCCTCGCAAGCTGAGGGCGCATTCCACCAGGGCCATGGCAACCTCGTGGGCCAAGAGATCGGAGGTCTCAATCGACCAAATATGTAAGGCAGCTACTTGGTCCTCTCCAAGCACCTTTTATAACCATTATAGACTAGACCTGGGTGCTTCCTCAGACCTCTCCTTTGGTGTCAGGGTTCTGCAGGCTGTAGTCCCTCCCTAAATTATTACTCTCTGTAATTCTCTCAGGTGGTGCTGTCAAGGACGACCGAATAAAGTCGTAGTTACTCACCGTTTAATGGTATTTTTCGGAGTCCATGACAGCACCCGTACATTCCCTCCCTTTAGTTTAATTTGGGTGTGCACTTTTTCCTCTTATATGTACACGGGTAATTGATAGTCGTGTATAGTATTGTATATAAATTATGCTATTAACCATTGCGGTCCTCTTGTGCTCTGTAAACCAACTGATGCGTGGGAGAGGTGCCACCCTTATGTATCTGTAGGATTTCCTGTTCGTGGAGGGCGGATCCCCTCTCTCTGGTGGTGCTGTCATGGACTCCGAAAAATACCGTTAACCGGTGAGTAACTACGACTTTTGTGTTGGAACTTTGCTGGGTCACTGCCTCATTACTGCACAGCATGCTACCGCAGCACTACATATGTTGGAAAATGTGGACAGTGTGAACTGAGGCTTACCCCAAAGCATGCTGCATATCCATGAGCAAGCCAGCATTGCTACAGCTCAAGGCTGCTGGGAAAAAATGGAGGAGCTTTTGAAACAGATATTCCTCACTCAGCAGCAGGCACTGCAGTTCCGGAGGCAGCAGCAAGAGGCTCTGCAGTTCCGGCTGCAGCAGCAGCAGCTAAGGGACCAATAGCAGCAGGAGCTACAGATACAGCGGCAGCAGCAAGAAGTTCTGCAGTTGCAGAGACAGTAACCGGATTATCAGCGGTGTACAGAGGAGACCCCTAAGGTAAGGGGCGATCAGAGGGTGTACCAGTGTTCCTTTGCAGAGTTTTGTCCCACCATATCTCAGGTGAATGACTTATTGCAGTTGGTGGAGGAATGGCTCCAGCCAGAGACTTTGACCCCAGCCCAGATGGTATGGTGGTCGACTGGCTGGTGAGGGCTCTGCCAGCTGCCCTGCAGCATTGGGTGGAGCAAGGGAACCTGGGCACTCTTGACCAGCTGGTAGGATTGATTAAGCGCTATACAACCACTCAAGACTTTATGCCGAAGCATGGAAAAGACCAAAAAAACACTGTTGGGGCTAACCAGGACCAAGCCCACGATGAGGGGGTAACCCAAAGTGAGGGTGACAAAATTACCATTTCCCCAAAGTGGCTCCAAGGTCTAGTCATGCTGCAGTTCTTATGTGTTGGTGTCAAGGGCCCAGACATGTGACTGTGAACTGCCCTCTGACATCTAAACCCATGGACTGCGGGTATACTCGCTATGCGTCTATGTATGCCCAGCCAGTCTGTACCACCACTACGGGCACTGATGGTGGCGAACCGCAGTTGTGGTGAGTATTCTTCAACAGGTGCCAAACGGACGCTCTCCTGGACTCGGGGAGCATAGTGACTTTGATCCATAGGTCCCTGTTATGAATGGGTCACTGAGGAGGATAGCAGGCCCAGGCTAAGCCACAGAAAACCAGAGAGGTTGGTAACTAAGTGGATTGCAGACCCCTGATCCTATCCACACAACCAGCAGTAGCCGAGGAGCGTGCCTACGATGATCCTAGACGCCTTGGCACAGCCAGAGTGTCAGAGACACCGCACTACACTTGCTCATAGAGCCAGTGCACGTGTCCTGAGTACAGAAGCAGTGCTAAGAGTTACCTGGGGAGCAGGGCAGCAGAGGTGAAAAAGCGTGCTTCAAGCTAATAGTGTCAGGGTCCAGAGAACTCAGATTATGGCAAAGCAGAAGTCATGCACAGTACAGACCAGCGAGGTACAGGAGGGATAAACAGACGGGAGGTCAGACAAAGCAAAAAGGTCATACACAAGATATCAGTACAGTACCAGGGAGGAGACAGAGCGGATAATCAGGGCCAAGCAGAGATCAAAACCAAACAGACATATAAGGTACCAGGCAGAATCCAAAGCGATATCCAGGGAACAGACCGAGTCATACACAGAGAATCATGCAACCAGAACACAGCACTAACACACTCAGGGGTCACCACACAATGCCAAGGGCGAAAGTATAACTGACAGGGATGGGAGCGTCCTGAGGCTATAAGAAGCCTCCCCCAGAACCAGGGAGAGGCCACAATCATAGCCCCAGGTGTGCAGGTAAGCCTGCATCGGGATCACAACCTTTAACCCCAGAAATGCCAGTCATCAGCACTGGTTCCAGGCATTAACCCCACGTGTGCGAGTCAAACCCGCACTGAGATCATGACAGTACCCCCCTCTCAACGGGGGGCCTCTGGACCCCAGGCTTGCCCGGGTACTTAGCATGGAAAGCCCGCACCAGGCGATCAGCATGCATCAACCGGGCCGGTAACCAGGACCTGTCCTCCGGTCCATACCCCTTCCAATGATCCAGGCACTGTACCGACCGCCGTACCAACCTGGAATCTACGATATGACCAACCTCGTACTCCACCTGCCCTTCGACCAAAACAGGAGGAGCGGCAGACTCTGAGTCTCGCCGGACTGCTTCAAAAGGTTTCAGTAGAGATTTGTGGAAGATGTTAGGGATCTTGAAAGAGGGTGGAAGGCACAGCCTATACGCCACTGGATTGATTTTTTTCCACAATCTTGTACGGGCCAATGAATTTGGGTCCCAACTTGGCTGACGGAATCTTTAACTTAATGTTTCGCGTGGAGAGCCAAACTTTCTCTCCCACCCGAAACATGGGACCAGGTGTTCGTTTCCTGTCCGCGAAAAACTTATACCTGCCTTGAGACCTAGATATACGCTGCTGGACTTCTGCCCATGTATCTTTTAACCGCTGAACAGAGTCCTCAGCCCCGGGACACCCCGAATCCAGACGAGAAAACTCACCAAAATGAGGACTGAACCCATAGTTAATCAAGAAAAGGGACCTACCAGTGGATTGACTCACCCGACTATTGAAGGCAAATTCAGCCAACGGCAGTGCATCGCACCAGTCATTCTGTCTAGCAGAGGTTAGACACCTGAGGATCTGTTCCAGGGACTGGTTAGTGCGCTCCGTCTGCCCATTGCTCTCAGGATGGTATGCAGACGAAAAGGACAGAGACATACCTAATTTTTTGCAGACAGCACGCCAAAACTTAGCCACAAACTGCACACCACGATCAGACACCACATTCAGGGGTACCCCATGCAACCGGATCACATGCTGCACAAACAACCTGGACAACGTCTCAGCTGACGGTAGTGCGGACAGGGGTACGAAATGAGCCTGCTTAGAAAACCTGTCCACCACTACCCATACCACTGTACTACCCTTAGATGGAGGGAGATTGGTAACAAAATCCATGGATAAGTGAGTCCATGGCCTTTCGGGCACTGTCAAGGGTATCAGCTCCCCTGCCGGCCGGCTATGAGAGCTTTTAGAACGAGCGCAGACCCCACAACCAGCAATGAATTTTTTTATGTCCGAACCAAGGGTAGGCCACCAAAAGATCCTAGCCACCGCCAGACGTGTGGCTGAAATACCAGGGTGAGCACTCAGCTTGGATTCATGGAACTCCTGCAAGAGTTTCAGGCGAAGTTGCTCTGGGACAAACAACTTCCCCTCCGGCTTGGCCGCTGGGGCCCGCGACTGGGCCCCCTGAATCTCCCGTTCCAATTCAGATGAGACCTCTGCTATCACAACCCCAGGGTGAAGAATGGAGGACGGTGGCTCAGGGGGCGACACCGGCTGAAAACTGCGTGATAAGGCGTCAGCCTTGACATTCTTAGACCCTGGACGAAATGTAATCGTACACTGAAAACGGGGAAAAAAAAGTGACCAACGGGCCTGTCTGGGCGTTAGTCTTTTAGCAGACTCAATGTAGGACAAATTTTTGTGATCCGTGATCACCGTAACCGGGTGACTGGCCCCCTCCAAAAAGTGCCTCCATTCTTCAAACGCCAATTTGACCGCAAGCTCTCTATTGCCTACGTCGTAATTTCTTTCCGCAGCAGAGAACTTCTTGGAAAAGAAAGCACATGGCCTGAGGTTGGTTAGAGTGGCAGGCCCTTGGGACAACACCGCCCCCACCCCCACCTCAGAGGCGTCCACTTCCACGACGAATGGTTTGGACGGATCTGGCTGCACTAACACAGGAGCAGACATAAAACATTTTTTCAGTGTTGCAAAGGCCTCTTTTGCGAGCGAGGACCAATTTCTCACATCCGCACCTTTGCATGTTAGATCCGTGAGAGGTTTGACCACTTGCGAAAACCCCCGGATAAATTTGCGGTAATAATTGGCGAAGCGCTGAAGACCCTTAAGATCTCGGGGTTGCACCCAATCCTCAATGGCCTGCACCTTCTTGGGGTCCATGCGAAAACCCTCACCGGATACAATTAACCCCAAAAAGGACAACTCTTGTACACAGAATACACATTTCTCCCATTTGGCATACAAATGATTTTCTCTAAGCCTTTGGAGCACAGTTCGTACATGTTCCAAATGAGAATACTTGTCGGGGGGAATATATTAAAATATCATCTAAGTAGATAACGACAAAACGACCAATGAGATCCGAGAATACCACGTTGATGAAATTCTGAAATATGGCAGGGGCGTTGGTAAGACCAAACGGCATGACTAAATTTTCAAATAGTCCCTCGGTCGTGAGGAACGCGGTTTTCCATTCATCCCCCTCTCGGACCCTTATCAAATTATATGCCCCCCGAAGGTCCAGTTTAGAAAACCACTTTGCCCCTGATAGTTGGTTACATAAATCGGGAATCAACGGAAGGGGGTACGTATTCCGTACAGTAATTTGATTAAGCTCCCGGAAGTCGAGACAGGGACGTAACCCGCCATCTTTTTTCTTTACAAAAAAGAAACCTGCCGCCACAGGTGAGACTGAAGGACGTATGTGTCCTTTGCGCAGACTTTCAGTAATGTACTCCTTCATAGCCAAGCGCTCAGGACCGGACAAATTAAACAGACGGGCTTTGGGTAATTTAGCCCCCGGGACCAGCTCAATAGCGCAGTCAAAGGGTCTATGTGGCGATAACGTCTCGGTCTCGCTTTCGGAGAATACATCTTCGAAGTCCTTCAGGCATTCCGGAATACCTTCCAGCTCGACAGATGATACAGACACAGATTTAACAGGTTCAATCAGCAGTGCGGATTTATCACATAACTCAAAATCATTAAACCCCCATTGTACAATCTCCCCCGTTTTCCAGTTAATAACTGGGTTATGGTGTTGTAACCAGGGCATGCCCAACACCAACCCTGCAGGTAGATTGTCCAGCACAAAACAACTTATGTTTTCCACATGAGTAGCGCTCACTCTGAGCGAAAACACATCAGACATAAAGCGAATTCCCTCCTTAGTGAGGGGAGATGAGTCAATGGCCATCACCTTGATCGGAACCTTGAGCCTAACTGTCCCTATCTTGCAGTGTGTGACCAATTGGGAGTCAATAAGATTAATAGATGATCCGCAGTCCACGAAGGCTGTAGAGGAAAAAGAACTACCATCCACAAACAGTTCCACAGGCAGTACTACTTTAGAAAACGAGGAAAATGGTACCTGAGGGTCTGAGCAGCCTCCCCGTTGACTACCCAGACCTAGTCGTTTCCCGCCGACCGGTTTTGAAGACGGGCAATTCGGGCACTCTCTTTTCCAATGTCCCTTTTTACCGCAGTAAAAGCATAACTGCTTGTCCTTCTGACGTTTCCTCTCCGTATCCTTCAGGGAGAGGGCGCCTACATCCATGGGCTCAGGGGATGTCTCTTTTCCACTGGAGAATAATGGAGTATCCACCTGCATCACCCCTCTGGCCCGCAGCCTGCGGTCCATCCGGACGGCCTGGGTCATGGTGTCCTCGAGAGAGTTAGGTGGGGGATGTAACGCCAAGGCATCCTGCAGCCGCTCAGACAAGCCTCTGCGAAAGAGTCCTCGGAGTGCGGCGTCGCTCCAAGAGACCTCTGCCGCCCAGCGGCGGAACTCAGAACAAAACCACTCAGCTGAGTGTTTCCCCTGACAGACACTTATCACCATGTCCTCTGCCAATCACACTCGGTCAGGTTCATCATAAATGTGCCCGAGGGCCTCAAAAAATGCGTTCACTGACATAGGTTCAGGAGCAGAGGAAGACAGAGAGAAAGCCCATGCTTGCGGAGCCCCCCGAAGTAGGGAAATGATGACCCCCACCCTCTGGAACTCATCCCCGGAGGAGCGGGGCCTTAGAGAAAAAAAAGCTTGCAGACATATAAGGTACCAGGCAGAATCCAAAGCGATATCCAGGGAACAGACCGAGTCATACACAGAGAATCATGCAACCAGAACACAGCACTAACACACTCAGGGGTCACCACACAATGCCAAGGGCGAAAGTATAACTGACAGGGATGGGAGCGTCCTGAGGCTATAAGAAGCCTCCCCCAGAACCAGGGAGAGGCCACAATCATAGCCCCAGGTGTGCAGGTAAGCCTGCACCGGGATCACAACCTTTAACCCCAGAAATGCCAGTCATCAGCACTGGTTCCAGGCATTAACCCCACGTGTGCGAGTCAAACCCGCACTGAGATCATGACACAGAGAGCTAACTAAACCTAAAGCAAGAAAAAGGAAATCTAAACTGCCCCAGAGCAGACCCCAAAGGAATAGATAGCCCCCAAACATATATTGTCGGTGAGACCAGATGAAAACACAAACACAGGCAGGAAAATGGACTGAGAAAATGATGGGGCCCACACTGACTAGACAGGAAAGACACTGTCTGCAATCACACAAAAAACCCTGCAAAAAGTCCAACACGTCTGATGCACAAAATACACTGAAGTCGCACGACTTCGCCCCCACTATATCAGCACTCTGGTATATTCTGAAAGCAAAACAAAAAGAGACCAATATAACGGGACAAAACAAACTGACACAGGCAGTAAAATATGGACGGTGATGCAGTACAGCCCCAGCTGGAGCTGGCTGACCCGCACAAAGCAGAGATAGACAGACAAAACCAGATCAAATGCAAACTGAATAGCAAATGAACCACTTAGCTGAACCATGCAGGGACAGAGCAGGAGACATCAGACCTCAGAAGGCACATGAAGAAAATCACCAGCAGGGATAGAGGGAGTCAGCTGTCTTAAATCCCAATCTGAAACCTCAGATCTCCAATCGTCATCCTCATTATCAGGTAGCAAGCATTTGTCAATCAGATCAGCTCCACTACCTCCAGTAACCACCAGAGGGAGCCCAGAAAGAGAACTCTCAATCTGACCAGCTCCACTATCTTCAGGACTGAAGAGGAGGTAATGGGTATCCATGGGGAAATCCGGGAGTACCCAACCGCAGAGGTTAATTTTTCCACACCATGTGGGGGCATTAAACTTGTGGTGGGAGTGGTAAAGACCATTTCATATAGGACTGTGTTGGGAAGAGACTTGCCACTTTTCTGGTCCCTGTGGGAGGACCAGGGTTAACCTTCCCATGGTAAATGTTCCGGGTTCAGAACCCGAAGATCCCGAGTCGGGGATACCTGCCGTAGGGGTGACCAATCTAAGGACAGAGTGTTAATTCGATACGTTCCCTCTAGAGGTTGTGGCAGGAGAGGTCATGGAGACCCCACTGAACCCCAAGCTGGAAATGTCCCCTGGTAAGTTTGGGACAGCTCAGTTCCAGGGCCCCATGCTGAGACGCAGGAATAAAAACTGCACGTCTAAACGCTGGGAAGAACTGGGCATGTGTGGCTACAGAGGCGAATGGGGACATACGCACAAGGAACCCTCTGGCATGGGCCAAGGATGTAGCCGGGGGTCAGGGTAAGAGGAATAGAGTTCTCGGTAGGCAGCTGCATCGGGAGGCTCAGGTCCAGGTGCAACATGGTGCGGATGTATGCTCATAGTTGATGTGGTGGACCGTGGCGTTTCGGCTTGATATAGTCACCGAGCCACGGATAAATGTACGGAGGAAACGGTACCAAGGGCCCGAAGGCAGGTACTTAGGTCCCGGGAGGAGCTATGGCGTTAATGAACCCAAAATAAATAAAGTGGAGACCCCCCCAAATCTAGCCCAAATCTACGGTTAATCAGGAAAGTGGGCATGTCAACTGCAACGGAGAATGGGGTGGTGGGTGGTCCTGTAACGAAGTATGGAGGAGAAACGCAAAGAGGAGGAATGCATGTGTCAACCAATGATTCCGGTCCCTACTTTAGTTTCCCAGTACCTTGTCGGTCGGGGATGTCACAGGGTCATGCGGATGCCCTGTCACGTGCCCATGTTGGATCACAAGTGTCCAACCCCACAGGTTTAAACAGAGGTGGGGATATGTGTGAGGCAGTAATCGGTGTCACAGGTAGGGGTCACTGTGTGCTCTCCCCAGGGTGCGCACGGAGGCATATAGAGGTCATGGGGGTGCATTGCAGTCACAGACGTAGTTGTAATTACAATGATGAGGGGGCAGTGACCGACTTCACAGGTAGGGGTCACTGTGTACAAATTCAAATTCAAAGAAGCTTTATTGGCAGGACTAAATACACATTAGTTTTGCCAAAGCAAGTGTACAAAAGGGAATAGGGATAGGGACTGTAGGGATGTTGGGTAGGGGCTGTAGGAAAGGAGGATGGGGGCTGATCCAGGATGGGGCTATAGAAGTTCATGGCATAGGGAAGGTGGATGGGGGCAGATACAGGATGAGGCTATAGAAGTCCATGGCATAGGGAAGGTGAATGGGGGGATGGGGGCAGATCCTGGGTGGGGGCCATAGAAGTCCATGGCATATCATAGTTCTCTTTCTCGCAGTCTGACATTCGCTCACATTATTGTGCTGCTATCTCCACTGCTCTCTCTTGTTCCCCCAGCAGGATATATGTTTTCTCTTCCTTCATGGTTATGAAATCCAGGAAGAGATGTGAGAGTCTCCTGAAGTGAGTGTCCCTCACTGCTGAGTATTTTGGGCAGTGTAGCAGGAAGTGGGTCTCATCCTCCAGGGCCTCCTGGTCACAGTGTTGGCACAGTCTTTCCTCCCTGGGCTTGTAGCTCTGCCTGTGTCGGCCAGATTCGATGGCCAGACTGTGGGCACTGAGTCTATATCGGCTCAGGATCTTGTGGTCTCTGAGGTCTGGGAGTTTCTCCAGACTTGGGGCCAGTCTGTAGTCTCTCTGTAGACTCCGGTACATGGTCAGTTTCTGTGAGCTGATGATGTCGTTCTTCCAGTCACTTACGTACCTCTCCTGGCCTTCATCTACCATCTTCCTGATTCTGTCTTTTGTCAGGTTGTTGTGATTGGTGTTTTGGTCAGATTGGGTTTGAGTGAGCTGTTCCCAGGGTCCTGGTTTTTCTGTTTCACCTACGTGTGTCAGGGCTTTATGGTGATGGGAGCTTGGATTGCTCCTACATAGGTGAGCCCGGAATGACAGTGCCCTCTTTAGAACTGTTGGGTGTAGAGGAAATCTGCCCAGCTCGGCCCGGCAAGCACTGTTGGAGGTGCTCCGATGGATTTGGAGAAGGTGCTTGCAGAATTTCATGTGGAATATTTATGTTGGGCTGGAATCCCACCTTGACCAGTCTGGGTAGGTGTGAGGACCCCAGACTTCGCTGCCATACAGGAGGATTGGGGCGATGATAGTCGAAGATTTTTTACCAGGGATTGGAGAAGCAGGAAGCTCATCTGCATATTTCCGGTGCATTCTGGGAAGAGGAGAAGAGTCGCCTTAAGCTGATCGATCGCTGGGACTTGCCGGGTCTCGCTGTTTGAGGACATCGCAAAACCACCCATCATAGACTGCATCAGCAATAGCAATATGGAAGAGAGGAAAATCCACATGGTCACCTGCAACACATGCTACATGTTTACGGATTTTCCGGCTCAAAAACTCAACTTTACCTGTCAGAAGTGCAAACTTGTTGCCCTTTTAGAGGAAAAGGTGCAGGGACTGGAAGAAAAATTAGCTTCAATGTTGCTATTCAAAGAACATGAGGACTTCTTGGATGAAGCAGAAGCAACCATTCAGGAAACGGAAAGTGAGAAAAGCTTCAGAGCACATACAGAGGCTGAAAAGTGGAGCCATGTGACGAAAAGAAGCTAACGGATCAAGTGGTCATCACCACCCACACAGCTCAGCAACCAATATGAAGCCCTCATGCTGGAGAATGAAAATGGCACAGTTCAGAATGATACCGTATCTACAAGAGAAGACACCATATCAACAAAAGAAGTTACTCCGTCAACAAAAGCGGAAACAAATGACACTCAAAAACACTCACGAGCAACAAGCAGTGCATCCGGAAAGAAAAGAAGAGTGGTAGTTATGGGCGACTCACTACTAAAAGGCACGGAGGCAACTATCTGCAGGCCGGACATAACCGCACGAGAAGTATGCTGCCTCCCAGGAGCAAAAATCAAGGATGTGGCCAACAGGATACCAACTATCCTCAAATCCAAGGACGACTACCCTTTCCTACTGATACATGTAGGCACAAACGACACGGCAAGAAATGACCTACCAACTATCTGCGAAGACTTTGAAATTAGGGGGATGAAAATAAAGGAACGGAATTTACAAGTTGTTTTTCTCATCAATCCTCCCAGTCGATGGTCATGGCATCAGAAGATGAAATAGGATACTAGAGGTGAACAACTGGCTACGACGGTGGTGCAGGCAGCAAGGATTTGGATTCTTGGACCATGGCGTGAATTACCTCTACGATGGACTTCTCGCAAGAGATGGGATAAACCTCAAAAAACCTGGGAAACACACATTCGCCAGAAGACTTGCCACACTCATCAGGAGGGCTTTAAACTAGAAGAAGAGGGGATGGGAGGAAAAGCAGCAGACAAAAACATGAAGCAGAAGGACAAACTAATCAAGGATACTAGATGTGGTACAGAGGACCCAAGACAGGGTACTCAGAAGGAAGCTAAGAAAAAGGAAGCAAAACTTCTTTCCTGCATGCTGACCAACGCAAGAAGTCTGACCAATAAGATTGAAGATCTGGAGTTGGTAATATATGAGGAAAAATACGACATAGTAGGAATAACTGAGACATGGTTAGACAGCTATGATTGGGCGGCTAACTTGCAAGTATATGATTTGTTTAGGAGGTATCGTAAAAAAGGAAAGGGGGTGGAGTCTGTCTATATAAAAAGTCCACTTTAAAGCCCACACTGAGAAGATATACAAGAGGGAAATGAAGAGGTGGAGTCTCTATGTGTGGAGACACAAGGAGGGAAAAGTAATAAAATCCTCATAGGGGTTTGTTATAAGCCACCAAATATAACAGAAACCACTGAAAATGTATTATTGAAACAAATGGACAAAGCAGCAAATCACAATGAGGTGATTATTATGGGGGACTTCAACTACCCCGACATAGACTGGGAAACTGAAACCTGCGTATCTCTGAAAGGAAACCAATTTCTGTCAGTTACCAAGGATAATTATCTGTCACCACTTGTGCAGGGCCCAACTAGAGGGACAGCCCTTCTGGACTTAATATTAAGCAACAGGCCAGATAGAATAACAGAAGTACGAGTCGATGGGCCCCTAGGGAACAGTGACCACAATATAATACAATTCCACTTGTCCTTCAGTAAGGTGCCCTGGAAGGGGGTTACAAAAACGCTGAATTTCAGGAAAGCAAAGTTTGATCAGCTTAGAGAGGACCTTCGCCGAATTGATTGGGACAATGTCCTTAAAAATAGGAGCACAGAAAATAAATGGGAAATGTTTAAATCAGTTTTACACACCCACTGCGAGCTAGCCATACCGTACAGAAATAAAAGGGCGAGGAACAGGAGAACACCAATGTGGCTAAATAAGGATGTAAAAAGGGCAATAACAAGAACAAGGCATTTAGGAAGCTAAAACAAGAAGGCAATGAAGAAGCATTAAAAAGCTATAGAGAAAAAAATAAAATGTGTAAAAAACAAATACATTTAGCAAAAGTGGAAACTGAGAGACTCATTGCTAAGGAAAGTAAAACAAACCCCAAACTATTCTTTAATTATATAAACAGTAAAATGATTAAAATTGATGGTGTCGGCCCTTTAAAGAACAATGCGGGTGAAATCATAGAGAGCGATGTGGGAAAAGCAAATGTTTTAAATACTTTTTTCTCAACAGTGTTCACACAGGAAAAGGATTTTCCAGGGGAAATGCCGAGTGATAATGTAAACTCCCCATTAAGTATTACCTGCCTAACCCAGGAAGAAGTGCAGAACCGCCTTAGTAAGATTAAAATTGACAAATCACCAGGCCCTGATGGCATTCACCCTCGGGGATTAAGGGAGTTAAGTAATGTGATAGACAGGCCTCTATTCCTTATATTTAAAGACTCTATAGAAACAGGGTCTGTTCCTTTTGATTTGGGGCAAGCAAATGTGGTACCAATATTCAAAAAGGAGTGTAAAAGGGAACCTGGAAACTATAGGCCGGTAAGCTTAACATCTGTTGTGGTAAAATTTTTGAAGGGTTTCTAAGGGATACCATTATGGAATATCTCAGTGTTAATAAATGTTTAACTCCATATCAACATGGATTTATGAAGGATCGCTCCTGTCAGACTAACCTGATCAGCTTCTATGAGGATGTAAGCTCTCAAATGGACCAAGGAGAATCATTGGATGTCATTTATCTTGACTTCTCTAAAGCATTTGACACTGTCCCACATAAAAGATTGGTAAGTAAGATGAGAAAGCTTGGGCTAGGGGAAAATGTGTGTAGATGGGTAGGTAGCTTGCTTAGTGATAGAAAACAAAGAGTGGTTATTAATGGTGCACACTCAGATTGGGCCAGGGTTACTAGTGGGGGACCACAGGGTTCTGTATTGGGCCCCCTACTATTTAATATATTTATTAATGAACTAGTGGATGGCTTACATGGTAAAATATCAGTATTTGCAGATGATACAAAACTATGTAAGGTAGTTAACACAAAGGAGGACAGTTTGCAACTACAGACAGATTTGAGTAAATTGGAGATTTGAGCTGAAAAATGGCAAATGAGGTTTAACACATAAGTGTAAGGTTATGCACATGGGAAGGAGAAACAGATGCTACAATTACTAAATGGGGAAACTGCTGGGGAAATCAGACATGGAAATAGACTTAAACAGCTTAGTCAATAAGAAGCTAAATTGGAGTGCCCAGTGTCAGGCAGCTGCCACCAAAGCAAATAGGGTCATGGGATGCATTAGAAGAGTTCTGGGGACACAAGATGAAAACATTATTCTCCCTCTGTACAAATCACTCGTCAGACCACACTTGGAGTATTGTGTGCAATTTTGGACACCGGTGCTCAAGAAAGATATTACTGAACTTGAAAGGGTTTAAAGGCGGGCTACTCAAATGATAAATGGAGTTGGTTCACTACAATACCCAGAAAGGTTGTCAAAATTAGGTCTATTTACTCTAGAAAAGAGAAGACTTAGGGGAGACCTAATATATATGTACAAGTATATCCCCAGGATCAACAATGCAGAACAGCTGCACTAAAAATAGGCTGAACTAGATGGACATAAGGTCTTCCTTCAGCCCTCAAAACTAGGTAACTATGTCACCAGACCCTCACTGGTGGCTTCAGATGGTAGAGTTTCCTTCGGATGGCATAGAAGGTTTTGCAGGCCTTGTCTTTCAGGGTCTCTATGGCTTGTTTGAAGCTCCCTGACCAGTGAATCTCTAGGCCCAGGTAGGTATATTTGTCCGTTTCTGTAAGGGCGTAGCTGTTGAGGACAAATAAAAGGTGCTGGTCTGATTTTCTCTTTCTCTTCTGGAACACCAAGATGTTGGTTTTCTTTAGGTTGACCGGTAGTGCCCAGGTGGAGCTGAATTTCGCTAAGATTTTCAGGTTGTCTTGGAGGCCTTTCTCGGTTGGTGACAGAAGCAGCAGGTCATCTGCATACAGCAGGAATTTCACCTGCTCATCGTGGAGGGTGAGACCTGGTGCTGTGGAAGAATCCAGAGCAGTAGCCAGCTCGTTGATGTAAATGTTGAAGAGTGTTGGGCTTAGGCTGCAGCCTTATCTGACTCCCCGGCTCTGCTGGAAATAAGCCGTTCTTCTGCCGTTCACACTCACACTGCAGAGGTTCTCGGTGTAGGAGCTTTTGATAACATCATAGGTCTTTCCTCCTATTCCGCTCTCCAGCAGTTTCAGGAATAAGCCTGGGTGCCACACCGAATCAAAGGCCTTTTTAAAGTCCACGAAACAGGCGTATATCTTCCTGTTCTTTGTATTGTAAACATGGCCCTGAATGAGGCTGTGCAGGGTATAGATGTGGTCAGTGGTGCGGTGGTTTGGCATGAACCCTGCTTGGCTCTTGCTGAGGACGTTGTGCTCGGTGAGGAAACTGAGGCTCCTCTTGTTCAGGATGCTGTTGAACAGTTTTCCCAGGTTGCTGCTGACACATATTCCTCTGTAGTTGGCAGGGTCATACATGTCCCCATTCTTGTAGATGGGTGTGATGAGGCCTTGGTTCCAGATACGAGGGAAGTAGCCAGCACTTGGCACAATATTGAAGAGTCTAACCATTGCAGCCTGTATTTCTGGTGGGCTGTACTTCAGCATTTCTGGTAGGATTCCATCCAGGCCACCGGCTTTTCTACATCTTATGGAAGAGATTCTCTCTGCTACTTCCTGTAATGTAAGAGGAATAGGTGTATCCATGGGGTTTTGGAAATTTTTTACTTTTTCCTCCATTGCTTTTAGTTTTGCCATTATGCTTCCCTGTTCTTGGCTTAGTACCTTCCCCAGGATGCGCCCGGAGGCTTATGGAGACCATGAGAGAGCATTGCAGTCACAGACATAGCTGTGATTGCAATGCAGACTAAAAATAAGTGTTAGTCTTGGGCATGCGAGTGTTCAGGGCAGAGATGGGAAAACTTGCTCTGGAGTTCTTGTATTTTGAAACAGACTGCAGGATGGTAGTCATGCAGTCCGTTTCATTCCAGGCCCAGGTTTTCCATGTGGCTGAAGGCCATGGATCCCAGTTAAAATGCCTGCAGTAAAGGGTTTGGGTGTGTTAGGGCCAGAGTCAGTTGGTGCTTGCTAGTGTGCAGAACAGTTGGCTTTGCAGAGCTCCACCTGTGTGAGGCAACACAAGCCAGGGGAGCCAAATGGCTAAGGCAGCTGAATAGCCTAGCACCCACAGCGGTGCAGTCATCCAAGGCAACTGGTCTCGGAGGTGGACTATCTTGTGCCCGGTGGTGAACTGGAGGTAGACTTTCCTGTGTCCGAAGGAGGTTGACCAGCGTGTTTAATGGCTGCAAACTGGAGGGTATGGTTCCCGACTGCGATCCGGAGGATACTGGGTACTATGTAGTGCTGTGAACTGGACATTAATGATATGCACTTGTGTGAACTGGATATTAATGCTGTGAAGTAACACATTAAAGAGACTTTTGTGTTGGAACTTTGCTCGTCACTGCCCAACACTGCACAGCGTGCTACCACGGCACTACAGTGCCTACAGAAGCATGAGCTGGGCACTGCCACATACTGGTGACTGCAACGTACTGGCACTACAATGTACGGGCACCACAATGGCAGTTTGCAATTTTCACTAAGCGACATCCACTGCTGTTTGTTTCTGGAAAATACTCATGGAGTCAAAATCGTCACTATAAGGCTGGAGTCACACACAACGAATAAAAAATCGTTCCGATTTTAACGGTACGAAATCGCACAAAGATTTCTTGTCCAGGGATCCATCTGTCATCCCATTTTCCGGCGATGATACGATTTTTTCGCATCTAAGCATCAAATTGACATCCAATGCCAATGCCTGATGCTCTTTCCTGTTGACACAAGTCACACATGTGGTGCGTTTTCAATGCGATTTTTAATCGCATCCATAGACTTGCATTGTCGAATCCGATCCGAAAATCGGTGACAATTGCAGCATGCTGCGATAGTCTCTGTCCGAGGAACGGATCTGATCAAAAATCGCATGATGGGAGCAGCACCATAGAATAACATTGGGACGAATGCAATGCGATTTTTTTTTTTTTTTTTTTTTTTTTTTTTATTGCATTGCATTCGTCCGATTTAATCGCTAGTGTGACTCCGGCCTAACTGTAGATACATTTCAAAAGGGGTATAATCTCCAAAATGGGATTACTTTCTTCTAGCTCTTAGTGGATCTGCATATGGAACCCGCAAACAATTCTTGAAAAATCTGCACTCCAGCAGGAAAATAGTGCTCCATTATTCCTGAGTCTTGCCGTATGGCTAAGCAATACTAAAACAAAATTTTTGTGGTAAAAATTTAATTATTTTTTCTTCACTGTTCAATGGTATAACATTTTGTGAAACACCTGTGGTGTAAATTTGATCACTGCACCCATATATTAATTCAATGTGTAAAATGGGGTCACTTATGGGCGGAGTGAGGGCTGTTAAGTCCGAGGCTGCAGATAAGTCCATAGTTAAATGCAATTTCATAGGTTAACACAAGAGCATAGTTTGATGTTTTCCTTACTAGCTTCAGTTGGTTATTTTTTCTGCTTTTATCTGTACTGTTATCCCCATTGGATATGTGCTCCATGGACAATGCCACTAGGTGTGCGTCTTGTGAGATGTATGCATGCCTTGAACAGCCGTTTGAGGGTGAATATGTCTGCACTCGATGCAAGCGAGTTACATGTTTGGAAGCCCAGGTAATGGATCTAAATGTGCAGCTGGCAACACTCAGGAGCATTGCTAACCTCGAGAGGAGTTTAGAGCTCACCGAGCTTGTGCCGGCTGAGGCCAGTGATATGGAGGAGGGTGGAGGTGGGAAGATCAGGGAAGAGTAGTAAGCAGCTGGGTAAATGTTACAAGAAGGGGTAGGGGGAAAAGTGCCAGGGAACCCAGTCCTGATCTGGCACAACCTGGTAAATATGCCTGTTTGGCTGATATTAGGAATGCAAGCCCAGGACTGGGATCACTGCAGCAGGACGTTGCTCCTAGCACCAAGGAAAACAACTGCTGTAGTGTAAGGGAGGGCCAGGACCGTAGTCATGACCTGTACTCTGGTGGCAGCTCTCCCAGCCTTTCCCCTACATGAAACAATACTATGCTGCTCCGCATACCTGCATCTCCAGATCCATCTTCACCCTGGCACTTCCCAGGCCATAACAGTCCCTCTTCTAGGCAACACCCATCAATGGAGACACAGTCTGAGACAACTTTAACACTTTAATTACTTAGGATTTCGCACGTTACATCCACAGTTGGTACATCATAACATTTGCTTCCTGATCTTTCCCTTGCTTGTTACTTCTGTGCAGTACGGGACCGGACCGGACCGTACTAGACTGCTTCCCAGTTCCTTCCAGGTCTGACCTCACTACAGTGACATTTCCTTCAGCCTGTTTCGCCCCAAACATGAATTCTTCAATCACTACGTTTGGTGAAGCATCCGGCCCGTCTGTACCGTTCTCGTCAAAGTTCCAACTCCTTTCATTTACTTAGTTCAGCCAACTGCTGCTTTAAAAGCATTGGCCCAGGCGGTAAGACACCACATCTTCCTTTTCCTGTTCTGACCCACTGCTAAGACCTGCAGTGGCCGTGTGTAACGTGGGCAATAACGACTTAACGTTACGTGACTGCCGAGCTGTCCAGGCGAACCATGTGGACTCTTGGGCACCCTGGCCCCATCTGACTAAACCCCTCTTGATCACTAACCTTATCTCTCAGCAGCCCCTCCTCACTTAACCCTCTATGAACCTATTATCAGGCCCCACTAATATACCACCACCTAGTGGCCCACAACATAACTACAGCTACCCAGCCTATGTGGAAACTATTTACTAAGAATGCCCTCGTCTAATGTCCCAATAAAGAATGCACTAACTTTCCCTGACTGTACATACACAAATGACACATAATATACATGCAATATTATCATACTGTACAGGAACTTGAGGTAATATATGCAGTTATCCATACAATGGTAACACATTCAAGTGGCAATACCATAAGTAGTGAGCGGTAATACATAATTATACATGTAGCAGTACTGCAAGCAATAAAACCACGTCTGTAAACATTAAGAACTGGAAGACAATCAGAGGGACGGGAGGCATAAGAGACATCATAACTTACCCCCTTACATTAGGAAGAAGAGAAATAGGAGTGCAGCAAAGACCAGACAGATATTGGTGGTAGGGGACTCTATAATTAAGCGGACAGACAAGGTCATTTGTCACCTAGAACGTGAATGCTGAAGTTTGTTGTTTGCCGGGTGCTCAGGTTCGACATATTGCGGATCGAATAGACAGATTGCTGGGTAGGGCTGGGGAAAACCCTGCGGTCATGGTCCATGGGAGGTGGAAGGTCCTTAAGAATGATTTTAGGGAATTAGGAGAGAAGCTGAAGGCCAGGATCTCCAAGGTGGTGTTTTCAGAAATACTGCCAGTGCCATGAGCGTCACTACATAGGCAGCGGGAGCTTAGGGAGATAAATAAGTGGCTTAGAAATTGGTACATGAAGGAAGGGATTTGGGTTCTGGAGAACCTGGCCTACTTCTCTGTAGGCTACAGGCTCTATGGTAGGGACGGGCTGCACCTCAATGGGGAGGGTACAGCTGTGCTTGGGGAAAAATGGTAAGATGGATGGAGGAGCTTTTAAACTAGGATCTGGGGGAGGGAGGGTAGTTGTTCTAATAAGGGGATAAAGTAGACAGAGAGAGGGAGGCAGTAGGGGTAAATGGGAATTAGGATGGCTGGGATATGTAAGGAAAGCAGGGAGCTGAATGAGTAACAAATGTGCTAAGAATATTTAATGTCTGCCGGAAAATGCAAGAAGTCTAGCAAACAAAATGGATGAACTGGAGACTCTTATGACAGTAACGGAACATGATGTGGTTGTAACAATTATAGTGGTACACTCAGGAATCTCTTGGCTTGAGACAATAAGGCAACAGAAACTGAGTACGGTGTCAAGTCTGTATTAAACAAACGTAGGTGCAGAGTGTGAGCAAACGGAATGATATTCAAGTAAACACAGCAAACGGGATGATATTAGGAGCAGTTCGTATGCGGCACTACTGCAAGCAAAGTCTGTATTTATATGAATAAACGTAGGTGCAGCATGTGGGCAACAGTTCAAGCAAACAAAGCTAACGGGATGATATTAGAAGCAGTTCTTACACAGCGCTGCTGCAAGCAAAATCTCATGGGCGAGGCACAGACTGGGGAATGCTGACCAGAAGACACAGTTCAAACAGGGCTGGCAGTCTCAGAATACCCAGAAACGGTGCAGAGCTGAGAGTCCAGAACAGTCAAATATACTGGCACTGAATACCAACAAGATAGCTGAAGTGGGCCGAGCTTACGTGTCCTAAGCAGGCAGGCTGAAGCAGACGTAGAGAAACACAAACACACAGCTTGTAGAACGAGCAGCACCACTGTAAGCTGGGAAGGTTTGCTGGAAAGGCTGAGCCAGATTCTCTGGTGAGAATCATTCTCTTGCAACACAAGCCAGGAATTCAAGCAGAATACAGAAACATTGACTGGGAGGGTAACCAGGGTTAAAAAGACAGGGAAGGAGGGTCACATGAGCAGAAGCGAGGCAGCAGATGCCATCTTGGAAAAGAGCAATAAGCACCACAGATGAAAGTGAAACAGGAAACCCAGAGTCCTGACATTACTCCCTCTTTAACAGCGGCATAAGGACGATCCCGGAACGGTTTCTGAGGGTATCTTTGATGGAACTGAGTAATGTTCTGCAGGGCACAGATGTTAGCAACGGGTTCCCAAGAGTCCTCCTCAGGACTGCCATCCCTGCCATCTTATAAGATACTGAGTTGGTTTCTCTAGATCCTGGAATCAATGATAACCTCCACCAAGAAATGCTATTGCCCATCTACCAGTATGGGTCATGGAGGGGGCACAATGCATCCCTGAAAGCTATTAGGAGAGACAGACTTCAAAAGAGAAACATGAAATACTGGGTGTACCTTCATAGTCCTTGGCAGCTTAAGATGGCAGGCCACAGAACTCACAATACCGCTGATCTTGAAAGGATGGATGAACTTCTGTCCCAGTTTCTGTGAAGGAACGTTCAGTCTTAGATTCTTAGTGGATAGCCACACTGAGTCTCCTACCTTGAACATGGGTGCTGGCTTCTGGAATCTATCTCTTGTAACATTCCTGAGCTGAAGTTAATATTTCTTTAAGGACTTCTAGATTCTCCCTCAAAGCAGACAACCTCTCCTCCTCTGCTGGAACTGGAACATCCAACGGAGATCTAGGAAAGATGCTCGGATGATTAGATTAGCAAAGAAAGGTGTTACCATAGTGGAGGCATTCTGAGAATTATTGTAGGAGAATTCCGCTAAAGGAAGTAGTTCCAACCAATCATCCTGAAGATGGCAGACGTAGCATATTAGATATTGCTCCAAAGTCTTATTGGTTCGCTTGATCTGACTATTCGTCTGAGGGTTATATGCAGAAGAAAGATGAACATTAATATTAAGTGCAGAACAAAACCCCTTCCAGAATCTGAGGTGAATTGTACTCCACGGTCAGATAACTTCATCTGGGACCCCATGCAGCTGAAATATATTCTGTATCACCAAGTTCACAGTCTCCTTAGCCAAGGGAAGGCCAGGACAAGGAACAAAATGAGCAGCGGGTTAGTCAGATGATTAAGCACCACTAGGATCATATTCATGCCACCAGAAGTAGGAAGATCCACAATGAAGTCCATAGAGATTGAGCCCCACGGACGAGATGGAACAGGTAGTGGTTGAAGTTGACCCGTAGGAGAAGTACGAGGAGTCTGATAGCGAGCACATACCTCGCAAGAGAGAACATAGTCCTTTGTATCCTTCAGGCAAGTTGGCCACCAGAAAAATCGGCTCAGGAATTCTTGTGTTTTCTGTACCCCCCTATGACCAGCCAACTTGGAGTCATGTACCAACTCGAGGATCTGCAGACATACGGCCTCAGGAATGTAGATACATCGGTCACAAAACCACAAGCCTCTTTAAGGACAAGATTGATATCCACAGGCGGGATAGCAAGAGATACATCATCATCATAGGCCTCCTTGATCTCCATCCAAAGGGCTGGATCTTGGATTACTCCGATGAAGTTGGCATCTGATAAAATGGTCTTGGGCAGGGACCCAAGTACGGAATCCAAAGAATGGATTTGGGCAAAGCATCAGCTTTCCCGTTACGTGAACCTGGACGGTACGAAATAACAAAATTTAAATTTGGTCAAAAATAGGTATTAGACCTACTGGTAATGATGTTTCCAGGAGTCCATCCTGACAGCACCATGGAGGACAACCTCCTCCTCCTTACAGGGACAGGAAAGCACACGAGAGGTTAAAAGGTCCCGTACCACCCCCTTTCCCTCAGTGATTTAACAAATACCGCAGCATGGATAATGCAAGTAACACTTTAATGATACAATCATATTACAGCATATGACATAACATAAACAGGGAGGGAACTACCCGTGCTGTCAGGATGGACTCCTGGAAACATCATTACCGGTAGGTCTAATACCTATTTTCCAGGATGTCCACCTGACAGCACCATGGAGAGTACCAAAGCACCTCCTCAGGGTGGGATAACCGCCTGGAGAACCTTTCTCCCAAATGCGGTCTGTTGACCAGATAGCACATCAAGCTTGTAGTGCTTGCAGATGTATTAAATCTGGCCCAGGTTGCTGCGCTACAGATTTGATCAACCGATGCGCCGGCCCATTTGGCCCACGAGGCTGATACTGCCCTTGTAGAGTGGGCCTTTAAAATATCTGGCAGGTTGGTGCCTTCGGCTTGGTGGGCATCTGAAATTACTGAAGTAATCCATCTTGTGATGGATGCCTTCAAGGCTTTTTTCCCCTTATTTTTACCCCAAAAAAGGATGAACAGGTTTGGGTCAATGAGCCAACTGTTGGTAGCCTCTAAATAGTCTATAACCACACGCCTCACATCCAGTGAGTGAAGACGCTGTTCCTTTTCATTACGGGGATTGTCACAGAAGGATGGTAACACTATCTCCTGATTTATATTTTGGCCAGAGGCTACTTTTGGAATGAATGCCGGATCTAATCTCAAGATTATACGATCTTCTCTGATCTGGAGATATGGGTCTCTGGTGGACAAGGCCTGGATTTCCCCTATTCTCTTGGTTTTGGTAATGGCTACAAGGAAGGTTGTTCTGTGAGTGAGAGTTGAGAGTCATCTCTTCCCTGGGGACATAGGGATCTCTACATAGGAATCTGAGTACCAGGCCAAGGTCCCAAGGCGGGGTGGGCTGCCTAATTGTGGGGCGAAGAAGTTGCGTGGCCCTTATGAATCTTTCTACCCAAGGATGAGAAGCTAAAGGGTAATCAAAGAAGGAGCTCAAGGCCGAAATCTGGACCTTTAAAGTGCTGGGCTTAAGGGCTTTATTAAACCCTGACTGTAGAAAGTTTAGGATATTAGGGAGGTCAGGGGTACCAGCCACAAGATCAGACCTGCCACCGTCCAGACAGAATCTCTTACATATTTTCCAGTAGATTACGGACGTCACCGGTTTCCTACTGGCCTGTACGGTAGATATGACCTGATCTGACAAGCCTTTTGCCTTCAGGATGTCCCTTTCAGGATCCAAGCCGAAAGGTGGAGCCTTGCTGGATTCAGATGGCGGCTCGGGCCCTGGTGGATGACTTCTTTCTTCAAAGGTAGCTCGACTGGGTTTTCCACTGCCATGGCTCCTAGTAGGGGAAACCAGCTTCTCTTTGGCCAGTATGGAACGACCATTATCACCTTTGCCCGGTCCTCGTGGATCTTCCTGAGTACCGCCGGTATGAGCGCCAGGGTGGGAACGCGTGAGAGGGGTTCTTCCCAGGCCTGGCTCAGGGCATCTACGCCTTCCGGGTGGTCCGCCGGGTTCAGGGAGTAGAATTTGGAGACCTTTGAGTTCTTTCAGCTTGCGAACAGGTCTATACTGGGGGTCCCCCAACGCTGACACAGTTGACAGAAAACTTCCTTGTTCAGTTCCCACTCTGTCGGGCAGACCTGCTTTCTGCTTAGGTAGTCCGCTACCACGTTCTGGGAACCTTGTAGGTGGATTGCCGTTACTCAGAGGACTGTTGATTCTGCCCAGGCGAATATTCTTCCTGCTAGGGCTTGGAGTCGTCGGTGCCTGGAGCCTCCCTGGTGCTTCAGGAATGACACTGCTGTTACGTTGTCGGATAATATTTGGACATGTCGATTCTGCAGGACCGATCGGTTCCGCCGCAGGGCCGCCCAGACCGCATAGAGTTCCCTGAAGTTGGAGGATCTGCTTCTGATGTCTACTGGCCATCTTCCCTGGAAGATCTTCCCTTCTACATGGGCTCCCCATCCCCACGTACTGGCGTCCGTGGTGACTACCACGTATGGAGAGGTTGTCCATAGTACACCCACCTGGAGGTTCCTGGGCTGTGTCCACCACCATAGTGACTTTTTCCACCAGTCCTGGCAGCCTTATGGGTCTGTCGAGTGAAGCCTGTGAAAAATGAGGATGAATGACCTCATGGAGATCAACATCCAACACTGCGGAGACACCATCACATGTTTCTCAATGCAGTAATTCTAGAGCAATGCCCCCATCCCTTATGGGAAATATTTAATATGTCGAGTGAAGCCTGCCTCCTGTCCCATCTTGCGAGGATCTCCCTTTGTAATGGTCTCGAATGGAACTGGCCCCATCTGATGCACGGAATGCAAGCAGTCATTAGACCCAGAACCTCCATTGCCCCTCTTATGGAGGAGCGATGCTTCAAAAGGTCTCCGACTCTGTCCCGAATAGTCTTCTGCTTTTCTTTTGGTAACAGGGATATCCTGTCTCCTGAGTCTAGGAGAACTCCGAGGAAGACGTTTCTGGACTCTGGTATGAGGTTTGACTTCTGCCAGTTGATCACCCAGCCAAGGAACTCCATCACTGTAATTGCTCAGTTCCTGTCTCGATTGAGCGCTTCTTCGGATCCTGCCACCAGGAGGAAATCGTCTAAGTATGGTATGATCACGATACCCTGACCTCTCAGGTAGGTCACTACCTCTGCTACCAGCTTTGTGAAGATTTGGGGGGCCGAAGCCAGCCCGAATGGAAGGCATTGGAACTGGAAGTGGCAGGTCCGAGTTGGTAATTTGACCCCGAATCTTAACAGCTTCTGGGATGAAGGATGGATAGGGACCTGATAGTACGCACTCTTCAGGTCGAGGGTGCACATGACCGCGTCCCTGTCTATTAGATGTATTGCAGACCGAATTGATTCCATCCGGAACCTCTTGTACCTGACCCAGGCATTTAGAGGGTTTAAGTTTATAATAGTACGAGCCTCGCCGGATGGTTTTGCAATGGAGAACAGGGAGGAGTAGTGTCCCTTTCACCTTTCTGTCAGAGGAACCGGTACTATAACCTCTGAACTGATCATTTCCTGTAGGTCCGTCCACATGGCAGTCCGCCTGGACTACGGTGGGGGCAATATATCTGTCAGGGGGAGGGGAGTAAAGCTCTATGCTGTAACCCTCCGCAATGGTTCTGAGGACCCACTGGTTGTGGGTAACTCGGGCCCAATTTACTGCGAAGTGGTGAAGTCTCCCCCCGATACTTATGGCGTCATTGCCTTCTAGGTCTGGAGGTTGACGCAAAAAGGAGCTTTTGCTTCTCCCACCCTGGCTGTGGGAGCTCCTATAGGAGCCTCTGTTGGACCTGGTTTGGCTCCTGAAGTCGGCCTGTCTCTTAGAGAAGTGGCCTCTCTGAAAGGACTTCTGGGAACCCTTTATTCTTGTTGGACACTAGCTCTAAAATGTTATCTAGGGCAGGACCGAACACCCTTAGGCCTGAGAAGGGAATGAAGCATAACTTCGCCTTAGAAGCGTTATCCCCCTACCAGGATTTAAGCCAGATCGCTCTCCGAGCTGCATTAGACAGGGAGCTGTTCCTGGCTGCGAACCTTACTGATTCGGCTGGCGTGTCCGACAGGAATGCCATGGCCGATTTCATGAGTGGAAGGGATGCCAGGATCTCGGGGTCTTGTTGGTTAGGTGTTCCTCCAACTGCAAAATCCACAGAAACATAGACCTGGCCACCGAGGTGGCTGATATGTTAGCCCTAATGAGGGCCGCCAAAGTCTCCCATGTCCTTTTTAATAGAATGTCCGCCTTCCTGTCCATCGGGTCCCGGAGACTTGATGAGTGCTTGAACGGGATGGCGGTTTTCTTGGTGACCTTGCCTACCGGAACTTCGATTTTGGGGACTTCCTCCCATGCTCATGTTTCCTCGGGGTCAAAAGGCAGACGACTTTTAAAGTCCCAGGATAGTACAAGCTGACGTTCTGCCTCTTTCCACTCCTCATGGACCATTGTCTTGATGTGTTCACTTACGGAGAACACTGTCTCTCTCCGGGCCACCAGACCTCCAAACATCAAGTCCTGTTTGGATTGTGGTTTAGGAACTTCCTCGATCTGCATAGTGTTCCTGACCGCCTGGACTAACTCGTCAGTGTCCTCCAGCCTGAACAGGAATTTCCTGCCTGGATCCTGTCTGTCCGCCAGGATCTCTCCTTCCTCCTCCGGATCCGAGTCCCGGAAGTCTTGACTCCTCGATAGAGCTTGCTTCGGAAACTGGGTCTGCCTCCCACCTAGGATGCTTGTAGCTCGGCCCTGGACTGGGGGACTGTTGCCGTGCGAGGCTGGCTCTGGAGGCTTGGACTTCCTTCCGTATCAAGGATCTCATCTCGGATAGGAGGGATGGTTGTTCGTCTCTTATGACCCTTGATGTGCAGGGTCCACAGAGGTTTTTATTATAGGTGTCTGGCAGCTTTACTCTGCATACAGGGCATCGGACCAACTTGGATGTGGCCTTGGCAGGGTCCTTAGTCACTGACGGGGGGACTGCTGGGGTTCCCTTATCCTATCAACATAAGATGGGGTAGCCATGTCAGTCATCCTGGGCTGCGGGGATGGGTGTGGGGAGGGTGGTCTGCGCCAGGCGCACTTACCCCTCCATTCGCCGGAGCCTCTGCATCCATCCTGCAAAGATCCACGCTTCCAGAGAGAGGGTGAGCTCCTGGAGCGCATGCTGCGATTCAAACCCGGCGTGTGATGTCATCGGCAGTGACGCGCGTGCTCTCGCGATAGGCCGGGTCCTGCCGCTTCCTCCCGGACTCTAGCCCCGCCTGCACCTCCGACGGCGCTCTCCTCGTGACACCGGCACCTGCCCAGCCAGCTGCCTGTGGGGGACCGACCTTCGCCTGTCATGGCGGCCACCAACTGGAGCCGAGAGCCTCCCACCGGGAGGAGTGGCTCCCTCCAGGAGCGTCGTCCTGCTCCTGGCCTTTGGGGCACAGGGACTTCCCACTGGAAAGTTTCGTCCCGGGCGTCTTGACAGGGGGAAGGTTTGGACTGGCTGCCCGATCCCCCTGGGCCCTCCGGTAAGCTTCTGCAGCTCCTCTCACGTGTCCCTCCATGCAGGGACAGGAAAACCACTGATGGAAAAGGGGTGGGACGGGACCTTTTAACCTCTCGTGTGCTTTCCTGTCCCTATAAGGAGGAGGAGGACGTCCTCCTTGGTGCTGTCAGGTGGACGTCCTGGAAAATAAATTTCACCGAGCCTGACGTGGAGACAGACATTTAGCAGATCTGAGGAATTTTAAATTGCGATGATCGGTCAGCACTATGATCTGTTGTGCGGCCCCTTGCAGATGATGCCTCCATTCCTTAAAGGCTGCAATATTCGCTAGAAGTTCCTTATTTCCCACGTTATAGTTCCTCTCTGCAAGGGTAAGCCTACAGGAAAAGAAAGCACAGGGATGTAACAGAGCCTTCTCTCCAGTTTTTTGATAGAATGGCTCCCAATGCCCAATCAGAAGCATCCACCTCCACGATGCCTACAGTGGTGGGCATTACGGAAACCTGGCTTGATGAGAGCCATGACTGGGGAACAAACAGAGGGTTACACTACATTTAGAAAGGATAGAAGAGATAAAAAAAGGTGGAGGGGTGTGCATCTTCATAGAATCCACAGTAAAACCTGTGCTCAATGAAGACATTGGGGGAGTTACAGCAATGTAGAGTCACTGTGTAACTGTACGTGGGGATGGTAATAATGGAAAGCTGCTAATTGGAGTCTGCTACAAGCCTCCTAATATAGAGGAACAGGTAGAGGAGGAGCAGCAAACAGTAATAGGGTTCTTATAATGGGGGATTTTAACTATCCAGACATTCAATGGGACATAGACTCTTCTGGCTGTGCTAAAAGCTACAATTTCTTGTCCGCAGCTCAGGACAATTACCTCCCTCAGCTGGCTGATGAACTGACCAGGGGAGGTGATCTGCTGGATCTGGTTCTGTCAAACAGACTAGATACAATTTCAGATCTACAGGTCAGGGAGCATTTGGGAAGCAGTGAGAATAACATAGTAAAGGGCCTTTCTCACATAGCGAGATCGCTAAAGCGTCACCGATTTTGTGACGCAACAGCGATCTCGCTTTGTGTGACACGTACCTGTGACCGCCCCCCCCCCCACTGGAAATCGCTGATCATGCTCGAATGGCCTGGGCCATTTTATTGTCGCTGGCGTCCCACTGGCCGGCATGCATCGCTGTGTTCAGCACCGACTAGCGACGTCGTTGGCGACACAGAACTCATGGACGTAGGCAGAAGTCATCAGAATCGCTGCGGTATGACAGGTAACAGCGACCCCCGATGGATCGCTGTATCGCTGCTGCGTCGCTGGAGAGATCTGCCTGTTTGGCAGCTCACTAGCGACTATTTAGCGACGCACCAGTTATCCTGACCAGGTCGTAACATTGTCGGGATCGCTGCTGCATCGCTAAATGTAATGGGACCCTAAGTTTAAACGTCATTTTCAATCAAACATTCAAAAAGGCAAATGCAAAAACCTGGAACTTTAAGAAAGATGATTTTAACAAATTAAGGGAGGAGCTTAAAGGGAATCTGTCACCCTTTTTTTGGACTATGATCTGCCGGCACCGACATCAGGGGCTTATCTACAGCATTCTGTAATGCTGTAGATAAGCCCCCAATGTAATCTGAAAGAGAAGAAAAAAGAGTTAGATTATACTCACCCTGGCATTCGGTCCGGTCCAATGGGTGTCGCGATCCGGTCTGGCGCCACCCATCTTCATACGATGCCATCCTCTTCTTCCCTTCCTGTCGTGGTTCCGGCACACTGCTCTTCCATATTGAATCCTGTGCACTGCAGGATTCTGCTCTGCCTTCAACAGGGCAGTGCAGTGTGCCTGCGCCGGAGCCACGACAGGAAAGAAGAGGACGGCATCGTATGAAGATGGGAGGTGCCAGACCGCAGCACCCATCGGGCCAAGAACGGACCACCCCCCGGTTAGTATAATATAACTCCTTTTTCTTGTCTTTCAGGTTAGATCGGAGGCTTATCTACATGCTGTAGATAAGCCCCTGATGTCGATGCCGAAAGATCATAGTCCAAAAAAAGGGTGACAGATTCCCTTTAATCGTATAGACTGGGACAACGTTATGGTAACTGGGGATACCGAACATAAATGGGGCACTTTTAAGGAAATACTTCTAGAATCCTGCAAAAACCTTACACCCTCAGGTAATAAAATGTCCAGGAATAAAAAGAAACCATTATGGATGACCAGGACAGTACAAAGGTCAATAAGACAAAAACAAAGCGCATCCAAAATCTTGATCCAGGAAAGATATATATCTTTGTGCCGTGTCAGCCAATAGACAGAAAAATATTTAGAATTGAGAGTCCTCAATGGTTGATACCATGATGCTATGACCGGGGATACAAAAAGGTTTTACTACAGGTAGGTCCATTCTTTCTCTTATGTTGTGGCGATGAGAATTCATCCTTGTTCTCAGCTTTTGCCCTGTCTCCCCCCCACATACAGACCCCCAGTTGGATATTTAGTACAAATAATTAAGTACACCCCATTAGATGTGATTGAGCTGAAAGCACCTGGGATCTTGTAGTCCTGATGTGAGTTGGGGGATCTTTATCTTGTCCGTGGTCATTATAAGTGGACAGGTCTTACTTTTTTCTGGTTGCAAGGAAAGGTTCCTGTAGCTGTTGGAGAGGACAGTGTGATGTACAGGTGTGATTAGGAAGGACTTGTATTACTTCATACAAGTAAGCAAAAGGGGTTCACAGTTTGCAGATACAAAGGCAGGAGACACAGCAGGCAAGAGTAAACTTTAAACACAGCAGAACTTCCACAACAGGTTCATGGTCTCTCTCTGTTACTTCCCTTGCAACTGTGGATTTAGCAGGCAGCAGGTTTCCAGTGTCCACAAGTGTTCAAAAGTTCATCAGCATGAGATGGCTGGAGTACCAAGTCCAAGACTTCCAGGAGCCAGTTCACAGGCTAACTGCAGACTTGATTCTGAAGCACTGATTGCTCAGCTGAGGCTGCTTAAGAGGCAAGAGTTAGAGAATCAGGGCGGGAACATGAAAGCTGGAAACTCCATACTAACTGATGGCAAGTTAGCTGCAGCAGGACAGAAAGCAAAATGGCCTACGGAAAAAACTGAGTTTAAAAAAAAAATGTCAAAACAGACTGAGAACCTTACATTACTCCCCCTTAGGGACAGCCTCCGGATGACTTCAGACCAGGCTTGTCTGGGTACCTCTAATGAAACTGGCGGAGTAAGCGAGGAGCATTAATGTTATTGACTGGTTCCCATGAGTTGTCCTCCACTGGGTAGCCCTGCCATTTAATCAAGTATTGTAACTGATTTCTGTACAACCTGGAATCTAGAATCCTTTCCACCACAAATTCTTCCTGACCATCGACCAGCACTGGGTCAGGGCGAGGAGAAGAACATCCAGGAAACATATTGGGTGTTGCAGCCTTTAGTAGGGAAACATGAAAGGGATGATTCTCATAGTTGTGGGCAGTTGAAGACGACAAGCAACGGCACTTACAATTTTATTGATCTTATAGGGTCCAATGTATTTATGTCCCAATTTAGATGATGGAATCTTAAGATTTCTGGTTGACAGTCAGACCAAGTCTCCTACCTTGAAAGCTGGTGCAAGTTTACGAAATTTATCTGCTGCTTTCTTATACCGTTCCTGAGCCAATTCCGGATTTTCCTTTAGAAGATCAATATTCTTTGTAAAGACGTGATTCTTTCAGCCACTGCTGACAAGCGTGTATCTATGGGAAATCGAGGAAGAATGTTAGGATGATAACCTAGATTGGCGTAAAAAGGAGACTGCTTAGTGGAGGCGCTCTGAGAGTTGTTATAAGAGAACTCCGCCAGTGGAAGTAGATCCACCCAATCATCCTGTAGGTGGCAAATAAAGCAGCAGAGATACTGCTCCAGGGTCTGATTGGTCCATTCCGTCTGTCCATTAGTCTGGGGATGAAAAGCAGAACAAAGGTTTACTTTAAAGTCCAATGCGGCACAGAAAATCTGCCAAAACCTTGAAGTGAATTTCACCCCTGGATCCGAAATGACCTCATCCGGTACTCCATACAAGCGAAACACATTCTGAATCGCCAAATCTGATGTTTGTTTTGCAGTGGGTAAGGCTAGTTTCACACTTGCTTTTTTTTGCAGCGCGTTTTTACCGCAAAAAAACGCATTAAAAAAACGCATACAAATGCATACAAACGCTGCGTTTTTTTCAAGCATTTTTATGCGCATGCAGGAAAAAACGCAGCGTTTTTGCGCGTTTGTATGCGTTTTTTGTGCGTTAGCGTTTTTTTACAGATTTTTGAAAAACCCCACAAAAATGAAAAAACAACCATTCAACAACACACAAGACCAATGGGACTTCATTGTGGGTGTGGTATGTTAATATATAGACCCTGTCTACAGTATTCTTCACATTTGCTTGATTCTTCTCGTGACCATGGATCTGCGCTGGAAGAGTTTTCACTTCAACTTGGATTTGGACATTGCGATGGCTCAGGCGTATGCAGTTGCTTGCCATGAACAAAGGAAGAGAGAGAGGCAGCGAAGACGGCGGCGTATGTGGATACATCCGATTGTTGAACTCCGGGAGAGCCGTGGGGCATACCACACCCTCTACAGCGAGCTACGGGCAAACCCGGAGAAATTTACAGATTATATCCGGATGTCCCACGAAAGTTTCATGGATTTGCTTGCTCGTGTCCAACAATCCATCCGGAGACAGGACACACAGCTCCGTCGTGCGATTCCTCCTGAGGAACGGCTACTGGTGACATTACGGTATGTTTTAAAAACCAAGGGGTGTGGTCTGATGTTTTTTTTTGTAAATTTAGTATTCAAAACCTTGGGTAATTAGTTTTCGTGAATGTACTAATATTTTATTTTATAGTTTTTAAAAATAATATACATAAATATTAATTTTACTTCTTTGTCTGTTCACAGATTCCTGGCGACTGGAGAAACCCTATCTTCACTACACTTCCAGTACCGTATTGGAATCTCTACCTTGTCTGGAATTGTTGCTGACACCTGCCGGGCTCTCTGGAATGTTCTTTGCCCAGAATTTATGCCCCTGCCCACCGCTGAAAAGTGGATGGAAATTGCTGACAAATTCTGGACAGTATGCAATTTTCCCAACTGTTTGGGAGCTGTTGATGGGAAACACATACGGATCATCAAACCCCAAAGAACGGGATCTGAGTACTATAATTACAAAAAGTACTTTTCAATAGTACTCATTGCGATTGCGGATGCCGGATGTATGTTTGTAGCAGTGGACATTGGAGCATTTGGCCGTGGTAATGACTCACAGGCTTTTAAAAACTCAGACATGGGCCGGAGGTTGTATGGCAACCAATTTAATTTCCCTATGCCACGGCCTCTTCCTCACACCGAAGCTCCGCCACTGCCCTTTGTAATGGTTGGCGATGAGGCTTTTCAAATGTGCGGAAACTTACTGAAACCCTACTCCAGCCGGGACTTGGACCACACCAAAAAAATATTTAATTACAGGCTGACCAGGGCCAGAAGAACTGTCGAGTGTGCTTTTGGGATTCTTGTTTCCAGATGGCGAATTCTGGGCACGGCCATTAATCTTAAACTTGAAACAGTCGATGAGGTGGTGAAGGCCTGTGTGGTTCTACATAACTTTGTGATGGCTAAAGAGCACCCGACCTTTGAACTGGACGATGATGCTCCTAACCCATTGCCTGAATTCACTCAGCACACTCTCAGGTCATCCGTTGAAGTTGGCCAAATGAGGGACAAATTTGCGGCCTACTTTATTTCTGATGTAGGACGGGTGCACTGGCAAGATGAAATGGTGTAATGTTGTTGTTTGTTTATGGTAATAAAAATCCTTATTTGATACCATTACTGAGTGCACTATATTTTTTAAACTCCAATTAATTAAAAAAATTCCCATGTATAACTGAATTTTTTGATGTTCACACACCTGGGCAGGTAAATACACATATGAGTTAAAATGCAGCATTGCTAGTCTGCGTGAAATATATTGGAACGAGCAAAGCTGCAGGCCATGAATCAGGAAACCAACTAGTTTAAAACAAAGTATGTGATTTTCTCAAAACACAACCCTCAAAACCCAACCCCAATGAAAGTCCATGGGGAATACAAGTCAGTATTGAGTGGATGAATGTAATCTGCTCATGTAATCTGCTCCATTACAAGTTATTACACTAGGCCTTGGAATGACTATACTAGGCCGTGGTATTTCAAATATGAGTATAGTAGGCCTTGGGCCTACTAGTATAGTCATATGTGAAATACCACGGCCTAGTATAGTCATAACAAGGCCTACTCGATTTTGGCCAACTAGTATCTTGTTTCACGAAAAACAAACGGGTGAAACTTGACAAGTTTCAACAGTTTGTTTTTCATGAAAATAGATTCTAGTTGGTAAAACTAGAGTTATTACACTAGGCCTTGGAATGACTATACTAGGCTGTGGTATTTCAAATATGAGTATAGTAGGCCTTGGGGCTAGTAGTATAGTAATATGTGAAATACCACGGCCTAGTATAGTCATACCAAGGCCTACTGTAATAACTCGATTTTTAACAACTAGCATCTTGTTTCACAAAAAACAAACTGGTGAAACTAGAAAGAAACTTATTTTTTAGACAAGTTTCAACAGTTTGTTTTTCATGAAACCAGATTCTAGTTGGTAAAACTATAGTTATTACACTAGGCCTTGGAATGACTATACTAGGCCGTGGTATTTCAAATATGAGTATAGTAGGCCTTGGGCCTACTAGTATAGTCATATGTGAAATACCACGGCCTAGTATAGTCATACCAAGGCCTACTGTAATAACTCGATTTTTAACAACTAGCATCTTGTTTCACAAAAAACAAACTGGTGAAACTAGAAAGAAACTTATTTTTAAGACAAGTTTCAACAGTTTGTTTTTCATGAAACCAGATCCAAGTTGGTAAAACTAGAGTTATTACACTAGGCCTTGGTATGACTATACTAGTCCATGTTATTTCACATATGACTATACTAGGCCTTGGGTTGGTTTTTAACATGTATTTACCCCTCAGTGTGTGTGAGCGGCGCAAACAACATTAATGAAACTTAGTAATGGTGAACCACAAATGTAAATTTATTTTTTATCACAAAAATAAACCTAAAAATTATTTTTTACGGCGTTTGGGGGTGTGCAGGGAATATGCAACACTTGCAGTTGAAGACGGTGTTTGAGGGGAAGGGGCAACAAAACTTGTGGGGGAAGGTAGTCCAGTTAAGGGAATTAAACTAGGAACACTTGGAGGAGAGGAAATCTGTTCAGGTACATTAGTTGTAATGGCATGTCGCCGTAGGCTTGTGTGCCTGGACCGACTTTGGCCCAATGCCCGCCTTGATTGATTTCGCCTTGAACTAGGGGCAAATATGGAATGTAGGTCCCCCGTCTGCTGGTATGGCTGCTGCTGCTGCTGAGGTGGCGGCTGCTGCTGCTGAGGTGGCGGCTGCTGCTGAGGTGGCGGCTGCTGCTGAGGTGGCTGCTGCTGCTGAGGTGGCTGCTGCTGCTGAGGTGGCTGCTGCTGCTGAGGTGGCTGCTGCTGCTGAGGTGGTTGCTGCTGCTGAGGTGGTTGCTGCTGCTGCTGAGGTGGTTGCTGCTGCTGCTGAGGTGGTTGCTGCTGCTGCTGAGGTGGCTGCTGCTGCTGAGGTGGCTGCTGCTGCTGAGGTGGCTGCTGCTGCTCTTCGTTGTCTGTGCTCGTCCTTGCAGGAGGACTGGTGGCGGCAGTGATGGTCCAGGTTTGCAGAGTGGTGGTGGCAGGGCTACTACATGTTGTTGTAGCGGCAGGGCTGTTCCATGTTTGCCTAGTGGTGGCTGAGCTCCACGCATGCATGGGATTGGCGGTGGTGCTCCAGACAGGAGCAGCGCTTGCCATGGTGGTGTCGGTGAAGTGACCAGCTGCACTCAGACTTGTGGTGGTGTAACGGTGGGTGTCCTGGCTTTGAATAGAGGTGTCCGTGCAGTGGTATGCAGCACAAGTCGGTAGTGAGGTGAAGCGAGTCAATGGTGGCACAGGTGGAAAGGACACCACTGACTGCTGACCGTACCGATTATGCTGCATAGCCTGCAAGAAAGCATTGTTGCAGGCCTGCAGCACATTCAGCTGTTGATCAGGACTAAGGTGTTCCGCCATGCCCTTTTCAATCTTACTAAAAAAATGGTGTGCTGGTCTGTTGAGGTCGGCCTCCAGACGGTCAAGGCGCTGTTCTACAGAATTGAAGCGGTGTTAAAAGTGGTTAAAACCACGTTCCATGAGTGCAAAACCGCTTTCAACTCTGTCGGACAGTGACTTGAGGCTGGAATTAAATGTCTCGCTCAAATGCATAAACTCGGGCAAGACATTCCTGTCCAAGGCCCTCTGCCGCTGGCGGGTAGTGCCCGCATAACCAGTGGCAGAGACCTGGGACAGGGGAACACCTGATGGCCCAGCTTCCTGGTCACCAGCTGTGTGTGTGGTTGACCTGCAAGGTGCTTCCTGGCTGTCGGATGGCTGGGACGGGTCAGAGGACGTCCGAGGAAGGACCGCTCCAGGGCCAGGTTGCAGGGTGCTGCTCCAGGTGCTGTGGAAGAAAGGAAAATCATTACTACCATGCCTTTACAAGAAGCATCAGCTGTGGATTAGAAAAACACAGATTAATAAAAATAAAAACCCAAAATGTATAATACTTACGATCTCGTGGCAAGGACCGGTCTTAGGAACTGCAACGCGTGATAGTGACGGTATCTAGTTCTGGTCCTTGACGCAGATCCACTGCGAACCTGGCCCTCAGCACGAACATCACTGTTGAAGCGGTCCTTGATCGAACGCCAACGTGTTCGGACTTTGTCCACTGTTGATAAAAAAAAAACAGTGCCGTCAAGGACAACAGTCACTGCGGCACAATGTAGCAATACAATACTCAAAGCAGTCACTGTAGACCCCGATGACACTGTTGGGTTTCCTGCTAGAATACACCTAGCACGAAACCCAACAGTGCCGTCAAGGACAACAGTCACTGCGGCACAATGTAGCAATACAATACTCAAAGCAGTCACTGTAGACCCCGATGACACTGTTGGGTTTCCTGCTAGAATACACCTAGCACGAAACCCAACAGTGCCGTCAAGGACAACAGTCACTGCGGCACAATGTAGCAATACAATACTCAAAGCAGTCACTGTAGACCCCGATGACACTGTTGGGTTTCCTGCTAGAATACACCTAGCACGAAACCCAACAGTGCCGTCAAGGACAACAGTCACTGCGGCACAATGTAGCAATACAATACTCAAAGCAGTCACTGTAGACCCCGATGACACTGTTGGGTTTCCTGCTAGAATACACCTAGCACGAAACCCAACAGTGCCGTCAAGGACAACAGTCACTGCGGCACAATGTAGCAATACAATACTCAAAGCAGTCACTGTAGACCCCGATGACACTGTTGGGTTTCCTGCTAGAATACACCTAGCACGAAACCCAACAGTGCCGTCAAGGACAACAGTCACTGCGGCACAATGTAGCAATACAATACTCAAAGCAGTCACTGTAGACCCCGATGACAATGTTGGGTTTCCTGCTAGAATACACCTAGCACGAAACCCAACAGTGCCGTCAAGGACAACAGTCACTGAGGCACAATGTAGCAATACAATACTCAAAGCAGTCACTGTAGACCCCGATGACACTGTTGGGTTTCCTGCTAGAATATGCCTAGCACGAAACCCAACAGTGCCGTCAAGGACAACAGTCACTGCGGCACAATACAGAGCAGGGAAATACTCACTAAACGCCTTTTTAGACGATGCTGTGGCGCTGTCCCAGTCATCCATCAACGCTGCGGCCACCTCATTCCATAGCCGCCGGGTCACCACATTGTCCTTGTATAGCCGGTCACGGCTGTCCCACAACGGTGAACGCTCCTGGACCAGGCTGATGAGCTGCTCATTATCCAGGTAGACGTCTTCATCCCGTTGTGGAACCTAGACAAAACACATTCATTAGAATAATCAAATTTAAATTGAATAAAAAGTTACAAAAAAAGAAACAAAAAAAAGAGTAAAAATAGAAGATAAAAAATAAAGAACATTACAAATCATTTGATACTTACATTCCGTATCACCACCGGGACTTGGCTTCGCTGCTCCTGCTCTTCGCCCTCACTAGTCCCGTCCGCAGATGATGATGACGATGTCTTAAAAAAGTTGAAAAAAACGTAAGAGATTTGGAGAAGCAGCAGATATACTTACCAGATGCACGAAAATAATCACCTCACGGTCTGCTTGCGCCAATTCCTGCCGCGATGGGGAATACTCGGATTCTGAAGACATACTGCATGTAAAAATAATAAAAATCATTAGTACATACATAATTTAAAAGGACAGGCATATAATGTAATATACTCACATTCTTCGCTGATATAATGGGTTCTTGGTTGACTGTCTGCTCTTCAATCTGTCAGTGTAGTAGTGGCAGAGTTTTGGCAGGCACCTCCTTTATATAGACTTTTTTTTTTGACTTTAGAAGATTATAACTAGGATAACAAGTGGACACCACCCAAAAAACGCAGCGCTAAAAAAACGCATACCTGCACATGCCAGTGCGCACGTATGCGCATCCATAGGCTATAATGGCCATTTTTAGCGCAAAACGTGCGCATACGTGCGCATGCGCTTTTTTCAAGGGCCAAAAAATGCAACATGCAGCGTCTGGAAAATACCAACGCACACCCCAAAAAAACGCAGCGCATGAAAATCGCATACATGCGCATGCCAGCGCGCAGGTATGCGCACCCATGTTAAATATAGGGGAAAAATCGCATGCGCACGTATGCGTTTTTTTCCAGCGCTAAAAAACGCAAATGTGAAACCAGCCTAAGCCGACACAGGGAATAAAATGAGCTGCCTTTGCTAAACGATCCACCACCACTACAATGGTGTTCTTCCCTTGAGAGGTTGGTAACTCCACAATGAAGTCCATAGAAATGGATCCCCATGGGCAGGCCGGGGTGGGAAAGGGTTGCAATAGACCCGTTGGCGAGGAGCGTGGTGTTTTGCATCTTGCACAGACTTCACATGAAGTGACATAGTTTCAAATGTCCTTTCTGTAAGTGGGCCACCAAAAGAAACCAGAAAGAAGTTCTTGTGTCTTTAGAACTCCTCTATGCCCAGCTATCTTAGAAACATGGATGAGTTGCAATACTCTCAATCTGACCGTTTCGGGTATATACAAGCGTTGTCCCTGAATCCACACACCATTCTTAGGGCCCCGACTCACCAGCAATCCCGACAACGATATCAACTTGTCAGGATTGCTGGTGAGTCGCTACATGATCGCTGATAAGCTGTCAAACAGGCAGCTTCACCAGCGATCAGCACCAGCGACGCCGAGCAGGCGCGTCGCTGTGTACGTTAGTTACCAGCGCGCTGATGCAGGGAGCTGGTAACTAAGGTACACATCGGGTTTCTAAGCAGCGCGCATCACTTAGAAACCCTGCATTTACCTTAGTTACAGGAATGAAGAGATTGTCCAGCTCTACCATGTGGTGAAAATATAAATTCTTTTATTCACTCCAATCCAAAAGTACAAACAAGGTTAAAATGCCCGCATAATACAGATGATTGCTTGCGTTCAACGCGTTTCTGGTGACTGCGCACCCTTAGTCATGATGTCAAGCAATGTTACAGACAGAACTTTTCTGCTGAATCCGGTCTACACACCGGTAAAATAATTGAACAATTAACAAAGTGAAAACACATGAAGTACAAATACATTTAAAATCACAGAAAAATGGTCAGAAAATGACCAGAAGGTGCAATCAGAGTAATTTATAGTTTGTGACGGACTTTATCAATCAAAAATGTTTCCATTTATTCATATATATGTGCAAGTAATTATATTGATTTTCTTTCTCTTGTAATTTATCCTTGTATTCTCTGAGTTTTTTTGTTCTCTATATATGTAGCCAAACTATTCATATAGGAAAGGAAAAATGGAGAAAAATAGTAGTGCGTTATTTCTGGGTATTTATACTGACAATCACAAAGAGATCAAAAAATAAGATGAATTACAATGGTGGTGTCTACAATAATGTCACAAAAATTGCGACATAAGTATAAATTTATCATGTCTCATTATTGCCCATTATTCCTTAGACATTTTTTTTCACATATTTTTTTCATTATTTTTTATGTACATGTGATACATTGTTACTAAGTATTTATGCTAAACACCTCAAAAAGATCATAAATAAGATGTTTTATAATAATAATATCCACAATAATAACAAGATTTTGTAGCATAGATGTAAATCTATCACATTTCCCTATTTTTTTATCATTCCTTGATAAAATATTGATAGGTGACACAACCTCAGAGAAATTCCTATTAAAACGTCTATAGAAATTGGCAAACCCGATGAAGTGCTGCACCTCCTTCACATTCCTAGGAAGTGGCCAATTCTTGATGGCTTGGGTCTTGCTTCCATCCATACTAATTCCTTGTGTAGACATTACATACCCCAGAAATTGAATTTCGGTCCTATGAAATTCACACTTTTCAAGTTTGATGTAAAGATGGTTCTGTCTTAGGCATTCTAAGACCATTTTCACATGTCCATGATGTTCCTCTGTGGAGTTAGAAAAAAATTAAAATATCATCCAGATAAATCATCACAAATGTATCTAGGAGATCCCTGAAGATGTCATTCACCAAGTGTTGGAAGGTGGCTGGGGCGTTACACAGACCAAATGGCATGACTAGATATTCAAAGTGTCCGTAGCATGACCTGAATGAAGTCTTCCATTCATCTAATACAGAACAAGTTATAGGCCCCACAGAGATCCAGTTTAGAGAAAATTTTGGCATGCCGCAGTCTCTCCAATAACTCCGGGATCAAAGGCAATGGATAACGATTTCTAATAGTAACCTTATTGAGTTCCCGATAGTCTATGCAGGGTCTCAGAGATGTATCCTTCTTCACAAAGAAGATGGGTGCACCTGCAGGAGATGAAGAGTGGCGTATGAAGCCCTTAGCTAGATTTTCGTCTATATAGTCCTTCAAAGCCTTTAGCTCGGGCCCCGCCAAGGGGTAGATCTTACCAAAAGGTATCTCTGCTCCAGGTAATAATTCAATTGGACAATCATATAGATGGTGAGGGGGAAGCTGGTCAGCGCTCTTCTTATCACAAACATCCACATAGTCCTGGTATACAGCTGGTAGTTCAGGGACTGACATGGTTCCCTTAGGAACAGAGCAAGCTGAAATTTCTGGACTCATCTGTTTCTCTGTTAAGTGTAGTTCCTTGGTCTCCCAGTTAATTGTAGGGTCTGAGCCTGCAGCCATGGTAGCCCTAGAATAATGGGAAAGTGGGGAGAAGAGATACGCATAAAAGACAGTTTCTCCTGGTGATCTTTACCCATAAGGACCTTCAAAGGCTCTGTTTCCTGATCCACTGGTCTAGAGGTCAGCACGGAGCCATCCACAGTCTCCATCTGTACTGGATTAGCCTTCACTGAACGTATCCCATGTTTCAGAGCAAAGGAGATATCCATAAAATTGCTGCTTGCCCCTGATTCGATCATAGCAGAGCTAGACACCCAGACCGAGTCAACCCAGAGTTTGATGGAAAGGAAGCAATGATAATTGTTCTTCTTACAGCTCAGCTGGGACACTGCTGAGGAAACTTGAAAAATTGCAGCGTTAACACAGTCATCGGCCTCAGAACTAACAGAGTTTAAGTCCGAGAACTCCATATCTATGGCTGCAGATCTCCCTGGAGCCTGAGGCTCAGACATGACAGATCTCCTCTCACAACACTCACAGTGAATGACTGCCGCTGTAGTCTTACAATAATGGCTGGCGCAGTTTATAATGAAGTGCCCTGACTTACTGCAGTAGAAACATAGATTTTCCTTTAGGCGATGTTCTTTGCGTGCATCACTAACCCGTCTCTGTACAGAGTCCACCTGCATGGATTCAAGTTCTGGTTCCCGTGTGATTCTACTCAAAGGTTCCTTAGCTGGGGAGGAAGGTAGGAAAAAGTGAGTGCGATTACTTTCGAACCATCTCTCCTGTCTGCGTTCAGTAAGACGAGCATCGATACGGATGCAGTAGTTACTAAAGTCACCTAACGCATTGGGTGGGTCTGCACGAGCAAGTTCATCATTAATCAGTGGAGACAACCTTTTCCGAAAAATAGATTTTTTGGCGGAAGTGTCCCAAGTGGTATCAAGAGCCCATCTCCTGAAATCCAAGGCATATTCGGCTACTGAGCGCTTACCTCGGTGCAAAGTTAACATGGCTGCTTCAGCTGTTGCACCTCGGTTGGGGTCATCAAACACTTGCCCCATGGCTGAAATGAAATCATCAAGATGATTTAAACATTCATCCTCAGTCTCAATCAGAAGATTTGCCCACATCAGAGCCTTGTTGGTAAGCAGCATGATTATAGTAAGCACGTTGGATTGTTCAGTGGGAAATTGTGAAGCATGTGCAGCGAAAAACAGGTTGCATTGTTTAATAAATCCCCTGAATTTTTCACGTTCACTGCCAAAACGAAAAGGAGGTAACTTGGGGATCCCAGAACTCGGGGTTATGGCTGGAGCCTGGATTTATTCCTCTAGAGCCTCAATCTTGGCTCGTAAATCCTGAGTAGTTTGTCCAAAAAACTGCAAATTGTGGTTAGTAAGGTCCTGCAGGCTTGTAAAGCGGGTCTTTCAAGTCTGTATATCTGCAAGGATTGTATCAGTCACTCCGCACAACTCCTTTATGCGAGACTCCATCTTCCAGATCCTTTAAGGCAGAAGTACTGGAATGGTTGTGAGAAGTCACAACCACTGTCATCACGGAAGATATAAACGGATATCTGACATCCATGGTCACGACAGACACGGCCTTCAAAACCCAGCAGACACCAACGTTGGCTTCAGAATCTTGTGATGTACTGTGTACGATTCATATAGCGTCTTGTGCTTGGGTGCAAGGAAAACACAGGACACACAGGTGTGATTAGGAAGGACTTGTATTACTTCATACATGTAAGCCAAAAGGGTTCACAGTTTGCAGATGCAAAGGCAGGAGACACAGCAGGCAAGAGTAAGCTTTAAACACAGCAGAAGTTCCACAACAGGTTCATGGTCTCTCTCTGTTACTTCCCCGGCAACTGTGGCTTTAGCAGGCAGCAGGTTTCCAGTGTCCACAAGTGTTCCCAAGTTCATCAGCAGGAGATGGCTGGAGTACCAAGTCCAAGACTTCCAGGAGCAGGTCACAGGCTAACTGCAGACTTGATTCTGAAGCACTGATTGCTCAGCTGAGGCTGATTAAAGGGAAGGTGCCGTGTTTTTTCATAATTTAATGCAAAAAAGATATTGTCCCCTAAGCTTGACTCAGTGGTGTGTTTGTTTTGTTTTATTTACTGCATTAATGAAGCCACTGGGGGCTGCCATCTTACCTCTCTGGCTGCTGAACGACACTTTCCATGCTCATTTACGGCAGTCCCTGGACATAAGACATAACGGTCGGCTCCCGACCCTATCTGTATCATGGCAGCAGCATCAGGATTGAACTGGCCATGCCTCTGTGGGCGGCTCAATTCACAGCTGTAGGTGTGGCCAGGCGCCATCTTATTAGAGCCCAGTGCTTCCTCTTGGCTCCATGTACACTCTATTGCAAGCCCTGGATGCTGTACTGTTCCAGCATAACAGGGCTTGGATGTTCACTCTGCACATACCAGCTGTAGGAGAGGAACCAGGACGAGCTGCTGGAGACCGAGCTGCTCTTTCCAAATCACCCGACCAGCTGCAGCCCCTGCAAAACATAGGAAGAGCTGCTCCCTGCTGTTTCAAAACACTTGGCAATCTGCTGGACATCTAATCCTCTCCTGTGTGATACTGACTGCTGAGCCGTGTATCTTGTGATACTGACTGCTGAGCCGTGTACCTAATCCTGTCCTGTGTGATACTGACTGCTGAGCCGTATATCTAATCCTCTCCTGCGTGATACTGACTACTGAGCCGTGTATCTAATCCTCTCCTGCGTGATACTGACTACTGAGCCGTGTATCTAATCCTCTCCTGTGTGATACTGACTGCTGAGCCGTGTATCTAATCCTCTCCTGTGTGATACTGACTGCTGAGCCGTGTATCTAATCCTCTCCTGTGAGACACTGTGCTGAGCTGTGTATCTAATCCTCTCCTGTGTGATACTGACTGCTGAGCCGTGTATCTAATCCTCTTCTGTGTGATACTATCTGCTGAGCCGTGTATCTAATCCTCTCCTGTGTGATACTGACTGCTGAGCCGTGTATCTAATCCTCTCCTGTGTGATACTGACTGCTGAGCCGTGTATCTTGTGATACTGACTGCTGAGCCGTGTATCTAATCCTATCCTGTGTGATACTGACTGCTGAGCCGTGTATCTAATCCTATCCTGTGTGATACTGACTGCTGAGCCCTGTATCTAATCCTCTCCTGTGAGATACTGACTGCTGAGCTGTGTATCTAATCCTCTCCTGTGTGATACTGACTGCTGAGCCGTGTATCTAATCCTCTCCTGTGTGATACTGACTGCTGAGCCGTGTATCTAATCCTCTCCTGTGAGATACTGTGCTGAGCTGTGTATCTAATCCTCTCCTGTGTGATACTGACTGCTGAGCTGTGTATCTAATCCTCTTCTGTGTGATACTATCTGCTGAGCCGTGTATCTAATCCTCTCCTGTGTGATACTGACTGCTGAGCCGTGTATCTAATCCTCTCCTGTGTGATACTGACTGCTGAGCCGTGTATCTAATCCTCTCCTGTGTGATACTGACTGCTGAGCCGTGTATCTAATCCTCTCCTGTGTGATACTGACTGCTGAGCCATGTATCTAATCCTCTTCTGTGTGATACTGTCTGCTGAGCCGTGTATCTAATCCTCTCCTGTGTGATACTGACTGCTGAGCCGTGTATCTAATCCTCTCCTGTGTGATACTGACTGCTGAGCTGTGTATCTAATCCTATCCTGTGTGATACTGACTGCTGAGCCGTGTATCTAATCCTATCCTGTGTGATACTGACTGCTGAGCCCTGTATCTAATCCTCTCCTGTGAGATACTGACTGCTGAGCTGTGTATCTAATCCTCTCCTGTGTGATACTGACTGCTGAGCTGTGTATCTAATCCTCTCCTGTGTGATACTGACTGCTGAGCCGTGTGTCTAATCCTCTCCTGTGAGATACTGTGCTGAGCTGTGTATCTAATCCTCTCCTGTGTGATACTGACTGCTGAGCTGTGTATCTAATCCTCTTCTGTGTGATACTATCTGCTGAGCCATGTATCTAATCCTCTCCTGTGTGATACTGACTGCTGAGCCGTGTATCTAATCCTCTCCTGTATGATACTGACTGCTGAGCCGTGTATCTAATCCTCTCCTGTGTGATACTGACTGCTGAGCCGTGTATCTAATCCTCTCCTGTGTGATACTGACTGTTGAGCCGTGTATCTAATCCTCTCCTGTGTGATACTGACTGCTGAGCCATGTATCTAATCCTCTTCTGTGTGATACTGTCTGCTGAGCCATGTATCTAATCCTCTCCTGTGTGATACTGACTGCTGAGCCGTGTATCTAATCCTCTCCTGTGTGATACTGACTGCTGAGCCATGTATCTAATCCTCTCCTGTGTGATACTGACTGCTGAGCCGTGTATCTAATCCTCTCCTGTGTGATACTGACTGCTGAGCCGTGTATCTAATCCTCTCCTGTGTGATACTGACTGCTGAGCCGTGTATCTAATCCTCTCCTGTGTGATACTGACTGCTGAGCCGTGTATCTAATCCTCTCCTGTGTGATACTGACTGCTGAGCCGTGTATCTTGTGATACTGACTGCTGAGCCGTGTATCTAATCCTCTCCTGTGTGATACTGACTGCTGAGCCGTGTATCTAATCCTATCCTGTGTGATACTGACTGCTGAGCCGTGTATCTAATCCTCTCCTGTGTGATACTGACTGCTGAGCCGTGTATCTAATCCTCTCCTGTGTGATACTGACTGCTGAGCCGTGTATCTAATCCTCTCCTGTGTGATACTGACTGCTGAGCTGTGTATCTAATCCTCTCCTGTGTGATACTGACTGCTGAGCCGTGTATCTAATCCTCTCCTGTGTGATACTGACTGCTGAGCCGTGTATCTAATCCTATCCTGTGTGATACTGTCTGCTGAGCCGTGTATCTAATCCTATCCTGTGTGATACTGTGCTGAGCTGTGTATCTAATCCTCTCTTGTGTGATACTGACTGCTGAGCCGTGTATCTAATCCTCTTATGTGTGATACTGTCTGCTGAGCCGTGTATCTAATCCTCTCCTGTGTGATACTGACTGCTGAGCCGTGTATCTAATCCTCTCCTGAGTGATACTGACTGCTGAGCCGTGTATCTAATCCTCTCCTGTGTGATACTGACTGCTGAGCCGTGTATCTAATCCTCTTCTGTGTGATACTGTCTGCTGAGCCGTGTATCTAATCCTCTCCTGTGTGATACTGACTGCTGAGCCGTGTATCTAATCCTCTCCTGTGTGATACTGACTGCTGAGCCGTGTATCTAATCCTCTCCTGTGTGATACTGACTACTGAGCCGTGTATCTAATCCTCTCCTGTGTGATACTGACTGCTGAGCCGTGTATCTAATCCTCTCCTGTGTGATACTGACTGCTGAGCCGTGTATCTAATCCTCTCCTGTGTGATACTATCTGCTGAGCCGTGTATCTAGTCCTATCCTGTGTGATACTGACTGCTGAGCCGTGTATCTAATCCTCTCCTGTGTGATACTGACTGCTGAGCCGTGTATCTAATCCTCTCCTGTGTGATACTGACTGCTGAGCCGTGTATCTAATCCTCTCCTGTGTGATACTGACTGCTGAGCCGTGTATCTTGTGATACTGACTGCTGAGCCGTGTATCTAATCCTCTCCTGTGTGATACTGACTGCTGAGCCGTGTATCTAATCCTATCCTGTGTGATACTGACTGCTGAGCCGTGTATCTAATCCTCTCCTGTGTGATACTGACTGCTGAGCCGTGTATCTAATCCTCTCCTGTGTGATACTGACTGCTGAGCCGTGTATCTAATCCTCTCCTGTGTGATACTGACTGCTGAGCTGTGTATCTAATCCTCTCCTGTGTGATACTGACTGCTGAGCCGTGTATCCAATCCTCTCCTGTGTGATACTGACTGCTGAGCCGTGTATCTAATCCTATCCTGTGTGATACTGTCTGCTGAGCCGTGTATCTAATCCTATCCTGTGTGATACTGTGCTGAGCTGTGTATCTAATCCTCTCTTGTGTGATACTGACTGCTGAGCCGTGTATCTAATCCTCTTCTGTGTGATACTGTCTGCTGAGCCGTGTATCTAATCCTCTCCTGTGTGATACTGACTGCTGAGCCGTGTATCTAATCCTCTCCTGTGTGATACTGACTGCTGAGCCGTGTATCTAATCCTCTCCTGTGTGATACTGACTGCTGAGCCGTGTATCTAATCCTCTCCTGAGTGATACTGACTGCTGAGCCGTGTATCTAATCCTCTCCTGTGTGATACTGACTGCTGAGTCGTGTATCTAATCCTCTTCTGTGTGATACTGTCTGCTGAGCCGTGTATCTAATCCTCTCCTGTGTGATACTGACTGCTGAGCCGTGTATCTAATCCTCTCCTGTGTGATACTGACTGCTGAGCCGTGTATCTAATCCTCTCCTGTGTGATACTGACTACTGAGCCGTGTATCTAATCCTCTCCTGTGTGATACTGACTGCTGAGCCGTGTATCTAATCCTCTCCTGTGTGATACTGACTGCTGAGCCGTGTATCTAATCCTCTCCTGTGTGATACTATCTGCTGAGCCGTGTATCTAGTCCTATCCTGTGTGATACTGACTGCTGAGCCGTGTATCTAATCCTCTCCTGTGTGATACTGACTGCTGAGCCGTGTATCTAATCCTCTCCTGTTTGATACTGACTGCTGAGCCGTGTATCTAATCCTCTCCTGTGAGATACTGACTGCTGAGCTGTGTATCTAATCCTCTCCTGTGTGATACTGACTGCTGAGCCGTGTATCTAATCCTCTCCTGTGTGATACTGACTGCTGAGCCGTGTATCTAATCCTATCCTGTGTGATACTGTCTGCTGAGCCGTGTATCTAATCCTATCCTGTGTGATACTGTGCTGAGCCGTGTATCTAATCCTCTCCTGTGTGATACTGACTGCTGAGCCATGTATCTAATCCTCTCCTGTGTGATACTGACTGCTGAGCCGTGTATCTAATTCTCTCCTGTGTGATACTGTCTGCTGAGCTGTGTATCTAATCCTCTCCTGTGTGATACTGACTGCTGAGCCGTGTATCTAATCCTCTCCTGTGTGATACTGACTGCTGAGCCGTGTATCTAATCCTATCCTGTGTGATACTGTCTGCTGAGCCGTGTATCTAATCCTATCCTGTGTGATACTGTGCTGAGCCGTGTATCTAATCCTCTCCTGTGTGATACTGACTGCTGAGCCGTGTATCTAATCCTCTCCTGTGTGATACTGACTGCTGAGCCGTGTATCTAATCCTCTCCTGTGTGATACTGTCTGCTGAGCTGTGTATCTAATCCTCTCCTGTGTGATACTGACTGCTGAGCCGTGTATCTAATCCTCTCCTGTGTGATACTGACTGCTGAGCCGTGTATCTAATCCTCTCCTGTGTGATACTGACTGCTGAGCCCTGTATCTAATCCTCTCCTGTGTGATACTGACTGCTGAGCCGTGTATCTAATCCTCTCCTGTGTGATACTGACTGCTGAGCTGTGTATCTAATCCTATCCTGTGTGATAGAGACTGCTGAGCTGTGTATCTAATCCTCTCCTGTGTGATACTGACTGCTGGGCCGTGTATCTAATCCTCTCCTGTGTGATACTGACTGCTGGGCTGTGCATCTAATCCTCTCCTGTGTGATACTAACTGCTGAGCCCTGTATCTAATCCTCTCCTGTGTGATACTGACTGCTGAGCCGTGTATCTAATCCTCTCCTGTGTGATACTGACTGCTGAGCCGTGTATCTAATCCTCTGTGTGATACTGTCTGCTGAGCCGTGTATCTAATCCTATCCTGTGTGATACTGACTGCTGAGCTGTGTATCTAATCCTATCCTGTGTGATACTGACTGCTGAGCCGTGTATCTAATCCTATCCTGTGTGATACTGAAGGCTGGACATCTAATCCTCTCCTGTGTGATACTGTGCTGAGCTGTGTATCTAATCCTCTCCTGTGTGATACTGACTGTTGAGCTGTGTATCTAATCCTCTGTGTGATACTGTCTGCTGAGCCGTGTATCTAATCCTATCCTGTGTGATACTGACTGCTGGACATCTAATCCTCTCCTGTGTGATACTGTGCTGAGCTGTGTATCTGATCCTCTCCTGTGTGATACTGACTGCTGAGCCATGTATCTAATCCTCTCCTGTGTGATACTGACTGCTGAGCTGTGTATTTAATCCTATCCTGTGTGATACTGACTGCTGAGCTGTGTATCTAATCCTATCATGTGTGATACTGTCTGCTGAGCTGTGTATCTAATCCTATCCTGTGTGATACTGTCTGCTGAGCCGTGTATCTAATCCTATCCTGTGTGATACTGTGCTGAGCCGTGTATCTAATCCTCTCCTGTGTGATACTGACTGCTGAGCCGTGTATCTAATCCTCTCCTGTGTGATACTGACTGCTGAGCCGTGTATCTAATTCTCTCCTGTGTGATACTGTCTGCTGAGCTGTGTATCTAATCCTCTCCTGTGTGATACTGACTGCTGAGCCGTGTATCTAATCCTCTCCTGTGTGATACTGACTGCTGAGCCGTGTATCTAATCCTATCCTGTGTGATACTGTCTGCTGAGCCGTGTATCTAATCCTATCCTGTGTGATACTGTGCTGAGCCGTGTATCTAATCCTCTCCTGTGTGATACTGACTGCTGAGCCGTGTATCTAATCCTCTCCTGTGTGATACTGACTGCTGAGCCGTGTATCTAATCCTCTCCTGTGTGATACTGTCTGCTGAGCTGTGTATCTAATCCTCTCCTGTGTGATACTGACTGCTGAGCCGTGTATCTAATCCTCTCCTGTGTGATACTGACTGCTGAGCCGTGTATCTAATCCTCTCCTGTGTGATACTGACTGCTGAGCCCTGTATCTAATCCTCTCCTGTGTGATACTGACTGCTGAGCCGTGTATCTAATCCTCTCCTGTGTGATACTGACTGCTGAGCTGTGTATCTAATCCTATCCTGTGTGATAGAGACTGCTGAGCTGTGTATCTAATCCTCTCCTGTGTGATACTGACTGCTGGGCCGTGTATCTAATCCTCTCCTGTGTGATACTGACTGCTGGGCTGTGCATCTAATCCTCTCCTGTGTGATACTAACTGCTGAGCCCTGTATCTAATCCTCTCCTGTGTGATACTGACTGCTGAGCCGTGTATCTAATCCTCTCCTGTGTGATACTGACTGCTGAGCCGTGTATCTAATCCTCTGTGTGATACTGTCTGCTGAGCCGTGTATCTAATCCTATCCTGTGTGATACTGACTGCTGAGCTGTGTATCTGATCCTATCCTGTGTGATACTGACTGCTGAGCCGTGTATCTAATCCTATCCTGTGTGATACTGACTGCTGGACATCTAATCCTCTCCTGTGTGATACTGTGCTGAGCTGTGTATCTGATCCTCTCCTGTGTGATACTGACTGCTGAGCCATGTATCTAATCCTCTCCTGTGTGATACTGACTGCTGAGCTGTGTATTTAATCCTATCCTGTGTGATACTGACTGCTGAGCTGTGTATCTAATCCTATCATGTGTGATACTGTCTGCTGACCTGTGTATCTAATCCTATCCTGTGTGATACTGACTGCTGAGCCGTGTATCTAATCCTATCCTGTGTGATACAGTCTGCTGAGCCGTGTATCTAATCCTATCCTGTGTGATACTGTCTGCTGAGCTGTGTATCTAATCCTATCCTGTGTGATACTGACTGCTGAGCCGTGTATCTAATCCTCTCCTGTGTGGTACTGTCTGCTGAGCCGTGCATCTAATCCTATCCTGTGTGATACAGTCTGCTGAGCCGTGCATCTAATCCTATCCTGTGTGATAGTCTGCTGATCCGTGCGTCTAATCCTATCCCGTATGATACTGACTGCTGAGCCGTGTATCTAATCCTATCCTGTGTGATACAGTCTGCTGATTCGTGTATCTAATCCTATCCTGTGTGATACTGTCTGCTGAGCTGTGTATCTAATCCTATCCTGTGTGATACTGATTGCTGAGCTGTGTATCTAATCCTATCCTGTGTGATACAGTCTTCTGAGCCGTGTATCTAATCCTATCCTGTGTGATACAGTCTGCTGAGCCGTGTATCTAATCCTATCCTGTGTGATACTGTCTGCTGAGCTGTGTATCTAATCCTATCCTGTGTGATACTGACTGCTGAGCCGTGTATCTAATCCTCTCCTGTGTGGTACTGTCTGCTGAGCCGTGCATCTAATCCTATCCTGTGTGATACTGACTGCTGAGCTGTGCATCTAATCCTATCCTGTGTGATAGTCTGCTGATCCGTGCATCTAATCCTATCCCGTATGATACTGACTGCTGAGCCGTGTATCTAATCCTATCCTGTGTGATACAGTCTGCTGATTCGTGTATCTAATCCTATCCTGTGTGATACTGTCTGCTGAGCTGTGTATCTAATCCTATCCTGTGTGATACTGATTGCTGAGCTGTGTATCTAATCCTATCCTGTGTGATACTGACTGCTGAGCCATGTATCTAATCCTCTCCAGTGTGATACTGTCTGCTGAGCTGTGTAGAATCATAGAATCATAGAATCGTAGAGTTGGAAGGGACCTCCTGGGCCATCTGGTCCAACCCCCTGCTCAAAGCAGGATTCGCTAAATCATCCCAGTCAGATGTCTGTCCAGCCTCTGTTTGAAGACTTCCATTGAAGGAGAACTCACCACTTCTCGTGGCAGCCTGTTCCACTCATTGATCACTCTAACTGTCAAAAAGTTTTTTCTAATATCTAATCTGTGTCTCCTCCCATTCAGTTTCATCCCATTGCTTCTAGTCTTTCCTTGTGCAAATGAGAATAAAGTTGATCCTTCTACAATGTGACAGCCCTTTAGATATTTGTAGACAGCTATTAAGTCTCCTCTCAGTCTTCTCTTTTGCAAACTAAACATTCCCAAATCCTGCAACCTTTCCTCATAAGACAGGGTTTGCAGACCAGTCACCATTCTGGTCTCTCTTTTCTGGACTTGCTCCAGTTTGTTGATGTCTTTTTTAAAATGTGGTGCCCAAAACTGGACACAATATTCCAGATGAGGTCTGACCAAAGAGGAGTAGAGGGAAATAATGACTTCACGTGATCTAGACTGTATACAGTGTATCTAATCCTATCCTATCTAATCTAATCTAATCCTATCCTGTGTCATACTGACTGCTGAGCCGTGTAACTAATCCTCTCCTGTGTGGTACTGTCTGCTGAGCCGTGTATCTAATCCTATCCTGTGTGATACAGTCTGCTGAGCCGTGCATCTAATCCTATCCTGTGTGATACTGACTGCTGAGCCGTGTATCTAATCCTCTCCTGTGTGATACTGACTGCTGAGCTGTGTATCTAATCTTATCCTGTGTGATAGTCTGCTGATTCGTGTATCTAATCCTATCCTGTGTGATACTGTCTGCTGAGCTGTGTATCTAATCCTATCCTGTGTGATACTGATTGCTGAGCTGTGTATCTAATCCTATCCCGTATGATACTGACTGCTGATCCGTGTAACTAATCCTATCCCGTATGATACTGACTGCTGAGCCGTGTATCTAATCCTATCCTGTGTGATAGTCTGCTGATTCGTGTATCTAATCCTATCCTGTGTGATACTGTCTGCTGAGCTGTGTATCTAATCCTATCCTGTGTGATACTGATTGCTGAGCTGTGTATCTAATCCTATTCTGTGTGATACTGTCTGCTGAGCTGTGTATCTAATCCTATCCTGTGTGATACTGATTGCTGAGCTGTGTATCTAATCCTATTCTGTGTGATACTGTCTGCTGAGCTGTGTATCTAATCCTATCCTGTGTGATACTGACTGCTGAGCCGTGTATCTAATCCTATCCTGTGTGATACTGATTGCTGAGCTGTGTATCTAATCCTCTCCTGTGTGATACTGACTGCTGAGCTGTGTATTTAATCCTATCCTGTGTGATACTGATTGCTGAGCTGTGTATCTAATCCTCTCCTGTGTGATACTGACTGCTGAGCTGTGTATTTAATCCTATTCTGTGTGATACTGTCTGCTGAGCTGTGTATCTAATCCTATCCTGTGTGATACTGACTGCTGAGCCGTGTATCTAATCCTATCCTGTGTGATACTGATTGCTGAGCTGTGTATCTAATCCTCTCCTGTGTGATACTGTCTGCTGAGCTGTGTATCTAATCCTATCCTGTGTGATACTGCTGAGTTATGTATCTAGACTGCAGAGACCTGTGTGTCGTAAGTAGTGTTGAGCATTCCGATACCGCAAGTATCGGGTATCGGCCGATATTAGCGGTATCGGAATTCCGATACTGACTTCCGATACTTTTGTCATATCGGATTCCGGAATCGGAAGTTCCCATCATGCTATGAGCCTGCTTGCTTTGATTCAGCCAATGGGAATCCTCCGAAGTGTGGGCACATCCTGTTAGGCATGTAGGCATGTTAACTATTGGCATGGCTGTGATTGGCTGCCGAAATGATGTCATGATGCACTATAAAAGCCACCGCAGCCGCCATTTCTGGTTCACTCTGCTGTGAATTCAGTTAGGGACAGGCTGTTGTAGAAGACTGTGAGGGACAGTTAGAAATAGCGATTCCACCAAACATCTAGTGCTTTACCCAGGCTACATAAACCACCACTGTAGCCTTCTTTGCCCTAGCAGCAGTGTTCACAGCTGTCTGCAAGGGCTGTGTGAGTGCAGCTCACGCTGTGGAGTGGGTCCTGCAGCCACGTCAGGCTGTAGGCCACCCAGTGTGATCACTGCTGCCTCATACATCTTTTAATTTTTGAGCTGCATTTTTTACATAATTTCAATCTAGTGTGCTTCCATCTGTATCCATATACGTTGGTTGCAAACACTAGTAGTAGACAGCAGAGCCTTTCTGCAGCCTTTCAGGGCTAGTGTCCACTTTGCTGCACTGTTCACGGCTGTCTGAGAGGTCTCTGACTGTGTGTGAGTGCAGCTCACGCTGAGTAGTGTGTCCTGCAGCTACGTCTGGCTGTAGGACGCTCAGCGTGCGTCAGTGCCTCACACATATTTTTATTTGAGTGCAGCTCATTTTTTCTTCTATTAGTGTGCATCCATCCGTCTCCATCTACGGTGGTTGCAAACACTATATAGGAGTACACAGCGGAGCCTTTCTGCAGCCTGTCAGTGCCAGTGCCCACTTAGCTGCACTGTTGACGGCTGTCTGAGAGGTCTCTGACTGTGTGTGAGTGCAGCTCACGCTGAGTAGAGTGTCCTGCAGCTACGTCTGGTTGTAGGACGCTCAACGTGCGTCACTGCCTCACACATATTTGTCTTTGAGTGCAGCTCATTTTTTCTTCTCCTATTAGTGTGCATCCATCCGTATCCATCAACATTGATTGGTTGCAAACACTATATAGGAGTAGATAGAGGAGCCTTTTTTTCTGGCTTGTGCCCTGCCGGCGCAGCCAGATTAGTATTACCCAATTTTTTTGGAGCCTCATCTTTTGCATTGTAGGTTACCTGCCTGCATTGTAATAGCTCCAAAAAGTTGGTGATACTATCAGTTTCAATTCTTTGTTCACATACTTTGAGTTTGTTTCCAACAAAGAAACCACAAAAAAAGTTCACCAAACACTACATTTGGAACTTGTGTAGGCCACATCAGCTCCTATTAAAGTGTAGTCCACACACACACACTTCATAAAATTAGTGTTTCTTGTACCTGTAACCAGCTGTTCAGGAATAAGCACACTAAGGCCCCCCTTTGTACTTTTCTGCCTATCTTAAGCAGTCTTGCAAGATGAAGAAGGCAGGGAGTAAGGCGCGTGGGCGTGGGCGTGGAGTTTCAGCAGGGAGAGGACGTGGGGATTCTGCAGGTAGAGGACGTGGGGATTCTACAGGTAGAGGACGTGGGGATTCTGGGCCTGCTGCGGGCACCAGTGGATCAGCATCCCCCAGTTTTAGCAGGCAACAGTCCTTTATGCGCAGCTTTGTAGGACCTCAACGTACCCCACTGCTGCGGGAGGAACAAATTGAAGCCGTTGTCGGATGGATGGCAGCTAACGCATCGACTTCAATTACTTCCGCATCCTCTCAGGGTCAGAGCACCGAAGAGCAACCATCTGCACCATCACCACCTGCCAAAGTGCCCAGGCAGTCAGAGAGACATGGACAGGAGCCATCACAGTCTCTACTTCTGTTCTCGGAATCTGTTGGCTTGGAAAGAGGGGGCCAGCCAAGCAGCATTCCTGAATGTGAAGAAGAGGGAGTATGCAGTGATGCGCAACTTCTTTGTCCCTCCGAATCTGAAGAGGCGAGTGGGCCAGTGCCTATGGTCAGCACACCTCAGTACGCATCAGATGATGACGAGACTCAGTTGCCACTTTCTGGTGCGCATGGTGCTGGCGAGACAACCCCGGAGAAGCAGCTGTTTGAAGAGGGGAGGGAAGATGATGAGGTCCTTGACCCATCATGGCGTGAGGAACAGGAAGGTGGTGGGAGCAGCTCGGAGGAAGAGATTCCCCTACCGGCCAAAACAGGAGGCAGAGGGAGGGGGAAGACTTGGTTGCCTGTACCCTCCACTTCGGCACCCGTTAGGAGCATTCCTCATTCCAAAGGCAAACCGGGCGCTCCCAAGAGTTGCAGTGCGTGGTCCTTTTTTGACACAGTTGCAGATGACATTTGCTTTGTCAAATGCAAGCTGTGTCATCAGAGAGTCAAAAGAGGGAGAAATGTCAGCAACCTCAATACCACAAATATGTGGAAACATGTGCGCACCAAGCACGAGTTGGAGTTGCAGAGACACCCTGAAGATGTAGGCCAACGTACAGCACCACCTACCACCTCTTCAGTTCGTGTTGGGGCCTCTTCCTCCAGCTCACACACTGCTGGTTCGGCTTCCTCACAGGATCGCCAAGGAAGAACCTCTGCCACTGTTGTCCGGAGACCCTGTCAGATTACACCCATAGCAGCACGTTCCCATCCATCACAGCCATCGGTAGCACAGGCATGGGATAAAAGGCGCCCTTACTCGGCAAACCATCCCCGAGCACAGTCTCTGAATGCTGGCATTGCCAAACTTCTGGCAGTTGAAATGCTGTCATTCAGGCTGGTGGACACTGACACCTTCCGGGACTTAATGGCATTGGCAGTCCCCCAATACAACGTGCCCAGCCGCTTTTATTTCAGCAGGCGAGCCGTCCCTGCCCTGCAGAAACATGTTGAGGGCAAAATAAAACATGCGCTACTAAACGCCGTTAGTAGCAAAGTCCACCTGACCACCGATGCGTGGACCAGTAACCATGGACAGGGACGATACCTTTCCCTCACTGCCCACTGGGTCAATGTTGTGGAGCCGGGTACGGATCTGGAGAGTGGCGCTGTACGTGTTCTTCCAACGCCACGGATTGCAGGACTCCAGTCTGTACACATAGACTCCTCCTCCTACTCAAGTTCCTCAGAAACAGCAGAGCAGGAGCCTGTTACGACCGATATGAGCACAGCCGTGGCCAAACGTCAACAGGCTGTACTCAAATTAATTTCTTTGGGGAATCGAAGCCACACAGCGCAGGAGCTCTGGAATGCTATCAAGCTGGAGAGCGATGTGTGGTTTGGGCCAGCGAATCTCCAGCCGGGCTTGGTAGTGTGTGACAATGGCCGAAATCTGGTGGCAGCTCTTGGCCTAGGCAACCTCACACACATCCCATGTCTGGCACATGTTCTTAACTTGGTCGTGCAGAGCTTTCTGAGGGACTATCCGGATCTTGATGCACTGTTGCACAAGGTCCGCATAGAGTGCGCTCACTTGCGACGTTCCAGCACGGCAAGATCGCGCCTCGCTGCTCTGCAGCGACGATTTGGCCTTCCGGAACATCGCATCATATGTGACCTACCCACCCGGTGGAATTCAACGTTACATATGTTGGAGCGGTTGTGTGAGCAGCAGGCAGCAGTCATGGAGTACCAGCTGCATCAGGCGCAAACAAGTCGCACTGTGCGCCGTTCACACTTCAGCACCATTGAGTGGGCCTCTATGAAGGACATCTGCCTCGTTTTGCGTGCCTTCGATGAATCCACGCGGATGGCGAGTGCAGATGATGCACTAGTCAGCATGACTGTCCCCCTTATCTGCCTGCTTCAACAAACACTGCAAGCACTAAGGGATGAGGTTTCGGAAGAGGTGGAGGATGAGGAGTCCCAAATGCCATCTGCTTCTGGACAGTCTGCGCTACGTGTTTCCTCACAAAGGCCTAGGCAGGGGACACTTTGTGAGGAGGATGAGGAGGAGTCGATGAAGGAGGAAGACATCTCTCCAGAGGAGGGAGGTACACAAACCTCTACTCAGTATGTACAGCGAGGGTGGGGTGATGCAGAGCAGGCCGAGGTCACGCCTCAAACAGGGGACAGCGGTTCTTTGGCAGTTGGGAGTCTGCAGCACATGGTTGATTTCATGCTGCAGTGCCTGAGAAACGACCACCGCATCGCCCACATTCTCGTCTCGGCTGATTATTGGGTGTACACCCTCCTAGATCCTCGCTACCGGGACAGCGTACAAAGGCTCATACCAACGTTGAACCGGGAGCGTAAAATGCGGGAGTACGAAGAGTCACTGGTGCAGTCCATAATGTTTTCCATTCCACCCGACAGCATTGTTGCTATTGCTTTAAAAAGCAGCTCTGTGCGTCGAGGCAGTGGAGGAAACTCTGCACAAAGAGGGAGCAGAGGCAGCGCCGCAGCACAAGGCAAGACCACTATGGCCCAAATGTGGCAAAGTTTTGTGTGTCCACCACAATTGTCTACACCATCAGCGACGCCTCGAGTCAGCAGGAGGCAAGGCTTCCGTCAGATGGTGTCAGACTACATGTCTTGCCCTGTCGCTGTACTCCCAGATGGCTCTTCCCCCTTCAAGTTTTGGGTCTCTAAGCTGGATACATGGCCAGAGCTTAGCCAGTATGCATTGGAGGTGCTGGCTTGCCCTGCTGCCAGTGTATTATCGGAACGTGTCTTTAGTGCCGCAGGTGGTGTACTAACAGACCGTCGCACGCGACTATCTTCCGATAATGTTGACCGGCTGACTTTTCTGAAAATGAACAAGGCCTGGATCTCAAAAGACTTTGCCATTCCTCTTACAGACTAAATTAGTGGTTGGCAACTGTATCCAGGTCTGCTGGTGTGTTCATTTTTCTACCACCTGAACTATAATCCCTGTGCTTCAACACAGCCAGTTGTCGCTCAGATGTGTCGTCTGCACAGAGAAACACACTAGCTCCTGTGTTAGTGGGGTTCAGTAATGCCAGCTGATCCCCTGCTGTGTGGACGGCAAAGTCACCAGCTCCATCAACATTCAAACCACTACTGATTTTTAACCGTGCCCAACTTAGGTCTCTGGCTCCACTGTCTCTACTATTTCCCCTGACCTCCAACCCCGCCATCTACATCTCTGAAGTGGCGTCAGCACAATCTACACTTGTTCCTGTGTTCCTGTGGCTCAGTCCCATCAGTTTATCCCCTGATGTGTGTCCGGCAAGGTCTCCTGCTCTGTCCACATTCCCATAACCAGTAGTGGGAATGAGGACAGAGCTGGCGAACTTGCCGGACAAACATCAGGGGATCAACTGACGGGACTGAGCACCAGTAACACAGGAACAAGTGTAGATTGTGCTGACGCCACTTCAGAGATGTAGCTGGCGGGGTTGGAGGCCAGGGTAAATAGTAGAGACAGTGGAGCCAGAGGCCTAAGTGGAGCATGGTTAGAATCAGTAGTAGTCCACAACCTCCATAAAAACCGCTGCCCATTGGCCTCTGCATGCGGCATGCGTAATCCTGGGCTCCAACAGTGTCAGTTGGTGTTCAGAAGTGTCGTCTCCACAGAGCCAAACACATTCGTTCGAGTGTTAGTGGGTTTCAGCACTGCCAGCTGTTCCCCTGCTGTGGAGATGGCAAGTCTCCTGCCAAAAACAACAGGCCCCAGCCTGCTCCTCGCCTAATCCTGGGCTCCAACAGCGTCAGTTGGTGTTCAGAAGTGTCGTCTCCACAGAGCCAAATACATTCGTTCTAGTGTTAGTGGGGTTCAGCACTGCCAGCTGTTCCCCTGCTGTGGAGATGGCAAGTCTCCTGCTGCCTTCACCTGCCAAAATCCAGTAGGCCCCAGCCTGCTCCTCGCCTAATCCTGGGCTCCAACAGCATCAGTTGGTGTTCAGAAGTGTCGTCTCCACAGAGCCAGACACATTCGTTCGAGTGTTAGTGGGTTTCAGCACTGCCAGCTGTTCCCCTGCTGTGGAGATGGCAAGTCTCCTGCTGCCTTCACCTGCCAAAATCCAGTAGGCCCCAGCCTGCTCCACGCCTAATCCTGGGCTCCAACAGCATCAGTTGGTGTTCAGAAGTGTCGTCTCCACAGAGCCAGACACATTCGTTCGAGTGTTAGTGGGTTTCAGCACTGCCAGCTGTTCCCCTGCTGTGGAGATGGCAAGTCTCCTGCTGCCTTCACCTGCCAAAATCCAGTAGGCCCCAGCCTGCTCCACGCCTAATCCTGGGCTCCAACAGCGTCAGTTGGTGTTCAGAAGTGTCGTCTCCACAGAGCCAAACACATTCGTTCAAGTGTTAGTGGGGTTCAGCACTGCCAGCTGTTCCCCTGCTGTGGAGATGGCAAGTCTCCTGCTGCCTTCACCTGCCAAAATCCAGTAGGCCCCAGCCTGCTCCACGCCTAATCCTGGGCTCCAACAGCGTCAGTTGGTGTTCAGAAGTGTCGTCTCCACAGAGCCAAACACATTCGTTCAAGTGTTAGTGGGTTTCAGCACTGCCAGCTGTTCCCCTGCTGTGGAGATGGCAAGTTTCCTGCTGCCTTCACCTGCCAAAATCCAGTAGGCCCCAGCCTGCTCCTCGCCTAATCCTGGGCTCCAACAGCGTCAGTTGGTGTTCAGAAGTGTCGTCTCCACAGAGCCAAACACATTCGTTCAAGTGTTAGTGGGGTTCAGCAATGCCAGCTGTTCCCCTGCTGTGGAGATGGCAGTCTCTCCTGCTGTCTCCGCATTCCAAAGACAGTAGGCCTCTGCCTACACCCTCCTATTTCCTGGGCTTCAACTCAGCCAGTTGTAGCTCGGAAGTGCCGTCCACATGGAAAGAGATACTTGCTCCCGTGTCTCAGTGGGGTTCAGTAACGTCAGCTGATCCCCTGCTGTGTGGATGGCAGTCTCTCCTGCTGTCACCTCATTCAAAATACAGTAGGCCTCTGCCTACACCCTCCAATTTCCTGGGCTTCAACACAGCCAGTTGTAGTTCGGAAGTGCCGTCCACACGGAAAGAGACACTTGCTCCCGTGTCTCAGTGGGGTTCAGTAACGTCAGCTGATCCCCTGCTGTGTGGATGGCAGTCTCTCCTGCTGTCACCTCATTCAAAATACAGTAGGCCTCTGCCTACACCCTCCTATTTCCTGGGCTTCAACACAGCCAGTTGTAGTTGGGAAGTGCCGTCCACACGGAAAGAGATACTTGCTCCCGTGTCTCAGTGGGGTTCAGTAACGTCAGCTGATCCCCTGCTGTGTGGATGGCAGTCTCTCCTGCTGTCACCTCATTCAAAATACAGTAGGCCTCTGCCTACACCCTCCAATTTCCTGGGCTTCAACACAGCCAGTTGTAGTTCGGAAGTGCCGTCCACACGGAAAGAGATACTTGCTCCCGTGTCTCAGTGGGGTTCAGTTACGTCAGCTGATCCCCTGCTGTGTGGATGGCAGTCTCTCCTGCTGTCACCTCATTCAAAATACAGTAGGCCTCTGCCTACACCCTCCAATTTCCTGGGCTTCAACACAGCCAGTTGTAGTTCGGAAGTGCCGTCCACACGGAAAGAGATACTTGCTCCCGTGTCTCAGTGGGGTTCAGTAACGTCAGCTGATCCCCTGCTGTGTGGATGGCAGTCTCTCCTGCTGTCACCTCATTCAAAATACAGTAGGCCTCTGCCTACACCCTCCAATTTCCTGGGCTTCAACACAGCCAGTTGTAGTTCGGAAGTGCCGTCCACACGGAAAGAGATACTTGCTCCCGTGTCTCAGTGGGGTTCAGTTACGTCAGCTGATCCCCTGCTGTGTGGATGGCAGTCTCTCCTGCTGTCACCTCATTCAAAATACAGTAGGCCTCTGCCTACACCCTCCAATTTCCTGGGCTTCAACACAGCCAGTTGTAGTTCGGAAGTGCCGTCCACACGGAAAGAGATACTTGCTCCCGTGTCTCAGTGGGGTTCAGTAACGTCAGCTGATCCCCTGCTGTGTGGATGGCAGTCTCTCCTGCTGTCACCTCATTCAAAATACAGTAGGCCTCTGCCTACACCCTCCAATTTCCTGGGCTTCAACACAGCCAGTTGTAGTTCGGAAGTGCCGTCCACACGGAAAGAGATACTTGCTCCCGTGTCTCAGTGGGGTTCAGTAACGTCAGCTGATCCCCTGCTGTGTGGATGGCAGTCTCTCCTGCTGTCACCTCATTCAAAATACAGTAGGCCTCTGCCTACACCCTCCTATTTCCTGGGCTTCAACACAGCCAGTTGTAGTTCGGAAGTGCCGTCCACACGGAAAGAGATACTTGCTCCCGTGTCTCAGTGGGGTTCAGTAACGTCAGCTGATCCCCTGCTGTGTGGATGGCAGTCTCTCCTGCTGTCACCTCATTCAAAATACAGTAGGCCTCTGCCTACACCCTCCTATTTCCTGGGCTTCAACACAGCCAGTTGTAGTTCGGAAGTGCCGTCCACACGGAAAGAGATACTTGCTCCCGTGTCTCAGTGGGGTTCAGTAACGTCAGCTGATCCCCTGCTGTGTGGATGGCAGTCTCTCCTGCTGTCACCTCATTCAAAATACAGTAGGCCTCTGCCTACACCCTCCTATTTCCTGGGCTTCAACACAGCCAGTTGTAGTTCGGAAGTGCCGTCCACACGGAAAGAGATACTTGCTCCCGTGTCTCAGTGGGGTTCAGTAACGTCAGCTGATCCCCTGCTGTGTGGATGGCAGTCTCTCCTGCTGTCACCTCATTCAAAATACAGTAGGCCTCTGCCTACACCCTCCAATTTCCTGGGCTTCAACACAGCCAGTTGTAGTTCGGAAGTGCCGTCCACACGGAAAGAGACACTTGCTCCCGTGTCTCAGTGGGGTTCAGTAACGTCAGCTGATCCCCTGCTGTGTGGATGGCAGTCTCTCCTGCTGTCACCTCATTCAAAATACAGTAGGCCTCTGCCTACACCCTCCAATTTCCTGGGCTTCAACACAGCCAGTTGTAGTTCGGAAGTGCCGTCCACACGGAAAGAGACACTTGCTCCCGTGTCTCAGTGGGGTTCAGTAACGTCAGCTGATCCCCTGCTGTGTAGATGGCAAAGTCTCCTGCTGCCTACACAGTCATACCACTACTGATTTTTAACCGTGCTCCAATTAGGCCTGTGGCTCCACTGTCTCTCGTATTTCCCCTGTCCTCCAACCCTGCCAGTTACAGCTCCGAAGTGGCGTCTGCACAATCCACACTTGTTCCTGTGTTACAGGTGTTCAGTCCGGTCAGTTAATCCCCTGATGTGTGTCCGGCAATGTCGCCTGCTCTGTCCACATTCCCATTATGGGAATGTGGACAGAGCAGGCGACATTGCCGGACACACATCAGGGGATTAACTGACCGGACTGAACACCTGTAACACAGGAACAAGTGTGGATTGTGCAGACGCCACTTCGGAGCTGTAACTGGCGGGGTTGGAGGACAGGGGAAATACGAAAATCAGTGAAGCCACAGGCCTAAGTGGAGCTTGGTTAAAATTAGTAGTCTACAACCGATCTTAAAATTTCTTCAATGCAGCCTCAGCCTGCTCCGTGCTTGTCCCTGGGCTTCAACACAGCCAGTTGTTGCTCGGAAGTGCCGTCTTCACAGAGTAAAACACTAGCTCCTGTGTTTGTGGGGTTCAGTAACGTCAGCTGTTCCCCTGCTGTTTTGATGGCAATCTGTCCTGCTGCCTCCCAATTGACAGCACATCAGGCCTCAGCCTGCTAAGTGCTTGTCCTGGGCTCCAACATCGCCAGTTGCTGCTCATAACTGACTTTGGCACGGGTACTCCCTCCTGCCCAGCTTGGTTCCAGCCCTGCCTGCTGTTTCCGGGAAGTGTCAATGTCAGTTTGCCACCCCAAGTTGCCATGTCGTGTTGCGGTTGGGTTAGCCGAGGCTAGGGTGCCAGCAGTTTAGGTGCTTCCTATGTGGACTGCGGGTTCTGGTAAGAAAGGCTTGTTCCATAGTGCCAGTAGGACAAGCACCCCCTGTAGGACTGTGTGATTCGGTAACTGCGGCCAGCTTGCGGCATGCCAACTTTGCTTTTCAGGGGTAACTTCTGATACCCCTCCGGGTTCCAGCACCGTCAGCTGGTTCTCGTCAGAGCCTTTGGCCTAGGTGCCTCCATCTCGGTATCCGAGTTCCGGCAACGTCTGCTGGTCCTTGGTAGTGCTTTGTAGCACAGGTACCTCCTGCTTAGTAACCGGGTTCCAGCACCGTCAGCTGGTCCTCGGTTGTGCCATTGGCTCTTATTCCTTCTGCTGCCCCTCCGGGTGCCAGCACTGTCAGCTGGTCCTCGCTATTTCCATTTGCTCTTGCAGCTTATGCTACCCCTCCGGGTTCCAGCACCGTCAGCTGGTTCTCGTCAGAGCCTTTGGCCTAGGTGCCTCCATCTCGGTATCCGAGTTCCGGCAACGTCTGCTGGTCCTTGGTAGTGCTTTGTAGCACAGGTACCTCCTGCTTAGTAACCGGGTTCCAGCACCGTCAGCTGGTCCTCGGTTGTGCCATTGGCTCTTATTCCTTCTGCTGCCCCTCCGGGTGCCAGCACTGTCAGCTGGTCCTCGCTATTTACATTTGCTCTTGCAGCTTATGCTACCCCTCCGGGTTCCAGCACCGTCAGCTGGTTCTCGTCAGAGCCTTTGGCCTAGGTGCCTCCATCTCGGTATCCGAGTTCCGGCAACGTCTGCTGGTCCTTGGTAGTGCTTTGTAGCACAGGTACCTCCTGCTTAGTAACCGGGTTCCAGCACCGTCAGCTGGTCCTCGGTAGTGCCATTGGCTCTTGTTCCTTCTGCTGCCCCTCCGGGTGCCAGTACCGTTAGCTGGTTCAAGAGGACAAAGAACAGGAAGACAACCACCAAGATGCAGAACAACAAGAGAGAGAAGACAAAGAAGCATAAAAAAAACAAAGCAGAAGAACATTAAGCATAAGACTAATACTCTGAGCAAATGATATTATCTTATTTATAAGCAGAAGAAGACTAGGCAGTGTATGGGGGTGAGTCCGTTCCTCCTCGTGGTGCCCCTGGAAAAGGCCTGCTGCTGCAGGCCAAACTGAACGCGGACAAATCCTGTTGTAAATCTTTTGTGACAGGCAGAACGGAAGGTGTAAACTTCTAACTTTTCTAGATAACAACTACAGGAATGCCTGACACAAACAAGAATATGATGAAGAAGAATAGGAAGAAGATGAAGAAGTTGAATATGTAGAATAATAATTGTTGAATAAGAAGAATATGAAGAATGTAAGAAAAGGAAGAAGAAGAAGAAGAATGTAAAAAAAGGAATAAGAAGAAGAATGTAAAAAAAGGAAGAAGAAGAAGAATGTAAAAAAAGGAAGTAGAAGAATGTAAAAAAAGGAAGAAGAAGAAGAAGAATGTAAAAAAAGGAATAATAAGAAGAAGAAGAAGAAGGTAAAAAAGGGAAGAAGAATAAGAAAGAAGAAGAAAGAAGAAGAAGACATACATGTCTGGCAAAATATAAATGAGGCTAACATAGTCAATATCTTTGTAACTCCTAACGTCTTTAAAAAAAAAGTTTAATTCCTGCTATTCCTTTTGATTGGGCTAAAACTCTATGGCTTTAATGTCTCCTCCACCTCCCACAATACATTCTACATTATTCTTAGTTGTTTTTCTTCATGTAGAATTAACCTACAAGGAAAGAAAGGGTTTTTTTTAATTCCGATATTTTGGCCCCATTGACTTGCATTGGTTCCCGGTATCGGAATCGGCGATACCGATATTTTTTTTTAAGATCGGCCGATCCATTCCGATCCGATATTTTCAAGTATCGGCTGGTATCGCTCAACTCTAGTCGTAAGCAGTGCCATCCCGCCTCCCACCAATCCCGTAATAACAAAACACCGACAAGCATGGATGGGTTGAACAGGTCGGTCACAGTTTATTAATAAACAGAGTGAGGCAAGTACAATTCGCAACAGACTCACAGCTGTAGGCCCACGACCGCTGGGCACGTCGGCTGATGAGAGGTTACGAACCTTGCCCCCCTCTACACTACCGCTGTGACATAGTAACCAGATAACATGAATAATATATGTGCACAACCAATTATGTAAAAATATATATACATTGTGTTTTTTTTTTTTTTTTGTTGAAATTATAGATTTTAATACAAAACCACCGCATATCTTCTAATCTATAAGGGAGGGAGGGTGGGACAAAAGCTTCTAGGTATCAGCCGGGGAGGAAAGAGAGAGACCCCCACCCAGCATCTGAATTTAACCCCTGGGGGTATGGCCGGACGCCCCTTCCATTCACTTTCCATTGGTCCGTGGGGCGTCCTAATCACCTGGGGAGGGGGATTAGTGTGAGAGGAGGAGGCACTGCACGGAGTTTACTTATCATCAAATCCATGGGGGCTCTACAGTCAGAGGCACCATCCTTATTCAGTACGGTGCCTGCCAGACTGCAGAGACCTGTGTGTCGTAAGCAGTGCCATCCCGCCTCCCACCAATCCCGTAATAACAAAACACCGACAAGCATGGATGGGTTGAACAGGTCGGTCACAGTTTATTAATAAACAGAGTGAGGCAAGTACAATTCGCAACAGACTCACAGCTGTAGGCCCGCGACCGCTGGGCACGTCGGCTGATGAGAGGTTACGAACCTTGCCCCCCTCTACACTACCGCCACGGAGGATCATGTGTATGACCTACACAGGACTCCGACCCCCACACAACATCATTAAGGCCTGTTCAACCCTGTCTTGCAAGTTTAATAAGAACATATCTAGCCCGATATCTGTTAGATGAACGCTGTCCGGTCTCAGGAGGGGTGAGATGTTTTCTTCCAGATTGTGGTGGTGAACCACGATGCCGAAGTTCTCTTTGACAAACTTTGCCATTTTCGAGTTTATCTTTCTCCTTGACTTGTCAATGGCTTTAGGGTCTTTAGCTCCGTGCCAGACTGGTCGTGATATTATATCAGACCACACCACCACCATATCTGGTATAAGACAAACAGCCCGCTTTATGTCGGTTTTCATTGTCGTGAAGAGCTCTGCTCCTGTTGTCTTGCACAAATCATTTCCACCAGCATGTAACACCAATATCAGCGGCCCTTTAGCCGATTTAGAAATTTTAACCAACTCCGGGAAAATCTGCTCCCACTGGAGCCCTCGGATGCCTCTCCAGTTGACCTCTAGTTGTGGGAAGTAAAAATTCTTTCCACAGGGGCGTATCTCGGCTCTTTTGCACGCCCAATAAATAAAAGAATGTCCCAACACCCAAACAGCGGGCTTATAATCTCCTGTAAGAAACAAGATGTGTTATAGCAGGTCTGGTCTTATGTATCTTGCAAAGCATGCGGATTTCCAACGACCCAATCTCTGTACTTCAGCTTCAGCTGCACCGGCCCTAGCTGCTTCAGTGGCTGCTCCGATTCTAAAAGAATGTGTTCCGTATTCTTTGGGGTCTACACCGACAGCTTGTAGACATTTTTTAAAAATTGTGTGAAATTGATCTTTAGTAAGTGGGGACCCGTCGGTGTGTGAGAGGAAAAAATGACTTTCGTGTCTTATAACCGCGTAGTGTCTTACTATTTTAACAGGGCATATGGGGCCTTCTAGAGCCTTGACCAGGACCCACGACCCTCTACCGGTGGGATCGCATTTGGATTTCCGCACTCTAATGCGCAGAGCGTCGCTGCATATTACGAGATCCTCATTAATTAACCCGCCTATTAGTGCTGTTTTAGAATGCGGCACCAGTTCACTAATCCGCAGCGCCCCGAAGAATGCAATTGCAAACGCTGTAGATATTAGGGCAGATTCGTATTGAGACTTGCACACCGTTTCAGATTTTGTTATAATATCGTGCAACAGACTTAAAGAAATGGGGCGACGACATTCCTGACTGGGTTGGAGCCTTCTCCAGCCTTTAACGGCTTGCTTTATGAAAAAATATTTAGTTACGTCGGCCCATCCCATTAGCTGAAAGAAAAAGGCTATTCCCGTTAAATTATGCTGCGCTAATGTACCCGACGCACCTCTACTCTTGAGCAGATTCAGGAGTTCTACCACCACGTCGCATCTCGCCCGAACACACGTATCAACTGGCCTCCCTTTTACTAGCGAGCACCACTCTTCCCATGCCTTACCATAAACCTGCCAGGTAGCCGGTGTCACTGAGGCTCGAATCAAGGGCATCAGTGATTGGCCACTGTGTCCCAGAGGGAGGGAGGACACAGTAGGCCCGTTGGTTCTGCGCTGGGAAGGAAGACTTTGAAGGCCTGCCAATCGGAAGACAACAGAGAGTTAACCATTTTATCATCCACAGTAGGCGTCACTCTGGCTCAGCACCAGATGTTGTGTCTAAGGCATAATAGTGCAAGGCGGCGCAACAGCGCAAGAATCGGTGGTGATGAGGAAGACATACTGTTCAAGCATTTGGCGGTTCCTGGATTTTTGATTAGAAATCTGAGATTTACATTTTTTAGTTTGTCACCCCATAGTTCGACAGATGTAACTATAGCAAATATCTCCCACAAGACGGGGTTGCAGCCCCAGTTGGCAGAGGTCCATATGTCCGGCCATCTGCTTTTGCACCATTGGTTGCGGTAGATTGCAACAAAACCATTTGTGAGATCTGCGCCCACCAGTAGACCTAGGGTGCTGTTTAGCGTTTCCTGAGACATGACACATGTATGCCCATTGTAGTTTTCCAAGAATGCATTCCACACGGACAAATCCGCTCTCATTGACCGATTAATTCTGATTCTGTGGCCCGGCTGGGCGATGCCCTTTGTAGCTAATGATAACCTGCGTGAGAAAGCCCTGCCAACTGGCATTACCCGGCAAGCAAAGTTGAGTAAACCTAGTAAGGACTGCATCTGCTGGAGGGTGACTTTCTTTACCACGAGGAAACTTTTAACCATTTGGAGTGTTTTTTCGATTTTATCCGCCGGTAAACGAAAAATCATCTCGTTTGTGTCTATTTCAATACCAAGGAAAGGGAGAACATTACACGGACCGAGCGTTTTCTCCGGCGATAGTGGGACACCGAAAAGCCTAGAAATAAATTTAAACTTTTGAAGCAGAAAAGAACAGAGTTTAGATTCCTTGGGACCCACAAACAAAAAATCATCGAGGTAGTGGATTGTGGAATTGCTGCCTGTTTCGTGACGTATTACCCAGTCTAAGAAGGTGCTGAAAAGTTCGAAATAGTGACAGGAAATGGAGCAGCCCATGGGCAGGCACATGTCGAAATAAAAAAGCTGGTCCACCTTACAACCCAACAAATGAAAGCATTCGGGGTGCACGGGTAATAGACGGAAAGCTGACTCTATATCGGTCTTTGCCAACAGGGCACCGGGCCCCACTGCTCGCACAAGCTCAATTGCTCTGTCGAACGACGCGTAAGTTACCGACGAGTCTTCGGGGGGAATTGCGTCGTTGACCGAATCGCCTTTAGGGTAAGATAGATGGTGAATTAGCCGATATTTACCGGGTTCTTTTTTGGGCACAATACCTAAGGGCGAAATCCTGAAATTTTTAAATGGTAATGATTGAAATGGGCCCGCCATCCTGCCGAGTTCGACCTCTTTCATGATTTTTTGTTGTAAGACCTCCGGGAACTCCCGAGCTGATTTTAGATTCTTAGCTGATGTTGGTGCTAGGTTAAATTTAAAGGGGATGAAAAAACCGGACCTAAAACCGTCAGATAATTGCTGAGCAGCTTCTTTATTGGGGTAAAGGCTTAGCCAGGGGCCCATGGCGGCTACGCTCACTGGGGTTTTGCCTCGTAGAGTTTGCGTTTGTGAAGCGTGTACACCTTGATGCAGGGTGTCCGCCACCGCAGGTTGCGCAATGATGTCTATATCTGCATGCCGCCTGAAAGCGACAGTTTCCTTCATTGTATAACAAGCAGGCCCCTGGTCTCCGTACGACCACTGAGTTCTGGCCTGCGGCTGCTGACAAACTAGTGGCCGATGATGAAAAGGGGGGGTGTTTTTGTGTAAGCATTAATCGTAGCCAGACATCTGTGGCTTTCACTCCCCATCCTAGATCTGGTTGCAGGGCTAGCCTCCTGCAGAACTCCTCATCATAGCGCCTTCCAAGCAACACAGCCATGAGACTTATAGGAGTTATATATTAAATCCTGGTATATAAATAACTCAGAGCAATGTTCTGGGTGTTTTTGACCCATAATACATCCTAGGAAGGCCTGCAGCCAGTTGTTCATGGTATGCGCTATTTTACCTCTATTTCTATCGTATGACCATTCGCCAGTCCTCCTTTCCTTATCTACTGACTGCTGGTCTGCTGATAACAAAGACCATATGTCAACATAATCATTATTCCAAATTTTTTCTTTTGTATCTTGGTCTATGTGTGTACCTAGTGGACTAATTCCACAGAAAAAAGCATCTTTGTGTAAACTAGCTAATTGAGGTATATTCCTAGTAACGGTTTGACCTCCCGGCTGGTGTAAGTGGTCAACTAACGCCCTGATAGCAGATACCAGGCTGTTTTCCACAGCGTCATGTGTATTATTAGATGCGTTGATTACGCCAAACTCACCACTGTTCCTCGCTGATCGAGAGTCTCCAGGAGATGGAGGTACCCCGACTCCGGTGGTGGTGATGTCCTGCCCATGACTGGTGACCTTTGATGACTCTGCGCTCCCAAGACCCATTGAATGTTGCTGGACTTCCATCTCAGAAACGGAACCTGAAATGGGTTGAAGTGATAGCTCTTCCCGGCTTGTGGGCAATGGTGGAGCATGTGGCAGCCGATGACTGCTGTCTGCCCGTGGTGGATATGATGGTGGAGCATGTGGCAGCCGATGACTGCTGTCTGCCCGTGGTGGATATGATGGTGGAGCATGTGGCAGCTGATGACTGCTGTCTGCCCGTGGTGGATATGCTGTCGATGATAGCTGCGCACTGGTTCCGACCACGATCTGACCGGAGGTCCCAATTGGTGTTGAGGAGGCCCTCCGTCTGGCTGACTGGGATGGAGATCTCGTACGCCGTCTTCTGGATGCCCCCGACCGCCTGCTGCGACAACTCTCGGGTGCGTCGGACTGTTCAGAAGTAGAAGGTGACCGCCACCTGGATGACCGCGATCTGTGACGGCTTCTATTGGAGCTTCGCTTTTGACTGAAACGGGAACAGCGACAGACAGAGGGACAGCGAGAATGGTGATGGGAATCCCCTGAGGAGGGGGATAAAGACCTGTGGTGTATGGAATTTCGACTACCAAGGTTAGAGCTTATATGCTGACTTGGTGCATGCCTAAGGGTAGTTTCTGGTACCAGTTGAAGAGGAATATTCAGAGGGCCCTGGGCGATTGTTGTCTGTGTGGCGTTTAGCAGGGAGGATGGCGTTATGTCCGCCAATAATGTGGGGTGTACAGAGCGGTATTGGCTCATTGGAGGGGTCGGCGGTGTATAGTGTGTTGTGCTTGCTATACATGTTTCACCTTGTTGTTGGAGCAGAGCGCGCTGAATGGTCGGATTGGTCCGGACAGCGCGCTCGGCCGCAGCATTGTTTCTTCTGCATCCCACATCGTCCCGCACGGGCGGCAGAGCTGCGCCCGCAGGGATGATGTTGCAGACCGGGTGTACCTGAGATGGCTGGCTATTGTAGTGGCTGCGCGGCCTCCTCTGTAGAGGCTGCTCTACAGGACTTGCCATTGCTGCAGACATAGAGGAAGTAGAGATGGGATGCTGTTTGGGTGGATCTAGGGGCCGGCTCAGATGCCTGGCCCTAAACAAAGGATTAAGGGTGGGACTGGAGATGGGCGGGCCTATGCGGTGACGCTGGGCTGAAGTGGGTGGAGCTACAGGCCGGCTATGACGCCCAGGTCCCAGCAAAAGTGAAGGGGTGGGTGTGTGAGTGGGAGGACGATTGTGGGAGGAAGTGGGCGTAACGCCGGGGGAAGAAGTGGGCGGAGCCACCGTCCGACTCACACCACTAGAAGAACACAGTAATGGCGTCCGGTTCTGCGGCCTACATGCGACGCCCCGGGCTGATACAAGTGGGGAAGAATCCTGTATCTGAGCAGCAGCCCGGGCGCGACGCCGAACAGCAGAAATCTCGCCCACATGCAGACGCTCAGGCTGGCGCTTAGTTCTGAATGAGCGTCTGCTGGAGCGCGGCCTCTGAGAGGAGGTGGTGGGAGCAGCGTGTGCCCGACTAACTGGAGATGGCAGGGGAGAGGACAGTATAAGAACTGGGTGGCAGGTGGACGGGCCAGGGGAGGACGGGACATGCAAGGATAGAGGGGAAGCATTCGGAGGCAGAGCAGGCGTGGTGGGTAACTCAGGGGCGGCTTGTACAAAGGGCAGCGCCGGGGCCGACAAAGGAGCCGGAGGGGACGCAGTGGACGGGCCAGCAGAGGACGGCGCATGTGAGACTACAAGGGAGGCATGCAGAGGCAGAAGGAGTGGGAGACACAGGGGCTGCGTGTGCTGCAGGCATCACCGGAGCAGGGGGAGACAAAGGACCCTGTGGCCTTGGAGTGGATTGAGCCTCGGGGGATAAAGGGGAGGCCAGCGGCGACAGGGGATTAAGAGAGGGCACAGGTGGGTGATAATCTAATTCAGATAAAAGGGCTAAAATACATGGATCACCCACCTGTGCTGCTCTCTGCCGCAGGGCCGCAATCACTGCCTCAGACATGGCTCCAGGGTCCTCAGGAAAACAAAAGCTTCTAGGTATCAGCCGGGGAGGAAAGAGAGAGACCCCCACCCAGCATCTGAATTTAACCCCTGGGGGTATGGCCGGATGCCCCTTCCATTCTCTTTCCATTGGTCCGTGGGGCGTCCTAATCACCTGGGGAGGGGGATTAGTGTGAGAGGAGGATTCACTGCACAGAGTTTACTTATCATCAAATCCATGGGGGCTCTACAGTCAGAGGCACCATCCTTATTCAGTACGGTGCCTGCCAATCCTCTCCTGTGTGATACAGTCTGCTGAGCCGTGCATCTAATCCTATCCTGTGTGATACAGTCTGCTGAGCCGTGCATCTAATCCTATCCTGTGTGATAGTCTGCTGATCCGTGTATCTAATCCTATCCTGTGTGATACTGTCTGCTGAGCCGTGTATCTAATCCTATCCTGTGTGATACTGACTGCTGAGCCGTGTATCTAATCCTATCCCGTATGATACTGACTGTTGAGCCGTGTATCTAATCCTATCCTGTGTGATACTGACTGCTGATTCATGTATCTAATCCTATCCTGTGTGATACTGTCTGCTGAGCTGTGTATCTAATCCTATCCCGTGTGATACTGTCTGCTGAGCTGTGTATCTAATCCTATCCCATGTGATACTGATTGCTGAGCTGTGTATCTAATCCTATCCCGTGTGATACTGATTGCTGAGCTGTGTATCTAATCATATCCTGTGTGATACTGACTGCTGAGCTGTGTATCTAATCCTATCCCGTCTGATACTGCGCTCCTGAAATACTCTGTGCTGCTGTCACCCTGCTGGTTTTATGTGTGATCAACATGGTGGTATTGTGTATGATCTATATGGCGGTATGATGTGTGAAGTATATGGCGGCATTATGTGTGAAATATATGGCGGTATTATGTGAGAACACTATGGCAGTATTATCTGCTAAAAGGGGACCCATTTTGAGGTGGTTCTGGCTGAGCACCTGCACACAGGTCAGGGGTAATAGTTAGGTGCAGTCAGGGGAGGGCTGGTGAGGCAGCTGAAGAGAGGGGTCTCATTTTTATCGTTACTGTATGGCTCCATTTCCCCCCAGCCTGCTTCCCAGTGTCACTCCGGACTGCACCTGTCGCCTCGCTGTCACACATCGCCAGGACAGGATCTGAGGAGGGGAATGGTGTCTTTGCATGCAAAGTCTGGATCAGAACAGGCCAATAATCAGCAGAAATGTTTCCTGGATTTCTGTGCTGCTGTCACCCTGCTCCCTCCCCCATATATCTCCCTCTGTGACCCTCATAGACCAGCACACTGCTCTCCTGAAATACTCTGTGCTGCTGTCACCCTGCTCTCTCCCCCATATATCTCCCTGTGACCCCCATAGACCAGCACACTGATCTCCTGAAATACTCTGTGCTGCTGTCACCCTGCTCTCTCCCCATATATCTCCCTGTGACCCCCATAGACCAGCGCACTGCTCTCCTGAAATATTCTGTGCTGCTGTCACCCTGCTTCCTCCACCATATATCTCCCTCTGTGTGCCCCCCATAGACCAGTGCACTGCTCTCCTGAAATACTCTGTGCTGCTGTCACCCTGCTCTCTCCCCCATATATCTCCCTGTGACCCCCATAGACCAGCACACTGCTCTCCTGAAATACTCTGTGCTGCTGTCACCCTGCTCTCTCCCCCATATATCTCCCTGTGACCCCCATAGACCAGCGCACTGCTCTCCTGAAATACTCTGTGCTGCTGTCACCCTGCTCCTCCCCCATATATCCCTCTGTGACCCCCCATAGACCAGCACACTGCTCTCCTGAAATACTCTGTGCTGCTGTCTCCCTGCTCCTCCACCATATATCTCCCTCTGTGACCCCCCACATAGACCAGCACACTGCTCTCCTGAAATACTCTGTGCTGCTGTCACCCTGCTCCTCCCCCATATATCTCCCTCTGTGACCCCCATAGACCAGCGCACTGCTCTCCTGAAATACTCTGTGCTGCAGTCACCCTGCTCCTCCACCATATATCTCCCTCTGTGACCCCCCATAGACCAGCACACTGCTCTCCTGAAATACTCGGTGCTGCTGTCACCCTGTTCCTCCCCCATATATCTCCCTCTGTGACCCCCCATAGACCAGCGCACTGTTCTCCTGAAATACTCTGTGCTGCTGTCACCCTGCTCCTCCACCATATATCTCCCTCTGTGCCCCCCATAGACCAGCACACTGCTCTCCTGAAATACTCTGCTGCTGTCACCCTGCTCCTCCACCATATATCTCCCTCTGTGCCCACCATAGACCAGCGCACTGCTCTCCTGAAATACTCTGTGCTGCTGTCACCCTGCTCCTCCACCATATATCTCCCTCTGTGACCCCCCATAGACCAGCACACTGCTCTCCTGAAATACTCAGTGCTGCTGTCACCCTGCTCCTCCACCATATATCTCCCTCTGTGCCCACCATAGACCAGCACACTGCTCTCCTGAAATACTCTGTGCTGCTGTCACCCTGCTCCTCCCCCATATATCTCCCTCTGTGCCCCCCATAGACCAGCGCACTGCTCTCCTGAAATACTCTGTGCTGCTGTCACCCTGCTCCTCCACCATATATCTCCCTCTGTGACCCTCCATAGACCAGCATACTGCTCTCCTGAAATACTCTGTGCTGCAGTCACCCTGCTCCTCCACCATATATCTCCCTCTGTGACCCCCCATAGACCAGCACACTGCACTCCTGAAATACTCTGTGCTGCTGTCACCCTGCACCTCCACCATATATCTCCCTCTGTGACCCCCCATAGACCAGCACACTGCTCTCCTGAAATACTCTGTGCTGCTGTCACCCTGCTCCTCCACCATATATCTCCCTCTGTGACCCCCCATAGACCAGCACACTGCTCTCCTGAAATACTCAGTGCTGCTGTCACCCTGCTCCTCCACCATATATCTCCCTCTGTGCCCACCATAGACCAGCACACTGCTCTCCTGAAATACTCTGTGCTGCTGTCACCCTGCTCCTCCCCCATATATCTCCCTCTGTGCCCCCCATAGACCAGCGCACTGCTCTCCTGAAATACTCTGTGCTGCTGTCACCCTGCTCCTCCACCATATATCTCCCTCTGTGACCCTCCATAGACCAGCATACTGCTCTCCTGAAATACTCTGTGCTGCAGTCACCCTGCTCCTCCACCATATATCTCCCTCTGTGACCCCCCATAGACCAGCACACTGCACTCCTGAAATACTCTGTGCTGCTGTCACCCTGCACCTCCACCATATATCTCCCTCTGTGACCCCCATAGACCAGCACACTGCTCTCCTGAAATACTCTGTGCTGCTGTCACCCTGCTCCTCCCCCATATATCTCCCTCTGTGCCCCCCATAGACCAGCGCACTGCTCTCCTGAAATACTCTGTGCTGCTGTCACCCTGCTCCTCCACCATATATCTCCCTCTGTGACCCTCCATAGACCAGCATACTGCTCTCCTGAAATACTCTGTGCTGCAGTCACCCTGCTCCTCCACCATATATCTCCCTCTGTGACCCCCCATAGACCAGCACACTGCTCTCCTGAAATACTCTGTGCTGCTGTCACCCTGCTCCTCCACCATATATCTCCCTCTGTGACCCCCCATAGACCAGCGCACTGCTCTCCTGAAATACTCTGTGCTGCTGTCACCCTGCTCCCAGAATCCTTGCTGCCTGCCATCCTCAGTGATCGAAGACCCTATTCCTCTCCTCAGATCCTGTCCTGGCGATGTGTGAAAGCGAGGTGACAGCAGCACAGAGTATTTCAGGAGAGCAGTGTGCTGGTCTATGGGGGGCACAGAGGGAGATATATGGTGGAGGAGCAGGGGGACAGCAGCACAGAGTATTTCAGGAGAGCAGTGTGCTGGTCTATGGGGGTCACAGAGGGAGATATATGGTGGAGGAGCAGGGTGACAGCAGCACAGAGTATTTCAGGAGAGCAGTGCGCTGGTCTATGGGGGGCACAGAGGGAGATGTATGGAGGAGGAGCAGGGTGACAGCAGCACAGAGTATTTCAGGAGAGCGGTGTGCTGGTCTATGGGGGGGTCACAGAGGGAGATATATGGGGAGGAGCAGGGTGACAGCAGCACAGAGTATTTCAGGAGAGCAGTGTGCTGGTCTATGGGGGGCACAGAGAGAGATATATGGGGGAGGAGCAGGGTGACAGCAGCACAGATTATTTCAGGAGAGCAGTGTGCTGATCTATGGGGGCACAGAGGGAGATATATGGTGGAGGAAGCAGGGTGACTGCAGCACAGAGTATTTCAGGAGAGCAGTGTGCTGGTCTATGGGGGTCACAGAGGGAGATATATGGTGGAGGAAGCAGGGTGACTGCAGCACAGAGTATTTCAGGAGAGCAGTGTGCTGGTCTATGGAGGGTCACAGAGGGAGATATATGGAGGAGGAGCAGGGTGACAGCAGCACAGAGTATTTCTGGAGAGCAGTGCGCTGGTCTATGGGGGGCACAGAGGGAGATATATGGGGGAGGAGCAGGGTGACAGCAGCACAGAGTATTTCAGGAAAGCAGTGCGCTGGTCTATGGGGGGCACAGAGGGAGATATATGGGGGAGGAGCAGGGTGACAGCAGCACAGAGTATTTCAGGAGAGCAGTGTGCTGGTCTATGGGGGGCACAGAGGGAGATATATGGTGGAGGAGCAGGGTGACAGCAGCACAGAGTATTTCAGGAGAGCAGTGTGCTGGTCTATGGGGGGCGCCCTGCTCAGTGCCAGGGATTGTACATAGAGTGCTGTGTTTTATACACATGGATGGACCGTCTTGTCTGCTCCACAGAAATCCAGGAAACATTTCTTCTGATTGATGACCTGTTCGGATCCAGACTTTACATGCAAAGACAGTCAGTAACTTTGCAGGCCCCATCAAAATGGCTGCTCACTGTGTTCCTAGATGTCATCCTCTCTTTTCCCTTAGCAAATACCCAGAAGGGGAGGAGAGGAGTGACATCACACCCATGTCAGCAGACTCCGCCCATAATTACTGCAGGGCAGTAATCTGAGTTAGTTATACACTAGGTTTTTGTGCCAAATTTCAGTAGCTGCTCCCCCTAGTGTTAACAAGTGGAAATGCCAACCTTTTTAAAATTATTTTTCAAAATTAAAAACAAATGATAATATTTTTTAAGAAAATGTAAACATTAATTCTTTAAATTTTTTCAATTGCTGAAAAATTTTTTTTTGGATGGCACCTTCCCTTTAAGAGGCAAGAGGGAGAGAATCAGGGCGGGAACATGAAAGCTGTAAACACCATACTAACTGAGGGCAAGATAGCTGCAGCAGGACAGAAAGCAAAATGGCCGACGGAAAAAACTTAATTAAAAAAAATGTCAAAACAGACTGAGAACCTTACAGATAGGGAGATTCTGACAATGATGTTTCTTAAATTTGGAGGCTGCCTAATACACAGTAGTGGGGGGGTCTGGAAATATGGATTGTAATCGGGCATCTTTGTGTAGTAAAGGTTGTAATTTCCGGGCAGCGCCCCTTAGCACCTCCAGATTTGGATTGTAGGTGACTACTAGAGGTTCACAGTTAACTGTAGAAAAACATTTTTGTATCCCCGGTCATAGCATCATGGACATTAAATTACTTGTTTTAACCCTCCGTCAGGCGCAATATAGATTCTCCTCAGTTCATGCGCAATGTGCCTGACAAGCACAGGTCAGAAAACCACCTATAGTAGCTACATTTTTCAATTTCAGGACTATAGAAGTAGTCAGTGACCTTCATAGGAATGTATTAAAAGAGATTACACCAAATCAGATGCAAAAAAAAACATTTATTAACCATAAACTTATTAAAACTAAAAGTACCACTTTTCGGTAGTACCGCCAAATAGGCTCCAGTTATCTTTACGTAACTATTGCTTAAATATAAAATTATGGAAAAAAACTTAAAGGATATTGCACTTAGCTGTTACTTAATTATTTTCTACTCATCTTCAGTGGTTTCAATTGCAGCAGAAGCAGCACAGGTACACTTAGAAAAGCAAGGCTGGCAGACGAAAGTTGCATGGGAAAGGCAGATTGATTCTTTACATATTTTGCAGTCATATTTAGAAAGCCTTCTGAAACCAGATACAAATGAGCAGGTAGTACAACTGCGTCTTTTAGAAGGTGGTAGAGTCGGTGTTTGTTCTGGAACGTCCTTGGGACGTCCTTTGTATTTTTATCTTTGCCCAAATAATAAGCTAGATCTGTGTCTGTTTCCTCTGTATCAGTGTCATCACCATCCTGCTCTGTTCCAGAATCAGTGTTACATTCTGCTACCTCATCTTCAGATGAAATGTCACTAGATTCCTCTAAATCCTCAGTTACTGCTGGTTCTTCCTCATCATCTTCTAACAAAAAAATCTTCATTTCTTCTAAATGAAGGGGTTTAGATGAATCATACTGTTTTCTGGCCATTGCAGCAGAAAATCTGAAGCAAGAGAGAAAGAGTATGTGTTAGGGCGCAATGTGCCTTAGAAGCCACCCTCCTTTTGTCTAAGAAAACAGTACTTATGTACACTAACTTAGCATTAATCCTTCATAAAACAAGCTAAATACACAATCGTGATGAATAAAAAAAGAAAATACTAACCTTTCAATTTGTGTTGAAATCAGGCGCAATGTGCCTGAGAAGCCAAAGTGTTGATATCTGCTCACTAGAAGGTCTGCTGAGTCACTGTGATATCAGGTTTCACAGAGCCTGTAGAGTCAGGAGATAACTAGGAGGGGTGAGGTTTTCTGATAAGTGGGCAAGGAGAGAGAAGTGAAACTAATTACTGTGTGCCTGTCAGATCTATTGCGCCTGACGGAGGGTTAAAAGGTAATTTCAAATCTCAGAGACACAGGAGGGTCTGGGAGAATAAATTTATGACGACCTTTGACTAACTCAGTGCAGGAATGAATGTGTCGCATGGATTTATGTCTTTTTACATCAATAAAGATGTTCAATACAAAATAATATTGTGGTACCGAGTTAGCCAGAAAATCTATGTAAATACTTATGTGCCAAAAAAATTGAGAAAAGTATTCAAGGAGTGATACCTTTATTGCCTAACCAGAGAAATTATATTTGCAAGCTTTCAAGGCTCAGAAGGCCCCTTCATCAGGCCATTACTGAGAAGAAATGGCGACATTTATATAGGAATTATACAAGGACATGAGATGATGCTAGAGACAGGCCAAGGAAATCACATTAAGGCTTTTGTTATACATGTAGATGAGGTGGAAGTGTTTTATTATACTGTACATGTGAAGACGTACTTGAGGAGGTGTGAACTGTGTCCATGTAATGAGTCATGAATCCAGGTGTCAAACTGAGTCCTATTGTTAGAGATTGAAACATATTTATAAATCTGAACTCCCAGATTTTTCTTTCTCTGTCACTATTAAAATGACCTTTCAATATTAGGGCTTGTAGATCTGCGATACTGTGCCCAGGTCTAGAGAAGTGTATTCCTACAGGCGGCTCCAGCTCATTATTCATCATATGTCTATGCAGATTCATCCTTGTTTGTAGTTTTTGTTTAGTTTCCCCGATGTCTGTCCCTGCATTGCACCTTGTACATTGTATCAGTAAGGCTGAGTGCAGAAGCACTTTTTGGCCCTGCGGATTTCTTCCATTTTTCATAAGTTTTTCTTGCGGTTTTTGTGTGGTTTTCCCCCTGCGGATTTGGTGACAGGGGAGATGGAAAACCGCACAAAAGAAGTGACATGCTGCAGATTTTGTACTGCGGGAAAACCGCGCGCAAAAATCCACAGCGTCTGTACAGCGGTTTATTTTAACATTGATTTTAAGGCTACTGTACATCACAATGCGGATATGCAACGCTTCTGCACGGTAAAATCCGCTGCAAATCTGCATCATGTGCGCACAGCCGAAGAAATGCAAGACCTGCACCCACATATCACCACCAGATAAAGGCCCCATACCCAACACAAAGCAGGACTAGAAGATCATGGCGTCTTCTTCATGTACATCCTCCAATGTCGTACACAGACGTCTCCGCTCCGTACACCTCGTACACACACGGCTCCGCTTCGCACACCTCGTACACGCACGGCTCCGCTCCGTACACCTCGTACACACGGCTCCGCTCCGCACACCTCGTACACACACGGCTCCGCTCCGTACACCTCGTACACACACGGCTCCGCTCCGTACACCTCGTACACACACGGCTCCGCTCCGTACACCTCGTACACGCACGGCTCCGCTCCGTACACCTCGTACACACACGGCTCCGCTCCGCACACCTCGTACACACACGGCTCCGCTCCGCACACCTCGTACACACGCGGCTCCGCTCCATACACCTCGTACACACACACGGCTCCGCTCCGTACACCTCGAACACGCACGGCTCCGCTCCGTACACCTCGTACACACACGTCTCCGCTCCGTACACCTCGTACACACACGGCTCCGCTCCGCACACCTCGTACACATACAGCTCCGCTCCGTACACCTCATACACACACAGCTCCGCTCCGTACACCTCGTACACACACGGCTCCGCTCCGTACACCTCGTACACACACGGCTCCGCTCCGCACACCTCGTACACATACAGCTCCGCTCCGTACACCTCATACACACACAGCTCCGCTCCGTACACCTCGTACACACACGGCTCCGCTCCGTACACCTCGTACACACACGGCTCCGCTCCGTACACCTCGTACACACACGGCTCCTCTCCGTACACCTCGTACAAACGCGGCTCCGCTCCGTAAACCTTGTACACACGCGGCTCCGCTCCGCTCCGTACACCTCGTACACACACGGCTCCGCTCCTTCCACACTGTAAACCCCTCCTGACCCCACACAGAAACTTCCCCTCATCCAGCACCATGACAACCAGCACAGCAGAGTCCTGCACACACTGAGGCCCCTGATCATGTGACCCCTGACTCCTCCCCTCCTGTGACCTCATCACAGGTCCTGTGTGCACAGAGCAGCCATATATGTGGAGTGCGGCTCTGCGGGTGGAGGTCGGTGCTGGAGGCTCCATTATTCTCTATGTGGAGTGCGGCTCTGCGGCTGGAGGCTCCATTATTCTCTGTGGAGTGCGGCTCTGCGGGTGGAGGTCGGTGCCGGAGGATCCATTATTCTCTATGTGGAGTGCGGCTCTGCGGGTGGAGGTCGGTGCTGGAGGCTCCATTATTCTCTATGTGGAGTGCGGCTCTGCGGGTGGAGGTCGGTGCTGGAGGCCCCATTATTCTCTATGTGGAGTGCGGGTGGAGGTCGGGGCCGGAGGCTCCATTATTCTCTATGTGGAGTGCGGCTCTGTGGGTGGAGGTCGGTGCCGGAGGCTCCATTATTCTCTATGTGGAGTGCGGCTCTGCGGGTGGAGGTCGGTGCTGGAGGCTCCATTATTCTCTATGTGGAGTGCGGCTCTGCGGCTGGAGGTCGGTGCTGGAGGCTCCATTATTCTCTGTGGAGTGCGGCTCTGCGGGTGGAGGTCAGTGCTGGAGGCTCCATTATTCTCTATGTGGAGTGCGGCTCTGCGGGTGGAGGTCGGTGCTGGAGGATCCATTATTCTCTATGTGGAGTGCGGCTCTGCGGGTGGAGGTCGGTGCTGGAGGCTCCATTATTCTCTATGTGGAGTGCGGCTCTGCGGGTGGAGGTCGGTGCTGGAGGATCCATTATTCTCTATGTGGAGTGCGGCTCTGCGGGTGGAGGTCAGTGCTGGAGGCTCCATTATTCTCTATGTGGAGTGCGGCTCTGCGGGTGGAGGTCGGTGCTGGAGGCTCCATTATTCTCTATGTGGAGTGCGGCTCTGCGGGTGGAGGTCAGTGCTGGAGGCTCCATTATTCTCTGTGGAGGTCGGTGCTGGAGGCTCCATTATTCTCTATGTGGAGTGCGGCTCTGCGGGTGGAGGTCGGTGCTGGAGGCTCCATTATTCTCTATGTGGAGTGCGGCTCTGCGGGTGGAGGTCGGTGCTGGAGGCTCCATTATTCTCTGTGGAGGTCGGTGCTGGAGGCTCCATTATTCTCTATGTGGAGTGCGGCTCTGCGGGTGGAGGTCGGTGCCGGAGGCTCCATTATTCTCTATGTGGAGTGCGGCTCTGCGGGTGGAGGTCGGTACTGGAGGCTCCATTCTCTACGTGGAGTGCGGCTCTGTGGGTGGAGGTCGGTGCTGGGGGCTCCATTATTCTCTGTGGAGTGCGGCTCTGCGGGTGGAGGTCGGTGCCGGAGGCTCCATTATTCTCTATGTGGAGTGTGGCTCTGCGGGTGGAGGTCAGTGCTGGAGGCTCCATTATTCTCTGTGGAGTGCGGCTCTGCGGGTGGAGGTCGGTGCTGGAGGCTCCATTCTCTATGTGGAGTGTGGCTCTGCGGGTGGAGGTCGGTGCCAGAGGCTCCATTATTCTCTATGTGGAGTGCGGCTCTGCGGGTGGAGGTCAGTGCTGGAGGCTCCATTATTCTCTATGTGGAGTGCGGCTCTGCGGGTGGAGGTCAGTGCTGGAGGCTCCATTATTCTCTGTGGAGTGCGGCTCTGCGGGTGGAGATCGGTGCTGGAGGCTCCATTCTCTATGTGGAGTGTGGCTCTGCGGGTGGAGGTCGGTGCCAGAGGCTCCATTATTCTCTATGTGGAGTGCGGCTCTGCGGGTGGAGGTCGGTGCTGGAGGCTCCATTCTCTATGTGGAGTGCGGCTCTGCGGGTGGAGGTCGGTGCCGGAGGCTCCATTATTCTCTATGTGGAGTGCGGCTCTGCGGGTGGAGGTCGGTGCTGGAGGCTCCATTATTCTCTGTGGAGGTCGGTGCTGGAGGCTCCATTATTCTCTATGTGGAGTGCGGCTCTGCGGGTGGAGGTCGGTGCCGGAGGCTCCATTATTCTCTATGTGGAGTGCGGCTCTGCGGGTGGAGGTCGGTACTGGAGGCTCCATTCTCTACGTGGAGTGCGGCTCTGTGGGTGGAGGTCAGTGCTGGGGGCTCCATTATTCTCTGTGGAGTGCGGCTCTGCGGGTGGAGGTCGGTGCCGGAGGCTCCATTATTCTCTATGTGGAGTGTGGCTCTGCGGGTGGAGGTTGGTGCCGGAGGCTCCATTATTCTCTATGTGGAGTGCGGGTGGAGGTCGGTGCCGGAGGCTCCATTATTCTCTATGTGGAGTGCGGCTCTGCGGGTGGAGGTTGGTGCTGGAGGCTCCATTATTCTCTATGTGGAGTGCGGCTCTGCGGGTGGAGGTCGGTGCCGGAGGCTCCATTATTCTCTATGTGGAGTGCGGGTGGAGGTCGGTGCCGGAGGCTCCATTATTCTCTATGTGGAGTGCGGCTCTGCGGGTGGAGGTTGGTGCTGGAGGCTCCATTATTCTCTATGTGGAGTGCGGGTGGAGGTCGTTGCCGGAGGCTCCATTATTCTCTATGTGGAGTGCGGCTCTGCGGGTGGAGGTCGGTGCTGGAGGCTCCATTATTCTCTATGTGGAGTGCGGCTCTGCGGGTGGAGGTCGGTGCTAGAGGCTATTCTCTATGTGCAGTGCGGCTCTGTGGGTGGAGGTCGGTGCCGGAGGCTCCATTATTCTCTATGTGGAGTGCGGCTCTGCAGGTGGAGGTCGGTGCTGAAGGCTCCATTATTCTCTATGTGGAGTGTGGCTCTGCGGGTGGAGGTCGGTGCTGGAGGCTCCATTATTCTCTATGTGGAGTGCGGCTCTGCGGGTGGAGGTCGGTGCGGGAGGCTCCATTATTCTCTATGTGGAGTGCGGCTCTGCGGGTGGAGGTCGGTGCTGGAGGCTATTCTCTATGTGGAGTGCGGCTCTGTGGGTGGAGGTCGGTGCCGGAGGCTCCATTATTCTCTATGTGGAGTGCGGCTCTGCGGGTGGAGGTCGGTGCTGGAGGCTCCATTATTCTCTATGTGGAGTGCGGCTCTGCGGGTGGAGGTCGGTGCCGGAGGCTCCATTATTCTCTATGTGGAGTGCGGCTCTGTGGGTGGAGGTCGGTGCCGGAGGCTCCATTATTCTCTATGTGGAGTGCGGCTCTGCGGGTGGAGGTCGGTGCCGGAGGCTCCATTATTCTCTATGTGGAGTGCGGCTCTGCGGGTGGAGGTCGGTGCCGGAGGCTCCATTATTCTCTATGTGGAGTGTGGCTCTGCGGGTGTAGGTCGGTGCCGGAGGCTCCATTATTCTCTGTGGAGTGCGGCTCTGCGGGTGGAGGTCGGTGCTGGAGGCTCCATTATTCTCTGTGGAGTGCGGCTCTGCTGGTGGAGGTCGGTGCTGGAGGCTCCATTATTCTCTATGTGGAGTGCGGCTCTGCTGGTGGAGGTTGGTGCCGGAGGCTCCATTATTCTCTATGTGGAGTGCGGCTCTGCGGGTGGAGGTCGGTGCTGGAGGCTCCATTATTCTCTATGTGGAGTGCGGCTCTGCTGGTGGAGGTCGGTGCTGGAGGCTCCATTATTCTCTATGTGGAGGGCGGCTCTGCGGGTGGATGTCGATGCTGGAGATTCCCCATTACTGGTGCATTAATACTAGAAATATATTGCACAGGGGATATCGCAGCCAATTCCCAGAAGAATCCTGGAAACATCGTCTCATCTTCTGATTCAGGTCTCTGCAATATCGGATCCTCTCAGAGAAGATCTACAAAAGAGAATTTTCCTTATGTACCCATCAAGTATGGATATGGACAGAGACAAGATGGCGGAGCGAATATTACACCTCACCCTAGAGATCCTCTTCCGGCTTACTGGAGAGGTGAGATTCTGATGAGGTCACATTACATCATTCTTATCTATGGGAATAACAGATGGACAGAACTGGAGAGGTGAGGACTCTGGAAATGTCTGTATTGAGATTTATTAATGTGTCTCCATAACCAGGATTACACAGTAGTGAAGAAGACCTCTAGTGAGCGCTGTCAGGACCCTGTGTCTGAGGGATGGGGAAGACCCCTGAGCCCAATCACGGGGCCTCCACCTCACCCCCTGATATATGAGGACATCAATCACCAGAAGATCCTAGAACTCGCCTATAAGATGATTGAGCTGCTGACTGGAGAGGTGACACTGCTGGGAATGCTGGGACATTATGCAGTAACACTATGAAGGGATCGGGGGGATGACGGTATCATTGTATGTGTCAGGTTCCTATAAGGTGTCAGGATGTCTCCATCTATTTCTCCATGGAGGAGTGGGAGTATTTAGAAGGACACAAAGATCTGTACAAGGACGTCATGATGGAGGTTCCCCAGCCCCTCACATCACCAGGTAATAGACAGGACTAAATACACACGGCCTATAATTATCTGTATGTAAAGAATGAATTCAGTCCCTGTATGTGTTTCCTCCAGATCTATCCAGTAAGAGGACAACACCAGAGAGATGTCCCCGTCCTCTTCTTCCACAGGACTGTAACCAAGAAGATCCCAATGTTCCTCAGGATCATCAGGTAGATGGAGAGAAGGTGTCATGAGATCTCCCCTATGATGTGTAGACGGCTGTGAAGGTCTTGTGCTCAGTCTTGTTTTATCCACCAGTATTATATGTTTTATACTTGTGTAATGAGAGCGGTGGAGATGGCAGGATTAGAGCTGATCATAGATGGGACTTCTCCATCTGTCTGTGACTTTTACAATATTTGTTTCAGGGTGAAGATCTGACCCATATTACTACTACAGAGACATATGTGAGGGGTGATGAGCGGTGTAAAGAGGAGATTCCTACATATGACTACCCAGGTGAGTAGTAACCATTAAATGTAGAGAAGTCACAGATTCTTTTGTAATTACTGTACACACGTGGTCAAAATTGTTGGTACCCCTCATTTAATGAAGGAATAAACCACAATGGTCACAGAAATAACTTGAATTTGACTAAAGTAATGATAAATAAAAAATCTATGAAGGTGAACAAATGAAAGTCAGACTGTTAGGCTTCATGTTTTTGCATCTGCTCTGCAGGAAACCAGAGCCTCACATTCTGCGGTCTCCTGCTGTCTATCTACCGCAGAGCAGATTGCTTTGCAGCAAATCACTCCAGAGACTAAGTCCCTCTGTTCTCCTACTGGGCATGCTCATGAGACTATCTCCCACTGGAGATCGGGAGTCATGTGCCCAGGTCCTGCTCCAGGTCTCATTGGTCCATCTTGGAGATCTGGAAGCTTCCGGAAGGTCCTGGCTATAAAAGGCGCTTATAGTTTCTAGTTGCTACTGTGTGAATGGTGATGGATGTATGATTCTGGTGACTGACTCATTAAGATCCCCTCCCTGTGATATTACGAAAGTGTACAGGGACTTAGCTTAGAGCCAGCGCGCGGCAAGCCACAAGCCACTACTACATCATCCACAGTGCTAGCGTCTGACATTGCGCCTGCTTCCTTGCTTTGTCGACTAGCGGCAGTGTCCTACGCCGCGCTGTAGTTGTAGCCCTCCTTGGCATCGGCAGTAGCGACGCTGCACGCACGGTAGGTCTAGACGGACGCAGTCCCTCTGCTTTGGGTCCCGTTCCTGTGACTAGATACCGTGTGTGCAGTTACCTGAGACCTGTGACACTAACAGGCTCAGCCTTTTGTGTTTACCTCTGCTGACATCTCTGTGAGCAAACAGATTGCTTAGCGCACCTGGGTGACTTGCAACCCGTGTGCGCATTTCCACCATATTGCTCGTCTGACACTACTTAGCATCAGTGATATCACCTTCTGCACGGTGGACCCCGAGCGGCGAACGCACTTTATTATTTTATTTAGTGCGTTCTGCCGTTCCTAACACAGACATTGCTTTTTTAAATAAAACTCATGAAATAGGCCTGGACAGAAATGCTGGTATCCCTGAAAATGTGACATGTTAACTTAAGGTGTGTCCACTAATTATCATCACAAGTGTCTACAATCTTGGAATCAGTGAGTGGCCTGTATAGAGGCTAAAAATACTCACTGTGCTGTTTGGTGACATGGTGTGTATCACACTCAACATGGACCAGAGGAAGAGAATGAAAGAGTTGTCTCAGGAGATTAGAAAGAACATTATAGACAAACATGGTAAAGGTAAAAGTTATAAGACCATCTCCATGCAGCTTGATGTTCCTGTGAATACAGGTGCACATATTATTCAGAAATTTAAGATCCATGGGACTGTAGCTAACCTCCCTGGATGTGGCTGCAGGAGGAAAATTGATGACAAATCAAAGTGATGCATAATGCGAATGATAACAAAAGAGCCCAGAAAAACTTCTAAAGGGATTAAAGGTGAACTTGACGCTCAAGGAACATCAGTGTGAGATTGCACTATCCGTCGTTGTATGATCCAAAGTGGACTTCATGGAGGAGGACACCATTGTTGAAAAAAAGAATCACAAAACACCAGACTGGAATTTGCCAAACTACATGTTGACAAGCCACAAAGCTTCTGGGAGAATGTCCTATGGACAGATGAGACAAAAATGGAACTTTTGGGCAAGGCAAATCAGCTCTATGTTCACAGATGGAAAAATGAAACATATCAAGAAAAGAACACTGTCCCTACTGTGAAACATGGAGGAGGCTCTGTTATGTTCTGGGGCTGTTTTGCTGCATCTGGCACAGGGTGTCTAGAATCTGTGCAGGGTACAATGAAATCTCAAGACTATCAAGGGATTCTAGAGAGAAATGTGCTGCCCAGTGTCAGAAAGCTTGGTCTCAGTCGCTGATCACGGGTCTTGCAACAGGATATTGACCCAAAACACACAGCTAAAACACATTGGACTATTCTGAAGTGGCCTTCTATGAGTCCTGACCTAGATCCTATGGAGCATCTTTGGAAAGAGCTGAAACATGCCATCTGGAAAAGGCAACCTTCAAACATGAGACAACTGGAGCAGTTTGCTTTTGAGGCGTGGGCCAAAATACCTGTCGAGAGGAGCAGAAGTCTCATGCATCGATACAGGTATCGTTTGATTGCAGTGATTGCCTCAAAAGGTTGTACAGCAAAATACTAAGGGAACCACCATTTCTATCCAGACCTGCTTCATGAGTTTTATTTTATTAATAAACCATGGACTATATTGCGAAGGCTGGTTAGAAAAGTGACAGTGCAGGAGCATGCCAGTACAAGACCATTACAGAGTAGTCATGGTGAGACGTGACATGGCAGCATATGAAGTTCTTCTATGTACAAAGGTGTTTCTCTATACCATCTGTACACAACTGATTATTGATACCCACTTGGGAAGAATAAACACGTATCTTGATGCAGAAATGAGCAAACTTTTTTGAAATGACCATACTGCTAAGAATAAAGATAAATTTTCTCCCCTCTGCATTTGGCTGCGTGCGGGCACCAGGCAGCATAATACTGCTAACTGTTAACTTGCAGACTGACTGCATATCTGCAGGTTAACAACATTATTTCTGGTGACAGGTTCCCTTTAAAGGAAATCTGTCACCTCAATTTGGCTCTGTATGTAAATGAAGTCCCGGAAGTAGTTTGCTGCCATTTCTGTGTTCCGGGACATAGTTTACTGGCGCACACGCACTAATGCTTTTCGGCTTTGCCCGCAGTTGGGCAAAGCATACTGAGCACGCACGATTGGAGATTGCAATGCGCACGCGCGTAATATGGACGACAACTACGGGAATTACCTGAAATATTGCGTACAGCGGCCAAGGAAGGGTGGAGGGAAGGAGCCGAAACACCGCCCATTGGATCGGACCAAACTCATTTACATATAGTGCCAATTTGAGGTGACAGATTCCTTTTAACTCCCTTGCAACATGCACCGTACTAGTATGGCAAATGTCATGTCTCCGCTTTGATGTGTGCTCCGACGTTGAGCCCACATCTTTTCTGGCACATGTCAGCTGTTTTGAACAGCTGACATGTGCCCTGAACAGCCATGGGTGGAATCGCGATCCACCCGCAACTATTAACCCATTACATGCCACTGTCAATCTCTGCGACATTTAACCCATGCTTCCCACCATTGTTGACCGCCGGCCATAGTTGTCACTGCCGGCTTGCTGTGATCGCCGCCTGGTGGTCAACACTCATAGCAAGTGAGGTATTCCGCTACATACAGACGATCTGATCATCACCTGTATGTGGCAGAGCCTATCGGGTTATGGCAGTCTCTAGTCTCGTTTCTAGTCTCCCATGGAGAGTATTAAAACATGCCAAAAGTAAAAAAAAAAAAAATTAAATATTTAAAAAATAGAAAAGTTTAAATCACCCCCCTTTTGCTTTATTCAAAATAAAACAATAAAAAAATCAAACGTACATATATTTGGCGTTCAGAATCGCCCGATCGATCAATTAAAAAAAAAAAAAAAAAAGGATTAACCTGATCGCTAAACGGTGTAGTGAGAGAAAAAAAGTCAAAATGCCAGAATTATGTTTTTTTTTGGTTGCCATGACATTGCATTAAAATGCAATAACGGGCGATCAAAAGATTGTATCAGCACCAAAATGGTATCATTAAAAATATCAGCTCGGCACGCAATAAACAAGCCCTCACCCAACCCGAGATCACGAAGAATAGAGATGCTTTTTTTTTATTTTTAACAAACTTTCGAATTTTTTTGTTACTTAAATAAAAAAGAACCTAGACATGTTTGGTGTCTATGAACTCATAATGACCTGGAGAATCATAATGACAGCTCAGTTTTAGCATTTGGTGAACATAGTATAGAAAAAAAATCCCCCAAAAATTTGTGGAATTTCACTTTATCTTTGCAATTTCACCAGACTTGGAATTTTTCCCATTTTTGAGTAAACGATACGGTAAAACCAATGATGTTGTTCAAAAGTACAACTTGTCCTGCAAAAAAAACAAGCCCTAACATGGTCAAAGTAAAAGAGTTATGCCTCTGGGAAGAAGGGGAATGAAAATCCGAAACGCAAAAACAAAAAAGGTCAAGGACTTGAAGGGGTTAACATAGCACAAAAATGTACCAATAAAAATGCTCACAATTTGGGCGTAGAACCGGTTCAATAGCTAGTCCTGGTATATGCTCCCCTACCCTGGTATATGCCTCTTCAGCCTGCTTTATGCTCCTCCAGCCTGGTATATGCTCCCCCATCCTATTATATGCTCACCCCATCCTGCATGCACTACTGTACTGTAGTTTTATTCATACAAACAAACAAAAAATAAATCTTTCCCTCGCTTCCCTGCTACGCGTTGTCTGCAAAAAATATTTTTTTAAAATGGAGCCGGAGTCAGCGCATGCTCATACCGTGCTATCTGGCGCCATTTTGTTTAATACACTGTGTGCGAATTTGTCTTCATTAAAATAGCGCAGGAGATAGGACCACGTGCAGGCCCTGACTCCGGCCCAACACTCGCAGTAAGTCCTCACATATTCGTTCAGCGTCTACGCATACCGCAATCTCCAGCGCCACACTCCTCCATCCTCATCCTTCTCCCTGTCACTTCTCTTAAAGTTGGACGCATCCTTCTGACTCTGACCACACTGCGCAGGCGCAGTCTATACTGGCTTCAGACAGAAGGATACATTCAACACTACATTCTAGATACACTCATGGCCGAAATCAAAATTTGGCAAAGTGCCAACAATTTTGCCTGGCCCAGAGATATGTGTCTGTGTTTCATACGTGTGGCAACCATGTGCTGCATCAGTATCACACTTACCGGTGCCTGAGAATCAGCGGTACTGTTTGCACTGATCCCCGGTGCTGGGTGTTGAAGACGGCTCACATAATTTTCCTCTGCTCTGTCTGTGATCAGCGGGAGCAGGGGACAATGTTGAGAGTTGTATTCAGAGCCCGCTGTGTAAAATTAAGAATAAATAAATCACATTATAGTCACATTAAGGGCTCATACTCATCTGCGAGGAAAATGGACGAGTGCAATCCGATAAAAAATCAGACCGCACTCCGTGTTATTCTATGAGCATTCTGCAACTGTCCTTGTATCTCGGAGGAGACTCACCAATGCAAATCAATGGGTGCGAGGAAAAAAAAATCACACTGCAATCGGACCATGCGAGTGCTGTCCGAATTTTACATACCCATGTCCTTTGAAAAGCCGGCAATTCATCTGCCGCCTACTGTAAAATCACAGCTTGACCCAACAGAATAGAATAGATGGATATAAAGATGTCAGTCACATATTGAATTGGTACAGTGTGTGTGCAGCTTACTCTACATGTATTTTATTAGTTACTAAATTATTTTCTGAAATAACTGGCATAGGGTCCATCGACAATTTATTAGCCAGCAGGGGGAAAGCTGACAGCTGTGGGCAGATGTTTATGGCCTGGGAAGAAGGTAATACACATGGAGCTTCCCAGGATATTAATGTCAGTTCACAGCTGTATACTTGGCCTTTCCTGGTTATTAAAATGGGAGTCCCCTCAAAAAAAATGACGTAAAGTCTCCCTATAATTAATAACCAGCAAAGGCTTGGCAGACAGGTTTGGGCTCATATTAATAGCATACAAAGGGACCATGGACATTGGCTCCATTCCAGACTAAAAACCTCAGCTCTTAGCTTCCTCAGAAATGGAGCATATATAAGATGCATCAATTCTGGCACTTAGCCTCGCTCTTCCCACTTGCCCTGGGGCGGTGGCAAATGGGGTGATGGGGGGGATTGATGTCACCTTTTGTATTGTCAGGTGACATCAAGCCCAGAGATTAGTAATGGAGAGGCGTCAATAAGACACCCCTATTACTAACTCCATAGTCAATTTGAATTAGAAAAAAACACACACCAAGAATAAAGTCTTTCATTGAAATAAACTGTGTTCCAAATTATTATGCAAAAAGAGTTTAGGAGTGATAAGGTTAGAATTTTTTTGTTTGTCATTTAAACTCCTTGATGGTGATGTGTGTCAGGGCTCTTTATATCACTGAAAGCAATTGCAGATACCTGTGCAAATTAGTTTGGCAGGTGTGTCCAAATAAAGGCAAGACTACTTAAGGAGGCTGTTCCACATTATTAAGCAGCCTACATTTTTTGCCAAAATGGGAAAGAAAAAGGATGTGTCGGCTGCTGAAAAGCAACAAATTGTGGAGTATTTAGGTCAAGGCATGACTACAATCAACATTGCCCAGACACTTCATCGTGATCATCGCACAATCAAGAAGTATGTAGCTGATTCGCAGCACACACGTGTGGGTGCTGATAAGGAAAAATTGAGGACTCTTTCCAACAGGCAATTACGTCAGGTTAAAAGAGCAGCTGCAAAAATGCCTTGTCATAGCAGCAGACAAGTTTTTGAAGCTGCTGGTGCCTCCAATGTCCCCCGAACAACAAGATGCAGGGTCCTTCAGAGGTTTGCAGCTGTGCGTAAGCCATCCTGTCGACCACCTCTATCCACTGCACACAAGCAGAAACGGCTCCAGTGGGCCAAACGATACAAGAAGACTGACTTCCAAACTGTTTTGTTCACCGATGAGGGCCGTGCAACGCTCGATCTGGATGGAGTGGAGGATGGCTGGTTGATGGACACCCCATGAAAACACGGCTAAGGCACCAACAAGGAGGAGGTGGAGTAATGTTTTGGGCTGGAATCATGGGGAGAGAGATTGTCGGCCCTGTGAGAGTCATGTGGGAATAGTGGATGAGGGCAGGTATATCTCGCCCAGATTCCTTTCCTATGTGGCCTAGTCTGGTCAGTATCGCACCTGCTTGCTAATGAATAATGGGAGGTGGATATAAAAGGATGCCAGGTGGTTGTGTGAGTGTCTCAGCCTGGGAACACAGCCTGTCTGTGTGAGAGACACACGTGAGTGAAAGCAGTGCCCACTGCAAATGTGGTTTGGCTGGACGGGAGAAGCCCGCCAGTTGGTAGTTAGGTTGTCCATTGTTTAGTTAGTGCCGGACAGGCAAGGATTTGTTTTATGTTTTATTTCCTTTTGCATTGCTTTCACCGTTAATAAACCTGACCCAGGGTCAGTTACACCCGTATCCCAGCTCTGCGCCTGAGTTTTATGCTGAACGCACGTGACCTTTGACCCCAGCAAAGGCGATCCCGGAGTGTTTTATCACATTGTGGTGGAGAACGCGGGCATCACGTTGCAAGCATGAGCATGGAGGACGTGGTGAAAGCGCTGGTACAGTCCACCGCCGTCCAGCAAGAAGCTAATCGGGTGATGATGGCCCAGCTGAAGGAGTTGGTGGACATGACAGCTACCGATCGTTCGCTTCTCCAGCAGGTGGTGCAGCGCCTGGCAAGCTTACCTGAGGTTAACCTGGAAGCAGAGTCGAGAGTGATTCACGTGAGTCGGTACTGGCAGAAGATGACGACCAAAGATGACGTCGAGGCATACCTCACGTTTGAACGGACGGCGGTGCGAGAAAAATGGCCGAAGGCACGATGGGCCGGCCTGATTGCCTCGTTTCTTTCCGGTGAGGCCCAAAAGGCGTATTATGACTTAGAGCCTGAAGCCGCGCAGGACTTTGACAAACTGAAAGCCGAGATCTTGGCCCGGCTGGGAGTGACGACCGCTGTCCGTGCACAGAGAGTGCATCAATGGACTTATCAGCCGGATAAACCACCGCGGTCACAGATGTTCAACCTGATCCACGTGACGAAGAAGTGGCTACAACCCGAGGTGTTGACAGCGCCAGAGATACTCCAGAGAGTCGTCATGGACAAGTACCTGAGAGCTCTACCTCCAGCCCTGAGGAAGTGGGTAAGCCATGGAAATCCTACGACGGCAGATCAACTTGTGGATCTGGTTGAACGTTACTCCGTGGCGGAAGGACTCCGAGACGACGCTACCCCACCTCGTTCTTCATCATCTCCACGTGGAACCGGTAAGACTGTTCCAGGGAGTAGGGGAGATGGAAAAATCCCTAAGACAGTGGGGGAGGAAAACGGGACTGCCCGCACTACGAGGCCGAGAGTAACGAACTATGGTCTAAGCAAGGGGCCCGTTAGGTGTTTCCGCTGCCAAGAGATGGGACATATTGCTGCGAACTGTCCGGTCACTACTGAACCCATGCAGTGCGACGTCACAGACTCTAAAAACCGCATGTCTATGGTTGCACGGGTAGTGAGTGTGAATGCCGGTCAAAAGGATGTGGAAAAACACTTGTGTGATTTAACTGTTGATGGCAAAAATGTGGTGGCATTGTTAGACTCGGGAAGTGTCATGACTCTGGTGAAGGCCAGTCTGGGGTCAGCCCCGACTGGACCATCAGACAAATTTTCTGTAACGTGTGTGCATGGAGACACCTGTTCGTACCTCACCACGGTCATATGCATTACTACTTCCTATGGGTCTGTGCAACATAAAGTGGGACTCGTCCCGGCGTTATTGCATGATGTTATCCTGGGCTGGGATTTTCCCCACTTCTGGCAATTGTGGGAGAATCAGTTGATGCCCTCGGGTAAAAGTGTACATGATTCTTCTCCCAGGGTGCGTGTGGGTCCCGAACCCCTAGAAGAGGTCTCCCCGGAAGACTCGGGGGAAGAGTCTGCGGGAAATGACCTGCAGTTCACGTTTTCAGTCATGGCGGGTGATACGGAGGAGACCGGGGAAGAGGAGGAGGCCGACAGCCGTCCACCTCCCCGTTTGCCGGATTTAGAAGTTCAGAAAGATGACTTCCAAAGCGAGCAAATAAAGGATCCTACCCTTTCTCAGGCTAGGACGAATGTAAAAGTGATAAATGGGGTACCCATAGAACCTGGCTAAGGCTGGCATATCCTTACATGGTTCTGGAGAATGATTTACTCTATCAGATAGAGAAAAAGGGGGAAGATACGGTGCAACTATTAGTCGTGCCAAAACCCTACCGGCGGCAGGTGCTGGACCTGGCCCACGGACATGTGATGGGGGGTCACCTGGGAGTCCAGAAAACCAACCAAAGGATATTACACTGTTTTGTTTGGCCAGGCATGCATCACGATATTCGTGTATATTGTGAGTCTTGTCCTGACTGCCAAGCCTCTGCACTTAAGCCCCGGTTCTGTAGCCCTTTGGTACCCCTACCTATTATTGAAGTCCCGTTTGAGAGGATTGGGATGGATTTAGTTGGGCCCCTTCCACGGTCGGCACGAGGACACCAACATATCCTGGTCATCTTGGATTATGCCACTCGTTACCCGGAGGCCATCCCTTTGCGTAACACGGCCACCAAGACGATTGCCAAGGAACTGGTGCATGTGTTTAGTCGGGTCGGTATACCAAAACAGATACTCACCGACCAGGGGACCTCCTTTATGTCCAGGGTAATGAAGGAGCTCTGCCGGTTGTTACAAATCGAACCGTTATGCACATCCGTGTATCACCCTCAAACAGACGGGTTGGTCGAACGGTTCAATAAAACTCTGAAGCAGATGCTGAGAAAGGTGATAGACAAGGATGGGAAGAACTGAGACTATTTACTTCCGTATTTGCTTTTTGCCATCAGGGAAGTACCCCAGTCTTCCATGGGATTCTCGCCTTTCGAGTTATTGTACGCCCGACGTCCTCGCGGACTGTTAGACGTTGCAAAAGAAACCTGGGAGGGTCAGGTCACTCCGTTTAAAACAGTGATAGATCACGTTACACAAATGCAGGACCGTATTGCGGCTGTTATGCCTATCGTCAAAGAACATGATACAGGCTCAAGGAGCCCAAAAAAGAATCTGATAGGGGCGCCAAGATCTGTACGTTTGCACCCGGAGATAGGGTGTTGATCCTGGTCCCCACGGTGGACAGTAAGTTCCTGGCAAAGTGGCAGGGCCCCTTTGAGATTAAGGAAAGAGTTGGTGAAGTAAACTACAAAGTATACCAGGCAGGTAAACGGAAACCTGAACAGATTTATCATGTAAATCTGATAAAACCCTGGAAAGATTGGTCTGCCTTGTCAGCGGAGCTGGCCCATCCCGTCTGCTCGCATACCGTACCGGAGGAACGGGTGGCAGAGACTCTCTCGGAGCGGCAAAAGACTGAGGTCAGGCAGTTTCTACTTGACAACCAAAACTTTTTCTCAGAAAAACCTGGGCAGACTACGCTAATGAAACATGACATCGTAACGGAACCTGGTGTCACAGTTCACGTAAAGCCCTACAGAATCCCGGAAGCGCGCCGTGAAGCCATTTCCCGAGAAGTGAAGGCAATGTTAGAGTTAGGCGTCATTGAGGAATCGCACAGTGCTTGGTCCAGCCCGATTGTGCTAATTCCTAAACCGGACGGCACCATCCGGTTCTGCAATGACTTCAGGAAACTGAATGCGGTCTCAAAATTTGATGCCTACCCTATGCCCCAGGTCGACGAGTTAATAGATCGGTTAGGAAAAGCCCGGTATATTACGATTCTTGACCTAACAAAGGGGTATTGGCAGATCCCTCTGGCGGAGGCTGCCAGAGAAAAGACTGCATTTGCTACCCCAGAAGGTCTATTTCAGTATGTGTATATGCCGTTTGGACTGCACGGAGCACCAGCGACCTTCCAGAGACTGATGGATCGAGTCCTGAGGCCACATAGGCAGTATGCTTCGGCCTATTTGGATGACACTGTCATTTACAGCTTGGACTGGGAAACTCATCTCCAGAAAGTACAAGCTGTGATTGACGACCTGTGGGAGGCAGGTCTAACCGCGAACCCCAAGAAATGTCACATCGGGCTAGAAGAAGCCCGGTATTTGGGGTATGTAATTGGGAGGGGTGTTGTTAAACCCCAGGTTGATAAGATTCAGGCGGTTCAGGACTGGCCACAACCTGTCAACAAGAAGCAGGTGCAAGCCTTCCTGGGGATCGCCGGCTATTATCGCCGGTTCATACCCAATTTTGCAGCCATCGCTACTCCCCTGACGGATCTTACAAAAGGGAAAGGCTCCGTCATGATTAAATGGAGTTTAGCGGCTGAAGAAGCCTTCCATAGCCTAAAACGGGCACTTTGCTCTCAGCCCGTACTGGTGACTCCGGACTTCCGCAGCGAGTTTGTGGTACAAACGGATGCCTCTGATACCGGTATCGGGGCAGTACTCTCACAAGTGAGGGACGGAGTGGAACACCCAGTCCTCTATCTCAGCAGGAAGCTGAATAAACACGAGCAAAGGTATGCAGTCGTAGAAAAAGAGTGCCTCGCCATTAAGTGGGCTCTAGAGGCCCTTAAATATTACCTGGTGGGCCGAAAGTTCAGGCTGATCACGGACCATGCCCCTCTCAAGTGGATGCACTTGAACAAGGAATGGAATAGCCGGGTGACCCGGTGGTTCCTTGCCCTGCAGGCCTACACTTTTACGGTGGAGCACCGCCCAGGGGTACAGATGGGGAATGCAGATGCCCTGTCCCGAGTGCACTGTTTGGCGGGTGTCATTGCTCGACCAGAGTGGTCTGAGCAGAGGGGGGGGGGATGTGAGAATCATGTGGGAATAGTGGATGAGGGCAGGTATATCTCGCCCAGATTCCTTTCCTATGTGGCCTAGTCTGGTCAGTATCGCACCTGCTTGCTAATGATTAATGGGAGGTGGATATAAAAGGATGCCAGGTGGTTGTGTGAGTGTCTCAGCCTGGGAACACAGAGAGCCTGTCTGTGTGAGAGACACACGTGAGTGAAAGCAGTGCCCACTGCAAATGTGGTTTGGCTGGACGGGAGAAGCCCGCCAGTTGGTAGTTAGGTTGTCCATTGTTTAGTTAGTGCCGGACAGGCAAGGATTTGTTTTATGTTTTATTTCCTTTTGCATTGCTTTCACCGTTAATAAACCTGACCCAGGGTCAGTTACACCCGTATCCCAGCTCTGCGCCTGAGTTTTATGCTGAACGCACGTGACCTTTGACCCCAGCAAAGGCAATCCCGGAGTGTTTTTATCACAGCCCCTTTAGGATCCCTGAAGGGGTAAAGATGAACTCCATAATCTATGTGGAGTTTCTAAAACAGCACTTCCTGCCATGGTTCAAGAGGAAGAACCGTGCTTTCTGCAGCAAGATCATTTTCATGCATGATAATGCACCGTCTCATGCTGCAAATAACACATCTGCATCTCTGGCTGCTATGGGCATAAAAGAGGACAAACTTATGGTGTGGCCACCATTTCCCCCTGACCTCAACCCCATTGAGAACCTCTGGAGCATCATCAAAAGGAGTGTCTATGATGTCGGGAGGCAGGTCACATCTAAGCAACAGCTCTGGGAGGGTATTCTGTCCACATGCAAAACAATTGAAGCACAAACCATCCAAAAACTGACAAATTCAATGGGCGAGAGAGTTCAGAAGCTTCTTTCGAACAAGCGGTCCTATGTGCAAATGTAACATCACCTAGAATAAAGTTTTGACTTGAAAACTGTTTGATTTCATTTTGTAATAAGCTGATAATGCTTATAATTTCACAATTGACTATTTTTTTTGTTCCAAATAAAAATAAAAAGGTTAAACTCTGCTGTGCATAATAATTTGGAACATGCATTTTGAGTGTTTCTTATTTTTAAAAATATACTGTTTTCATAGGCAGTTTGTTCAAAAACATTGCAATTATACTAGAATATTAGATGACTGGAAAATAACAATGACTGCAATTCATATAGGTAATTTAGAGAAAATTTGAGGAAATATTTTTTGCATAATAATTTGGAACACAGTGTAATGACATCTACTCCTTTAATGAATCTAAAATAAGCCATACTCACATCATCGCCCAGTCCACTGAAGGCAATGTCTCCTGTAACATAATTAAAATAATAACAATAGTCCTCACCTGTCTGCCGAGAAAATAATACATTTGTCCCATGACTGGTCTAGCTCTGCTACATGGCAGGCTGCCATCCAGCAGAGGCACTGAGCTGTGTATGCCTGCTCAGCTCAGTGTCTCGCGGTGAACTCTCTTCACCTCACTGATGTCACCACGAGTGTGAGGAAGTTCCCATGCTCACAATGATGGCAGAAAGGTCCTGTGAGTTCACAACCAATGAATTCAGTTCAATTCACGTCAGCGCTATAGCTGTAGGAAGAGTTCTAACGGTGCTCACAGTGACATTAGTGAGTTGAACTGAGTTCATTGGCTCTGAATTCCCCGGACCTTTCTGTTGGCACAGTGAGCCTGAGAACTTTCTCACGCTTGCTGTGACATCAGTGAGGTGAAAGGAGTTCAGTGTGAGACATTGAGCTTACGAAGCACGTGCAGCTCAGTATCTCTGCTGGATGGCATGCTGTACAGTCGCATCATGCAACATTGCAGTTTGGATGTAGCAGAGTCAGATGCGACGTGGGACAAATGGATTATTATCTTCTTGGCGGACAGGTGAGGAATATGGTTATTTTAATTTTGTTACAGGGTACATTGGCTTCAGTGGAGTGGGTGATGACGTGAGTATGGTTTAATTTAGGTTTGTTAAAGGAGTCTGTTTCATTCTTTCAATTAAAGGACTTTATTCTTTGTGTTTTTACAAATACAAAGGTTTTTTTTATGTACAATTTGACTATGGGGTTAGTAATGGGGACATCTTAGAGTATGTTTCCACATGGGGTATTGGCAGCGCTTTGGACGCAGCTTCGCCCAAAGCGCTGCCCCAGTTTATATGTGTGGTGATTCTGCATATGTTCATTGAACAAGTACGGAATCATCGCACCCTATACATAGGATGGTGCTATTTATCTTGAGGAGACTGTGCGTCTCCACAAGATAAAGATATGCTGTGGTCTAAAAAGACGCGCCACATGTGGGTATACGCAGGTTTGCACGCATAGTGGATATGGGATTTCATAAAATCCCCTTCACCATGCTGAAACGTCTGGCCGCTGCGGATTGGATGCTATGGCTGTGCGCAGCGTCCAATCCGCAGCGTTTCTTGACTGTAGAAACATACCCTTATAGACACCTCTCCTTTACTAACCTCTGGGCTTGATGTCACCTGACAATACAAAGGTGCCATCATTCCCCCAACCATCAACCCATTTGCCACACTGTAATTCTACTGTACGTGGCAGATGAATTGCTGGCTTTTCATCAATATATATGTGTGTGCATTGAAGTATATTTCCTTGGAAAAATGTGTAAACAACATGGAGAATTAGTCTATGTCAAAGTTCATGATAAAATCATATTGCAATATAGCAATTACATGGCATTCGGATGTCAATCTGATGCTAGGTGTGAAAAATCGGGTTGTACTCGCATGAAAATTGCATGGTATGTTCATGACACTAGTCCTACTTTTCTGAACCGAAATCAGAATTTTTTTTCAAAGTAATGGGTACAAGCCCTTAACACCTAATCCCCTGAAGCTATTGTCACCTGTACACAAACAAAAATAAAACAACAATATCTCTCACCTGTCCAAAGTTGAAGGAATCAAGTAATCAACGCTGTAATCCATCTGTGTGACATTTGCTCATAATAATAATAATAATAAACTTTATATAGCGCCAAAATATTTTGCAGCACTTTACAATTCAACAGTTCATATACAACATTCATAACAAAGTTAATGGTAATTCAATAATTAATGCAATGATGTTCACAACACTGTCTGTGAGAGCTTACAATGTGATGGGAGTGACACAAAGTACAAGGGCTTATTTACATTGATGGAAGAGCCATCTTGAGGAATTGGGGGTGGATAAAGGTTGGATGAGCTAGTCACCAGCCAATATTTGCAGTGCTTTTGGGTGCAATGGAGTTTGATGGAGAGTTATGAGACAATCGCTCCTGCTGAAGAGCAGGGCAACATGACTCCCTGCAGCGAGAGCAGGCCTATGAACTGTGATGACCTTAGTGAGATCAACACAGTTCACCTTGAGAAATCAGCGTGCAATAAGTCATTCTACCCAGCTTTTCAATGTTTGGTCGCCTCAGGTCATCGCTTATGCTGATAAGCAAATGTCACACAGATGGATTACAGCGTGGAACATTTTGGATTCTTTCAGCTTTGGACACATGAGGGATATTGTTGTTTTTTCATTTTTGTGTTTTTTTTACAGGGGACAATGGCTTCACTGGATTAGGTGTTAAGGTAAGTATAATGTAACATAGTTTTGAAGGCTGAAGGAAGACCTTATGTCCATCTAGTTCAGCCTATTTTTAGTGCAGCTGTTATGCATTGTTGATCCTGGGGAAGGCAAAAAACCCACAGAGTAGAAGCCAATTTTCTCCATAGGGAAAAAAATTCCTTCCCCTATGCTGGGTCAACCATCTACCTATAATATTATGTTATTTGTAACCTTCTATACTGTTACAAGAAAAGCATCCATTCCTTTCTTAAATTCATTCAGTGAGTTGGCCATCACCACTTCCTCAGGAAGACAATTCCAGAGCCTCACTGCACTTACCGTGAAGAACCCTCTTCTATGCTGGTGCAGAAATTGTCTTTCCTCCAAGCGAAGAGAACGCCCCCTTGTTCTTGTCACAGTCCTTGGTACAAACAGTTCATTGGATAGATCTCTGTATTGCCCTCTGATATACTTGTACATATATATTAGGTCTCCCCTAAGTCTTCTCTTTTCTAGAGTAAATAGACCTAATTTTGATAACCTTTCTGGGTATTGTAGTGAACCAACTCCATTTATCATTTTAGTAGCCCGCCTTTGAAGCCTTTCAAGTTCAGTAATGTCTTTCTTGAGTACCAGCGTCCAAAATTGCACACAATACTCCAAGTGTGGTCTGACGAGTGATTTGTACAGAGGGAGAATTATGTTTTCATCTCGTGTCCCCAGACCTCTTCTAATGCATCCCATGACCCTATTTGCTTTGGTGGCAGCTGCCTGACACTGGGCACTCCAATTTAGCTTCTTATTGACTAAGATGCCTAAGTCTTTTTCCATGTCTGTTTTCCCCAGCAGCTTCCCATTTAGTAAGTAATTGTAGCATCTGTTTCTCCTTCCCATGTGCATAACCTTACACTTATCTGTGTTAAACCTCATTTGCAATTTTTCAGCCCAATTCTCCAATTTACTCAAATCTGTCTGTAGTTGCAAACTGTCCTCCTTTGTGTTAACTACCTTACATAGTTTTGTATAATCTGCAAATACTGATATTATACTGTGTAAGCCATCCACTAGATCATTAATAAATATATTAAATAGTAGGGGGCCCAATGCAGACCCCTGTGGTCCCCCACTAGTAACCCTGGCCCAATCTGAGTGTGCACCATTAATAACCACTCTTTGTTTTCTAGCAATAAGCCAGCTACCTACCCATCTACACACAATTTCCCCTAGCCCAAGCTTTCTCATCTTACTTACCAATCTTTTATGTGGGACAGTGTCAAATGCTTTAGAGAAGTCGAGATAAATGACATCCAATGATTCTCCTTGGTCCATTTGAGAGCTTACATCCTCATAGAAGCTGATCAGGTTAGTTTGACAGGAGCGATCCTTCATAAATCCATGTTGATATGGAGTTAAACATTTAATAACATTGAGATATTCCAGAATGGTATCCCTTAGAAACCCTTCAAAAATGTTACCCACAACAGATGTTAAGCTTACCGGCCTATAGTTTCCAGGTTCCCTTTTACACCCCTTTTTGAATATTGGTACAACATTTGCTTGCCGCCAATCAAAAGGAACACAGTCTTTAAATATAAGGAATAGAGGCCTGTCTATCACATTACTTAACTCCCTTAATCCCCGAGGGTGAATGCCATCAGGGCCTGGTGATTTGTCAATTTTAATCTTACTAAGGCGGTTCTGCACTTCTTCCTGGGTTAGGCAGGTAATACTTAATAGGGAGTTTACATTATCACTCTGCATTTCCCCTGGCAAATCCTTTTCCTGTGTGAACACTGTTGAGAAAAAAGGATTTAAAACATTTGCTTTTCCCACATCGCTCTCTATGATTTCACCCTCATTGTTCTTTAAAGGGCCGACACCATCAATTTTAATCATTTTACTGTTTATATAATTAAAGAATAGTTTGGGGTTTGTTTCACTTTCCTTAGCAATGAGTCTCTCAGTTTCCACTTTTGCTAAATGTATTTGTTTTTTACACATTTTATTTTTTTCTCTGTAACTTTTTAATGCTTCTTCATTGCCTTCTTGTTTTAGCTTCTTCATTGCCTTGTTCTTGTTATTGCCCTTTTTACATCCTTATTTAGCCACATTGGTGTTCTCCTGTTCCCAGCCCTTTTATTTCTGTACGGTATGGCTAGCTCGCAGTGGGTGTGTAAAACTGATTTAAATATTTCCCATTTATTTTCTGTGCTCCTATTTTTGAGGACATTGTCCCAATCAATTTGGCGAAGGTCCTCTCTAAGCTGATCAAACTTTGCTTTCCTGAAATTCAGCGTTTTGGTAACCCCCTTCCAGGGCACCTTACTGAAGGACAAGTGGAAGTGTATTATCTTGTGGTCACTGTTCCCTAGGTGCCCATCGACTCGTACTTCTGTTTTTCTATCTGGCCTGTTGCTTAACATTAAGTCCAGAAGGGCTGTCCCTCTAGTTGGGCCCTGCACAAGTGGTGACAGATAATTATCCTTGGTCACTGACAGAAATTGGTTTCCTTTCTGAGATACGCAGGTTTCAGTTTCCCAGTCTATGTCGGGGTAGTTGAAGTCCCCCATAATAATCACCTCATTGGGATTTGCTGCTTTGTCTATTTGTTTCAATAATACATTTTCAGTGGTTTCTGTTATATTTGGTGGTTTATAACAAACCCCTATGAGGATTTTATTACTTTTCTCTCCTTGTGTCTCCACACATAGAGACTCCACCTCTTCATTTCCCTCTTGTATATCTTCTCAGTGTGGGCTTTAAAGTGGACTTTTTATATAGACAGACTCCACCCCCTTTCCTTTTTTTACGATCCCTCCTAAACAAATCATATCCTTGCAAGTTAGCCGCCCGTGTGTGTGGTTTTTTTTTTTTTTTTTTTTTTTACTTTTTTTAAAAATTTTATACTTGGACAGCGTGGGCCAAATACAATTCTCAATATTGTCCCCTGCTTGCGCTGATCACAGGCAGAGCAGGGTACAGTGATGTGAGCTGTTTCAAACACCTGGGATCAGCGCAAACTTGAATGGGTCTGCGTGTTTGTGTCTCCGGTATGTATGAAAACTGTCACCACACATGTTGGACACTGACGTGTGAAGGAGGCCTTAAGGGGGTACTCTCATTTCCAAGATCCTATCCCAAAATATAGTAGGTGTAATAATAGCAAATACCTCCAGTTAGGAATGTGGTATAGTTTTTCTGATTCTCTGTCACTTACCCCATGACTAGGGCATTGCAGTAGCTTAGGTATCCATGACTATGACTACTAGCAACTAACAGTCACTGTATGAGTGGTAGAATGTTATGAGCTCATTTTCTGCTCTACCAGCTGAGAGTTCCCCTTCCGTTCTCCCTCTGGTGGTGACAGGAGGTAGAGAGGTTGGCTTAAGTGGTAGTGATCTGCCACCTGGTGAGGAAGATGATGATTGGATCTCTGGAGGATCAGAATAGATATGACAGCCGACGCCCTATCCTAGTGCTGGTGGTTCAGTCTGCTTCTCAGGTCTAGGACTCGGCTCTGTTCCAGTCTTCCCAAGACAAGTTTGTTTTTTGCTAATGTTCACACTTGCTCTTGTTGGTCATTTCAGTTTTCTGTGTGGTCAGCCATCCCGGCTGGGCTGTGCTGAATTTCCACACTTATTTGCCAAATTGTCTTTTTTTTTGTCCCTTATTGGATTGGCCTCTTTTTGCTCTGTCTCAGAATATTTCAGAGTGCTGATATAGTGGGAGATATCTAGTGACTTCAGGGTTTATTTTGCTATCAGTTGTGTTGGACATTTTTGTAGGGTTTTTTAGCAGATTGCAGACAGTATCTTTCCTTTCCTGTCCTTTCTAGTTAGTTTGGCCCCATCGTTTGCTCAGCCTATTTGCCTGCCTTTGTTTGTATTTTCATCTTGTTGAACCGTCAATACATGTGGGGGGCTGTCTCTCCTTTGGGGTCTGCTCTGGGGCAGTTAGTTTTCCTCTTTTCCTGCTTTAGGCTTATTTAGTTCTCCGGTTGTGACGAGGCGTCTAGGACCACCGTAGGAACGCTCCACGACTGCTGCTAGTTGCGTGTTAGGATCAGGGGTCTGCATAGTTACCAACCTCTTTGGTTTTCTGAGACTTAGCTTGTTTGTTTTTTATTTCCTAGTCTACACGTTCTTAACAGTAGCAACCATGGATGCTTAAGCTAATGCAATGCTCTGCAAATGGAGTGAGCAACATAGCGAGTCAGAGGAACTATACTACATATTTCCTAATATTATTATTACACCTACTACATATTGGGATAGTTGATCAGAAATGGTTAATACCCATTTAAGACTTTGTTTTTATGGTCTTTATTTTTATGTTTTGCTATAGATTGTAATGTAATAAAGCGTATTTTTTAATCCTCCCTTTATTGCTTCAAACTTTTCTGCGTTTGTATATTATGTTTGTTGATTGTACTTTTAGAGGTTCAGTACTATGGGATTTGTGAACAGGTGGCTCACCACTGTCTGAGGTCATAGATTCACTATACTTTACGTTGTATAGAATTATGTATATAGAAATTATATAAAATATAAGGCATTGATAATGAAAAATAATAAAATCAGTTTTATTCTTGGCAGGTGACTGTGGTGTCAAACCAGATACCTATGAAAAGCATGCCATTATTCCAGCTATACCTCCAGCCCTTCAGAGCAAAAATCAGTCATCGGAGCCTTTTCAATCAGTCACCTATTTGGATTCATCACAGACTGTTAAGCAAAATGAAAGCCGCAAAAGTGATGCTGAACATCAAATAATTCCCACATTTAAGAAACCATTTACCTGTTCAGAATGTGGGAAATATTTTAAAAATAAATCTCAATTGCTTAGACATGAGAGAATTCACACAGGAGAAAAGCCATTTTCATGTTCAGAATGTGGCAAATGTTTCAACCAGAAATCAAGTCTTTTCAATCATCAGAGAATTCACTCAGGGGAGAAGCCATTTTCATGTTCAGAATGTGGGAAATGTTTTAACAGTAAGTCAAATTTGATTACACATTACAGAAGTCACACAGGGGAGAAGCCTTTTTCTTGTTCAGAATGTGGGAAATGTTTTACCAAGAAAATCTATCTTTTTAAACATCAAATAATTCACATAGGTGAGAAGCCATTATCATGTTCAGAATGTGGGAAGTGTTTTAAACGTAAATCTAACTTGCTTTCACATGAGAGAATTCACACAGGAGAAAAGACATTTTCATGTTCAGAATGTGGGAGATTTTTTATCCACAGATCAGATCTTCTTAAACATCAGAGAAGTCACACAGGGGAGAAGCCGTATTCATGTCCAGAATGTGGGAAATGTTATAGTTCAAGATCAAAGTTTGTTGCACATCAGAGAACTCATACAGGGTAGAAACCATTTTTTATGTTCAGAATGTGGGAAATGTTATTCCTGGGAATCATATCTTCTTCATCATCGAAAAACTCATGTAGCGTGTGAAGGAAATAAATAATTAAGAATTGAAATGAATAAGACAGTAAAGTTACATTTAGTTGACAAAAGGGTGAAATTGGATATACCAGTATTGTAAGCACAAAGTGGCTTTTGCTGGAGATCGGTGTCAATCCTGGCACCTTAGCTCTTGAATTCTCAGCTTAGAGAGGGGATAGCAAATGGTTTGTACACGAAGGAATACCATATATACTCGAGTATAAGCCAACCCGAGCATAAGCGGAGGTCCCTAATTTTGCCACAAAAAAACTGGGAAAACTTATTGGGAAATGCAGCAGCTACTGGTAAATTTCAAAAATAAATAACCAATAAAAGTAAAATTAATTAAGACATCAGTAGGTTAAATGGTTTTGAATATCCATATTGAATCATGAGCCCCATATAATGCTCCATAGAGTTCATGATGGGCCCCATAAGATGCTCTATACAAACATATACCCCATTTAATGCTGCACAAAGGTTAATAATGGCCCCATAAGATGCTCCATATTAAAATATACCCCATATAATGCTGCATAAATGGTTAATGATGGCTCCATAAGATGCTCCATAGAATAATATGCCCCATATGCTGCTCTATAAAGGTTGATGGCCCCATATGATGCTCCATAGAATAAAATGCCCTATGCTGCTCCATAAAGGTTGATGGCCCCATAAGATGCTCCATAGAATGATATGCCCCATATGCTGCGGCTGTGATAAAAAAAATTAAATACTCACCTCTCGTCTCTGGGGGCCATTTGCAAGTGTTGCCGCTGGCTCAGGCCCCCGACACTTGAGATATTCACCTGTCCCCATTCCACCGCCGTGCGCTGCTCCGTCTTCCGGGTCTCTACAGTGACTGTTCGGGCACAGGGCGCGCACTATACACGTCATCGCGCCCTCTGATCTGAATGTCACAGCCAGATGAGGAAGACAGCGTGGCGGTAGAACAGGGACAGGTGAATATTGCATGACTCCCCCCGTCCTCCCTGTCATACTCGCCCCCTCCTGGAGTGGTCTCTGAACTTCCCTGCTTCTCTGATGGTCTCCGGCAGCTTGTTCCTGTGTTCAGTGGTAACATGGTACCGCTCATTAAAGTAATGAAAATGCCCTCCACGCCTATGGGAGTGGAGTCGCATTCATATTCATTACTTTAATGAGCAGTACCACGTGACTGCTGAACACAGGAAGAGCTGCTGGCGCCGGAAACCATCTGAGAAGCAGGGAAGAGCAGAGACCGCACCAGCAGGGCATGAGTATGATGTGACAGCTGCCTGCTCCTCCTCCTCCGCCAACCCACTGGAACATTGACTTGAGTATAAGCCGAGAGGGGCACTTTCAGCCTAAAAAAAATGGCTGAAAATCTCGACTTATACTCGAGTATATACGGTATCGCCTATTGTCTGTGTAGGAAGAGATAAGTATTTGAAAGGGCACAACTTGTCTCATCCAACCATTCATAGACAGAATTGTTTAACCCATTCCCGATTTGCGCTGTGTGTATATAAGGCGCTGCAGGAGCTGTGTTACCGCAAACCGCCATATAGATATGTCGCTGTGATCAGCTAGATCAGCGATCTGTCATTATACAGTTGATGTCCCATCCGGGGACCATGTAAAAGTTAAAAAAAAAAAAAAAAAAAAGTTAATAAATTATTAAAAAAAAAAATTTTAAATCACAAAATAAAGAACAAAAAAAAAAATATTAATCCAATAAATACATTTATGTTTGAAATAAAATAAAAAGTACACATTTGGTAACGCCCCTTCTGGAACGACCAGACCTATAAAACTGTCCCACTTTCTCGTTCAGTGAACAAAGTAAAAACAAACAAAAAAAACAAGGCAAAAAACTATGCTTTATCATCATGTTGATGAACAAAAAGTGGAAAACTATTCAATAAAAAAAAAAAAAGCATCATCTTGTCTTGCAAAAAACAAAACGTCATACGGGTCGATCAGCAGAAAAATAAAAAAGCTATGGCTCTCATAATAAAGCGATTCTTTTTTGAATAAAATAGATTTTATTGTGTAAAAGCACTAACCTATAAATATAAATTAGGTATTGCTGTAATTGTACTGATCCGAAGAATAAAACTGCCTTATCAATTTTACTACTTGCCGAACATCATATAAAAAAACAAAACAATAGTTAGCTTTTTATTCCAATTTTTGGGAGGCAGAACGAAAAAAATCATAGTAGAAAAAGACAGCAGGATGGCACTCACCGTTCTCTTGAAATGATTCACTTTATTTCATATTGACAAAGCATAGGCATCGGCACGGGAGAGATGTAAAAAGACGGACAGCAGCCGTTTCGTGCACAATGCACTTCGACGGGTTCTTATTCATGGACAGTGCCGGATGTTTCTTTTTTTCCTTGGATTGATATTTGCAGAACGAAAAAAAAAAAGTATCAAACTGTAATGTATCTGAAAATTATAACAGTAAATGTCAACTCGTCCTGCAAAAAGCAAGCCCTCACCTGACTGTCAGCAAAACTGGAAAAATTCTAGTTCTCAAAATATGGTGATGCAGCTTTTGCAATAAAAAGCGTCTCTCAGTGTGTGACAGCAGCCAAACATAAAAAAATATATAAATCTGGTGTGAGGACACAGCATTCTATCTTAATTATCCACACGTCTATTTCCTGTAAGCCAGGAGGAATAGACTGTTATCTATATGTTGAGTTTTGCATTTATGCGTTTGTTCTTCAGTTGGTCAAGAACCATACACTGTTGTCATATTAGTCTTAAACATTGATTTTTGATCATTTTGAATAGCTAATGTTTGCCTCTTATATCGGCTCCTACAACTTGTTGTCTGCTATCTTTAGAAGACAGTGATGTAGGGTGATTTGACACTGGATTTTTACGTAATCTGTTGAATGACCATTGTGTGGGTCATGTGGCTTGTTGACTTGCAAAACAGAGGATTAAAAACTATGCAAATTAAATAGTCAAACAATGCGAGGTAACCTCATCACATCTTCCTCTTGACCACTGAATGCTGGCTTGAATGACAACAGTTGTGAGCTATAAAAGTGGAATTTGCCTCTAACAATATACATCCAGAGAGCCAAGAGATCCAGAGACTCTTTACAAAACCACAGCCAGGAACACTACAGGATAGCTGCCAGATCATGGCTCCATCATGAGGGAAACAGATTTGACATTTTACAGGATGCCAGTTTAGGGGACCACGGCCCCAGCTGAAAGAATAACCATCTGCTCCATTGACCACCACTGTGCCATATATATGTTTGGGGTAGTCATGACTTGGACCCACTGATCACCAGAGCCCCATGGATAAGTTTGGGAAAGCCAGGATTGGCACCCACCTGGCTTCATGGAGATGTTCAGAGAATCCTGGATCTGACCCTCTGGTCACCCGGCCTTGTATTTCACTGGATTGTTGGCTTCCAAGGCTTGTTGCTGCCTCCTCCTGTGCATTTCACAGGTGGGGTAGTCAGCCCTCGAAGCTCTGAAGTTACAGCTGCTCTTGTCCCGGCGAGTTAGCGGAAGTGAGCGACTCTGTAATTTTACACTATCTTGGACATTTTTCTGGGACTGTTCTATATATTATTTGCCTGTTTTGTTGTTGAATAATGTATTACCACACTTTTACCTTCACCCTGTGTTGTCTGAGTAGTATTATGCCCCCATGGTCAAAGGTGAGCGGGCGTTCAGTGGGATGATACTTGGTCCATGCGGTTTCAGCTAGCGGTCTAGAGCACTCGTGGACCCCTGTGTCTCCACATCTGGTATAGCTGTAATCGCACTTACCCAAAGAATAAAGTCACCTTATCACTTATTACATACGATGAACAGCATAAGAATAAATAAAACCAATTCTTCACCTGCTGTTGGTTTGTTCATTCTGCCTCCCAAAGATTGCAGTAAGGTTTTCCTCATATTTATTTTGCACTCTATGCTGAGCGCTTACAGCGGGAATTCCTTGTAAATCTCTGAAACACATGGTTCAGATGGAACCTCTGGTGGATGATTCCCTATGCAGTGGGTACAGAAAGTATTCAGACCCCTTTTAAATTTTTCATTCTTTGCTTTATTGCAGTCATTTTGGTCAATTCAAAAAAGTTCATTTTTTTTCTCAGTAATGTACACTCTGCACCCAATCTTGACTTTAAAAAGCCAGAAATGTAGAAATGTTAGTTCAGCTTTTCTTTTTTAATAAATTTGCTATCACATGGTCATAAGTATTGAGTAGAATCACCCTTTTGAGCTAGTACAGCTGTGAGTCTTCTTGGGAATGATGCAACAAGTTTTCCACACCTGGATTCGGGGATCCTCTGTTATTCTTCCTTGCAGATCCTCTCCAGTTCCGTCAGGTTGGATGATGAACGTTGGTGGACAGCCATTTTCAGGTCTCTCCAGAGATGCTCAGTTGGGTTTAGGTCAAGGCTCTGGCTGGGCCAGTCAAGAATGGTCACTGTTCTGAAGCCACTCCTTTGTTATTTTAGCTGTGTGCTCAGGGTCATTGTCTTGTTGGAAGATGAACCTTCAGCCAAGTCAGGTCTAGTGTACTCTGGAAGAAGTTTTCATCCAGGATATTTCTGTACTTGGCCGCATTCATGTTTCCTTCAATTGCAACCAGTCATCCTGTCCCTGCAATTGAAAAGACCAGAGAAACTTATTTTTCATAGCCTGGGAGTCTGTGTTTTTTTTTTTTGTTTTTTTTTTTTTTAGCAAACTCTATGCGGGATTTCATATGTCTTGCTCTGAGGAGAGGCTTCCGTTGGGCCACCTTGCCATAAAGGCCCAACTGGTGGAGGTCTGCAGTGACAGTTGACTTTGTTGAACTTTCTCCCATCTCCCTACTGCATCTGTGGAGCTCAGCCACCATGATCTTGAGGTTCTTTACCTCTCTCACCAAGGCTCTTCTCCCAGGATTTTTCAATTTTGCTGGACGGCTAGGTCAAGGAAGACTTCTGGTGGTCCCAAACTTATTTCATTTAAGGATTATGGAGGCCACTGTGATATTAGGAACCTTGAGTACTGCAGACATTCTTTTGTAACCTTGGCCAGATCTGTGCCTTGCCACAATTCTGTCTCTGAGCTCTCAGGCCGGTTCCTTTTGACCTCATGATTCTCATTTGGTCTGACATGCACTGTGAGCTGTGAGGTCTTATATAGACAGGTGTGTGCCTTTCCAAATCAAGTCCTATCAGTTTAATTACACACAGCTGGACTCAAGAAATAGAACCATCTCAAGGAGGATCACAAGGGAACGGACAGCATGTGACTTAAATATGAGTGTCTGAGCAAAGGGTCTGAATACTTATGACCATGTGATATTTCAGTTTTTCTTTTATAATTTGCAACTGTTTTTTCAGTTAAGATGGGGTGCAGAGTGTACATTAATGAGAAAAAAAATGAACTTTTTTGAATTTACCAAATGGCTGCAATGGAACAAAGAGTGAAAAATTTAAAGGGGTCTGAATACTTTCCGTACCCACTGCAATGAGGCAGATGGAGTCACTGTGGATGCCTTGTGGCTTCCTATGATCTTGCGATGTCTATCTTTTTAGGGGTGCATAATAGTGCAGTCAACCACAGTTTTGTGCACCTCTGAAAAGAAGGACATCGCCAGACGGAGTCCAGAATAACTCTGTTGCCGCATTATAGTGAATAACTTGGAGGTCTCATCTGAGTCCTGTCACTCAGAGTTTTAGATGTAAACCCCGATGTAAGTGCTCAGCGTAGTGCGCCGGCTAAATGTCATCACAAATGTTCTGGAAAATGTTCCTTACAAAGCTTCAAATCAATCCACAAAAAAATCAAGTCCCCACTCAGGTCCATCACCTGTCAATGGAAATATAGGTGGCTTCCACGTTACTGGTAGCACAAAGGCTTTGGAAAAGCGCTGTGGCTCCTCGCCTACCAAAAGAACGTCAGCAAATTCTGCGCTCCCAAATCCAAATGTCCCCTCCTTTCTGATCACCACAGTGTGTCTAAACCATATTTAACGTCCACATGTTTGGCATTTCTGTAGCGATGACAGCCCACCTAATTTGCAGTTATGTGTTGTGAGGCAGTGACCAGTGTCACAGGCAGAGGTCATGTATTCTCCCCAGGATGAGCACAGAGGCGCATGGAGGCCATGAGAGTGCATTGCAGTCACAGGTGGAGTTGTGATTGTAATGCAGACTAAAAATAAATGTTAGTCTTGGACATGCTAGTAACCAGGGCAGAGTTGGGAAAACTTGCTCTGGGGTTTTTGTATTTTGAAACAGACTGCGTGATGGTAGTCATGCAGTCTGTTTCATTCCATGCCTGGGATTTCCATGATGCTGAAGGCCATAGATCCCAGGTAAAATCCCTGCAGTATAGGGTTTGGGTGCATCAGGGCCAGAGTCAGTTGGTGCTTGTTAGTGTGCAGAACAGTCTTTCTTTGCAGAGCTCCACCTGAGTGAGGGAGTATAGGCCAGCGGAGCCTAATGACCAAGGTAGTTGAATAGTCTGGCATTGACAGCTTACACAGCGGTGCAGTCGTCCACAGCAACTGGTCCCGGAGGTGGACTGTCTTATGCCCGGCGGTGAACCAAAGGTAGACTGTCCTTTGCCCAAAGGAGGTGGATTAGAGTGTTTAATGGCTGCAAACTGGAGGGTATAGTTCCCGGCTGCGATCCGGAGGATACTGGGTACTATGTAGTGCTGTGAAGTGGACATGAATGATATGCATTTGTATAAACTGGACATTATTACTATGCAATTGTGTGAATTGGACATGTAATTGTCACGTCCGCCATGTCTGTTTGTCTCAAGAACTCCTGGAGCGATGTGCATGCGCATGTTTTGTCTGCTGTCCTGCATTTTCGCTAGAGCTGTGTGCAGACTCACCTCATGTCTGAGCTGCAGGATCCCTGCGTTTCTGCTCTGCCTTCTGTGATCTTCTCGTCATGTCTGGAGTCCTTGATCATGTGATGTTTCTTAAGATCCTGCACTGTCTGGTTCTGCAATCATCTCGTCATGTCTAGAATCCCGGATCATGTGTTCTTCCTAGGATCCTGCACTGGTTGGTTCGGTGATCATCTCGTCATGTCTGAAACCCTGATCATGTGACGTTTCCTAAGATCCTGTCTGGTTCTGCTATCATCTCGTCATGTCTAGAATCCCAGAAGTGCTCCCCTGGTCCTGACCTGGAGGAGGAGGTGCTATGCCCTATATCAGGCCGCCTCTTCCTATGCTCAGGGCCTGATTATTGTGTTGCTTCCCTGCAAGGCTCTGGGTCTGTGGGGTTGCTCCCTCTATTCTGTGCCCTTGCACTTTGCTCTGTAGTGCATCTCTGCACACGCTCCGTGCTCGTATTCCGCCTCTTGTCTTGTGCCATGTCTTGTGTTGTCTCTCGTGCCATGTTTGTCTTTGCCTTGCTTTGCCTTGTAGTCCTTCTGCTGTTCTTTGTCTTAGTCTGTTTTGCTATGTCTCGCCTTAGCTATGCTTTGACTTGTAGTCCTTCCTGCGTTCTCTGCCTCGCCTGTTTTGCCATGTCTTGCTTTTGCTATGCTTTGACTTGTAGTCCTCCCTGTGTTCTCTGCCTTGCTATTCCTTGCTTTGTGTTCCTCCCTATGGTCTCAGTCTTTGCTTGCTCTGCCTCGCTCTCTCCTATGGTGCTCTGTAGTGCTCCCTGGCACACGCACCATTTCTCCTCTCCTTAGTGCTCGTTTCTTTGTCTAGTCCCAAGGTCTTCCCTTGGCCCGGCTCTGGGCTTCTGCCTACGCTCCGCTGCTAGACTCTGTCCTCGCTCTGACCTGGCTCTGTTTCTGCTTGTGTTCCTTGCCTTGTTCCCTGCCTTGTCCTTGCATTGAACCCCAGCGTGGGTTCCCCTTGGCCGTCTCCTGTGCCGTGGTAAGTGCCACGTATTTGTGTACAGCCGTGTGTACTGGCCAGTGTGGCTCCTAGCACGCAGCCCTTCCTTGTGCCCTGGCGTGGCTCCTAGCACGCACCCTGCCTTGAACCCTGGCGTGGCTCCTAGCACGCACCCTGCCTAGAACCCTGGCGTGGCTCCTAGCACGCACCCTGCCCTGAACCTGGCGTGGCTCCTAGCACGAAGGTTCCTTTTCCCCCTCCTGTGCCTTAGTCGTGCCTCGTGCTGGCGTTACAGCCGTGTGCATTGGCCAGTGAGGTGTGCGTCCCTGCGTAGCTCCTAGCACGCAGCCCTGCTCTGAACCCTGGCGTGTCTCTACACACACTCTGTCTTGTGCCTTGGCGTGTCTCTACACGCACTCTGTCTTGTACCTTGGCGTGTCTCTACACGCACTCTGTCTTGTACCTTGGCGTGTCTCTACACGCACTCTGTCTTATACCTTGTACCTTGGCGTGTCTCTACACGCACTGTCTTGTACCTTGTGCCTTGGCGTGTCTCTACACGCACTGTCTTATTCTATGCTTTGGCGTGGCTACACATGCACCCTGTCTCGTTTGTGAACCTTGGCGTGTCCCCTACACACGCACCTCGCTTTGAACCCTGGCGTGTCCCCTACACACGCACCTTGCCTTGCACCTAGTCTTGAACCCTGGTGTGTCCCCTACACACGCACCTAGCCTTGGACCCTGGCGTGTCCCCTACACACTCACCTAGCCTTGGACCTTGGCGTGTTCCCTAAACACGCACCCTGCTTGGATATCTGTCGTGCCTCCTTGCCTGAACCCTGGTTTGCCTGCCGGATGCCCGGAACCTGCCGACCGTTGCCAGAGGTCCGGAACCAGATGACTACGGCCTGATGTCCGGAGCTGACGTCCGCAGCCTGATCCCTGGACCCTGTCGGTTTGCCAGCAGTCCGGAGTCCGATGCCATCATGCCATTACCTGTGCCTAGGCGTGCCATCTGGCACGTACCATGTTATGGACCTTGGCGTGCCCACGCGCGCACCTTGCACGTTTTGCTTGTTTTCTCTGTATGTGATATTGTGTTATTCTAATGAAGATACCTTGCACCTACGTCTAGTCTCGTCTTGCTTCCTGCTCGTCCTTGTCGTCAGACACTCGTCTAGTGTCCCCTGAGCCGGCCGTCTGGTCCCAGCAGTCGTGGTGGCTCACCCCCTTGGTCTTGACCCTGACACTCCCTGTATAGGGGGTGGATTCTCACAAGGTCAGCTCGCCCTCGGTGGGTGGGTGCCACGACCCAGAGGGTCCACTCAAAAAATGGGCTCAGCAGGAGCTGAGTCCGTCACAGTAATGCTGTGAAGTAACGCATTAAAGAGACTTTTGTGTTGGAACTTTACTGGGTCACTACTTCATCACTGCACAGAATGCTACCGCGGCACTAGATATGTTGGAGAATGTGGACAGTGTGAACTGAGCCATACCCCAAAGTGTGCTGCATATCCGTGAGCAAGCCAGCATTGCTACAGCTTAAGCCTGCTGGACAAAATGGAGGAGCTTTTGAAATAGCTAATCCTCACTCAGCAGCAGCAGGCACTGCAGTTCCAGCGGCAGCAGCAAGAGGCACTGCAGTTCCGGTGGCAGCAGCTGGAGCTAAGAGACCAACAGCAGGAGCTAAAGATACAGCGGCAGCAGGAAGAAGTGCTGCAGTTGCAGAGGCAGCAAACGGAGCATCAGCGGTGTAAAGAGGAGACCCATCAAGTAGGGCAATCATAGGATGTACCAGTGGTCCTTTGCAGAGTTTTGTCCCACCAGGTCTCAGGCGAATGACTTATTGCACTTTGTGGAGTAATGGCTCCAGCCTGAGACTTTGACCCCGGCCCAGATGGTAGAGAGAGTGGTGGTCGACTGGCTGGTGAGGGCTCTTCCGGCTGCCCAGCAGCGTTGGGTGGGGCAAGGAAACCTGGGCACTCTGGACCAGCTGGTAGGATTGATTGAGCGCTATACAGCCACTCAAGACTTTGTGCCGGAGCATGGGAAAAGTCCAAAAAACACTGTTGGGGCTAACCAGGACCAAGCCCATGATGAGGTGGTAACCCAAAGTGAGGGTGACAAGCTCACATTTTCCCTAAAGCGGCTCCAAGGTCTAGTCATGCTGCAGTTCTTAAGTGTTGGTGGTGTCAAGGGCCCAGACATGTGACTGTCAACTGCCCTCTGACATCTAAACCCATGGACTGCTGGTATACTCGCTGTGTGTCTATGTATGTCCAGCCAGTCTGTACCACCACTATGGGCACTGTGAGAAACGGTCAGAGGAGCGCCAGGAATAAGAGAAGAGAGCAGTAGTTTCTTTAGCCTGCAACGCGTTTCGACTGGAAACCGTCTTCATCAGATGACAGTTTATTGATCAAAACAGGAAGGGTTATATATGTGACCAGCAACCATTCAATGGTCACGGTGGTTAGACACATGATTGACAAGTCACATGACAGAGTGAAATCACAGGAAGAAATAAACAAGGGGAATAAAATATATAAAAATACATAATTAAAAAGACTGAAACAAGGTAAAAAGCAAAATTAAGAACACTTATGTTATAGTAAAATGGCGACAAAACAATAAAAGAAACCAGTAAAAAGATAGCTATATATTTTACATATTTTTTATATATATATATATATATATATATATATCTCATCACTTTTTCAATGGTTAGGTTCAGTCCCTCAGGTGCCAATGTGCCCAATTTAAAAATCCAAAAGCTTTCCCGATTAATTAGGCTGTTATAGCGGTCAGGTACAGTATCAGGTATATGATCAATAATTATTAATTTGAGCGATTTTGGATCTTTCTGGTGCCTATTAAAGATATGTTTGGCGAGGCTGTGCAGTAGATAGCCATTCCGTATATTCTGACAGTGTTTGTTGAGCCGCGCGTGCATGGTCTGTATAGTGCGGCCTACATATTGGAGCCCACAACATTGATTGGCAGTTTACAAAATGATTAATCTTATAGCAGATACCAGTAGTATTAGAGCTGAATTCTTTTGCACCGTTAACAATAGAGGAGCAGCAAAGACACTTCGCTGCCCTACAAGCCAAACAACCAGGGTTCTTGACTGGTTGGATACCAGACCCATGGGAGGAGTGTAGGGTGGTATTGCTTGGAGCGACAAGATTACGTATGGTCCGACTCCTTCTGAATACCATTCTAGGCAGAGTAGGGACATTTATAACCAACAAAAGAACCAACAATATTATCAATGTGCCTCACATAGCATTAATAACAAACCCATCTGTTTTAATATCCTTTTTTGTTAAACAGAAACTGGCACAATATTTAGAAATTGTATAAAATTATTTTATTATTCTACATGGAAATTTTTTTAAAAATATCACAAGCACAAAAATAATTGTACAAGCCACAATCACCTCTATGGCAGGACACAAAGAGGCTACAGACCACTCTAAATATGTGATTATGAACATATAATGCTAAATAGGTACTGGCCCTTTAATTATAACCATGAAGGATTAACATTTAAGCAGATCTCCAATAATTACATTACAGCCTTGTATCTCCCCACTGCCAGGACTCAGTAACCGCATAACAATTTGCAATGAAAACTCACATGTAAAGTGTCTTGTGCCACGTCCCTCACCCTGACGCGCGTTTCGTCCTCTTCATCAGGGGGCATACCAAGGGAGAGGGAGAGCGGGTTTTTAAATCATCTAAGCGCCAATAAAAATGTGCTAAATGCGATCACATGTATGCTTTTGAAAAAGCCGAACTAATTGCGGCGCACAGCATCATATCACAGCTGCCTCACAAGTGACCCGTCATCTCCGGCTAGTGAGACGCAAACATCCAGGTTGCCATAGTATGAGGCAAACCTGTTTGTCAGCTGACTCTAAATTGCCGGGGATATCAGAGTCCAGGCGCTGGAGAACAAAGCTGTGCGCTCTATAGTGGCCATCTCAATGCAATTTTCACAGACTGCATATCAAAAAGTGACTAAGTGTTAATTACACACTAGAAGTGCATACATTATTTATATCATTAATTTATACACAAAATGCTGTGAAAAGTGACTCAGTGCATTTAAAAATAACTGCTCATATCCTTATACAAAATATATAAATTATTATGTGCAAACATTACTAAATATATTTGACCATATAAAACTCTATATTATTTATAACAGTGTACAAAAATATAATACATATAAATATAAATAATTTAAGTGCACAAATTCATTAATATACAATACACAGTACATTTATAATACACAAATTCATAAATAACAAACAATTATGCAGAACTATTTTATTTTATTTTTTCTTTTTATACATGTGAAAAATGATTGTGTAGACCGCAATAGTTTGTTCTTTCAAGATATTTCTTGATAGTTTCCAGACCAGACAATAATATGACATAAACCGCCATGTAACTAAAATAAATATATACAAAAAAGATGATTAGAACATAAAAACACCCAATTACTCCCCAATCCCATAAAAACATAGCAATAACTGCAGAAAATTCCCCATCACAAATATGCACTGTGACGTTCACGAGTAGACAACGTCCAGGAGTAGATCCTCTGGGTCGCGGATCTGGACCCCTGGGCCGAGCACGCCCGGTGATAACAGTCCCCTATACAGGGATCGTTAGGGGCAGGGCCGCCGGGGTCAGACCCACGACAGCCGGGACCAAGAGGGACGGCTCAAGGACAAATAAGGATGCCGACGGCCTGGGATGCAAGGCGGAGACAAGGGTACCTGAGCAGGGGGTACCAGAGGAGGGAGGACACCGAGAGGAGCAGCATGTTGGCGAGGGAAGGCAGAAGTGGAGGACCAGAGGCAGGAAAATCAGCGGACGGACAGAAGACGGGGAACCAGTAACACCAGACGCTAGGTAGAAGGTAGCAAGGCTAAACTAGGAGAAGGCAGGCAGGAGGGATGGCAAGGGACGCACACCGAGACAAGGAAGACAGGGACCAGGAACAGACTAGGCTAGAGGACTATAGAAGCACTATAGCGGCCAGAATAGTGCAGGGACACCACACGATTACCAGGCGTCTTCCCCTTAGGGAAGACGCCTGAAATATCTTTAAACCCGGAAGTGGATCACCACGGCCCTGCCCCTCAGCGACGCCCCCCGCCGTGTGAAGAGAGCGGTCGGGTGCGCGCCTGCGGCCTAAGGGAGGCGCACGGGAACGCAGCAGAACGGGAGGGAGGACTGGAGGAAGCCCGGGAGGAGAAGCGCAGGTGAGACAGGGCTGCGGCGGGTGCCGCCGCTGATGGAATATCGGCGGGCACGGCCGCCGATGTTACATGCACTAAATCCAAAGCTGTCATTTAACCCATTTGGTACCATGGTTCCCAATCTATATATCCATTTGCGCTCAAGTTTAGCCAGGTTCTTACTCAGATCACCCCCCCCCGGATCCCAATTGCAATACATCAACGCCTTTAGCAAAAAATTGACTCGAATCACTATTATGATGATGAAAAAAATGTCTAGGAATCGTTTTGAGAAGGGATGGATCTGTTGCATTCCGTCCATTCTCAATATCCCGCACATGTTCCCTAATACGTACATGCAATTCTCGTGTGGTAAGCCCAACATAAAGCTTACCACAGGGGCACTGTGCACTATAACTAACCCCTTTTGTTGAGCCCATTATAAAATGCCTAATAAGAAAATTGCGTGTACCAGCAGCATTTGAAAATTCTTTTGTTTTCACCATATTGGCGCACCCTTTGCGGTGTCCACATGGAAAGAATCCTTTAATTTCCAGCCACGTATTATTGCTAGGTACCGATGTTTCGTAGTGGCTATGTACCAGCAAATCTTTGAGATTCTTAGATCTCCGAGCTGTAATCAATGGTGAGGAAGGCAAACACTTTTTCAATACTGGATCTGATAATAAAATCAGCCAGTGTTTTCGAATAATATCCTTAAACTCAAACCACTGGCTATTAAATGCAGAGATTAACCGAACCTCACTTTCCTTTTCCTTAGGTAAAGCAATTCATTTCTGGAGGTGTTTTTGGCCCGATGGTAACCTTCTGTGATAATTTTTTTAGAATAACCTCTACCACCAAAACTCGTTCTAAGCATCTTAGATTGTCGTTCAAACGAAAATTCGTCAGAACAAATGCGTTTAATCCTCAACAATTGACCTACAGGTATCCCACCCATATTGGATCGTGGGTGGGATGAGGTAGCATGCAACAAGGTATTAGTTGCCGTGGGTTTTCTGTAAACCTCCGTCATGAGGCATCCATTAGAAGAGGTTTTAATCAATATGTCCAGAAAGTCCAGTTCCCTACCAACCTTGTAGGTCAATTTAATGTTTAAATTATTTTGATTCAATTTGGTCATCAAGACATCCAAGTCCTGTTTGGGGCCTTCCCAGATGAACCACACATCATCAATGTGCCTCATCCTATGCTAAAAGCATCGATGTATTGCAATTGGGATCCAGGGGGGGGGGTGATCTGAGTAAGCACCTGGCTAAACTTGAGTGCAAATGGATATATAGATTGGGAACCATGGTACCAAACGGGTTAAATGAAAGCTTTGGATTTAGTGCATATTTGTGATGGGCAATTATTGCTATGTTTTTATGGGATTGGGGAGTAATTGGGTGTTTTTATGTTCTAATCATCTTTTTTGAATATATTTATTTTAGTTACATGGCGGTTTATGTCATATTATTGTCTGGTCTGGAAACCATCAAGAAACATCTTGAAAGAACATACTATTGCGGTCTACACAATTATTTTTCACATGTATAAAAAGAAAAAAATAAAATAAAATTGTTCTGCATAATTGTTTATTTATGAATTTGTGTATTATACAGTAAATGTACTGTGTATTGTATATTAATGAATTTGTGCACTTAAATTATTTATATGTATTATATTTTTGTACACTGTTATAAATAATATAGAGTTTTATATGGTCAAATATATTTAGTAATGTTTGCACATAATAATTTATATATTTTGTATAAGGATATGAGCAATTAGGCTCTGTTATTTTTAAATACACTGAGTCACTTTTCACGGCATTTTGTGTATAAGTAAGCTGAGGTGTGTGCTTCCACATCCTTCACTTTTGGTGTGGGTGAAGGACACAAGGAAAGGGGTTGCTCCTGACCAGAAGCCTGCAGTTACGACTCAGTACTTGCATTTTTTACAACTTCAGAAGAGGAGGCGATAGAGCTGGAGGCTGTTTCAGCAATGTAAGCCACAAACAGTTCCTGATACTCCGGCTTTAAAAGCAGTCTACCTACTCCCAGAAAAGGGAGCCTTACAGGTCTTCCAGAGCTACACCATGACACTGGCTCAACACCTCCTGCCTTAGCTGCTATTGTGTTTTTGGCTGTACCAGCAGATGCACCACCACCACCACCACCATCAGTACCAGGTGGCCCTCCGCACCCACATCCGCGTCCTCTTCCACCATACTTCCTCATGTTTTGGAAAATGGACCCAAAATACCAGCAGATATATGGTACTGTATCAGAAGCGTACAGCTCTATACAGTCTATGGATAACAGTAAATCTCCGTATATATATTTCATGAGGCATACACAGACGCTCACAGGCTCAGTATGGATTACCCAATAAAATAACAAGTTGAAAAAGGGTACAGTATCACCTGATACAAGGTATATATAGTATAGTGTAAACATTCTGATTCTATGTATACATTTCAGGAGGCAGACACAAACGCTCTCAGGCCCAGTATGGATTACACAAGAATATGAAAAGCTGTAAATGGGTTATGTAACACAAGCGTACAGCTGTATACAGTGTTGGGGTAATCTTAAAATTCCAAATATATTGCCGGAGTAACAGACAGACGTTTACAGGCTCATTATGGATTACACCAGAATCTAAATAGTTAAAAAGGTTACTGTATCAAAAGCGTTCTGCTGTATACAGTGTTGGCCAAATTGAAAATATCGGTATAAATTTCCATAGTCACCCTCAGACGCTCACTCAGTTTGGTTTTGACCATAATAAAAAATGTTGTAAAAAAGGTCCTGGATAACAAGATAGCAAGTATATATTTTTTAGGGTACAATTGAAATCTCCGTATAAATAGTCCCGTAGTCACTCTCAGACGCTTACCCAGTATGGATTTGACCATAATGCTAACTGTCGAATAAAAGTACTGTATAACAAGATACAAGCTGTATCCTGTATAGTGTAAAAATTTGTTTCTCCGATTCACCGTAAATATAGAAGGCGTAACCCACACATGCTCACTCACTATGGATGATGTAGGGAAGGTGGACTGACAGACAAACCAGCCTGTAGTGAGAAGCAGAGGTGTAGCGCAGTGTAGGTGTGAAACCGCTAAGATAAAGAGAAAGGGTGCAGTGTTTTAGCTTGCCCATTGAAGGGCAGTGGAGAGTAGGATTGGGACTGAATAACTGCCATTGGTCAGAGAAACTGTTAGGTGGTGGTGGGCGGAGTTACCAGAACTGGAAGTATAAAAGGCTGAGGGAAGGTTCTGGAAGAGTCAGTCAGCGAAGGGAGCACAGTAAAGAGGAAGTTCTGCTGAGGAAATAGAGACAGTGGGAAGGCTCCAGAGAGGACTGACAGTTGAGGCGGTCACGGGGGGTGGCCCAAAGGACAGTAGCCGCAGACGAAGACGGCCTGGGGCTATCATACGGACGGTGTGCTCAGACTGGCGCAGCGCTGTGATGGTTGGGCCTAGGCCAGCCACAGTGGAAGAGCCACAGAGGACGCCATGATTATAGTTACAAAGGAAGTGAAGGTACCGGGGCCTATGTACAGAGAAATGTGAAACGGCTGTGGTGAATTGCTGTTGTTGACAGAAGGATGGGCACTAAAAACGGACCTGTTCAATACAAACTCTGTCTCAGTCTCATGTTTGTCTGCGGCAAGAAGATGGTCCCCCCCCCACAGTTGGTTATCCTACAGATGATACCTTAATACAAATTTTTGAAACAAGGTACTGTATCAGCACATACCAGGTGTGTCCAGTCTAGGGTTAAATTTCCGTCTATACTTCCGGAGTCAGACACAGACACTCACAGGCTCACTATGTATTACACCAGAATTAAAAAAGTAGAAAAAGGGAAAGGTATTCATAGCATACACCAGTATGCAGTGTTGTGGTACTTTTAAATCTTCGTATATATATTTCAATCTCAGTAAGCCAGTCCAGAATCTCCGCTACTGGAAACTACATGGATACAAGTATAGACGCAAAGTCGAGTGTTAGCAGAAATTTTGGAATTACTCATCGCGGTAGATGTTGCAGAGGTGATGCAGACCCTCAATTACTGTGTCTGTGGAGAAAGCGAAAAAGGTTCTTTGTGAAGAAAGGATTGCTTTATCGCAGTAGCGTGGATCACATCACCGTTACTCGTCTCCATCAAATTGTGATCACAGGGAGAGATGTACCCATGGTCCTCACTGCCTATCATGATGTGTCTGGTTATTTTGGAGTGCAAAAGACAGAAGCCACAAGCTGTAGGCGATTCTATTGGATTGGCATGAGAGGAGACATTTAAAAATGGTGGCAGGAATGTCACACATCTGTGACTATCACAACTGTGAAAGGTGATTATAAACCACCACTGCATCCGCTTGTAAGTTGACGTCCATTTCAAATGGTAGCCATTGATCATCTGAAGGTAGAGGCCAGCATGACAGGCCATAGCTACATCTTAACCATCATTGATCAATACACCAAATTTCTAGTGGCCGTCCCTGTGAAGGATTTAACTGCCCAGACTACACAGCGGTGGAGCAGGGAGAGGTAAGTATTGCAACTTGCAAGTGCTGTGGCCATGATCAAGCAGGGGGGGCACAATCGTGGTCGATGGTACTGGCACAGGGCCCCTCATAGTATGCTGGTGTGTCTGACGGCGAGTGGGCCCTCCCACCGTCTGAGACACTGTATTGTGCTATGAGGGGCTCTGTGCCATTGCCGTCGGCCATCAGTGGGCCCATCCACCTGTTCAGAGCAATGGCACTTGCCCGGGTGCACCAGGTCTTGACCCCAGTCGGTGGGGGAGGGGTGGGCAGCCCAGTTAGGGAGGTTTAAAAATTGGCATATGTTGATGTGTTGGCTGGACATTCAGCTGCTGCAAAGGGTGTAATTGGGCAAGTCCGAGGAAGAGGAGGAAAAAACGGAGCCACTTTTCTGGTAACCTATGTGTCATCAGGGGAAGGTGGGACAAAATCCTTTGAAACCCTTGCATGGTTCATTTTAATGAAGGTTAGATCATCAAAATTTTGGTTTGACAGACGGGTCCTTTTTTTTTGTCAGGATTGATCCAGCAGCACTGAAGACTCTTTCAGATAACACACTAGCAGCAGGGCAAGCGAGCTCCTGTAAGGCATATTTTGCCAATTCAGGTTAGGCGTCCAGTTTAGAGGCCCAATAGTCAAAGGGGAATGACCTGTGAGGGAGAACATCGATATGGGAGAAAAAGTAGTTTGTAACCAAAGTTGACAACTGCTGCCTCCTGTCACTTTTAAAAGATGCAGTATTAGCAGTCGTGTGAGCGGTACTTGAGAAATCATTCCACAACTTGGTCATGGAACCCCTGTCTCCAAAGCCACTTCTGCTGTGTGCACCACGAACACCTCTTCCATTGTGCCCACTACGGCTCGTGGGAGAACCAGCATCGCTGCTGTGTGCTGGGAAAGCCTCAAACAAACGGTTTACCAGAGTTGCTTGTTTGTTTGCCAATATTATCTCTAGGTTCTCCTGTGGCATGATGTTGTGTAATTTGCCTTTGTAGCGTGGATTGAGGATGCTGGCCAGCCAGTAGTCGTCATCCCTCATCATTTTGGCAATGCAGGGGTCCCTTTTTAGGATCTGCAAGGCATAATCGCACATGTGGGCCAATGTTCCTGGTGTCAATGATGCACTGCCCGTGGTGGGTGGAGGAGCAGTTTCTGGCAAATCCACATCACTACAGTCATGCACAAACACTGTACCTGATCTTGGAACACCAACATTTTCTCTTGCCCCCTGAGAAACATCCTCCTGCCCAAAATAATCATCCCCCTCATCCTCCTCTTCCTCCACCTCGTCCAGGACAGTTCCCTGACCAGACAATGGCTGACTGTCATCAAGGCTTCCCTCCTCCTCCTCCTCCGCTGCAGACGCCTGATCCTTAATGTGCGTCAAACTTTGCATGAGCAGACGCATAAGTGGGATGCTCATGCTTATGCTGGTGTCATCTGCGCTTACCAGCCGTGTGCATTCCTCAAAACACTGAAGGACTTTACAGAGGTCTTTCAGCTTTGACCACTGCATACCCGACAATTCCATGTCTCCCCTCAAACTGCCTGCCCGTGTAATCTCCCACAAATGCATTACAGCCTGCCTCTGTTCGCACAGCCTCTCAACCATGTGCAGGGTGGAGTTCCACCTTGGTGCAACGTCTATGATTAGGCGGTGCTTGGGGAGGTGGAGCAATCGCTGCAGCTTCTGCATACGACTGGAGTGTACGGCCGAGCGACGGATGTGCGAGCACAGTCTTCGCACCTTATGGAGTAGGGATGTTAACTCTGGATAATTATCAAGGAAGCACTGCACCACCAGGTTCAAAGTGTGAGCCAGGCAAGGTAGGTGTGAGTTTTGCACGGGCTATGGCTGCCACAAAATTACGGCCGTTATCACTGACTACCGTGCCTGCCTCAAGATGTGGACTGCCCAGCCATGACTCTGTTTGTCGCTGCAAGTAGTCGGCCAGTACCTCCGCGGTGTGTCTGTTGTCGCCCAAAGACATCATCTTTAACACAGCTTGCTGACGCTTACCACTAGCTGTTCGATAGTGGGACACCTCGTGTGCAACACTGCCAGCTGCGGATGTAGTGCTCGTGCGACTGCGCTCTGTGGATGAGCTTTCACTGATAGACGAGGAGGAGGAGGAGCGAAAACCTACAGCCAACTGTTTCCTATACCGTGGGCTAGGCAGCACTGTTCCACCGCTGCTGTCCCCAGTGGAGTCTGCATCCACCACATTAACCCAGTGCGCAGTGATGTACACGTAACGGCCCTGACCATGCCTACTGGACCATGCATCTGTTGTGAGGTGCACCTTTCCACTCACTGACTGTTTTAGTGCATGGACAATGCGGTCTTTCACATGCCGGTGGAGGGCAGGGATGGCTTTTCGAGAAAAGAAGTGCTGACTGGGTAGGTCATAGTGTGGGACAGCGTAGGCCATGAGGTCGCGGAAAGCTTCGCTTTCAACCAAACGGTAGGGCATCATCTCTAATGAGATTAGTTTGGCAATGTAGGCGTTCAAACACAGTGTACGCGGATGAGAGGATGAGTACTTTCTTGTCCTACTCAGAGTGTCTGGTAGGGTGAGCTGGACTGGAGAGCTGCATATGGAGGAAGTAGCGGTGGACCGTATGGAGTGAGAGGGGGTTGGTGATGGTATTGGTGGTGATGGCCTAGATTCAGTGTTGTGCTGCAAAACCATTGTGATTCCCTGAGTGCTTTGGCCTTGTGACAACACCTCCACATTTAGTGCTGGTGGTGTGCTTAATGGTGGCGGTGGTCATACAGTGGGGGTAGCGATGGAGTGTTGTTGGCTACCTTCAGTCGGAGCAGGTGCACAACTCTAAGGTGTAGGTCTGGAAAAACTCCTCAGCTTTTTTTTCCAGAGTCACACACAGGTAGCTTCTATTTGTCCGTGCTAGAAGGCGGTACATGGAAGTGTGTGAGGAGCATACACCGCTGTACGGTGTGTATGGAAAATTGTCAAGCTTCGTGTATTTGTATACGGACTGACACACGCTGTCTCTGTCTAGCTTTGACCGTTATCAAACAGCAAATATACGAAACTGTTTGAAAAACGGACAGGACTCTAAGGTGTAGGTCTGGAAAAATGGAAAAACTCCTTGGCTTTTTTTTCCAGAGTCACACACAGGTAGCTTCTATTTGTCCGTGCTAGAAGGTGGTACACGGTAGTGTGTGAGGAGCGTACACCGCTGTACGGTGTGTGTATGGAAAATTGTCAAGCTCCGTGTATTGAATACACGGGGTTGAACATAGGGGGAGGTATGTGGTACAGTAAAGGGTGTTTTACTGGATGGAAGATATGTTTCTCCCAGCAGATTAATGTTTGGCTGGGTTTTTCCCTAAAGACGGGACCTGTGATGATGTCAGGGTCACGTGATCAGCCCATGTGATGTCTACCTCACTGGTGGGAGGGGTTAGGCCCCATGTAATGGAAGTTGGTAATTACCACAGTGTGAGTGTGTTTCTGGAAGCTACAGGAACTTGTGTGGACTCAGCCTGAAACTGGTATACAGGATTCCCGTGTTGCAGGACTATAGCAGCAAGACTTGGAAGAACCCCGGGAATGGCACCTGGCGGATGCCACAGGACCTGGCAGCCGCTTAGTTTTTTTTTTAAACCAGTTATTTTTATTTAGGTTTCAAAAGATTTTAAACAATAAACAGTGGATATCAATATACATGTAACAATTCACATATCTTGTAATAATACAATCAAAGCCATCCCCCCTCCCCCAATCCTCCTTATGCCGGGTATACTTGAGAGTCTTAGCAATCATATCACCGCCATCCAGGCGGACCATATTTTTTCGAACGTTCTTTCACCATGCCTTCGCCTGTAAATGCTTTCCTCTAAATGCATTACCGTACGTGTCTGAGCAATAAATTCCCTCCTAGTGGGGGGTTCCGAATCCTTCCATTTTCGTGCTATTAGTTTGCGTGCCATATACAGCAACCTCGCTATTGCCACTTTGTAATGTTCTGAGACAGGTATCCCATCCACCTCCCCCAAAACACACAGCACTGGATTCCTGTCGAGCGTACATGCATAAGCTCTCTCAATTTTGTTGATAACGACCAGCCAGTATGCCACCAGCCGCGGACACGACCATAGCATATGTAACAGTCCGGCCTGGTCTGTGCCACATCTAGGGCAGCTAGAGTCTCCCCTCAAGCCCGCCTTGAATAGGACCAGCGGTGTTTTGTATGTTCTATGTATTACATATAATTGGGAGAGCCGTGCCTGCTCGCTTAGAGAGATCTTCGGGACATATTCAAGAATAGCCTCCCATTGTTCTGTTGTGAGGGTACCCACCTCCCTTTCCCATTTACTCTTTGCAGTGAGGTGATTGTCCCCCAGATAGGAGTGTAGTAGATCATGATATATGCTCGATATAACTCCCCTCGTCCCTCCCTTCATACACACAAAGTCTAGTACAATGTCGCCCTGAACCGTCATGGCTCCCAATCTACACTGTGTCCTCCAAGCATGTCGAAGCATATAGTATTGAAACCCCCATACCGAAGTCAAATCAAATTCCTCTCTCAATGTCTCAAAGGTCTTCAGGTCCGTTCCACTCTGCAGCTGGCACACATATCTCACTCCTTTCGCCTTCCAATTGCCCATTTGACGCAGCTTATTAAGTTCCGGCAGATGCTCATTGTCCCACACCGGTGAGTACCTAGTCAGCTCATCCACCCCTCTGATCCTTTTAATGGTGTCCCATACCTTCTGAATCATGCCTATGGTAGGATATGGTGCTCCCAGTTTCTTAAAGGTACCATCCTCTAGACCCTGGATAAGTGGGCGTCTCCCCGTCACATGTACCAGCACCCGGTGAGCTGCTCCTCCACAATCGAGCTCTCTCCATCCCCTGACATGCTGGCCCTGTACTGCCAAGAAATAGACCCATGGACTTGGTGTGGCCAGTCCTCCCTCTTCCTTTCCTTTTTGCAAAGTTCCAAATTTAATCCGTGCCTGCTTCTTGCCCCATATCAAGGATCTGAAGATAGAATCAATGCCCCGAAACCGTTTTTTTGGTAGCCATATCGGCGAATTGTGCAAAACGTACATTAGTTGTGGCATAAGGACCATCTTAATCAGGTTAGTTCTACCCGTTACCGTTAAAGCCAATTTGCACCATGCACCTATTTTCCCTTTAAATTTCTCTAGCAGAGGAACCAAATTCAGACCCGTGAATCAGGACAGTGGAAGAGCTACCCATATCCCTAGGTATTTAAACTGTGAAACTAGCTGGAGTTGTTTCCCCCTCTCATCTATCTCCTCCGCTTCTATTGCTCTATCCACAGCCATGACATAAGACTTGTGCCAATTTATCTCCAGTCCCGAAATGCTCCCAAATTGTTTAATTACATCCATCGCGCACCCCAGTGTCTCTCCTGCACTTTCCAAAAACAACAGGATGTCGTTGGCATACAATGATATTTTTTCTTCCAGCTTCCCAAATTTAAATCCGACCACTCCCCTCTCAGCTCTGATCTTGGCCGCCAGGGGCTCCACTGCCACCGCGAACAATAGCGGGGACAGCGGACACCCCTGCCTTGTGCCCCTATGCAAGTCAAACATCCCGGATTGTTCTCCATTCACCTTAACTACCGCCTTTGGGGATGAGTACAATAACTTCACCCAGGCCATGAACGCGGGGCCCAATCCCATCAGTTCCATGATTTTCCATAAGTATTGCCATTCCACACTATCAAATGCTTTTCTAGCGTCCAATGACATCACTTTTCTCCTGCTACCATTATCAGCAGGCAGTTGCATATTAAGAAATAATCTCCTTAAGTTAACAGCCGTGGAGCGGTTAGGCATAAAGCCCGACTGGTCCTCATGTATAATGGTATGCGCAACCCCGGTGAGCCGGGTGGCCAGGATCTTAGCGAGTATTTTGACATCCGTTGTCAACAACAAAATGGGCCTGTACGACTCCGCATCCATGGGATCTTTTCCCTCCTTCGGCAGAACCACTATCACCGCTTCCTCCATTGATCTCGGCAGTGCCCCCGTCACTAAAGCCTCATCAAACACAGATTTCAATTTCGGAGCCAGCAGTTCCACCCTGTACACCTCCCCAGGAAGACCATCAGCTCCCGGTGATTTGTTATTGGGCATAGACAGTATTGCACATTCCACCTCCTCCACACTCACAGGTTCTTCCAACCTCAACCTATCTTCCTCAGACAATTTAGGTAGTGAAATGCCTTCTAAAAAATTCTCCACATCCCCCTCTGTGTCCCGTGCTCTCGAAGTGTACAGTGCCATGTAATATGCCTTGAAGACCTCCAGTATGTCCTTTGTGTCTGTCAGAGTCGCCCCTGTTTGATCTCTCAGTTTATACACCCTGGAAGACTCCCTCTGTGCCGCAGATATCACCGCCAACAAGTGACCCACTCTCTCTCCTTCTTCAAAGAATTGGGCTTGCTGAAATGCCCTTTTCCTCTCAGCTTGCATCATGTGCAGTTTATCAACTGCCTCCTGAGCCAATGTGTCTGCCTCCGCTCTTGTCAGGTCATCTTTTATTTGTTGATCTGCCAATTTAGTTTTGGTCTTACACCTCGCAATCTCACTTATAAAAAGTCCCCTCATAAACGCCTTCATGGCATCCCATACCGTTGTGGCCTCAGTACTCCCTTCGTTCATTTGGAAGAAGTGCTCTAGCTCTTTGGTTATGCCACCCATGTCCACCACTTTAAGCCACGTCTGGTGAAGACGCCAACCTCCCCTCTGACCCTGAGCAGATCTCACCAGAAGCGTGACCACCATAGGACCATGATCCGAGAGAGTCCTCTGTAAGTATTCCACCTCCCTCACCATCCCGTCCATAGCGGTATCCCCCAAAGCCAGGTCTATCCTCGAGAGTGTTCCATGTGTTGCCGAATGACATGAAAAAGTCCTCTTACCCTCATTTCGTACTCTCCACAGATCTACCAGCCCAAGTTCCCCTACATACTCGCCAAAGGCAGTCATCCTGTCCTGTCCAGCTTCAGTACCTGCCGGTCGTACTTTATCCCAATAATCATTCATAGTGTTGTTAACATCTCCCATAATCAACAACGGAGTCTCCCCCCATCTGCCCGTCAGTTCCAGTACTGCTTGTAGTTTCTTTTTAGAGTAAGGTGGAGGGATATATAAAGCCACTAAAATCATTTTGTGTCCGAACAATCTGCAAGCAATCCATACATACTGCCCTTCACTGTCTACATGCACTTCCAGCTTTTCATAATGTGTGTTTTTGTGTATTAGGACTGACACCCCCCTGGAGTACGAGGAATAAGTAGAATGATATGTCTTTAGCATCCAGGCTCTTGACAACCAGTGCATAGTGTCTCTAGTGAGATGTGTCTCCTGCAAGCACGCGATCATAGGTTCACAGGATTTGATATGATTCAGAACAGCCGCCCTCTTAACCTTATCAGATATACCACGTACATTCCAACTTAACATCCGAACAGTACGGTTACTCATTGTGCATTAGAAAGAACAATCCATCATCATCAAGTAACATCATTACATTGTAGTCCCAATCATACCCGGTCAAACAGCATGAAAACCCCCATCTCCCTACAAATCCGCCCCACCCACCTCCCCCCATCCCTCTCCGCTTCCCCTCCCCCCACCCTTCCCCTTTTGCAGTTGTCACTCTCTCTCCAATGTGAGAGTGGGAGCTCAAAGAACCTGAGCAACTTCTCAGTATTCCGCACTTCAACATGCGTCGTGTCCCCCTCCATCATTGGCAGCCTCTCCGCCATATTGTCAACAGTATGCATAGTCCCGAACCATTAGTCAAACAATTAACCATAATACATAGATCCCAGTGGGGAGTTCTCCCCCTCTTCTGCGCTCCTATTTCGCAGAGTAAAGCAGCGCCACAACCCTGTCCAGTGATCAGTCTAGCAGGGTCATGTGGTCATATTGCCATTATCTTCTCTCAATTTGCTCCGGTTGCGCTCCAACCACGAAGCAGCCTCAACCGGTGACGGGAAAAAAATGACCTTTCCAAAAGCTTCCACTCTTAATTTAGCAGAATAAATTATAGAGTATTTCAAATGCAAAGAGCGGAGCTGTTTCTTCACTTCGCCATATCGCAGTCGCAACTTTTGCACCTCGGCTGAGTAATCCGGGTATATTTCGATTCGTTTGCCCTCCAGGTTAAGATCTATCAACTTTCCAGCCTTTCGTAAGATAGTGTCCCTGTCTCTGCAATTCAGGATTCTGGCTAGCATCATGCGAGGTCCATCTCCCGGCACTGGGGGTCTCATGGGTACGCGATGGGCACGCTCCACCGCAAACACTCTCGACAAGTTATCAGCACCAAACTTGTCCAGCAGCCAGGTTTCAATAAAGGCTGTGGGGTCAGCACCCTCAGCTCTCTCAGGGATGCCCACAATGCGCAAATTGTTCCTACGTGACCGGTTTTCCAGGTCATCATTTTTATTGGCTACTACCGTGATCCTCTGCTGTTGTGTCTTTTGCACTGAGGTTAAGTGATCTTCTGTTACACCAACTCTGTCCTCCACCTCAGTTAATCTGGCTGTAATTTTCTGCATAGATGTTTTTATGCCTCCCATTTCTTCTTTCAGGCAATTCACCTGTTTTGTCAGAGCAGTTAAAGCAGTCTTGCAGTATAAGACAGCTTGGAATACATCCCGCAGGGTGGGCTCTGCTACATCTGCACTTTCAGCTGACTTCACAGTGTCACCATCCCCCTCTTCCTCCTGCTCCAGCTCTGCATTCAGCACAGGCATCTCCTCATCGTCTTCCTCCTCATCTCTGTGCTTCTCACTCCCTCCATTTCCTTCTTCATCTGTCTCCATGCCCCTCACATACCTGTTCAGCCGGGCTGAGACTTCCAGCCTCTGTGCATAGGCTGTGTTTCTTCTTCCCGCCTCCTCCTCTCTCTCAGCACCATCTTGGACTGAGGCACTGCTGCAGGCTCCGGCATTTTTCTGCCTTTTGCGGCCCATGTCTGTCTCTCTGAGTCTGGCAGAAGCTCGTCCATGACTCCTGGGACCTTCAGACATCTGATCCTGGTAAAGGAATTAGCTGGTTTGGGCTCTGTGCAGGATAATTGAGGCTAATAGTGGCAGAGAAGCACAGCCACCCAACTTCTCACATCAAGAGATAGGCCCCGCCCCCAGCAGCCGCTTAGTTACGCCCGTCCCGTGCAAGGGGTGAGTCTGGGACCAGTGGTTCTCCAAGCTGGAGTATGTGTTTGGTTTTCCTTATGTTTTGTTAAGCTGCTGGTTACTGAGTGACATTAAAACCACTGGAATTGGACTTTATGCCTCTGTGTTACCTCGTTACTGCCGCCCAGCTATTGCCTACCAGAGCGAATCCCTAAAATTGGTCGACTGAATGCGGGCAGAAGCAGTGAGGCCAGGCTGTTTTTTTTATTTTTGATGTGTACCCCAGCCTATGGCCTGGGTGAAACGAGTGGCAGAGACCCAGGCGGGGAACTTTCCAGAAATGGAGGCCACGGTAAAAGCGCTCATACAGGCTATGCAGCAGCAACAGGATGCCATGCAGCAGTAGCAACAGGAGGCCATGCAACAGCAGGCTATGCAGCAGTAGGCTATGCAGCAGTAGGAAACCAATCAGCTGTTGACACAGCATATCACGGCAGCGCAGACAAAAGGAGCTGACTGGGGAATCCATGAGGTCCGGAAAGCAGTTCGTATAGCGATTCCCAAGATGGCAAAATCGGACTATGTGGAGGCATACCTGGAGATGTTCGAAGGAGTCGCTGAGAGAGAGAAGCTACCCCGGGACAATTGGGCGCATGTCCTCGCTCTGTTTCTGACCCCAGGACCTTTGAAGGCGTATCAGGACCTACCCCCAGAGCAAAGGGCGGACTACACGGTCGTCAAGGGTGAGATACTGGCTCGTCTTGGTGTAAATGTGTTAGTGCGGGCCCACAGGTACACCAGTGGGAGTTTACCCCCTCCAAGCCGGCCCGGTCCCAGTATTACGACCTGTTGCACCTGTTACAAAAGTGGTTGCAGCCTGAAGTGTTGTCCCCCACGGCCATGCTGGACCGCATAGTGACTGATAAATTTTGGAGGGCTTTGCCCCACTCCCTCCAGACATGGGTCGGACAGGCATCCCCTACTAATGCGATGCAGATGATAGACCTCATAGAAAGGTATGGGGATACCAAAGAGCTACAGGGAGGGACCCCCCAGAAGGTTACAGGAAGGTTCCCTAAGTCCCCACCCCTGGTTCGGCGAGCAGAGCTCAGGAAGGCCGCTCAGGACTTATCTGGGGAAGTAAGGAGCCCCATAATCTGCTGGCAGTGCCAGGAACCAGGTCATAGGAGAGCTGACTGCCCCCACCTGACGGAACCCATGGACACAAATTTTGGGTACCGCCAGTCCCACTATGCCGAACCGATGTGTGCAATGGGTACCCCGAAAGGTCCCAATATGGAACATTTATGTCGGGTTGAAGTAGAGGGCAACCCGGCTGTGGCCCTATTGGACTCAGGGAGTCTTGTTATCCTGGTACGAGCCAGCTGGATACACACCAGCGAGTATACGGGCCGGAAAATTGGGGTGTTGTGTATACATGGAGACTTAAAAGACTATCCCACCGCACTAGTGGCAATCAGCATGCCAGCGGGGAGGCGGTGCCACAAGGTGGGGGTTGTGACTAATTTACATTATGAGGTGATAATTGGAACAGACTTTCCGTTGTTTTCTGTGCTGTGGCCGTCTGTTGTCCCACCCACTGAGCAGCTGTCAGAGGCAACCAAGTTACATTCTCCAGAAGTGGGGCATGAACCTGGTGGCCCGGAGGAAGAAGTGCTGGCTGTAGGAATAACCTTCCCTTCAGTGGAGAAGGGGGAGAATTCTCCCAGGGAAGTATTGGCTGGAGAGGTGGAAGACTTGCCGCCGGGACCTGAGTTGTCAGACTTGAATGTATCAGGTGACAATTTTGGTATGGCGCAACTCCGAGACCTTACTTTAGCCCGGGCCAGAGAAAATGTACTGTTTGTCAATGGGGAACCCCAACAACCTGGGGCAGATATGGTGTTGCCACGCTTTGAGCTGAACCAGGATTTGTTGTACCGAGTGGAGAAAATACGGGGAAAATGGTAGAACAATTACTGGTACCTCAGACGTATCGGAGGCTGGTAATGGATTTAGCACATGCGCATGTACTCGGGGGGCATTTGGGCCAAAAGAAAACCCTCGACCGAATTCTGCAGCGATTTTACTGGCCAGGGGTCGATGAAGAAGTTAAACGATACTGTAGCTCCTGTCCAGTGTGCCAGGTAACCAGTCCCCAGCCTCACTTTCGGAGCCCTTTAGTGCCTTCGCCAATTATAGAGGTGCCATGAGAGAGAGTGGCCATGGACCTGGTGGGGCCTCTCAATAAGTCGGCAAGGGGACACCAACACATTCTTGTAGTTCTAGATTATGCTACCCGATATCCTGAGGCCATTCCGCTGCGCCACACATCATCTAAGCTTATAGCAAAGGAACTCATGGGTATATTTTCACGGGTGGGAATTCCGCAAGAGATTTTAACAGACCAGAGAACCCCTTTATGTAAAAAATTATAAAGGAACTCTGCCGGTTGTTAAATGTTAAACAGTTGCGCACATCGGTCAATCATCCCCAAACAGATGGTCTGGTACAAAGGTTCAATAAGACGCTGAAGGGCATGATAAAAAAGGCAGTTTCCAAAGACGAGAAGGACTTGGATCTCTTATTGCCATATTTGTTGTTTGCAGTACGGGAGGTGCCTCAGGCATCTACGGGGTTCTCGCCCTTTGTACTATTGTATGGCAGACATCCACGGGGCTTACTCGATATAGCCAAAGAGGCCTGGGAGAACCAACCTACCCCCCACAAAAGTGTGATAGAACATGTTGCAAAAATGCAAGAGAGAATGGAGACAGTCCTACCCCTGGTCCGGGAACATATGGAGGCAGCACAACGGTCACAGAGTCAGGTCTATAACCAGAAGGCTCGGGTAAGAACCTTAAGCGCTGGGGATCGGGTGTTGGTGCTTGTGCCTACCGTAGATAGCAAATTTCTCGCAAGGTGGCAGGGACCCTACGAGATCATGGAGAAGGTGGGGCCAGTAGATTACAAGGTACACCAGCCAGGACGAAGAAAGCCAGAACAGGTTTACCATATTAATTTGCTTAAACCCTGGAAAGAGAGCACCTTGGTGGGGATAGTCCGCTGCCAGCATTTCAGATGGAAAAGGCTCAGTTACCTCGGGGCGAGGCAGGAGAAGCCCAACCTGCGGTAAAAATTGCAGATACTTTGTCGCCTAGACAGGTTCAGGAGGTCCGGGAGTTCATTAGCCGAAATACAGATGTTTTTTCGGAGCTCCCTGGACGCACCTCCCTAATCCAACATGACATTGTCACAGAGCCACAGGCCAAGGTTCGACTAAAGCCTTATGGGGTGCCTGAGGCCCGGCGACAAGCCATCTCGGAAGAGGTGAAAACTATGCTACAGTTAGGGGTCATAGAAGAGTCTCAAAGTGAGTGGGCCTGCCCAATAGTCCTAATACCCAAGCCTGATGGGTCTCTAAGATTCTGTAATGATTTTAGAAAACTCAATGACATTTCAAAATTTGACCCCTACCCCATGCCCCGGGTTGACGAGTTGATAGAGCGCTTTGGGCAAGCACGGTATTTTACAACTCTAGACCTCACAAAAGGTTATTGGCAGGTACCCCTAACAGAGGCGGCGAAGGAAAAAACGGCTTTTGTAACACCTGAGGGGCTGTTCCAGTATAAGGTATTACCCTTTGGGTTGCATGGCGCACCAGCAACGTTCCAGCGGTTAATGGATATTGTGCTCCGTCCCCATCGCCGCTATGCCTCAGCCTATCTAGACGATATCATTGTGTGCAGCACCGACTGGGAAAGCCACTTAGCAAAAGTACAGGCAGTGATAGACTCTCTGCGACAAGCAGGGCTAACTGTCAACCCAAAGAAGTGTTCCATAGGGTTGGAAGAAGCCCGGTACTTGGGGTATGTCATTGGGAGAGGAGTTCTCAAGCCCCAAGTAAACAAAGTAGAGGCAATTCAGAACTGGCCCCGCCCCCTCACAACAATTCAGGTAAAAGCCTTTTTGGGTTTAGTGGGATATTACAGGCAGTTCATTCCCAACTTTGCAACCCTGTTTGTGCCTTTAACAGATTGTTTAAAAGGGAAAAAATCTGTGATGGTCCACTGGAATGATCAGTTAGAGGAGGCCTTTACAAAATTAAAAGGGGTACTGTGTGGTTCACCAGTCCTGATCACTCCAGATTTCAAAAAAGAGTTCGTGGTGCAGACTGATGCCTCGGAGATAGGCTTTCTCAGGAAGTTAACAGGGAAGAGCATCCCGTTAGCTTCCTAAGCCGGAAGCTTACATACCCCAGCTGAAACCCGATACAGTATTGTGAAGAGAGAGTGCCTGGCCATCAAGTGGGCACTGGAATCATTGCGCTACTATTTGCTGGGGAGAACATTTCGGTTGGTGACAGATCATTCCCCTCTTATGTGGATGAGTCAAACTAAGGAGAGGAATGCCCGAGTCACAAGGTGGTTCCTGTCTCTGCAAAATTTTAAATTTTCAGTCGAACATCGTGCAGGCAGACTACAGGGGAATGCAGATGCCCTGTCCAGAGTTCACTGTATGTCATGTGTCCACCCCCTTGGGGTTGAACATAGGGGGGAGGTATGTGGTACAGTAAAGGGTGTTTTACTGGATGGAAGATATGTTTCTCCCAGCAGATTAATGTTTGGCCAGGTTTTTCCCTAAAGACGGGACCTGCGATGATGTCAGGGTCACGTGATCAGCCCATGTGATGTCTACCTCACTGGTGGGAGGGGTTAAGACCCATGTAAAGGAGGTTGGTAATTACCACAGTGTGAGTGTGTTTCTGGAAGCTACAGGAACTTGTGTGGACTCAGCCTGAAACTTGTATACAAGATTCCCGTGCTGCAGGACTATAGCAGAAAGACTCGGAAGAACCCCAGGAATGGCACCTGGCGGATGCCGCGGGACCTGGCAGCCGTTTAGTTACACCCGTCCCGTGCAAGGGGTGAGTCTGGGACCAGTGGTTCTCCAAGCTGGAGTATGTGTTTGGTTTTCCTTATGTTCTGTTAAGCTGCTGATTACTGAGTGACATTAAAACCACTTGAATTGGACTTTATGCCTGTGTGTTACCTCGTTACTGCCGCCCGGCTATTGCCTACCAGAGCGAATCCCTACAATATGGACTGACACACGCTGTCTCTGTCTAGTTTTGACCATTATCAAACAGCAGATATACAAAACTGTTTGGAAAACGGACAGGACTCTAAGGTGTAGGTCTGGAAAAACGGAAAAACTCCTCGGCTTTTTTTCCAGAGTAACACCCAGATAGCTTCTATTTGTCCGTGATACCAGCCGGTACACGGTAGTGTGTGAGGAGCGTACACCGCTAGATGGTGTCTGTATGGAAAATTGTCAAGCTCCATGTATTTGTATACGGACTGACACACGCTGTCTCTCTGTCTAGTTTTGACCGTAATCAAACAGCAGATATACGAAACTGTTTGAAAAACGGACACAACTCTAAGGTGTAGGTCTGGAAAAATTGGCAAACTCCTCGGCTTTTCTTCCAGAGTCACACCCAGATAGCTTCTATTTGTCCGTGATACCAGCCGGTACACGGTAGTGTGTGAGGAGTGTACACTGCTAGACGGTGTGTGAAAAAATCAACATTCAGTAACTCACCAGGGCAAAATAATAAAATTTGGAGTGCTTTGAAAAAAGCATTTTGAACAGCAGTGTGCACACAGCAATGCAGCTAGCAGGTAGCCTTAAAAGGCAGCCTAATCACCACCAGCGCTGCTGCACACAACAAAAATCCTCCCCTTTCACTGTACACTAACTGTACAGTGAAAAGCGCTATCAGCAGAAGCAGTTTTTTTCTTCTTCCCTGCCTAACGCTCTCCCTGTCAGAATCAGCAGCAGCACCTCTCCCTATTGTAAGATCGGCAGAAGTAAGATGGCGGTCAGCGTTCACAGCCTTATATACCCACTGTGATGCCACACAAAGCCAGCCAATCACTTCAATGCCCTTCTCTAAGATGGTGCATGTTATCACGTTGCCCACAGTGTGCGTCCTCTATCATTGGGTGAGAAAAGGCGCTGAAAGCATCATTTGAAACACGACTTTGGTGTGCTGATCGGCGACCTCATGGCCGACCTCACGCTAGGGTCGGGTTTCGATCGACTTGTTTCGCTCAACTCTAGTCTGAGTTCATAACAACCGCGAACTTTACCCTAGTTACAGAATTTATCTCAAAACAACAAAATGGAGGTCTGGAGAACAAGATGTCCCATACATCTGAATACTGTACTTCACAATCCCCCCGAGATAAATTTTATTAACTAATATGCAGCATCAGAGGTGCTATCCCAAGCTAGCAGCTTGAGGGGTACTGGTCAGTCATGGCTGTTGCGGCGCACCCATCCCCCCTGTTTGCTACAATTTATGAATAACCATTTTTGATGACAGTGGTGGAAATCTTTTGAAGGTACCCATGCGCTTGGCTTCAACATCTTCATCAAATAACCTTTTGAGATCGGTGTAGAGAAGAGCAGGTGACGACGCCTTTGGTATCATCATTAGCTGTCCTAGTGCAGAATTTCCTAATACATACAGAAATACACCAAAGAATAAGTTTTAGTATCACATATACAACAAGGATATAGGCAGCAATATGCAACAAGCTTTTTAAGATCCCAGCTATCCAGACCCCAATTCCCTTAAACCAATTGGCTGGATTGAGAAAGGAGAAGGTGTCTGACCACCAGCTGTCCTTATTGCGATCATTGTCTTTATCATATTGAAAGGAATATTATATAACCAGTGGCGCTGCATTCGGGATAAACAAGCTGCAAATTGTCAGACAACTCCACCTTTTTGTCTGAAAAATAAAACAATTAAAAATTATATAAAAATAATTGCGCTAGTATAACCCACTTGAATTTAATTTATCACTCCTAAAAGATCAATAAAGAACCATAATTTGATAAATCCCCTTGCCGGCTTTTTTCATATCTCCTGCCGCTGGTTCCGCTTTTTACTGGCGGCACATTATCGGAGATTAGGGCTATTGCTACCGGCCGGAGCATCGCCCGCTATATACCACCTGACTACATCTGAGGTGAACACGATTTATTCTTATTACCTTTTGCCTGCCACTTTCTAACATCAATGTAACTACTGCCATTGAGGAACGCACCATTATTCCAGCACGCAGAAGCATGGTAGGAGAAAATATCTCCGTTTGCTGAACTCTCCATTATTAACGCGTTATTGGCATTGAGGAACGCGCCATTACTTCAGCATATAGAAGTAAGGTAAGAGAAACATCGACGTACGCTGAACTCTTAATACCGCTTGTGGTATGAACAGTGACTTGGATGGTCAGTCAAATGGTTTCCTTGCAGTGAGAGACCTATTGTTGCTGGCATTATTTTCATAAATTCTGAGGAGATTTAATTGTTTTGACATCACTTTGTTAATTGTTGCAGTAAGAGATTTATATAGATCGGTGTTATCTTTATAAACCTCTAGGAGAGAGTACTGTTCTTTGAGATCATTTGGTCAACATTTTTTAATGGGATTTATCAAATTATGGCTCGTTATTGATCTTTTAGGAGTGATAAATTCAATTCAAGTGGGTTATACTAGCGCAATTATTTTTATGTAATTTTTAATAATTACTTTATCATATTGATCTCTGAGTTTTTGAATGTCTTCTATCTTTAACTTTTAACTTCTACCAATAATAATATGGGGGTATGACAAGCACTCTGAAAGTGACCGAATCGGCCACAGCGCCAGCATTGCAGACGAGAATTGGCACGGCGGATCTGGGGAGTAAGGTTCCCAGTCATAGGATTGGGAGAGATATTGGAGTAGGGGGCTGAATTTGTGTATGGTTGGAGCATGGGAACTGGAGTTTGCTCTATGGGCCACTGATAAGGAACGAGCTGTGTGTTTGCAGCTGCGGTGGGGGTGGTGGTGGGGGCTGGAATTGGAGCAGGAGCTGGAACTGCTACAGCTGCTGGTTTGTTTGTTTTTTCCTGCTGATGCAGAGCGGGTTAAATTCTTCTGAAAACTTTTTATTACTTTCAATGCATCGTCCGGAGTGGAATTCTCGACGTCAGGTCTAACCGACATTATCACCTCCTTCAATTCGGGTTTAAGGCCGGACATCAAAGCTGCCACAAAAAGGTGTGTATGGGCTTTATTATACAATGAGAATCCCAGATCTTTAAATACCACCATAAGATGCCCAAAGAACTTCTCGGCAGTCTCCCCCTTGTCCTGTATAACATCTGTGAGAGAGGTAGCTTGATCCGCTAGTCTATCTTGTGCCCAAACCTTTAAAGCATTGCAGAAATCGACACCACTCTCATGGGTTCCCCCATCCAGATTCACATTATACATTATGCCACTCTCAATAATTGGAAAATACCCCTCCCCAGCTTTTACGCGAAGTATGTGTAATAGATCTCTTCGGGGAGTGGAATAAATCTCTCGATTTGCTGCCATTTGTCTGTAGAAGGCCATGGGGGAAGTCTCTGGATCGGGTAATTAATTGCAAAGGGTGTTATGATTGAGTCACCGTAGGAGGCAGACACCAAAATAGAAGCTACGTCCAGAAAACCAGAGAAGTTGGCAACTATCAGATTGCAGACCCCTGAACCTATCAACACAACTAGCAGTAGCCGTGGGGGTTCCTACGATGCCCTAGACCCCTCGATCACAGCCGGAGCGCTAAATAGCTTAAAGACAGAAAAGGAAATCTAAACTGCCCCAGAGCAGACCCCAAAGTAAAAGGCAGCCCCCAACATATAATGACGGTGAAGCAAGATGAAAAAACACTCACACAGATAGAAAGATAGGCTGAGCAAACGATGGGGCCCAAGCTAGCTAAACAGAACAGGAAAGGAAGGTTGCTGTCTGCAATCTGCCAAAACCCTATCAAAGACATAAGCCAACAAGCTGATATGAAAAAGACCCTGAAGCAGCTAGGCTTCAAAAACTAAATCAGCACTCAGGTATTTTCAGAAGACAGAGCTAAAGGAATTCAGCACACCCCAGCAGGGAATGGCAGAAATCCAGAAAAACAAAGCAAAACAAAGTCTAAGCACAAATGCAAAAAGCCGAGCAGAAAACTTAGCTTTAGAGGAGCAGGAATTCAGACTGGTCTCCAAGGATCCCACAGAGAAATCACCCGCAGGGCAGAAGGGCGTCGGCAGCCTTATATCCAGTCAGTAACTCCACTCAGCCAGTCATCATCATCAGACTCAGGTGTTTGATAATCAGGCTCACTACCTTTCTTTACCAGAAGAGGGAGTTCCTCGGGCCTCAGTAGTGAAGGGGAAAATGAACTCACAACAAAAGGGTGTCTATTTGGGATGGGGTAAAGGGGGTATACTTTGGCCTGTCAGGAGTAGTTTCCACATTATCCTCTTCAAATTCGGATATTACTGACTCGGGGGAGGGAGGAGGTGGCGGTAGTACGGGCACAAGAGACATCTGCTGCGGAAGCGGGGCAGGAGGCTCTGTTACAGTTAGAGATTGTATTGCCTGATGGGCTGTTAGGCGGCTGTCGAGGACAAATCGGACCTCCTCCAATTTTATGGGGTTTTCCTGTATACATCGCTCTATTGCTGATACTATGACCATGGTGGCATCCTTCCTGGAATATTGAAAGATACCGGCAGAGATTATTGGTATGGCCATTGTACATTGAGGCATTGTACCAGGGGGGACAGAGGAGGAATACAGGATTGCATTCTGGACAGCCTCAGTAAGCAATTGTTGGGACCTAGGAATGTTGGTAGGATTATATCGTGGTCCCACTGCATGTATTACATATTGACAAGGCAGCTGTCCTGCTCTGGTTGCTGCAACCTGTCCTGTTTCTACCTGGCCATACGTTTGTATATACGAATTAGATTCTTCCTGTATCATGGGTCCGCCTTTCTGTGAAATTGTTGCGGCCAGTCCTCCAGCATGGTGGAGTTGATTATTCACGGCATTTACTATGGCCCCAACGTGCTGCTTCGTGAGATCCCCTGTCCCTATCCTAAAGAGCACATCATGACGGTGGGGTCTAGGAATAACATTGGAATACATTTCCTGGAAATCTTCTATCTCCTCTGTGTATCCTATCTCTGACCGGGTGACTAAAGTAGGAGGGGGTGGATACTCATAACCACTAGCAATATTAGGCATAGCAGGGACTGGTCCTGGCAGTGGCTGATAATAGGTACCGTCAGTGTTTAACAAGGGAAAGGTTGGGACTACGATGCCAGGTCTCCTTGCTCCACAATTGCAACAGACCTCTCTCCACTGAGGATTAGTAACTCCGCATACGTCACAAATCCACCCGGCAGGATCATAGGATGGGGCGCACTGGGTTTTGGCAGCCAAGGATATATTGGTGCTCTGGGGTTGAGGGGCACAGAGCTTACAGTTGGGAGGAGAGGCTTGATTTCCTAGGGTGGGACCTTATCATCTAGCAAGAAGACCCCTTGTTTCAGATCATCATTTTTAGTTCTTTGTCTTTCTGGCACATTACTCTCCGTCACTTTCTCGTACCACAGTCACTTTCTATTTTCCTTCTTGCACCATAGAACATCCAGTCCTTGTCATAGTAATAGACAATTTTCCTTCTTTAACATAGCAGCAACAGAAACAATCAGAATTCACTTCCTTTGTTCTTCCTAACACCTTCATCACACAATTCATATGCCAAGCCACGAAATTCTTCTTTTTCTTCCACAGAAACATGATTCTCTCCTTTAGAGCTAAATATCCTTACATCAAAAAAAAAAAAAATCCTTACTTCAGTTGTGCACAGTACTGGAGCGACCATACAGTCTGTTCCACTGGGTCTATCCCCCTCTGGGATGCCCAAAATTCAACGCGGTACTCAGTGAAAGGAGGAGGGTGTCTCAGACTATCCCTCCGGACATCTCTGGTTTTATACATATATATATACACTCACTGGCCACTTTATTAGGTACACCATGCTAGTAACGGGTTGGACCCCCTTTTGCCTTCAGAACTGCCTCAATTCTTCGTGGCAGAGATTCAACAAGGTGCTGGAAGCATTCCTCAGAGATTTTGGACCATATTGACATGATGGCATCACACAGTTGGCGCAGATTTGTCGGCTGCACATCCCTGATGCGAATCTCCCGTTCCACCACATCCCAAAGATGCTCTATTGGATTGAGATCTGGTGACTGAGGAGGCCATTTGAGTACAGTGAACTCATTGTCATGTTCAAGAAACCAATCTGAGATGATTCGAGCTTTATGACATGGCGCATTATCCTGCTGAAAGTAGCCATCAGATGCCTGTTCTTAGCTGAGAGGAGTGGTACCCAGTGTGGTCTTCTGCTGCTGTAGCCCATCTGCCTCAAAGTTCGACGCACTGTGCGTTCAGAGATGCTCTTCTGCCTACCTTGGTTGTAACGGGTGGCAATTTGAGTCACTGTTGCCTTTCTATCAGCTCGAACCAGTATGCCCATTCTCCTCTGACCTCTGGCATCAACAAGGCATTTCCGGCCACAGAACTGCCGCTCACTGGATTTTTTTTCTTTTTCGGACCATTCTCTGTAAACCCTAGAGATGGTTGTGCGTGAAAATCCCAGTAGATCAGCAGTTTCTGAAATACTCAGACCAGCCCTTCTGGCACCAACAATCTTGCCACGTTCAAAGGCACTCAAATCACCTTTCTTCCCCATACTGATGCTCGGTTTGAACTGCAGGAGATTGTCTTGACCATGTCTACATGCCTAAATGCACTGAGTTGCCGCCATGTGATTGGCTGATTAGAAATTAAGTCTTAACACACAGTTGGACAGGTGTACCTAATAAAGTGGCCAGTGAGTGTATATATATTCCTGAGTTACATATCCTACCCAATCTTCGATCACATCACCATGCCTGATTCTAACAGTGATCAGGATTTCAGGATATTTTGACTTTAAAGAGAGTCACAATCACTGGTCAATTCGGGGTGTCCGTCCCTTATGAGGTACGGTTCGAACACTGGGCCCCCAATGGGACTGCACCTCTATATGATTCCACCCAAGAATCACCCCACCATCAAGGACAAACCTCAGATCCTCTTTGCAGCAACAAACACAGGAAAACCACACAAAATGGTCAGTCTGTACTGTATAACTGCCAACTTACTGTGGCTGTCGTGGGGGATGATCAGTCCCAATTTTCCAGTGCCTGTGTCCGGTCCAAGGGTCCTTTGTCTTGTTGTCCTCTGGGGGCAGAGGCGTCCCTCTTTGGGGGCCCCACATTGGGTGCCAAGCTGTTGAGAGAGGATCTGAAATGACCCTTCACGGTTGACCAAGTGATTTCCAAATTAATCCACAGGGTGTTGCTAGCAACCGAGAATGACCAGACGGAGACGTGTGTCTCTGTATGGCAGGATCAAAGCAGATCGCTAACCCTGTTTATTATGTCATCTGTGTTATTGCATTTTGCTTAATTATACAAAGTACATAGCTACCAATAGCATCGTTGTATCACATTTACTTTTTAAGACAATAGTATTGCAAGAAAACCGGAAACTACATATATGTCCATATCTACGTAGCATAAGAAGGAGAACAATAGCACATTAATCAGGGTCTCATATCTCATATCTTGTGCAAGCTGGAACAGTCTGGTTTCATAACAACCGCGAACTTTACCCTAGTTACAGAATTTATCTCAAAACAACAAAATGGAGGTCTGGAGAACAAGATATCCCGTACATCTGAATACTGTACATCACAATAGCTGCTATTTCCCCAGTACTTAGATTCACAACCTTTTTACGAGTGGCGGAAAATGAGCGTACCGTATTTTGTTCCCCTAATTTTTGTGGGAAAGTGGGGGGTACATCTTATAAAATGAATCTGTGTGCTGCTGTGCTATAGAGTGGGGGGTGGCACTGGGGTGGTGTCAGGGGGCTGGGGTGGGCTGGCTGGGGGCTGCAGAGACAGGAGGAGGTCCTTTCCCCCCGCTAATTAGGCTCATGTAATATTCACTGCACCCGGTGTCCATCACCTCGGTGCTGAAGCAGCGCCGAGTTGGTAGACAGGGGAGCGGTACATAGTGCATATTACATGTGCCGGCACTCACCCCCAGTCACTATAGACACCTACCGATGATCTCTCCTGCTCCCAGCTCCCCCTGGCTTTCCTGTGTCGAGTCTGCGGTCATCCTCCTGCAGGGCGCGCGGCAGCAGCAGCTCATTCAGGCAGCTCATCGCTTCAGGGCCTTGCATGATGTGACCAATAGGACCTGCGGTCACGTGACTCTCAGTGTGCACTGCGAGTCACGTGACCGCAGCTGAGCAGCTCCTATTGGTCACATCATGGAAGGTCCTGTAGCTACAATGAGCTGCCTGAATGAGCAGCAGCTGCGTGCGCCCTGCAGGAGGAGGATGACAGCAGACTCAGCACAGACTCAGGAAAGCCACGTGGGAGCTGGGAGCAGGAGCGATCATCAGTAGGTGAGTTAACTGTTTATTATTTTAGCATGTGCTTGCCAGCAGGGGGAAATATAGGGACAGGGGCCATGTGTGACAGCAGGGGGGAATATAGGGATGGGGGGACAGTGTGTGCCAGCAGGGGGAAATATAGGGACGAGGGCCATGTGTGACAGCAGGGGGAAATATAGGGACAGGGGGACAATGTGTGCCAGCAGGGGGGAAATATATGAACAAGGGGCCATGTGTGCCAGCTGGGGGAATATTGGGATGGGGGGACAGTGTGTGCCAGCAGGGGGAAATATAGGGACGAGGGCCATGTGTGACAGCAGGGGGAAATATAGGGACAGGGGGACAATGTGTGCCAGCAGGGGGGAAATATATGAACAAGGGGCCATGTGTGCCAGCAGGGGAGAATATAGGGATGGGGGGACAGTATGTGCCAGCAGGGGGGAATATAGGGATGGGGGGCCGTGTGCCAGCAGGGGGAATACATGAATGGGGGGACAATGTATGCCAGCAGGGGGGAATATAGGGACGGGGGGACAATGTGTGCCAGCAGGGGGGAATACTTGAACGGGACACTGGCATTATAAGACACACCTCCATTTAACATAAAAAAATATTTTTTTTCTCTTTTTCTTCACCAAATTTGGGAATGCGTCTTATAATCAGGTGCGTCTTATAAAGCGAAAAATACGGTATGTTTGAAATAAAATAAAAAGTACACATTTGGTATCGCCCCTTCTGGAATGACCAGACCTATAAAACTGTCCCCTTCAGTGAACACGGTGAAAACAAAATAAAAACAAACCAAAAAACTATGCTTTATCATCATGTTGATGAACAAAAAGTGGAAAACTATGCGATAAAAAAAGCAATCTACATCATTCTGTCTTGCAAAAAACAAAACGTCATACGGGTCCATCAGCAGAAAAATTAAAAAGCTATAGCTCTCATAATAAAGCGATTTTTTTTAATAAGTTTTTATTGTGTAAAAGCACATAAAAAAATACATGTGATATTGCTGTAATTGTACTCATCCAAATAATAAAACTGCCTTATCAATTTTACTACTTGCGGAACAGCATAAAAAAAAACAAAATAATAGGAGTTACTTTTTATTTCATTCTGCCTCCCAAAAATCGGAATAAAAAGCTATGAAGAAATGTCATGTGTCCGAAAAATATACCAGTAAACGTCAACTCGTCCTGCAAAAAAAAAGTCCTCACATGACTGCCAGCCAAACTATGTAAAAATTATAACTCTCAAAATATGGTGATGCAGTTTTTGCAATAAAAAGCGTCTTAATGTGTGACAGCAGCCAAACATAAAAAAATATATAATTCTGGTGTGACGACACAGTATTCTATCTGAATTATCCACACGTCTATTTTCTGTAAGCCAGGAGGAATAGACTGTTATCTATATGTTGAGTTGTGCATTTTTGCGTTTGTTCTTCAGTTGTTCAAGAACCATACACTGTTGTCATATTAGTCTTAAACGTTGATTTTTGATCATTTTGAATAGCTAATGTTTGCCTCTTACATCGGCTCCTACAACTTATTGTCTGCTATCTTTAGAATACAGTGATGTAGGGTAATTGAACACTGGATTTTTACTTAATCTGTTGAATGACCGTTTTGTGGGTCCTGTGGCTTATTGACTTGCAAAACAGAGGATTAAAAACTATGCAAATTAAGTAGTCAAACAATGCGAGGTAACATCACATCTTCCTCTTGACCACTGGATCCTGGCTTGAATGACAACAGTAGTGAGTTACAAAAGTGGAATATGCTTCTAACAATATACATCCTGACAGCCAAGACATCCAGAGAACCAAGAGATCCAAAGAACCAGAGACTCTTTACAAAACCACATCCATGAACACTCTACAGGATTGCTGCCAGATCATGGCTCCATCGCGAGGAAAACGGATTTGACATTTTACAGGATGCCAGTTTAGGGGACCACGGCCCCGCTGAAAGAATAATGATCTGTCTGTTGACCACAACTGTGCCATAGATATGTTTTGGGTAGTGAGGATTTGGACTCACTGATCACCAGAGCCCCATGGATAAGTTTGAGAAAGCCAGGATTGGCACCCACTTGTCACCTGGCTTCATGGAGATGTTCGGAGAAGCCAGGATCTGACCCTCCAGTCACCTGGCCTTGTATTTCACTGGATTGTTGGCTTCCTAGGCTTGTTGCTGCCTCCTCCTGTGCATTCCACAGGTGGGGTAGTTGGCCCTGGAAGCTCTGAAGTCACAGCTGCTCTAGTCCCGGCGAGTTAGCGGAATTGAGAGACTCTAATTTTACACTATCTTGGGTATTTTTCTGGGACTGTTCTATATATTATTTGCCTGTTTTGTGGTTGAATAATGTATTGCCACACTGTTTTACCTTCACTCTGTGTTGTCTGAGTAATATTATGCCCATGGTCAAAGGAGAGCGGGCGTTCAGTGGGATGATCCTTGGTCCAGCCGGTTTCGGCTAGCAGTCTAGAGCACTCGCGGACCCCTGTGTCTCCACATCTGGTATAGCTGTAATCGCACTTATCCAAAGAATAAAGTCACCTTATCACTTATTACATACGATGAACAGCATAAGTATAAATAAAACCAATTCTTCACCTGCTGTTGATTTGTTCATTCTGCCTCCCAAAGATCACAGTAAGGTTTGCCTCATATTTATTCTGTGCTCTATGCTGAGCGCTTACAGAGGGGTTTCCATGTACATCTCTGAAATACATGGTTCAGATGGAACCTATGGTGGATGATACCCTATACAGTGGGTACGAAAAGTATTAAGACCCCTTCACATTTTTCATTCTTTGTTTTATCGCAGTCATTTTGGTAAATTCAAAAAAGTTTATCTTTTTCTCAGTAATGTACACTCTGCACCCAAACTTGACTTTTTTTTGCAAATTTATTAAAAAAGAAAAACTGAAATCATATAGTCATAAGTATTCAGACCCTTTGCTCAGTATTGAGGTAGAAGCACCCTTTTGCGCTAGTACAGCCATGAGTCTTTTTGGGAATGATGCAACAAGTTTTCCACACCTGGATTCGGGGATCCTCTGTTATTCTTCCTTGCAGATCCTCTCCAGTTCCGTCAGGTTGGATGACGAACGTTGGTGGACAGCCATTTTTGGGTCTCTACAGAGATGCTCAATTGGGTTTATGTCAAGGCTCTGGCAGGGCCAGTCAAGAATGGTCACAGAGTTGTTCTGAAGCTACTCCTTTTGTTATTTTAGCTGTGTGCTTAGGGTCATTGTCTTGGAAGGTGAACCTTCAGCCAAGTCTGAGATCTAGTGCACTCTGGAAGAGGTTTTCATCCAGGATATCACTGTACTTGGCCGCATTCATGTTTCCTTCAATTGCAACCAGTCACCCTGTCCCTGCATCTGAAAAACACCCCAATAGCATGATGCTGCCACCACCATGTTTCATTGTTGGGATTGTGTTTGGCAGCTGATGAGCAGTGTCTGGTTAACTCCACACATACCTCTTAGAATTATCAGCAAAAGGTTCTATCTTCATCTCATCAGACCAGAGAATCTTCTTTTTCATAGCCTGGGAGTCCTTATGTGTTTTTTTTTTTTTTGCAAACTCTGCAGCTTTTCATATGTCTTGCACTGAGGAGAGGCTTCTGTTTGGTCACTCTGCCATAAAGGCCCAACTGGTGGAGGTCTGCAGTGATGGTTGATTTTGTGGAATGTTCTCTCATCTCCCTACTGCATCTATGGAACTCAGCCACCATGATCTTGAGGTTCTTTACCTCTCTCACCAAGGCTCTTCTCCCAGGATTTCTCAGTTTTGCTGGATGGCCAGGTCTAGGAAGACTTCTGGTGGTCCCAAACTTCTTCCATTCAAGGATTATGGAGGCCACTGTGCTCTTAGGAATTTTGAGCGCTGCAGAAATTCTTTTGTAACCTTGGCCAGATCTGTGCCTTGCCACAATTCTGTCTCTGAGCTCCTTGGCCAGTTCCTTTGACCTCATGATTCTCATTTGGTCTGACATGCACTGTGAGCTGTGAGGTCTTATATAGACAGGTGTGTGCTTTCCAAATCATGTCCTGTCAGTTTAATTAAACACAGCTGGACTCCAATGAAGAGGTAGAACCATCTCAAGGAGGATCACAAGGGAATGGACAGCATGTGACTTAAATATGAGTGTCTGAGCAAAGGGTCTGAATACTTATGACCATGTGATATTTCAGTATTTCTTTTTTAATTTGCAACAATTTCTACATTTGTTTTTTTTTCAGTTAAGATGGGGTGCAGAGAGTGCATTAATGAGAAAAAAATGAACTTTTTTTGAATGTACCAAATGGCTGCAATGAAACAAAGAGTGAAATTTCAAGGGGTCTGAATACTTTCCGTACCCACTGTAATGAGGCATATGGAGTCACTGTGGATGCCGTGTGGCTTCCTATGATCTTGCGATATCTATCTTTTTAGAGATGCGTAAAAGTGCAGTCAACCACAGTTTTGTGCACCTCTGAAAAAAAGGATGGCGCCAGACAGAGTCCAGAATTTCTCTGCTGCTGCATTATAGCGAATAACTTGGAGGTCTCATCTGAATCCTGTCACTCACAGTTTTAGATGTAAACCCCGATGTAAGTGCTCAGCGTAGAGTGCTGGATAAATGTCATCTCAAATGTTATAGAAAATTGTTTCCTACAAAAGCTTCAAATCAATCCACAAAAAAGCAAGATCCCACTCAGGTCAATCACCTGTCAATGGAAATATATGTGGCTTCCACGTTACTGGTAGCACAAAGGCTCTGGAAAAGCGCTGTGGCTCCTCGCCTCCCAAAAGAAAGTTGGCAGATTCTGCGCTCCCAAATCCAAATGTCCCCTACTTTCTGATCACCATAGTGTGTCTAAACCACATTTAACGTCCACATGTTTGGCATTTCTGTAGCGATGATGGCCCACCTAATTTACAGTTGTATGCTGTGAGGCAGTGACAAGTGTCACAGGTAGGGGTCGCTGTGTGTTCTCCCCAGGATGAGCACAGAGGCATATGGAGGCCATGAGAGTGCACTGGAGTCACAGGTGTAGTTGTGATTGCAATGCAGACTAAAAATAAGGGTGTACCAGTTGTCCTTTGCAGAGTTTCGTCCCACCAGGTCTCAGGCAAATGACTTATTGCAGTTGGTGGAGAAATGGTTCCAGCCTGAGACTTTGACCCCGGCCCAGATAGTAGAGAGAATGGTGGTCGACTGGCTGGTGAGGGCTCTGCTGGCTGCCCAGCAGCGTTGGGTGGGGCAAGGGAACCTGGGCACTCTGAACCAGCTGGAAGGATTGATTGAGCGCTATACAGCCAATCAAGACTTTGTGCTGGAGCATGGGAAAAGTCCCAAAAACACTATTGGGGCTAACCAGGACCAAGCCCATGATGAGGGAGTAACCCAAAGTGAGGGTGACAAAATTCCCATTTCCCCTAAACTGGCTTCAAGGTCTAGTCATGCTGTAGTTCTTATGTATTGGTGTCAAGGGCCCGGACATGACTGTCAACTGTCCTCTGACATCTAAACTCATGGACTGCGGGTATACTCGCTGTGAGTCTATGTATGTCCAGCTAGCCTGTACCACCACTAGGGCACTGATGGTGGCGAACCACAGCTGTGCCGGGTATTCATCAACGGATGCCAAACGGACGATCTCCTGGACTCGAGGAGCATAGTGACTTTGGTCCATGGGTCCCTTGTTGCCTGGGACAACCCCAAAGAATGGAAAGTGGAGGTGATGGGTTCCATGGAGAAATCCGGGAGTACCCAGAGGTTAATTTTTCCACACCATGTGGGGACATTAAACATGTGTTGGGAGTGGTAAAGACCATTCCATATGGGACTGTGTTGGGAAGAGACTTTCCACTGTTCTGGTCCCTGTGGGAGACCAGGGTTAACACTCCCATGGTAATTGTTCCGGGTTCAGAATCCGAAGATCCCGAGTCAGGGATACCTGCCATAGGGGTCACCGATCTAGGGATCTAGTGTTACTCCAATAGGTTCCCCCTAGAAGTTGTGGCAGGAGAGGTCATGGAGACCCCACTGAACTCCGAGCTGGAAATGTAAGTTTGGGACAGCTCAGTTCCAGGGTCCCATGCAGAGATACAGGAATAAAAACCGCACATCTAAAAAGAACGCTGGGAAGAACTGGGAGAGTGTGGTTCCAGAGGTGACTGGGGACATACGCACAAGGAAACCTCTGGCACCGGCCAAGGAAGTGGCCGGTGATTAGGGGAAAAGGGATAGAGTTCTCGCTAGACAGCAGCATCGGGAGGCTTAGGTTCAGGTGCGACATGGTGCGGATGTATTCCGGAGTTGTCTGTGTTGACCGAGGTGTTTCGGCGTGGTATAGTCACCAAGCCACGGGTAAGGGTATGGAGGAAACGGTAGCAAGGGCCCAAAGGCAGGTACTTAGGTCCCAGGAGGAGCCTCGGGGTTAGTGATCCCAAAATAAATAAAGTCGAGACCCCCCAAAACTAGCCCAAACCTACGGATAATCAGGAAAGTGGACATGTCAACTGCAATAGAGAATGGGGCGGTGGGTGGTCCCATAACGAAGTATGGAGGAGAAATGCAGAGGAGGGATGCATGTGTCAACCAATGGTTCTGGTCCCTACTTTGGTTTCTCAGTACCATGTCGGTCGGAGATGTCACAGGGTCATGCGGATGCCCTGTCATGCGCCCATGTTGGATGACAAGTGTTCAACCCCACAGGTTTGAACACGGGGGATATGTGAGGCAGTGACCGATGTCACAGGTAGGGGTCACTGTGAACTCTCCCCAGGATGCTCACGGAGGCGTGTGGAGGCCATGAGAGTGCATTGCAGTCACAGGTGTAGCTGTGATTGCAATGTAGACTAAAAATAAGTGTTAGTCTTGGGCATGCTAGTGTCCAGGGCAGAGGTGGGAAAACCTGCTCTGGGGTTTTTGTATTTTGAAACAGACTGCAGGATGGTAGTCATGCAGTCCATTTCATTCCATGCCTGGGTATTCCATGTTGCTGAAGGCCACATCCCAGTTAAAATCCCTGAAGTATAGGGTTTGAGTGTATCAGGGCCAGAGTCAGTTGGTGCTTGATAGTGTGCAGAACAGTCGGCTTTGCAGAGCTCCACCTGTGTGAGGCAACACAAGCCAGGGGAGCCAAACGGCTAAGGCAGCTGAATAGCCTGGCACCCACAGCCTACACAGTGTTGCAGTCATCCACGCCAACTGGTCTCGAAGGTGGACTGTCTTGTGCCTGGCAGTAAACCAGTGGTAGACTTTTCTGTGCCTGAGGGAGGATGACAAGCATGTTTAACTGCTGCAAACTGGAGGATATGGTTCCCGACTGCGATCCGGAGGATACTGGCTACTATGTAGCGCTGTGAAGTGGACATTAATGATATGCACTTATGTGAACTGGATATTAATGCTATGCACTTGTGTGAATTGGACATTTGAGGCTGTCAAGTAACACATTAAAAAGACTTTTGTGTTATAACTTTGCTGGGTCACTGCATCAACACTGCACAGCGTGCTACCACAGCACTACAGTGTCTACAGAAGCATGAGCTGGGCACTGCCACATACTGGTGACTGCAATGTACTGTGCACTACAACATACGGGCACCACAATGGCAGTTTTCAATTTTCACTAAGCAACATTGTAATGATCCTACTACTATGCCCTATTCTGAGTATACTTCTAGAAGGTTACATGGCTTTCCAGACACACGCTGTGTGCTTTTGCCCCCATTTCCACCTCCTTCTCTCTCCCTCTGCCTGCGTGTGTAATTCTGTACTCCTTCCTCCCCCCCTTCAAGAATGTGCTGGGGGATCAGAATACAATCCTATGTCTGAAGACGTGCTTTTGGCGTATGTGAGAGGGCATATCTTGAACCCAGTTGGTGTTATAAGTATTAAAGTTACATATTTGGAATGTGCTCCGATAGAGCTACCCACCCTGTAGTTTTCTAGACTCCAGTTCAGCAGAATCCAAGAAATGGATTCCTACTTAACTGGTTCATACAGGCACTTTGTGGTTGGACTTAAATGAATGCCAACGTCATGCTGAGTAAGATGATACTTTGTTCGTCGCTATACGAGGTTCTTTCCCAGCGATATGATACTTATGAGTTTATTAGGCTTTTCTGAAAAGAGGAGGGCTCCCATAACTCAGCCCCTCAGTGATGTCACAACCAGGGGGTATAAGATAGTGGCATCTCATTTTGCAGGGGTCTTTGCCCTGGGACCCTGATACAGAGAGGCTCTGTAATGCACTGTGATGTATCGCCCCTCCCCCACACCGCATGGTCTCTATGAAATGACTTAACCAACTGTAAGTGTTTTTCTCCTTTTAATTCGTTATTTTGTAATCGTTTGTACATATTTCCACTGTCTCATTTTGTAATATCTTTTTAACCTGTTGTACACTGCCTACCTTTTGGAGAAAAATCTATAAAATTACTAGCTTCTAGTGATGAGCGAGTATGCTTGTTGCTCGGGTTTTCCCGAGCATGCTCGGATGATCTCCGAGTATTTGGAAGTGCTCGGAGATTTAGATTCTGTTGCGGCAGCTGCATGATCTGCAGCGGCTGGACAGGCTGAATATATGTGGGGATTCCCTAACAGGCATTCCACACATGTATTCAGGCTGTCAAGTAGCCGCAAATCATGCAGCTGCGGCAACAGAAACTAAATCTCCGAGCACGTCCAAATACTGGGAGATCATCTGAGCATGCTCGGAAAAACCCGAGCAACAAGCATACTCACTCATCACTACTAGCTTTGTTTTTTTGCTCTATAACGTGTCTTCATGTCCTCTGAGGCTAAATTCGCTACAAATTGGGGTGGCTCCTGCCCCATATTCTAGGACCAGGAGCTGGTGGCAGCGAAGGGTGTTCGGGGCTTTTGGGGAGACCCTGGCAAAGACAGACAGAGTTTGAGAATTGTACATCCTGCCTAGGACCGGGATTAGTCATCTCCCTCACTGCAGCCTTCTATTAGCCTGACACAGAGAGGTGGCCCGTCCGGCGACTACTTATCCTAGGTGCTGTTCCCTGACTGCAGCTCTCCAGCGCCCCCTTACCCTCAGGTCAAAGTCCAAACTGGAAATTGGAAAGCGGGATATACATAAATCCTCCTGAGAAAAACCTTGGGGCAACCAAACACCCCGGTTCATGACATATTGGTGGCAGCGGTGGGATACCCAAATATATCCCCCGTGCCATTCATGACAAACATCCACTGCTTTTTGCTTCTGGAAAATACCCATGGAGTCAAAATCGTCACTATAACTGTAGATACATTTCAAAAGGAGTATAATTTCCAAAATGGGATTACGTTCTTCAAGCACTTAGTGTCTCTGTATATGGAGCCTGCAAACAATTCTCAAAAAATCTGCACTCCAGGAGGAAAATAGCGCTCCGTCCCTCCTGAGTCTCGCCGTATGGCTAAGCAATACTAAAACAAAATTTGTGGTAAAAATTTAATTATTTTTTCTTCCCTGTCAAATGGTCTAAAATTTTAAAAATAATAAATTTTATTAAACAAAATAACATACATACGTATATAAAAACCAAGTAATGGAAGACCCCAGCAATTAATACATTGGTCCAGGGCATACAATAGGGTAATATTATGTATCAAGGCACATTATAATACTATATCAAAATATAACTTCAATTACAATCCCACTGATTAAAAGTATAAACCCTCAAACAGACACAAACTTGACTCTTAAGACCTCGGGAACAACCCTCAGTATACAGTATATATCATCAGAGCGCTACTGAGAGGAAACAGGTGCCATAAAAAAAAGTGATTTTAGTTCTTACCCATAAAATATATTGCTGAAGTGCCCGGGAGCCACGTGCCACCCCTGACGTGCGTTTCGCATTTGCTTTCTCAAAAGGGAATGAGCAAAGAATCACTGACTGGTATTTTTATAGTGAGATCCATTATGTGGCATGCCCAGAAATCATCGCTGGAGGAAGTTACATTGCCTCCCAGCATTCACCAAGCGCGCACGTCATGGGGAAATCCCCAGATGACATCGCTGCACATGCGTGCTGGGAGTATGAAGCCGGAGGTACGATGTCGCTCCAGGAGTACAGAGCGCATGCGCTGGACCAAGAATCGCCAACAAATTTTGGAACAAGGACATGTGGCCACATAAATGACATATGTGCTACTGCTACATTTAGGATTCGGCATCATTTAAGTTGCAGTAGCACATATGTCATTTATGTGGCCACATGTCCTTGTTCCAAAATTTATGTGGGGTTGACTTCACGTCAGCTCCGCATTCGAGTAAGGGAACATGTTAGGGACATCATTAATGCTCGAAAAATTGAAGTTTTGAGCACCCTTAAAACCCTACCGATTTATTTCCTAAAAGTGTACAATGGTGACCCTACGGGATTACGGGTTGTAGGAATTGATCAGGTGCATGTCGGTAGTAGGGGGGGCAATGTCAAACTCCTATTAGCACAAACTGAATGCAAGTGGATTGTTGATCTGGATTCCATGGCCCCTAATGGGCTATATGAAAAATTGAGCTTTGCCCCCTTTCTATGATTCCTTTTGTTCCATTCCGTTTTTCTCTTGGATTCTCCTTGTGTCCCAATTTATCAAAATAATTTTTAATATTTTATTATTTTTTATTTTGGTTTTATTTATTATTTCTTATTTTATTATTTTTCATCATTAACCAGTCATGGCCCCCGTCGCTCCCCCGTCTACTCACCTTCTCGCTCCTGCGCCACAGCCGCTCATCTCCCGACAGCCGCGGCGTCCTCCTCTGTCTAGTCTGAGGCCGACGGCGTCACTGCATTAAGTACTAAAATCACTTTTTTATGGCACCTGTTTCATCTCAGTAGCGCTCTGATTATATATACCCTATCGTTTTTGGATGCTATATATACTGAGGGTTATTCCCGAGGTCTTAAGAGTCAAGTTTGTGTCTGTTTGAGGGATTAAACTTTTAATCAGTGGGATTGTAATTGAAGTTATATTTTGATATAGTATTATAGATATGTGCCTTGATACATAATATTACCCTATTGTATGCCCTGGACCCATGTATTAATTGCTAGGGTCTACCATTGCTTGGTTTTTATATATGTATGTTATTTTGTTTAATAAAATGTATTATTTTTAATATAATTTTTTGTATAGAACACCATTTTTTCTTTTTATTGGATACCAGCAAGATAGCTGAAGCGGTGTTAAATATTAATTATTGGTTATGGATTTATTCTTATTCTAAATTCTGTACTGAGCACATTGCCTTTCGCTGACATTGCATATGTTATTTCTGTATTTAGCTCATGGTAAAATGTCAACACCATATAGAGAGAACACGTGCTCTGTGGGACGTATACAACACATGACCTACAGGAAGGGGGGCTCTCTCTTCTACACTCTCTTCAGGCACACTCCAGGGACACTTTACTCTGACACTACGTTGAAAGGACAGCTGATATGTAAGTTAACCACGTGTTGCTTCTTCCATGTTTTTAACAGAGACAGATGTCATTTATCATTCAGGATCCCAGGAAAGAAGCGTACAGACTTTGATATGGACAATGTAACTTATTTTATTTATTTCATATTTTACTGCAATGATCTTTTTGGTGGACAATCCAATAAACCACTACATTTTTTTTCTGAGAAACATTGTGATATTTTCTTTAGAGTATCACATCGGGTAACAAGTCCTGACTAAATAAATATATGAAAATAAGTATATTTAACATTGGCAGAGCCAGCCATGTCTGATTATTCTGTGCTATTTTTGTGTGGATTTCCTTTTACTTGCCCAAGGGGGAATTTTAAAGAGCTTTGCTAACGTCAGATGCGCAAGTTATCAGGAATTCCACTACTATGTTTCAAGTCACAAGGATCAGGCAGAACCTAGGAGTGAGGACTAAGAGTTGTCAGATGGATTGAGAAGCTACAAGTGCCAGACAAACTACAAGATAAACGTCCTGATGACCAGAGCCCAGCGTTGTCCAACAAAGGAATTAAAAGTTGAGATATTTCAAGGTAAGAAACAAGGATATCATTACTTCTTTTTCTAAGCAAAGTAAACTGAAATTTATGTCTCCAGATGAGTCTAATTTAGACGTTTTATGGCTCAGCTTCTATGCAGAATGTGAAATGGAAAATCTAAAGTTAGATTCTAAGTTAGTGCCCTTTAATAGAGAAAGAGAGAAATTGAAAAATATTTTACAGTTGGTTGACGTTTTTCACAAGTTTGTGTCAGAGAAAGCCAAAAATGACTGTGCAAAGGAAAGTAGTGATGTTCCCAAGATTGATTGTAATGTGGAGAAACAGTTACAAAATGAGAGTCATGTGTCTGTAGCAGCCACTCAAGGTGAACTTATGTCTGAAGATATGAAAAAAGATGGAGGAAGCATAGGAGGAGACTTCAGAACTGACGTAGATGACTTACGAGGAACAGACGCACTAAAAATAGACCACTCAGAGGCCCAACTCCAAATTAACCCCTTCATGACCCAACCTATTTTGACCTTAATGACCTGGCCATTTTTTGCAATTCTGATCAGTGTCCCTTTATGAGGTAATAACTCAGGAATGCTTCAATGTATCCTAGAAATTCTGAGAATGTTTTTTCGTGACATATTGGGATTCATGTTAGTGGTAAATTTAGGTTGATAATTTTTGCATTTATTTGTGAAAAAAACAGAAATTTGGTGAAAATCTTGAAAATTTCACAATTTTCAAATTTTGAATTTTTATTTTGTCAAACCAGAGAGTTATGTGACACAAAATAGTTAATAAATAACATTTCCCACATGTCTACTTTACATCAGCACAATTTTTGAGACAATTTTTTTTTTTGTTTGGAAGTTATAAGGGTTAAAAGTTGACCAGCGATTTCTCATTTTTACAACAAAATTTACAAAAGCAAATTTTTAAGGGACCATCTCACATTTGATGTCACTTTGAGGAGTCAATACGCCAGAAAATACCCAAAAGTGACACCAATCTAAAAACTGCAATCCTCAAGCTACTCAAAACTACATTCAAGAAGATTATTAACTCTTCAGGTGCTTCACAGGAACTAAAGCAACGTGGAAGGAAAAAATGGACATTTTAATTTTTCCCACACAAATTTTCTTTCAGCATCAATTTTTTTCATTTTCACATGGGCAACAGGATAAAATGGATCCTAAAATTTGTTGGGCAATTTCTTCTGAGTACACCGACACCTCATATGTGGTCATAAACCACTGTTTGGGCGCACAGCAGGGCTCAGAAGGGAAGGAGTGCCATTTGACTTTTTGAATGGAAAATGTGCTGGAATATTTAGCGGTTGCCATGTCGCGTTTGGAGAGTCCCTGTGTGCCTAAACATTGGATCTCCCCCACAATTGACCCAATTTTGGAAGCTAGACCCTCCAAGGAACTTATCTAGATGCATAGTGAGCACTTTGAACCCCCAGGTGCTTCACAAATTGATCTGTAAAAAAAAGTACTTTTTTTCACAAATTTTCTTTTAGCCTCAGTTTTTTCATTTTCACATGGGTAACAGGATAAATTGGATCCTAAAATTTGTTGGGCAATTTCTCCTGAGTACACCAATACCTTATATGTGGTCATAAACCACTGTTTGGGCGCACATCAGGGACCAGAAGGGAAGGAGTGCCATTTGACTTTTTGAATGGAAAATTGGCTCCAATCGTTAGCGGACACCAAGTCGCGTTTGGAGAGCCCCTGTGTGCCGAAACATTGGAGCTCCCCCACAAGTGACCTCATTTTGGAAACTAGACCCCCAAGGAACTTATCTAGATGTGTGGGGAGCACTTTGAACCCCCAAGTGCTTCACAGAAGTTTATAACGCAGAGCCGTGAAAATAAAAAATCCTTTTTTTCCTCAAAAAATGATTTTTTTAGCCCGCAATTTTTTATTTTCACAAGGGTAGCAGGAGAAATTTGACCCCAAAAGTTGTTGTCCAGTTTGTCCTGAGTACGCTGGTACCCAATATGTGGTGGGGAACCACTGTTTGGGCACATATTGGGGCTCGGAAGGGAAGTAGTTATGTTTTGAAATGCCAACTTGATGGAATGGTCTGCGGGCGTCATTACATTTGCAGAGCTCCTGATGTGCCTAAACGGTGGAAACCCCCACAATTGACCCCATTTTGGAAACTAGACCCCCCCAAGGAACTTATATAGATGTGTGGTGAGTACTTTGAACCCCCAAGTGCTTCACAGAAGTTTATGACAGAGCAGTGAAAATAAAAAATAATTTTTCACAAAAATAATTTTTTAGCCCCCAATTTTTTATTTTCCCAAGGGTAACAGGATAAATTGGACCCCAAAAGTTATTGTCCAGTTTGTCCTGAGCACGCTGATACCCCATATGTGGGGGTAAACCACTGTTTGGGCACACTTCGGGCCTTGGAATGGAGGGAGCACTGTTTGACTTTTTGAATGCAAAATTGGCTGGAATAAATGGTGGCGCCATGTCGCGTTTCGAGACCCCGTGATAAGCCTAAACAGTGGAAACCCCGCAATTATAACTCCAACCATAACCCCAACACACCCCTAACCTAATCCCAACCTTAATCATAACCCTAACCACAACCCTAACCCCAACACACCCCTAACCCTAATCCCAACTCTAACCCTAACCACAAGCCTAACCCTAATCCCAACCCACCCCTAACCCTAATCTTAACCCTAATTCCAACCCTAACCCTAATTCCAACCCCAACCCTAACCCTAATTCCAACCCTAACCCTAATTCTAACCCTAATGGAAAAATTAAAAATTATTTTATTATTTGTGCCTACCTATACGGGTGATAAAGGGGGGTTTATTTACTTTTTTTTATTTTGATCACTGTGAGAGTTTATCACAGTGATCAAAATGAATGAATGAATCTGCAGATGGCAGATTCCGGCGGGCGCACTGCACATGCGCCCGCCATTTTCCAAGGTGGCAGCGCCCATGATCTGGGATGTAGGGACATTGGGATGGTCAGAGGGACATAGGAGGTACAGGGGGGTGAGGGGAACAGAGGGGAGGGGGAGCAGATGATGACGGTGGCCGATCGGTGCCGTCAGTCAGTGGCAGGGGCCGCTTGGTGCCATCAGTCGGTGGGGGAGGTGGATCGGTGTCTCCAGCCATGCCCGATGCTATTGCAGCATCGGCCATGGCTGGATTGCAATATTTCACCAAATTTAATTGGTGAAATATTACAAATTGCTCTCATTGGCTGTTTCACTTTTAACAGCCAATCAGAGTGATCATACCCACGGAAGGGCTGAGCCACCTCCCCTGGGGTGAAGTACTAAGGGCCCAGTGTGTGCGGGTCAGGTGACCTTTCAGAACCCCGGTCACCTGACCCGCAGGGGGGCTATCAATTCATGACACCACATAGGCGTCATGGGTCGAATTGGCACCGACTTTCTTGACGCCTACGTGGCGTCAAAGGTCGGGAAGAGGTTAAAGTTAGGAAAAAAATTTTACAATTATGCAAAATCATTCCTTCATCTAACAAAATCTATGCGTGCAGAAATTCAGAGATATTTGAAAGTTTTGCTGATAAATTTGATTTAACTAATGAGGAGAAAAATGAGTTGTTTAAAATGTGGCTTCCTGTAACCTTTTCTAAATGGTCAACATTAAAAATCTCTTGTGAGTCACATGAAAATTTAAATGATATAGACAGATTAAAAATTCTGTCTTTTTGTGTGCATCGAATGAAAGTTGTCCAGATATTGATATTCTTCCAAAAAATTAAGGATTGGTCGGAAAGAATGTACCTCTACATTCATGTCCATATTTGAACAGTTGTACAAAACTCTCATTAACAATGTAAGAACACAATCAATGAGAAAAAGTTTTGCAAACAATTTTGGGTTCCTAGATCCTGTATCTTGTGTTATTGCGTCACTAAAGATTCTTTATCTGAGTGTGCGCAATCCCTTGATTTTACTAGAAAACATAAGAATTGTGAAAGAAAAATAAATCGTGCTAATTTAGTAAAATCAGGCAGAGTAAAACCTTATCAGAAGCCAGAATCAAACTCTCCTAAAGTGAGTTATCCCCGTAATCAAATCTATGAAGTACAAAGAAAATCACATATTTGTTATAAGCCCTATCAAATGATCCAAGAGTCCACAGAAAGACAGAAAGAGTTAAAAATCCCAGGTTCAGACCTTTCCGTAAAAAGACAAATGGCGGAAATTGACAGACAGAAACAGGTGACTTCTCAGAGTGACATCATGGGGGGGGGGTAAACTGAAGACTCAATTATCGGAGCTGCTCAGAGAATCCATTAGCTTAAAAATGGCAATGATTTTTCAGGAGATTTTTTTACAGAGAAATAAGATTTGGTTTAGGAATTGGCTAAAAAAAAATGTAATTATAGGTTGTGTAAAAAGTGTTATACAATGTATTAGTCAGTGATTTGTAATTATTTTATAGAGTATAATTCTGTAATTCCATAGATTTTCTAGGTATGTGTGTATATATAAATATGTATATATTCATACAGTATATATAGTATACTTAAGTAGAGATTGTAGAACTGTATTTTTTAGTGAAAATTAAAATTTACTCCAGTAATAATATTTAGAATTACATTAAAGCCAATACATATATGTATAGGATATTACAATTGTTTTGTTTCTGTATGAATTTGATATTTAACTTTTATCTTTTATTTTTCCTTAGAATTTTCATTTCAAAGTAGGACTTAATCAGAAAAAAATTCTCTTACATGGATTCAGGCCTTTATTTACACAGGAAGTTGAAATAACTGCATGATTTCATATATTTAACACTTAAAAGAAATAATATATAACAATCTAAAATTAGTTTTCTGTGTGCTGCTAATACTGTATGTCTTTACTGCATGGCATATACAAAGAATGGTTGCACTCTATCATGCTAAGGCATGTCAATGTGGAATATATGTAATTAGAATTGCAATACAGCTTTAGAATTATAGAAAAAATATATGAGACCTTTCCACTTCCTGCCGACTTCAACTCAAAAATATTTCACGAATCCGTTCATTCCTCAACCAAAAATCTGCAAAAACCCTAGTCCATGCCCTCATCATCTCTCGCCTTGACTACTGCAACCTCCTGCTCAGTGGCCTCCCCTCGAACACTCTAGCACCCCTCCAATCTATTCTAAACTCTGCTGCTCGCCTAATCCACCTGTTCCCCCACTATTCCCCAGCTTCTCCCCTCTGTCAATCCCTTCACTGGCTCCCCATTGCCCAGAGACTCCAGTACAAAACCCTAACCATGACATACAAAGCCATCCACAACCTGTCTCCTCCATACATCTGTGACCTCGTCTCCCGGTACTTTCCTGCACGCAACATCCGATCCTCACAAGATCTCCTTCTCTACTCCCCTCTTATCTCCTCTTCCCACAATCGCATACAAGATTTCTCTCGCGCATCACCGCTACTCTGGAACTCTCTACCACAACATATCAGACTCTCACCTACCATCGAAACCTTCAAAAAGAGCCTGAAGACCCACCTCTTCCGACAAGCCTATAACCTGCAGTAACCACCGATCGACCAAACCACTGCATGACCAGCTCTACCCTCGCCTACTGTATTCTCACCCATCCCTTGTAGATTGTGAGCCTTCACGGGCAGGGTCCTCTCTCCTCTGGTACCAGTTATGACTTGTATTGTTTAACATTATTGTACTTGTTTTTATTATGTATACACCTCCTTACATGTAAAGCGCCATGGAATAAATGGTGCTATAACAATAACAATAAATAATAATAATATGAGACTCATAGCATAAAATTTGGCCAAATATTATCTGCCCACCAACCAACGTCAAGGCGGCCTCAAATCTGATGGGTACCTGCACTGTGTGAATACCTCTCTAAGGCTGATGTCTGAATTCCTGGGTGAATGTGGACACCTCTGTCAGCAATGCCTGCATTTATGGGTAAGTAGGAACCTGCTATAGTTAAAATCACCACCTGGTGACTATTCACACTAGTTTGGATGTGCCAGTCAGTTTTTTTGTCTCTTTACTGCATGGCATGACATGACAGTCACAGCAGGTGACATCTGAACTCTGTTCTAATAATAAAAGAATTTTTGAGGGACCTCAACCTTTGCAAGTCAAAGGGATTTTTTAGGCCTCTTAAGTTTCAAGGTTCAGCTACAATTGCAAACCCTTGTACCACTAAATCTGAACAGCGCACATAAGGAAAAAATTCCCAAAAATTAAAAAAAACACATTTGAGAGGTTAACTCACCAAAACCCTGACTAATGCATTAGCAGGAAGCAGCAGACCTCCATTGATAAAGGCTGGGGCAGCACAGATGCAAAACCACTGATGAGAACAGCTGGTAACCCAATATTGTCTGGCTGCCTAGTGGAAAAAAAATGCACACAAATAGGGCTTGCATAGGACATCAGTCACACAGATAAGTGTGGTGCAAAGTGTCTGAACAGCCTATTAATGACGCCCATAGTATTAGCAGGTGGGGTGCTCAGCACTATATATATGCATTACACAGAAAAACCAAGCCAACATAAAGAGGCCCGGCTGCATCCTGCAAAAATGATAAAAAGTGCAAAAAGATAAAAAGAAAACCCTTGTACCACCTCATGCCTAATTTTCTATTCAGTATTCTATCTATAAATGGTTTACAAAAGTTTGTTATGTTTATTGGGGGAATATTTAAAGAAATATTAAATGTAATAGTTTACATTTAGCATTGATAATTAGGTTACAATAATTTGGGCTAATGTACATGTATTCATACCTTTATATGTGGAATCTGTGGTGTGAACTTATATCTTTGTCACGGTCTGAGTGATCGGTGACAGATGAGGATGAGCAGGTGCTGAGAGAGAATATAACGTAAGAGTAACGTGGCATGTGTGATGTATGGAAGAGGTCTCATGACTCGCTATCAGGATCCTGACAGCGCCGGCGTACAGCCTCCGCTGAGCAGGGACTCACCCGCACTGTAGGGACCCCTGGGGACCAGAATAGCCAGAAAGTATAGGTGCACAGGACCTTAGGGATGAAGTTTAGAAAGCCGGCACGGGACCTACGGTCATGTGACTGCAAGGGGGCGGGTCTTAGCTTCCTGCTTTCACAGAAGACAGCAAACTCAGAGTCAGGCAAAATGGAGGTCTTCACAGTACGGACAGCGAGGTACAGAAGGGGTAAACAGATGGGAGGTCAGACAACGCCAAAGGTCATACACAAGAGGGCGACGCGGTACCAAGGGGACGAGCAGAGATAAGTCGGGTCACAAGCAGAGAGTCATACACAAGAGGTAGCGCTGTACAAGAGGGACAGACAAAACTCGTAACAGGGACAGAACCGGATCAAAACCAAACAAGCAACAAGTTATCAGGCACAAGGCACACGTATGCACAAGGTCAACCAACTCAGCCGAGGGCAGGAGTGGTACTGACACCGGACCTAGGTCCAGTCAGCATTAAATAGCCACCCTCTGCCAGGGAGAGGCGGAATAATTAACCCCCAATCAGACCAGGATGGGCCAAAGCGAAACCCCGTCCTGGATCATGACACTTGCTAGGAGAAAGCAAAAACCTTGTTTTAGGAGAAAGCAAAAACCTTGTTTTATGAGAAATAATACAAATTGGTTAAATTATTCGAATAAGATACAAAATGAAATATTATCTACACAACATATATTTCTATAGTAATTATTACTTCTTGATTTAGTTCATTGTTGATAAGTGTAATCACACATCAAAATGGTTTAAGAAAATCTACATTTTTTCCTAAGGATAATTTTATGATATTCAATGATATTTTTTAATGGTTACTTAGACAGGTACAGGTCTTCAGACAAATATATGGTATGAAGCAAGTATAGAATTTACACAAATAATTTATAAAATAATTGTAATAATTATTATTATTTATAATTAACAATATTTTGTTGGTATTAAGGGGGAAATGTGTTTTTGATCCTGACTACATCATCACATTTGATTAATGCCTCTTCTTCACACATTTTAATAAAGAAGAAATATGTCACGTCACCGTCAGACACGACAAATATGAACCTAGCACTCAACTTAAAGGTATTTGTAAGGCGGTTTATTGTAGTACACGAAAAAAGACGTTTCGGTCAATGTGACCTTCTTCAGTTACGTGTGGTATATAGATTGTGTAGAGCTTATAGGCATCTATCAGAAAGGACGATGGTGCTTTAGGCATTGAGGAGAATGATCTCTCTAAGGTAATGGGCTTGTCAGTATATAGGAGAGGGGCAAACGTGCCTCCAGATGGCCGGTGGACATTCTCCTCAATGCCTAAAGCACCATCGTCCTTTCTGATAGATGCCTATAAGCTCTACACAATCTATATACCACACGTAACTGAAGAAGGTCACATTGACCGAAACGTCTTTTAACCGCCTTACAAATACCTTTAAGTTGAGTGCTAGGTTCATATTTGTTGCTTTAACGGTTTGGGAACCTAACCTTAGCACCATCTTGAGTTGTGCTCACGGTGTTCTTTCTATACCGTCAGACGCGAGGCCTGCTTTTCCACCCTCAGCCACCAGGAGGTGACGGACTGTCACGCCGCCCTCGGGCTCGGGGCATGCTGTCCAGGTCTCGGTCATCAGGAGGCGCCGGACTGACACATCACTGTCGAACTCAGGGCCTGCTGTTCCTGCCTCGGTCACTGGGAGGCGCTGTGGTTCACGCAAGAGTGATGGCGGCAACAGTGAAAGGGCTTCTGCGCAGACGTCTAGTAGACGCAGACTCCGCTCCTCTGTCAGTCATGAAGGGGTTGGTGCATCATCATTGGGTCTGGTCCTGGGGGCGGTCCTGATGACATCAGCAGGCCGGGAACCTGTGAGGGATGACCTGATCACTCAAATACTTTGGCACTGGGCTTGCAAGCCGCCGGATATATTCTTGGTTCCCCTACGTGTTACTTTGTGATTTACTATAGTTGATTCTGACCTTTGCTTGGATTTCTGACTCTGCTACTGCCTAACGATTCTGTACCTCTGCCGCCCTCTTGGTTTATGATTCTGACTTTGGCCTGAATTTGACTCCGCTATTGTCTGCCGCTATTGTACTTTTGCTGCCCGCCTGGTTAAGACTCGGATACCTGACTTCACTTTTGGTCCGTTTTTTACCCCTCTCTGGTGACCGTCCTGCTCTGGCCGCTGCTCATATTCAGACAGCGCCTCCTGGGCTCTGCTGTAAATCCAGATCCCTGTATAGGGGTAAAGGGTATCGGGGGTGCTGTCTTACTGCAGCCCAGACTTGCAGACGGACGTCACAAAATATAAATAAGGTACAATGGTATAATATTGGCTATAATAGCATTAAGTATTATAAAGAGTCATTTCTTTACACTAAGAATTCCATATTAATACACTGATGATAATTATATGGATATTACTGACTGCTATGGTACAGTGTGATATTATAAGTCAGGAAATTACCAGATTTGGTATAGAATAGGGAATGAAGACTTCAAGCAAAATTCTGGAATTACAGTATGTTAATAAAGACTTTTAAGAATCAATTGAATTTAGAAATAAGAAAAGTTTCAAGAAGAAATAGCCGCTATACAGAAGTCCCAGAAGGTAACAAAGCTATGATTTCTGAGTAATAATGGACTGTGTCAATTACAATTCATTTCACCACTGACAACCACGACTGCAGAGGACGATGATCCTATGACGCTGAGATGAACTGTGTTATCACGTTTTTATCGAGTTCCAGTGGTTTCCCATCACCTATAAAGCTTTGATAAAAGCTGGTGAACAATGAAGGTAATTGTCAGGAAGCTACAACTCTGACATGTGACCTGTGTATTAGGACTAAGGACCGGTTATGGGGCTATGTTTAGAAGAGTCATTTTAACCCTTGCTGTGCTGACCAAAGACGTCTCCACCTATTCCAAGACAAGTGCGGATGACATGGAGGATTCCAGAAATATCCAAGGCGAGCCAATGTAAGTCCAGGTCTTTAACCCCTTCGCGACCTTTGACGCCACGTAGGCATCATGAAAAGACGGGCCAAAATGACCCATGACACCTATGTGGCGTCATGAATTGATTGCCCCCCTGCGGGTCGGGTGACCGGGGTCACTGAAAGGTCACCCGACCCGCACACAGAGGACACCTTAGAGTTAACCACAGGGGGTGTGACTTAGCCCACACGTGCCTATGATCTCTCTGATTGGCTGTTAAAAGTGAAACTGCCAATCAGAGCGATTGTAATATTTCATCAATGAAAATTTGAAGTCCCTCTGGCTGTCCCGGTTTGCCACCGTCCCGGATGATGGGCGCCGCCATCCTGGAAAATGGTGGGCGCATGCGCAGTGCGCCTGCCGGGAATCTGCGACCTGCAGATTCATTCATTTATTTTGATCACTTTCACAGTGATCAAAAGAAAAAAAAATAAATCACCGCCCCCTTATCACCCCCATAAGTAGGGACATATAATAAAATAAAGAAAATATTTTTATTTTTATTTTTCCATTAGAGTTAGGGTTAGGGCTAGGGTTAGGGCTATGATTGAAATTAGGGTTAGAAATAGGGTTAGGGTTGGAATTACGGTTAGGGTTGGAATTAGGGTTGTGTGATAAAACACTCCGGGATCGCCTTTGCTGGGGTCAAAGGTCACGTGCGTTCAGCATGAAACTCAGGCACACAGCCGGGGTCCGGGTATAACACACTGGGTCAGGTTTATTAAAGGTGAAAGCAATGCATAAAGGAAATAAAAACATAAAACAAATCCTTGCCTGTCCGGCACTAACTAAACAAGGTACAACCTAACAACCAACTGGCGGGCTTCTCCCATCCAGCCAAACCACAGTTACCATGGGCACTGCTTTTATTCACGTGTGTCTCACACAGACAGGCTCTCTGTGTCCCCAGGCTGAGACACTCACACAACCACCTGGCATCCTTTTATATCTGCCTCCCATTATTCATTAGTAACCAGGTGAGATACTGACCAGACTAGGCCACATAGGAAAGGTATCTGGGCGAGATATACCTGCCCTCATCCACTATTCCCACATGATTCTCACATATCCCCCCCTCTGCTCAGACCACTCCGGTCGAGCAATGACACCCGCCAAACAGTGCACTCGGGACAGGGCATCTGCATTCCCCATCTGTACCCCTGGGCGGTGCTCCACCGTAAAAGTGTAGGCCTGCCTGCAGGGCAAGGAACCATCGGGTCACCCGGCTATTCCGTTCCTTGTGCAAGTGCATCCACTTGAGAGGGGCATGGTCAGTGATCAGCCTGAACTTTCGACCCACCAGGTTATATTTGAGGGCCTCTAGAGCCCTCTTAATGGCTAGGCACTCTTTTTCTACAACTGCATACTTTTGCTCATGTTTATTCAGCTTCCTGCTGAGATAGAGGACTGGGTGTTCCACTCCGTCCCTCACTTGTGACAGTACGGCCCCGATACCGGTATCAGAGGCATCTGTTTGTGCCACAAACTCGCTTCAGAAGTCCGGAATCACCAGTACGGGTTGAGAGCAAAGTGCCCGTTTTAGGCTATGGAAGGCTTCTTCAGCCGCTAAATTCCATTTAATCATGACAGAGTCTTTCCCTTTGGTAAGATCCATCAGGGGGTAGCAATGGCTGCAAAATTGGGTATGAACCGGCGATAATAGCCGGCGATCCCCAGAAAGGCTTGCACCTGCTTCTTGTTGACAGGTTGCGGCCAGTCCTGAACCGCTTGAATCTTATCGACCTGGAGTTTAACAATATCCCTCCCAATTACATACCCCAAATACCGAGCTTCTTCTAGCCCGATGTGACATTTCTTTGGGTTCGCGGTTAGACCTGCCTCCCACAGGTCGTCGATTACAGCTTGTATTTTCTGGAGATGAGTCTCCCAGTCCAAGCTGTAAATGACAATGTCATCCAAATAGGCCAAAGCGTACTGCCTATGTGGCCTCAGAACTCGATCCATCAGTCTCTGGAAGGTCGCCGTTGCTCCGTGCAGTCCAAACGGCATAAACACATACTGAAATAAACCTTCTGGCGTAGCAAATGTCTTTTCTCTGGCCGCCTCCACCAGAGGGATCTACCAATACCCCTTTGTTAGGTCTAGGGTCGTAATATACCGGGCTTTTCCTAACCGATCTATTAACTCGTTGACCCAGGGCATAGGGTAGGCATCAAATTTTGAGACCGCATTCAGTTTCCTGAAGTCATTGCAGAACCAGATGGTGCCGTCCGGTTTAGGAATTAACACAATCGGGCTGGACCAAGCACTGTGCGATTCCTCAATGACACCTAACTCTAACATTGCCTTCACTTCTCGGGAAATGGCTTCACGGCGCGCTTCCGGAATTCTGTAGGGTTTCACGTGAACTGTGACACCAGGTTCCGTTACGATGACATGTTTCATTAGCGTAGTCTGCCCGGGTTTTTCTGAGAAAAACTTTTGGTTGTGAAGTAGAAACTGCCTGCCGCTCCAGAAGGAGTCTCTGCAACCCGTACCTCTGGTATGGTATGCGAGCAGACGGGACGGGCCAGCTCTGCTGACAAGGCAGACCGATCTTTCCAGGGTTTTATCAGATTTACATGATAAACCTGTTCAGGTTTCCGTTTACCTGCCTGGTATACTTTGTAGTTTACTTCACCAACTCTTATCTCAAAGGGGCCCTGCCACTTTGCTAGGAACTTACTGTCCACCGTGGGGACCAGGATCAACACCCTATCTCCGGGTGCAAACGTATGGATCTTGGCGCCCCTATCATAGATTCTTTTTTGGGCTCCTTGAGCCTGCATCATGTTTTCTTTGATGATAGGCATAACAGCCACAATACGGTCCTGCATTTGGGATACGTGATCTATCACCATTTTAAACGGAGTGACCTGACCCTCCCAGGTTTCTTTGGTGACGTCTAACAGTCCGCGAGGACGTCGGGCGTACAATAACTTGAAAGGCGAGAATCCCATGGAAGACTGGGGCACTTCCCTGATGGCAAAAAGCAAATACGGAAGTAAATAGTCCCAGTTCTTCCCATCCTTGTCTATCGCCTTTCTCAGCATCTGCTTCAGAGTTTTATTGAACCGTTCGACCAACCCGTCTGTTTGAGGGCGATACACCGGATGTGCGTAACGGTTCGATTAGTAACAACCGGCAGAGCTCCTTCATTACCCTGGACATAAAGGGAGTCCCCTGGTCGCTGAGTATCTGTTTTGGTATACCGACCTGACTAAACACATGCACCAGTTCCTTGGCAATCGTCTTGGTGGCTGTGTTACACAAAGGGATGGCCTCCGGGTAACGAGTGGCATAATCCAAGAGGACCAGGATATGTTGGTGTCCACGTGCAGACCGTGGAAGGGGCCCAACTAAATCCATCCCAATCCTCTCAAACGGGACCTCAATAATAGGTAGGGGTACCAAAGGGCTACAGAACCGGGGCTTAGGCGCAGAGGCTTGGCAGTCAGGACAAGACTCACAATATACACAAATATCGTGATGCATGCCTTTCCAAACAAAACAGTGTAATATCCTTTCGGTGGTTTTCTGGACTCCCAGGTGACCTCCCATCACATTTCCGTGGGCCAGGTCCAGCACCTGCCACCGGTAGGGTTTTGGCACGACTAATAGTTGCACCATGTCTTCCCCCTTTTTCTCTATCTGATATAGTAAATCATTCTCCAGGACCATGTAAGGATATGCCAGCCTAGAGCCAGATTCTACGGGTACGCCATTTATCACTTTTACATTTGTCCTAGCCTGAGAAAGGGTAGGATCCTTTATTTGCTCGCTTTGGAAGTCATCTTTCTGAACTTCCAAATCCGGCAAACGGGGAGGTGAACGGCTGTCGGCCTCCTCCTCTTCCCTGGTCTCCTACGTATCACCCGCCATGACTGAAAACGGGAACTGCAGGTCATTTCCAGCAGACTCTTCCCCCCGAGTCTTCCGGGGGGGACCTCATCCAGGGGTTCGGGACCCACACGCGCCCTGGGAGAAGAACCATGTACGCTATTACCCTGGGGCATCAACTGATTCTCCCACAATGGCCTGAAGTGGGGAAAGTCCCGGCCCAAGATAACATCATGCAATAACGCAGGGACGAGTCCCACTTTATGTTGCACAGACCCATAGGAAGTAGTAATGCATATGACCGTGGTGTGGTACGAACAGGTGTCTCCATGCACACACGTTACAGAAAATTTGTCTGATGGTCCAGTCGGGGCTGACACCAGACTGGCCTTCACCAGAGTCACCACATTTCCTGAGTCTAACAATGCCACCACATTTTTGCCATTAACCGTTAAATCACACAAGTGTTTTTCCACATCCTTTTGACCGGCATTCACACTCACTACCCGTGCAACCATAGACATGTGGTTTTTAGAGTCTGTGACGTCGCACTGCATGGGTTCAGCAGTGACCGGACAGTTCGCAGCAATGTGGCCCATCTCTTGGCAGCGGAAACACCTAACGGGCCCAATGCTTAAGCCATAGTTCGTTACTCTCGGCCTCGCAGTGCGGTCAGTCCCGTTTTCTTCCCCCACTGTCTTAGGGATTTTTCCTTCTCCCCTACTCCCTGGAACAGTCTTACCGCTTCCACGTGGAGATGATGAAGAACGAGGTGGGGTAGCGTCGCCTCGGAGTCCTTCCGCCACGGAGTAACGTTCAACCAGATCCACCAGTTGATCTGCCGTCGTAGGATTTCCATGGCTTACCCACTTACTCAGGGCTGGCAGTAGAGCTCTCAGGTACTTGTCCATGATGACTCTCTGGATTATCTCTAGCTCTGTCAGCACCTTGGGTTGTAGTCACTTCTTGGTCACGTGGATCAGGTCGAACATCTGTGACCGCGGTGGTTTATCCGGCTGATAAGTCCATTGATGCACTCTGTGCACGGACAGCGGTCGTCACTCCCAGCCGGGCCAAGATCTCGGCTTTCAGTTTGTCAAAGTCCTGCGCGGCTTCAGGTTCTAAGTCTTAATAAGCCTTTTGGGCCTCACCGGAAAGAAACGGGGCAATCAGGCCGGCCCATCGTGCCTTCGGCCATTTTTCTCGCACCGCCGTCCGTTCAAACGTGGTCAGGTATGCCTCGACGTCATCTTCTGCCAGTACCGACTCTCGTGAATCACTCTCGACTCGGCTTCCAGGTTAACCTCAGGTAAGCTTGCCAGGCGCTGCACCACCTGATGTAGAAGCGAACGATCGGTAGCTGTCATGTCCACCAACTCCTTCAGCTGGGCCATCATCACCCGATTAGCTTCTTGCTGGACGGCGGTCGACTGTACCAGCGCTTTCACCACGTCCTCCATGCTCATGCTTCCAACGTGATGCCCGCGTTCTCCACCACAATGTGATAAAACACTCCGGGATCGCCTTTGCTGGGGTCAAAGGTCACGTGTGTTCAGCATGAAACTCAGGTGCACAGCCGGGGTCCGGGTATAACTGACACTGGGTCAGGTTTATTAAAGGTGAAAGCAATGCATAAAGGAAATAAAAACATAAAACAAATCCTTGCCTGTCCGGCACTAACTAAACAAGGTACGACCTAACTACCAACTGGTGGGCTTCTCCCGTCCAGCCAAACCACAGTTACCGTGGGCACTGCTTTCATTCACATGTGTCTCTCATACAGACAGGCTCTCTGTGTCCCCAGGCTGAGACACTCACACAACCACCTGGCATCCTTTTATATCCGCCTCCCATTATTCATTACTAACCAGGTGAGATACTGACCAGACTAGGCCACATAGGAAAGGTATCTGGGTGAGATATACCTGCCCTCATCCACTATTCCCACATGATTCTCACAGTTGGTATTAGGGTTAGGGGTGGGTTGGGGTTGGGATTACAGTTAGGCTTGTGGTTAGAGATGGGATTAGGGTTAGGGGTGTGTTGGGGTTAGGGTTGTGGTTAGGGTTATGATTAGGGTTGGGATTAGGGTTAGGGGTGTGTTGGGGTTAGGGTTGGAGATAGAATTGAGGGGTTTCCACTGTTTAGGCATATCACGGGGTCTCCAAACGTGACTTGGCATCACCATTTATTCCAGCCAATTTTGCATTCAAAAAGTTAAACAGTGCTCCCTCCAATTCAAGCCCCGACGTGCGCCCAAACAGTGGTTTACCCCCACATATGGGGTATCAGCTCACTCAGGAAAAATTGCACAACAAATTTGGGGGCCCAAATTTATCCTGTTACCCTTGGGAAAATAAAAAATTGGGGGCTAAAAATCATTTTTTGTGGAAATTTTTTTTATTTTTATTTTCATGGCCCTGCTTTATAATCTTCTGTGAAGCACTTGGGGGTTCAAAGTGCTCACCACACATCTAGATTAGTTCCTTGGGTGGTCTAGTTTCCAAAATGGGGTCACTTGTGGGGGGTTTCCACTGTTTAGGTACATCAGGGGCTCTGCAAATGTAACATGACACCCATAGACCATTCCATCAAGTCGGCATTTCAAAACGTCACTACGTCCCTTCCGAGCCCCAACGTGTGCCCAAACAGTGGTCCCCCCCACATATGGGGTACCAGCTTACTCAGGACAAACTGAACAACAACTTTTGGGGTCCAAATTTATCCTGTTACCCTTGTCAAATAAAAAATTGTAGGCTAAATATAATTTTTTGAGGACATTTTTTATTTTTTATTTTCACGGCTCTGCTTTATAAACTTCTGTGAAGCACTTGGGGGTTCAAAGTGCTCACCACACATCTAGATTAGTTCCTTGGGTGGTCTAGTTTCCAAAATGGGGTCACTTGAGGGTGAATTCCTCTGTTTAGGTACATCAGGGGCTCTGCAAACGGAACATGACACCCGCAGACTATTCCATCAAGTCGGCATTTCAAAACGTCACTACTTCCCTTCCGAGCCCCAACGTGTGGCCAAACAGTGGTCCCCCCCACATATGGGGTACCAGCATACGCAGGACAAACTGGACAACTTTTGTGTTCCAAATTTATCCTGTTACCCTTTTGAAAATAAAAAATAGTGGGCTAAAAATCATTTTTTGAGGAAAAATTTTTTTTTTTTTATTTTCACGGCTCTGCTTTATAAACTTCTGTGAAGCACTTGGGGGTTCAAAGTGCTCACCACACATCTAGATTAGCTCCTTGGGGGGGTCTAGTTTCCAAAATGGGGTCACTTGTGGGGGGTTTCCACTGTTTAGGTACATCAGGAGCTCTGCAAATGTAACATGACACCCGCAGACCATTCCATCAAGTCGGCATTTCAAAACGTCACTACTTCCCTTCCGAGCCCCAACGTGTACCCAAACAGTGGTCCCCCCCACATATGGGGTACCAGCGTACTCAGGACAAACTGGACAACAACTTTAGTGGTCCAATTTTATCCTGTAACCCTTGTGAAAATAAAAAATAGTGGGCTAAAAATCATTTTTTGAGGAAAAAAAATATTTTTATTTTCACCGCTCTGCGTTATAAATTCCTGTGAAGCACCTGGGGCCTCTGGAACCTCAACACAGCACCTCACCGGAAAGCCACCTACAGTGAGGATGCCTAGATCCACCAGAGTTCACTTCAGCAACTACCTGACTCTCAGGTTTATGGCAAACGTGGGCAGATGGAAGTGGCAATGTATGCTCCGGAGGCACCACAAATCTCCAGAGCGCCGACCTGAATGAGTTGTGTATGGGCATTATTGGGGGTAGCTCCAACTGGTAAGTCCCCGGGCCGAGGATGGCCGACACCTGATACAGCCCGATCACCCGAGAACTCCAGACCCCTGCAGCACACTTTCACCGGATGTTTTTGGTGGACACCTATACATACTCATTCACACACAGGTCCGGACCTGAACGTTTATTGCCATGCACAAGTTTGCCACAAGATGGTGAACTCTTCACAGAACCAACAACAGAGGTGTCCCCCTGTGTCATCACACTCACACCCCTACAATGCTCAGAAGGAGTCACCACCCTCCTCTGACCCCTCCTCCTACGAGGACTCCGCCTCTCAGGGTTGGCTAATGGTGAGGATTGAGACTTGCCCCTACTCCCTGGCAGCACCTCTGCTGCCCCCACTGTAGTAGAAGGGGATGGCTGTAGAAAGAGCAGAGACAGTAGCCTCCAGGCAGCAGCCCTCACACGACTGATTCCAGCTGACTACTTCCCTAGACCGCCAATCTATGACCGGGTTGTGTTTTTCTAACCAAGGGAGGCCTAAAACGATTGGCATTCTCCCCAAGACGTAGCATGAAGGGGCCTCTACATGATGAGTCCCTATACGCAGATGTATATTTTCCACGACTTGGGTCAACCTCCCCTGGCTCAGTGGGACAGAGACAATGGCCTGGATGCCTAGGGGTTTGGCTAGCGTTCTACACCTCAGGCCATGAGTCTGGACAAAGTGAGCGTCCACCAGATTGACTCCCGCTCCACTGTTCACAAACACCAGTTTGCCCTCAGGTACCCCACCAACCACCACTTCTGCTGACAAAGTACACTGAGAGGGCAAAATGGAGGAAATATACACTCCCTGGTCGCCTCCCTCCACACAACCAGGGGAAAGTGGCTGCTTAGGTTCTACCGAAGATTTGGTATGCGCTGGGCAGAGTTTTAAAAAATGGCCAGTGTGCCCACAGAAAAAAACATGCCCCCACACCACGGCGAATCACAGGCAACCCTCTTTTGAAATCCACTACTTCGATCTGCATGGGTTCCTCCATCAGCATTGGTGTGTCATCCTCCCTAGCAAGGACTACATGGGGCAGATTTGGTGTATGCCTCTCCCTGAGGCGTCTATCCACCCAGATAGCAAGGGACATGGCGGCCTCCAACAACATGGCGGCGGCGTACTGCACCAGAGTGTCCTGCAACTTTGGGGACAGACCCTGCACAAAATGACTCCTAAGTGCAGGGTAATTCCACTGTGTGTCAGTGGCCCACCTCCTAAACTCTGAGCAGTACTCCTCAGCCGGCCCCCTTGCTTGATCTTATGGAGTCGGGATTCCGCCAGGGAGACGCCATCAGGATCTCCATACACCAGGGCCAATGCCGCAAAAAACTCGTCCACTGATCGTAGAGATGGTGAATCGACAAGCAGGGAGAAGGCCCAGGATTGGGGATCACCCTTAAGAAGGGACATAATGATTCCCACCCGTTGTTCCTCACTCCCTGATGAACGAGGACAGAGCCTGAAGTATAACTTGCTGGCCTCCTGAAAAACCAAGAATTTATCTCTCCCTCCAGCAAACCTGTCAGGGAGAAATATCTTGGGTTCTGGTTGGGCCTGCACCTGAACCAAGCCCCCAAACCCCACCAACTGCTGCAGCTGCTGCAATACCTCACCACGCAGCACCCTAAGCTCATCAATGAGGGAAGCAGTTGGGCAAAGGCCTGTATTTGGGTCATGGCTTACCAGAAAAAATGGGTAGGTTGCTAATAATGTCAAGGTATGTCTGGCTCTGCGTGATGCGACCCGACGATCGGTCGGTCACAAAACAACAAGACAGACAAGGGGACACCGTGGAAACAATTACAATGGTGGGCCCTATAATATGGAATGGGGAAGTGGACACCTTCTGCACTCTCCTAAGGAAGCGCCTGAGCTCTCCTCATGTTCCCTACACAGGTTCTTTCAACCTGTCGCCGACCAAGATACCTCAGTCCCTCACTTGCCCTGCACCTATCCCTTACTAGGGAACTGGCAAGTGCAGACACTAGTCCTCACCGCTGTACTAATAAACACACCAGGGAAAATAACAGACAGGGAATAACAAACTTAGCTTTCTCTGCTGCCAATGCTCCTGAGGCAGCAGAGTAAGGCACCCGGACACAGCTTCCCGCTGAAACACCAAGGCTCCAGATGAGCTGCAACCGCACTGCTCCAAATAGCTCCTCTCTTCTCCAAGGTTGGCTAGTGAATGACCAGTATTACCAACAGGGAGCAGCAGCAGCTGACAACCTTTTATAGGAAGGAGGGGGGAGGTCACCGCCTGCTGACCAATTAAACATGTAGTGTAACACCAGCGGCCACCAGGGAAAAAAACCCAGCAGCCGACCAACTACAGTTGTAGTGACACCAGCGGCCACCGGGGGCAAAACTCCATAGGCCAGAAAGAAAAAAGTTCATAAAAGAGAGTCCAGACTCTGCCACAGATCCGAAAATGGATCGTGACAGACACCTTTCCCCTCACTTACCCTGCACTTATCCCTCACTAGGGAATTGGTAAGAGCGGACACTGGTCCCACCACTGCACTAATATAACACTAAGGAAAGATAACAGACAAGGTAAGACAAACAACACTTAGCTTTCTCTGCAGCAATGCACCAAGCAGCAGAGTGAGGCACCAGATCAGCATTCAGCAGAAGCACCACTGCTCTCAGCCAGCTCCTGTCTTGACCACGGTTGGTATTCAAAAAGAAGTGTATCACCAACACCAGCTGATGCCTCAGGTGACCTTTTATAAGAAGGCGGGAATGGTCACCACCAGCAGACTCAGACTAACCAAACATGTAATAACACCAGCGGCCACTGGGGGCAAAAACTAATATTAATCCCCAATGGCCTGAAGGGAAAAAAGTTTATATAAGAGAATCCAGAATCTGACACAGATCCAAAAATGGATTGTGACACTGTGTCTGCTGTTATGTTTCTGGAATCCCTCTGTGTTTGGAGCCTCACACCCAGTGACTGAGTCTTTTGTAACCGGTATTCCTGCTGAGCATCTACTACCCTATTCTCTGACTACCATACGGTGCTAGCTCCATGCTGGCCCAGCAATCCTGCGGTTTTAGCACCATCATGCTTGAGTTCCTTCCTAGGTCCAATGGCTGGAGCCTGACGACCGCAGTCTGGAACCTGGTGTCAGCTGCCTGGAGCCTGGAGCTTGATGACTGCATTGGTGCCTGTAGGTCATGTCGGATGTCCGGAACCGAATGACTCTTGAGTTCTGCCGGTGACTCTGATGTCCTGTGAGTGACCATGATGTCCAGCCTGTGTACTGATGTCCTCATGTACCCTTATGTCCTGATTCCCTGCCTATTTGTACCTCGGAGATCCGTTGGTGCCTTGGGGTCCACTGGGTGGTACCCCTTCTGGTAGGTGTGGAATCGGGAGCCTGGCATAGCCCTGTTTCGTCTATGTACTGTGTGTCTTTACTTTAGCAAACTTTACGTTCTTTATACCCGAAGTTGTGCGGTGTTATCAATTCCTACATGTCTTCTCTTTGTCCACATGCTCAGCTGCCACAGTATCCCGGTTGCTGCCCTTCCCTAGTTTGGGTAGGCTCGGGTCCCCCTCTGTGGTATAGAGGGTCCATATTGCGTCCCCGAGGGACTTCCACCCCTCACCGTCGGCGTGGAGGCACCTGCTGGGCCACGTGCTTGGCCGCAGTCATGACAGAAGCTTTGGCCCCACCCAGCAGGGAAGGGGAAGTTTATATAGGAGCTGACCCTCAGAAATTGGCTGGGGACAACATTTCAAGTACACACACTAACCCTGATAAAAGCAGTGGAGGTGTGGCGCGCATGCACTAAGCACAAACAGAAACCATTACAGCACAGTCAGTGCAGAAATTGAGGCTTAGAATACCTGGCAGCGTCTGCAAGCCTAGACACATGTGGAAAGTCATGCACCAGCTGCAAATGATCTCGCAACCCGTGGACAGCTTCCACAGCGGCAACCAGGGATCGCACATGGGGATGGTCAAGCAGCAGAGCAAAGACCTAGCAACACATGCATGGCTACGCAGCAGAGCAGGGAACTATGCCCTCTGCTCCTCTTTGGTCAGACCTCATCTGGAATATTGTGTCCAGTTTTGGGCACCACATTTTAAAAAAGACATCAACAAACTGGAGTAATTTCAGAAAAGAGCGACCAGAATGGTGACTGGTCTGCAAACCCTGTCTTATGAGGAAAGGTTGCAGGATTTGGAATGTTTAGCCTGCAAAAGAGAAGACTGAGAGGAGACTTAATAGCTGTCTACAAATATCTCAAGGGCTGTCACATTGTAGAAGGATCATCTTTATTCTCATTTGCACAAGGAAAGACTAGAAGCAATGGGATGAAACTGAATGGGAGGAGACACAGATTAGATATTAGAAAAAACTTTTTGACAGAATGATCAATGAGTGGAACATGCTGCCACGAGAGGTGGTGAGTTCTCCTTCAATAGAAGTCTTCAAACAGAGGCTGGACAGACATCTGACTGGGATGATTTAGCGAATCCTGCTTTGAGCAGGGGGTTGGACCAGATGGCCCAGGAGGTCCCTTCCAACTCTACGATTCTATGATTCTATAACTGAGCAGGCTCCATACAGGTAACAGCCAGCAGTATCCCAGCTCAATTAGGGGGAAAGGAGCAAAGGGTTAAAAGCAAAGACATACATTGTCACGCTGACAACCAGGTACAGACAGAAAGGCGTAGCAGGACGTATATAACACATGACCTACAGGAAGGGGGGATCTCTATTCTACACTCTCTTTGGACACACTCCAAGAACATTTTACTCTGACACTACGTTGAATGGACAGCTGATATGTAAGGTAACCACGTGTTGCTTCTACTATTCTTTTAACAGAGACAGATGTAATTTATCATTCAGGATCCCAGGAAAGAAGTGTACAGACTTTGATTTGGACAATGTAACTATTTTATCTATTTCATGTTTTACTGCAATGATCTTTTTTGGTGGACAATCCAATAAACCACTACTTTTTTTATAAGAAACATTGTCATATTTTCTTTAGAGTATGACATCTGGTACCAAGTCCTGATTAAATAAATATGCGAAAATAAGTATATTTAACAAGCGGGCCGAGCTTACGCGTTCTAAGCAGGCAGGCTGAAGCAGATGTAGAGAAACACAAATGCACAGCTTGTAGCACGAGCACCACTTCGAGCTGGGAAGGATTGCTGGAATGGCTGAGCCGGATTCTCTGGAGAGGATCAGTCTCTTGCAACACAAGCCAGGAATTCAAGCAGAATACACAAGCATTGACTGGGAGGGTAACCAGAGTTATAAAGACAGGGAAGGCAGGTCACATGAGCAGAAGTGAGGCAGCACACGCCATCTTGGAAAAGGGCAATAAGCACCACAGATGAAACAGGGACATTAGTCCTGACATTACTCTCTCCTTAACAGCGGCCTAAGGACGATCCCGAACCTGGTTTCTCAGGGTATCTTTCATGGAACTGAGTGATCTTCTGCGGGGCACAGATGTCAGCAATGGCTTCCCAAGAGTCCTCCTCAGGTGGATATCCCTGCCATCTTATAAGATACTGAGTCGGTTTCTGTGGATCCTGGAATCAATGATTTCCTCCACCAAGAATTGCTCCTGCCCATCCACCAGTATGGGTCATGGAGGGGGCACAATGCATCCCTGAAAGCTATTAGGAGAGACAGACTTCAAAAGAGAGACATGAAATACTGGGTGTACCTTCATAGTCCTCAGCAGTTTAAGATGGCAGGCCACAGAACTCATGATACCGCTGATCTTGAAAGGACCAATGCTCTTCTGTCCCAGTTTCTGTGAAAGAACGTTCAGTCTTAGATTCTTAGTGGATAACCACACTGAGTCTCCTACCTTGAACATGGGTGCTGGCTTCTGGAATCTATCAGCTGATCTCTTGTAACGTTCCTGAGCTGAATTTAATGTTTCCTTAAGGACTTCTAGATTCTCCCTCAAAGCATTCACCCTCTCCTCCACTGCCGGAACTGGAACATCCAACGGAGATCTAGGAAAGATGCTCGGATGATAATCTAGGCTAGAGAAGAAAGGCGTTACCATAGTGAAGGCATTCTGAGAATTATTGTAGGAGAATTCTGCTAAAGGAAGTAGTTGCAACCAATCATCCTGAAGATGGCAGACGTAGCATAGTAGATATTGCTCCAAAGTTTGATTGGTTCGCTTTGTCTGACCATTCATCTGAGGGTGATGTGCAGAAGAAAGACGAACATTAATATTAAGCGCAGAGCAAAACCCCTTCCGGAATCTGAGGTGAATTGTACTCCACGGTCAGAGATAACTTCATCTGGGACCCCATGCAGCTGAAAAATATTCTGTACCACCAAGCTCACAGACTCCTTAGCTGAGGGAGGGCCAGCACAAGGAACAAAATGAGCAGCCTTAGTCAGATGATCAAGCACCACTAGGTTCGTATTCATGCCACCAGAAGTAGGAAGATCCACAATGAGGTCGATAGAGATTGAGCCCCATGGATGAGATGGAACCGGTAGTGGGGTTGAAGTAGACCCGTAGGAGAAGCACAAAGAGGCTTATAGTGAGCACATACCTCGCAAGAGAGAACATAGGACTTTGTATCCTTCAGGCAAGTTGTCCACCAGAAAAATCGGCTCAGAAATTCTTGTCTTCTGTACCACACTATGACCAGCCAACTTAGAGTCATGTACCAATTTGAGGATCTGCAGATGTACGGTCTCAGGAATGTAGATATATCGGTCACGAAACCACAAGCCTCCCTTAAGGACAAGATTAATATCCACAGATGGGTTAGCAAGAGAAACATCACCATCTAGGCCCCTTGCAGATGATGCCTCCATTCCTTAAAGGCTGCAATAAACGCTAGAAGTTCCTTATTTCCCACATCGTAGTTCCTCTCTGCATGGGTAAGCCTACGGTAAAAGAAAGCACAAGGATGTAACAGAGCCTTCTCTCCAGTTCTTTGAGAGAGAATTGCTCCCAATGCCCAATCAGAAGCATCCACCTCCACGATGCCCACAGTGGTGGGCGTTACAGAAACCTGGCTTGACGAGAGCCATGACTGGGTAACAAACATAGAGGGTTACACTGCATTTAGAAAAGACAGGAAAGACAAAAAAAAGGTGGAGGGGTGTGCATCTTCATAAAATCCACATTTAAACCTGTGCTGAAAGAAGACATTGGGGGAAGTTACAGCAATGTAGAGTCACTATGTGTAACTGTACGTGGGGATGGTAATAATGGAAAGCTGCTAATTGGAGTCTGCTACAAGCCTCCTAATATAGAGGAACAGGTAGAGGAGCAGCAGCAAACAGTAACAGTGTTCTTATAATGGGGGATTTTAACTATCCAGACATTCAATGGGACATAGACTCTTCTTTCTGTGATAAAGGCTACAATTTCTTGTCCACAGCTCAGGACAATTACCTCTCTCAGCTGGCTGATGAACTGACCAGGGGAGGTGATCTGCTGGATCTGGTTGTGTCACATAGACCAGATACAAATTAAGATCTACAGGTCAGGGAGCATTTGGCAAACAGTGACCATAACATGGTAAGTTTCAATGTCATTTTCAATCAAACATTCAAAAAGGCAAATGCCAAAACCTGGAACTTTAACCCCTTCACCCCCAAGGGTGGTTTGCACGTTCATGACCGGGCCAATTTTTACAATTCTGACCACTGTACCTTTATGAGGTCATAACTCTGGAACGCTTCCATGGATCCCGGTGATTCTGACACTGTTTTCTCGTGACATATTGTACTTCATGTTAGTGGTAAAATTTCATTCAAATAACTTGCGTTTATTTGTGAGAAAAACAGAAATTTGGCGAAAATTTTGCAAATTTCGCAATTTTCCAACTTTGAATTTTTATGCCCTCAAATCACAGAGATACGGCACACAAAAAACTTGATAACTAACATTTCCCACATGTTTACTTTACATCAGCACAATTTTGGAACCAACATTTTTTTTTGTTAGGAAGTTATAAGGGTTAAAAGTTGACCAGCGATTTCTCATTTTTACAACACCATTTTATTTTTAGGACCACATCACATTTGAAGCCACTTTGAGGGGTCTATATGATAGAAAATACCCAAAAGTGACACCATTCTAAAAACTGCACCCCTTAAAGTGCTCAAAACCACATTCAAGAAGTTTATTAACCCTTTAGGTGCGTCACAGGAATTTTTTTGAATATTTAAAAAAAAATGAACATCTAACTTTTTTTCATAAAAAAAATACTTCAGGTTCAATTTTTTTTATTTTACCAAGGGTAACAGGAGAAATTGGACTGCAAAAGTTATTGTGCAATTTGTCCTGAGTACGCAGATACCTGATATGTGGGGGGGAACCACTGTTTCGGTGCATGGCAGAGCTCAGAATGGAAGGAGCGCCGTTTGACTTTTTCAATGCAAAATTGGCTGGAATTCAGATTGGACGCCATGTCACGTTTGGAGAGTCCCTGATGTACCTAAACAGTGGAAACCCCCTACAAGTGACCCCATTTTGGAAACTAGACCCCCCAAGGAACTTATCTAGATATGTGGTGAGAACTTTGAACCCACAAGGGCTTTACAGAAGTTTATAACGTACAGCGGTACAATTAAAAAAATCATATTTTTTCCACAAAAATGATCTTTTCACCCCAATTTTTATTTTCCCAAGGGTAACAGGACCATAAAAGTTATTGTGCAATTTGTCCTGAGTACGCTGATACCCCACATGTGGGGGTAAACCACTATTTGGGCGCATGGCAGAGCTCGGAAGGGAAGCAGCGCCATTTGACGTTTTTGGCTTGAATTGAGATCGGACACCATGTCGCGTTTGGAAAACCCCTGATGTACCAAAACAGTGGAAACCCCCCACAAATGACACCATTTTGGAAACTAGACCCTCCAAGGAACTTATCCAGATGTGTGGTGAGAACTTTGAACCCCCATGGGCTTCACAGAAGTTTATAACATAAAGCCATACAATTAAAAAATCATATTTTTTCCACAAAAATGATCTTTTCACCCTCAATTCTTATTTTTCCAAGGGTAACTGGACCCTAAAAGTTATTGTGCAATTTGTCCTGAGTACGCTGATACCCCACATGTGGGGGTAAACCACTATTTGGGCGCATGGCAGAGCTCGGAAGGGAAGCAGCGCCATTTGATGTTTTTGGCTGGAATTGAGATCGGACACCATGTCGCGTTTGGAAAACCCCTGATGTACCAAAACAGTGGAAACCCCCCACATATGACACCATTTTGGTAACTAGACCCCCTAAGGAACTTATCTAGATGTGTGGTGAGAACTTTGAACCCCCATGGGCTTCACAGAAGTTTATAACATAAAGCCATACAATTAAAAAATCATATTTTTTCCACAAAAATGATCTTTTCACCCTCAATTCTTATTTTTCCAAGGGTAACAGGACCATAAAAGTTATTGAGCAATTTGTCCTGAGTACGCTGATACCCCACATGTGGGGGTAAACCACTATTTGGGCGCATGGCAGAGCTCGGAAGGGAAGCAGCGCCATTTGACGTTTTTGGCTTGAATTGAGATCGGACACCATGTCGCGTTTGGAAAACTCCTGATGTACCAAAACAGTGGAAACCCCCCACAAATGACACCAATTTGGAAACTATACCCCCTAAGTAACTTATCTAGATGTGTGGTGAGCACTTTGACCCCCCCAGTGCTTCACAGAAGTTTATAACACCCGGGCGTGAAAATAAAAAAATTCGTATTTTTTCCACAAACATGATCTTTCAGTCACCATTTTTTTATTTTCCCAAGGGTACCAGGAGAAATTGGACCCCAAAAGTTGTTGTCCAATTTGTCCTGAGTATGCTGATACCCCATATGTGGGAGAAAACTACTGTATGGGCACACGTCGGGGATCGGAAGGGAAGTAGTGACGTTTTGGAATGCAGACTTTGATGGAATGGTCTGTGGGTGTCATGTTGCCTTTGGAGAGCCCCTAATGTACCTAAACAGTGGAAACCCCCCACAAATGACCCCATTTTGAAAACTAGACCCACTAAGGAACTTATTTAGATGTGAGGTGAGCACTTTGAACCCCCAAGGGCTTCACAGAAGTTTATAATGCCAGGGCATAAAAATAAAAAAATCGTATTTTTTCCAGAAACATGATCAATTAGTCCCCAATTTTTTCATTTTCCCAAGGGTAACAGGAGAAATTGGACCCCCAAAAGTTGTTGTCCAATTTGGCCTGAGTACGCTGACACCCCATATGTGGGAGAAAACTACTGTATGGACACACGTCGGGGCTCGGAAGGGAAGCAGTGATGTTTTGGAATGCAGACTTTGATGGAATGGTCTGCGGGTGTCATGTGCGTTTGGAGAGCCCCTGATGTACCTAAACTATTGAAACTCCCCACAAGTGACCCCATTTTGGACACTAGACCCTCCACGGAACTTATCTAGATGTGTGGTGAGCACTTTGAACCCCCAAGTGCTTCACAGAAGTTTATAACACTCGGACGTGAAAATAAAAAAATCATTTTTTTCCACAAAAATGATATTTTTGCCCCCAATTTTTTATTTTCCTAAGGGTAACAGGAGAAATTGGACCCCAAAAATTGTTTTGCAATTTGTCCTGAGTAGGCTCATACCCTACATGTGGCAGTAAAACACTGTTTGGGCGCATGGCAGAGCTTGGAAGGGAAGGAGCACCATTTGACTTTTTCAACTCAGAATTGGCTGGAATTGAGATCAGACGCCATGTTGCATTTGGAGAGCCCCTGATGTGCCCAAACAGTGGAAACCCCCCAATTATAACTCCAACCCTAACCCCAACACACCCCTAACCCTAATCTGAGCCCTAACCCTAACCCTAGCCCTAACCCTAGCCCTAACCCTAACCCTAGCCCTAACCCTAGCCCTAATGGGAAAATGGAGATAAATACTTTTTTTAAATTTTATTATTTTTCCCTAACTAAGGGGGTGATAACGGGGGGTTTGATTTACTATTTATGGCGGTTTTTATTTTTGGCAGCTGTCGCACGCTAAAAGACGCTTTTTATTGTAAAATTAGTTTTTGCATCACCACATATTGAGAGCTATAATTTTTCCGTATTTTGACCCACCGAGTCATGTGAGGTCTTACTTTTTGCGGGACGAGTTGACGTTTTTATTGGTACCATTTTCGGGCACGTGACATTTTTTGATCGCTTTTTATTCCTATTTTTGGGACGCAGAATGAACAGAAACCAGCGTTTCATGAATTTCTTTTGGGGGGGTGCGTTTACACCGTTCCGCGTGCGGTAAAATTGATAAAGCGGTTTTATTCTTCGGGTCAGTATGGTTACAGCGATACCTCATTTAGGTCGTTTTTTATGTTTTTGTTGGTTTTATGCAATGAAAACTATTTTGTATAAAAAATAATTATTTTTGCATCGCTTTATTCTGCGAGCTATAACTTTTTTATTTTTTCGCTGATGATGCTGTGTGGCAGCTCGTTTTTTGTGGGACAAGATGACGTTTTCAGCGGTACCATGGATATTTATATGCGTCTTTTTGATCGCGCGTTATTACACTTTTTGTTTGGCGGTATGATAATAAATCATTATTTTTTGCTTCGTTTTTTTTTATTTTTATTTTTTAAGGGGTTCGCTAAAGGGGTTAACTAATGGGACAGTTTTATAGGGCGGGTCATTACGGACGCGGCGATACCTAATGTGTGTACTTTTATTGTTTTTTTTTTTTATTATTTCCAAAAAATGGATTTATAGGGGGAATATTTTTTTTTTTTCTAATTTATTTGGCGATTTTTTTTTAAAATTATTTTAACAATTTTTTTTATTTTTTTTTACTTTATTAAATAGTCCCAGGTGGGACATCACTGTCCTGTGACAGATCGCTGATCTGTCACATCACAGATCACTGTGACAGATCAGCGATCTGACACAGGCACTGCTGAAGGCTTCCTCATGCCTGCGCTTTGCAGGCACTGAGGAAGCCAGCTTCCTCAGGCCCCCGTCGCCATCTTGGATTCGGGGGCCTGGAGGAAAGGAGCCCCCCGCAGCAGCGCTGCACATTGCGCTGCCGTGGGGGGCTCAGGGAAGCACGGAGGGAGCCCCCTCCCTGCCGATGCTTCCCTTTAACCCCCGGTACACCGCAATCATGTTTGATCGCGGTGTGCAAGGGGTTAACGTGTCGGGGGCGGTCCGTGACCGCCCCTGACACATTGTGCCGGGTGTCAGCTGTGATAATCAGCTGACACCCGCCCGCGATCAGTGGCGCTCACCACGTGGGCGCCGCTGATCTCGCCGACGTACTATCCCGTCCATGGGCATAGGGGCCCAGGGCACATGGACGGGATAGTACGTCGGATGGCAGAAAGGGGTTAAGAAAGATGATTGTAACAAATTAAGGGAAGAGCTTAATCGTATAGATTGGGACAACGTCATGGTAACTGGGGATACCGAACACAAATGGGGCATTTTTAAGGAAATACTACTAGAATCCTGCAAAAACCTTACACCCTCAGGTAATAATATGTCCAGGAATAAAAAGAAACCATTATGGATGACCAGGACAGTACAAAGGTCAATAAGACAAAAACAAAGCGCATCCAAAATCTTGATCCAGGAAAGACATATACCTTTGTACCGTGTCAGCCGATAGATAGAAAAATATTTAGAATTGAGAGTCCTCAGTGGTTGATACCATGATGCTATGACCGGGGATACAAAGAGGTTTTGCTACAGGTAGGTCCATTCTTTCTCTTATTTTGTGGCGATGAGAATTCATCCTTGTTCTCAGCTTTTGCCCTGTCTCCCCCCCACATACAGACCCCCCAGTTGGACATTAATACAAATAATTAAGTACACCCCATTAGCTCTGATGCAGCTGAAAGCACCTGGGATCTTGTAGTCCTGATGTGAGTTGGGGATCTTTATCTTGTCCGTGGTCATTATAAGTGGACAGGTCTTACATTTTTTTGGTTGCAAGGAAAGGTTCCTGCAGCTGTTGGAGAGGACAGGGAGCTTCTGACAATGATGTCTCTTAAATTTGGGGGCTGCCTAATACACAGTAGTGGGGGGTCTGGAAATATGTATTGTAATCGTGCATCTTTTTGTAGTAAAGGTTGTAATTTCCGGGCAGCTCCCCTTAGCACCTCCAGATTTGGATTGTAGGTGACTACTAGAGGTTCACAGTTAACTGTAGCAAAACATTTTTGTATCCCCGGTCATAGCATCATGGACATTAAATTACTTGTTTTAAAAGGTAATTTCAAATCTCAGAGACACAGGAGGGTCTGGGAGTATAAATTTATGACGACCTTTGACTAACTCAGTGCAGGAATGAATGTGTCTCATGGATTTATGTCTTTTACATCAATTAAGATGTTCAATACAAAATAATATTGTGGTACCGAGTTAGCCAGAAAAATCAATACTTATGTGCCAAAAAAATTGAGAAAAGCATTCAAGGAGTGATACCTTTATTGGCTAACCAGAGAAATTATATTTGCAAGCTTTCAAGGCTCAGAAGGCCCCTTCATCAGGCAAGTACTGAGAAGAGATGGCGACATTTATAAAGGAAGTAGCTGAAGAGCCCGGCGCTGCCCGGGCATAGTAACTAACTGTGGTTAGTTATAGCAAATTATAATTATCCTCCATCCCATAGTCCAGTGCCCATATACCCATCATACATCCTACATCCCATAGTCCAGTGCCCATATACCCATCATACATATCCTCCATCCCATAGTCCAGTGCCCATATACCCATCATACATATCCGCCATCCCATAGTCAACCATTATGACATCATAATGAGCGGCGGCAGGGCTTGCAACCTATGATGACATCAGCGTCGCCATGGCAACCATTGTGACATCATAATAATGAGGGGCGGGGCATGAAACGCACACACTGTTTCCCCAGTATGCAAATAGGGGAATTATGACATCACAATGAGGGGTGGGGCTTGACGCGCACACACTTTTTCCCCAGTATGTAGATAGGGGCAAAATTGTTTGGTGAATTGGAACGCGCAGGGTTAAAATTTCTCCTCACAACATAGCTTAGGACGCTCTCGGGGTCCAGACGTGTGACTGTGCCAAATTTTGTGGCTGTAGCTGCGACGGTGCGGATGCCAATCCCGGACATACACACATACATACACACTTTGAGCTTTATATATTAGATTATAAAAGGACATGAGGTGATGCTTGCTAGAGACAGGCCAAGAAAATCACATTAAGGCTTTTGTTATACATGTAGATGAGGTGGAAGTGTTCTATTAGACATCTGAAGACCTTCTTGTGGAGGTGTGAACTGTGTCCATGTAATGAGTCATGAATCCAGGTGTCAAATTGAGTCCTATTGTTAGAGATCGAAACATATTTATAAATCTGAACTCCCAGATTTTTCTTTCTCTGTCACTATTAAAATGACCTTTCAGCATTAGGGCTTTTAGATCTGCGATACTGTGCCCAGGTCTCGAGAAGTGTATTCCTACAGGCGGCTCCAGCTCATTATTCATCGTATGGCTATGCAGATTCATCCTTGTTTGTATTTTTTGTTTAGTTTCCCCGATGTCTGTCCCTGCATTGCACCTTGTACATTGTATCAATCAATCAAATTTATTATCGCCAAGTACATATTACATATATACAAGGAATTCTTTGTGAATTCTCAGTACCTTGTAACAGTAAGAAATGCAAGACCTGCACCCACATATCACCACCAGATAAAGTCCCCATACCCAACACAAAGCAGGACTAGAAGATCATGGAGTCTTCTTCATGTACATCCTCCAATGTCATACACACGGCTCCACTCCGTACACCTCGTACACACACGGCTCCACTCCGTACACCTCGTACACACACGGCTCCGCTCCGTACACCTCGTACACACGCGGCTCCGCTCCGTACACCTCGTACACACGCGGCTCCGCTCCGCACACCTCGTACACACGCGGCTCCGCTCCGCACACCTCATACTCACACGGCTCCGCTCCGCACACCTCGTACACACACGGCTCCGCTCCGTACACCTCGTACACACACGGCTCCGCTCCGTACACCTCGTACTCACACGGCTCCGCTCCGTACACCTCGTACTCACACGGCTCCGCTCCGTACACCTCGTACTCACACGGCTCCGCTCCGTACACCTCGTATTCACACGGCTCCGCTCCGTACACCTCGTACTCACACGGCTCCGCTCCGCACACCTCGTACACACACGGCTCCGCTCCGCACACCTCGTACACACACGACTCCGCTCCGCACACCTCGTACTCACACGGCTCCGCTCCGTACACCTCGTACTCACACGGCTCCGCTCCGTACACCTCGTACTCACACGGCTCCGCTCCGTACACCTCGTACTCACACGGCTCCGCTCCGTACACCTCGTACTCACACGGCTCCGCTCCGTACACCTCCTACACACACGGCTCCGCTCCGTACACCTCCTACACACGGCTCCGCTCCGTACACCTCGTACACACGCGGCTCCGCTCCGTACACCTCGTACACACGCGGCTCCGCTCCGTACACCTCGTACACACGCGGCTCCGCTCCGTACACCTCGTACACACGCGGCTCCGCTCCGTACACCTCGTACTCACACGGCTCCGCTCCGCACACCTCGTACACACACGGCTCCGCTCCGTACACCTCGTACACACACGACTCCGCTCCGTACACCTCGTACTCACACGGCTCCGCTCCGTACACCTCGTACTCACACGGCTCCGCTCCGTACACCTCGTACTCACACGGCTCCGCTCCGTACACCTCGTACTCACACGGCTCCGCTCCGTACACCTCGTACTCACACGGCTCCGCTCCGTACACCTCGTACTCACACGGCTCCGCTCCGTACACCTCGTACTCACACGGCTCCGCTCCGTACACCTCCTACACACACGGCTCCGCTCCGTACACCTCGTACACACGGCTCCGCTCCGTACACCTCGTACACACGCGGCTCCGCTCCGTACACCTCGTACACACGCGGCTCCGCTCCGTACACCTCGTACACACGCGGCTCCGCTCCGTACACGTCGTACACACGCGGCTCCGCTCCGTACACCTCGTACACACGCGGCTCCGCTCCGTACACCTCGTACACACGCGGCTCCGCTCCGTACACCTCGTACACACGCGGCTCCGCTCCGTACACCTCGTACACACGCGGCTCCGCTCCGTACACCTCGTACACACGCGGCTCCGCTCCGTACACCTCGTACACACGCGGCTCCGCTCCGTACACCTCGTACACACGCGGCTCCGCTCCGTACACCTCGTACACACGCGGCTCCGCTCCGTACACCTCGTACACACGCGGCTCCGCTCCGTACACCTCGTACACAGGCGGCTCCGCTCCGTACACCTCGTACACACGCGGCTCCGCTCCGTACACCTCGTACACACGCGGCTCCGCTCTCTACACCTCGTACACACACGGCTCCGCTCCGTACACCTCGTACACACACGGCTCCGCTCCGTACACCTCGTACTCACACGGCTCCGCTCCGTACACCTCGTACTCACACGGCTCCGCTCCGTACACCTCGTACACACACGGCTCCGCTCCGTACACCTCGTACACACACGGCTCCGCTCCGTACACCTCGTACTCACACGGCTCCGCTCCGTACACCTCGTACTCACACGGCTCCGCTCCGTACACCTCGTACACACACGGCTCCGCTACATCCACACTGTAAACCCCCCTGACCCCACACAGAAACTTCCCCTCATCCAGCACCATGACAACCAGCACAGTAGAGTCCTGCACACACTGAGGCCCCTGATCATGTGACCCCTGACTCCTCCCCTCCTGTGACCTCATCACAGGTCCTGTGCGCACAGAGCAGCCATATATGTGGAGTGCGGCTCTGCGGGTGGAGGTCGGTGCTGGAGGCTCCATTATTCTCTATGTGGAGTGCGGCTCTGCGGGTGGAGGTCGGTGCTGGAGGCTCCATTATTCTCTATGTGGAGTGCGGCTCTGCGGGTGGAGGTTGGTGCTGGAGGCCCCATTATTCTCTATGTGGAGTGTGGCTCTGGTTGAGCCTAGACTGTGTGGGCTCCTTCCAGGTCCTAACTGCAGCCCAGACAGACAAACGTGTAATGGCGTCTTCTCTTCCTGCCTTTTCTGTCAGAACACGCCCCCTCCGGTGTGACACGCCCCCGGAAATGACGTCACATCTGGAAGGAGCCCATACAGTCTAGGCATTGTACAGTGTCCGGTGTTGTTGTCAGTGGTCACTGTGTGAGGAGACCGCAACAGGTGAGAGGAGACTGGGTCTGACAGCCTGTGCCTGCTGAGGGGAGAGAAATGAGGGGACTGGGGGGCTGCGTCCCACGCGGGGAGGCTAGTGAGGGGACTGGGGGGCTGCGTCCTACAGGGGGAGACTAGTGAGGGGACTGGGGGGCTGCGTCCTACAGGGGAAGGCTAGTGAGGGGACTGGGGGGCTGCGTCCTACAGGTGGAGGCTAGTGAGGGGACTGGGGGGCTGCGTCCCACAGGGGGAGGCTAGTGAGGGGACTAGGGGGCTGCGTCCTACAGGGGGAGGCTAGTGAGGGGACTGGGGGGCTGCGTCCCACAGGGGGAGGCTAGTGAGGGGACTAGGGGGCTGCGTCCTACAGGGGGAGGCTAGTGAGGAGACTGGGGGGCTGCGTCCCACAGGGGGAGGCTAGTGAGGAGACTGGGGGGCTGCGTCCCACAGGGAGAGGGTAGTGAGGGTACTGGGGGGCTGCGTCCCACAGGGAGAGGGTAGTGAGGGTACTGGGGGGGCTGCGTCCCACAGGGGGAGGCTAGTGAGGAGACTGGGGGGCTGCGTCCCACAGGGAGAGGGTAGTGAGGGTACTGGGGGGGCTGCGTCCCACAGGGGGAGGCTAGTGAGGGGACTGGGGGGTTGCGTCTCACAGGGGGAGGCTAGTGAGGGGACTGGGAGGCTGCGTCTCACAGGGGGAGGCTAGTGAGGGGACTTGGGGGGCTGCGTCCCACAGGGGGAGATTAGTGAGGGGACTGGGGGGCTGCGTCCCTCAGGGGGAGGCTAGTGAGCGGACTGGAGGGCTGCGTCCCACAGGAGGAGGCTAGTGAGGGGACTGGAGGGCTGCGTCCCACAGGAGGAGGCTAGTGAGGGGACTGGAGGGCTGCGTCCCACAGGAGGAGGCTAGCGAGGTGACTGGGGGGCGGCGTCCCACAGGGGGAGGCTAGTGAGGTGACTGGGGGACTGCGTCTCATAGGGGGAGACTAGTGAGGGGACTTGGGGGCTACGTCCCACAGGGGGAGGCTAGTGAGGAGACTGGGGCGCTGCGTCCCACAGGGAGAGGCTAGTGAGGGTACTGGGGGGGCTGCGTCCCTCGGCGAGACTAGTGAGGGGACTGGGGGGCTGCGTCCCACAGGGGGAGGCTAGTGAGGTGACTGGGGGGCTGCTTCCCACAGGGGTAGACTATTGAGGGGACTGGGGGGCTACGTCCCACAGGGAGAGGCTAGTGAGGGTACTGGGGGGGCTGCGTCCCACAGGGGGAGGCTAGTGAGGGGACTGGGGGGCTGTGTCCCACAGGGGGAGGCTGGTGAGGTGACTGGGGGGCTGCGTCCCACAGGGGGAGGCTAGTGAGGGGACTGGGGTGCTGCGTCCCTCGGGGGGGCTAGTGAGGTGACTGGGGGGGCTGCATCCCACAGGGGGAGATTAGTGAGGGGACTTGGGGGCTGCGTCCCACAGGGGGAGGCTAGTGAGGGGACTGGGGTGCTGCGTCCCTCGGGGAGGCTAGTGAGGGGACTGGGGGGGCTAGTGAGGTGACTGGGGGGGCTGCGTCCCACAGGGGGAGATTAGTGAGGAGACTGGGTTGCTGCATCCCATGGGGAGATACTAGTGAGGTGACTGGGGGCTGCGTCCCACAGGGAGGGGAAAGTGAGGAGATTGGGGGGCTCCGTCCAACAGGGGGAGGTTAGTGAGGGGACTGGGGGCTGTGTCCCACAGGGGGAGGCTGCTGAGAGGAGTCTGCAGCCCGCAGGGAGATTCTTTTTGACAGGCTGTGTGAGTAGCTAACTTAAGTCCATGTGTTAATTTGTCCACCATTTCAGTACGTGATTGTTTGATATAATAATGCCGTCCTCCTTCCCAACAAGAATTTATAAGCTACTGGATGACCCTGAGCGCTGCTGCAAAACCAAATGCCCCATTACAGCATCAGGCAGCAGCTCAGGATCACCCAGTAGCTTATACGTTTGGAGTGTGAAAGGGGGGAGGGAATGATTAATACAAGTGGGATCTGCGCTCACACTGCAGTGTATGGACTGAGCGCTGATCTCCCAGCCTCATACATGCTGCGGGGTTCAGGTCTGGAGACCCGCGGCCGGTCCATGCACTGCGGTCCAAGTGCAGACTGATATTCACCAACAGTTCCTCTAGCTGAATTCTGGCCGGGAGTCTGCATGTTACATCCCTGTAGCCCCGTGACTGCTGTTCCCGGCTCTGAGACTGGCAAATCCTCACAGCGCACAGTGCGTACACTTTGAGGATTCGCAGGTCTACAGTCATAGTTGACCCATAGAGGGACTGCAGGCTTGTGGATTTAGACCCGCCAACTCCTTTATGCCTGGGTTCACATTGCGTTGTGTTTAATGCGCTGACGGCATCCGTTATGTAGCGGCACTAACGCTATGTAACGGAAGTGTTAACGCCCCCATTGCCCGCAATAATAGTAAAGCATCCTAACCCATGTCAAAATCAGCATGCGTTAGCGATGATGCGTTACTTCAGGACGCACCCTCGAGCGCGGTCTGCAGCGTTTTCGGGTGCGTCGGGTCTAGCGCACAAGACCTGTATGGGCTAACGCATGGTAACGAAATGCTGCCGTGCATTAGCGCATACATTAGCGCTAGGTCACAAAAGATGTCAAAAATGACATCTGCGTTGGCTCATCTGTTTAACGGATGCCCCTAACACAATGTGGACCTAGCCTAAGGCTCATTCAGCGGTGATTTACTCCCTGTGGTCCCGGAGCTCCGTGCTGGTCGCTGCAGGATCACGTCTCTCAGCCACACACAGCAGCGACCGGCCCCGGAGCTCCGAGAACAGTCTCTAATCACTGCCTGTAATCTGTCAGGGCAGCCTCCAGTCATTACTGGTTATGCTGGACGTGGGCACTATAGAGAGATGGGTGCAATAAATACCTACATATAATATATAAGAGCAAACTTTATATAAACACACTGTATAGTACAGGCAGGTATGTATTATATACAGTATAGACTTTATCTACCGGCATGTATTAGAGATACTGTGTTTGTGTGTTTTATATAGGTGTATAGTAATATTTTTAGTCCAGGTAACAATCACTTTAGTCTTAAACTGGTTTTGAAAAATTCAATCACAGTGTGTAAAACATTTGGGCACTGTAGCCATTTTAAGCCCCACTCCAGCGTTTTGTTTTTTCACCACTGGAATGGTGCTTTAAAGGAGCTCTGTCAGCACAGAATGACTGTTCAACCAAGTACAGGAGCTTAGTGCTTCACGGCGGCCAATCATTGAAATACACCTTCCCACCTGCTTGGTTTCCCTCTCTTTCCCCCCTTCTCCCCCTTCTCTGGCTCTATGAAGCCAAAGCTGTCAATTAAAGAAAAGGGGATGGAGATAGAGGGAGAACAAGCAGGGGGGAAGGTGAATTTAAATGATTGGCCGCCGTGAAGCACTCTCAAAGAAATGGTTAATTTCAGTTCTCTAAAGTTAAGAAAAATATCAGAAAAACAAGTCCATAACCCATGACTCCATTATAATTGTTATCATCTGTCTACGTGGTTAAATACTTTTGGCCAGTGGTCAGCTCCAAAATTCCCTCTTCTATATTTGAATTATGTCTGAATATTAAAAGGCCAAGTATCTTCTTGTCCAAATGCACTCAAAGGATATAGTTCCGTGAATTGTTAAATTGACATTAAGGAAATGCCCAAAACATTGTTCCCGCCACATTCAATTAATTTAATCTTGTGTCCCAGAATATAGCTGACATGTTGTTATATAGCGTAATCTTTTTGCCAATTATTGTGTAAACTCATCTTCATTTTGCCAATTGTTATGAAATGTTACGGAATTGTCCATTTTTGTCCATTTCCTCTGATGTTGGGCTATAAGAACCCGTCCTACTCCACCATTAAACAGGAGATTTACCTGATAGCCAAGCTACCTGTGTCTCTCGCTTTATTTCTCCCAAATCCTGGGTACCTAGGCAAACGCTCCACCTGAGGTTGGTAACTATAAGAAAAAATCCCAACGCTGACAGCACTAAGCGCCTGTACTTGGTTGAACAGTCATTCTGTGCTGACAGGGTCCCTTTAAACCTTAATTCCCTCTCATGCTCACTTTCCGACATCTTCATCAATTTTCAGCACCAATCCGGTCTTACGGTGCCATCTTGTAAGCACAGCTTTTGACTGGCTAGAAGTCAGAAGCTATGTCAGAAGCTGCGATAACAGTCTACCTTTTCGTGGTGGCGGCTTAAAAAATCTTTTGGTCAAAACAAAGGCTGATGGTTATGTATGTGATATGGTGTTAATGTGTGATTGATGAGGGTGTGGTGCAGGAGTTTTTCCAAGAGTGGATGGTGGGACTGTGGAAGGATCGAATGAGGGAGGCGGAGCTGGGAGAAAATTGGGTGGAGTCAAAAGGGGGCCCCAAAATTTTGACAGTATGGGGCCCTGAAATTCCTAGTGGCAGCCCTGGTCCTGACATTACTCCCTCCTTAACAGCGGCCTAAGGATGATCCTGGACCTGGTTTCTCAGGGTATTTTTGATGGAACTGAGTGATCTTCTGCAGCCACAGATGTCAGCAACGGGTTCCCAAGAGTCCTCCTCAGGTGAATATCCCTGCTATCTTATAAGATACTGAGTTGGATTCTGTGGATCCTGGAATCAATGATTTCCGCCACCCAGAATTTCTCCTGCCCATCTACCAGTATGGGACATGGAGGGGGCATAATGCATCCCTGAAAGCTATTAGGAGAGGCAGATTTCAAAAGAGAGACATGAAATACCTTCATAGTCCTCGTCAGCTTAAGATGGCAGGCCACAGAATTCACGATTCCTGTAACAAATGTAAGCGGAGGCACAGTCTGTGAAGTTCACATTCGTAGTTTATTGCAATATTTGTGGAACCTCCAGACCACGGTCCGGGGAACTCCGAAGGGGGCGTGACTAAGAGAGCCTCAGCCACCCGTAGTAAGTCCCCTTGAAGAGGGTCAGAATGAAGTGTCTGGAGGAAACCGGTGCTACCTCAAGTCAGACCCCGGACACGTGGCAGCTGCCCCAGCGGGACAGATGGATAAACAGGGTTAACAGAAATGGTCAAGCTGACCGATGGGTTCTGGGTACATGGGTAAAAGCTGTCACAGGCGTTGTCCAGTGGTTCGGATGAATGAGTGGCGGAGCAGGACGGAACTGGCGTAGATGGTACAGATGTAGTCTTGGACAGCCGGGTAGCAGCTAACAGACAGTCTGCGGAGACAAACAGTATAAGCGGAATACTTGGCAGAACACTGCAGGCGCACAAGTACAACAGGCAGCAGAACCAAAAGCTAGCAACAGAAGATAATTGTTGGTCTGGCACCCTCCCTATGACGGAGGGGCTAGAAATAGTAATTACTAACACACCATTGGTGAGAAGTACTTTTTGAAAAACATGCGCTGTCTCTTTAAGAGACCTGGAACGCGCGCCCTAAGCACTCTACCCGGGGACCTGCTGGCCACGTGCCAGGAAGCAGGGGAAAGTGAGGAAGTAGAGGCTGCAACAGGGCAGCGTGGGGCCAGCACAGAGCGGGAGTCCTGATGGGGACCCCGCAGACGTACGGGACTGGGTCTAACAATACCAGTGATCTTGAAAGAACTTATACACTTCTGTCCCAGTTTCTGTGAAGGAACGTTCAGTCTTAGATTCTTAGTGGATAACCACATTGAGTCTCCTACCTTGAACATGGGTGCTGGCTTCTGGAATCTATCAGCCGATCTCTTGTAACATTCCTGAGCTGAATTTAATGTTTCTTTAAGGACTTGTAGATTCTCCTCAAAGCAGTCAACCTTTCCTCCACTGACGGAACTGGAACATCCAACGGAGATCTAGGAAAGCTGCTTGGATGATAACCTAGATTAGCAAGGAAAGGCATTACCATAGTGGAGGCATTCTGAGAGTTATTGTAGGAGAATTCCGCTACGGAATTAGTTCCAACCAATCATCCTGAAGAGGGCAGAAATAGCATCGTAGATATTGCTCCAAAGTCTGATTGGTTCGCTCGGTCTCACTATTCGTCTGAGGGTGATATATGCAGAAGAAAGACGAACATTAATATTAAGCGCAGAACAAAACCCCTTCCAGAATCTGAGGTGAATTGTACTCCACAGTCAGAGAGAACTTCATCTGGGACCCCATGCAGCTGAAAAATATTCTGTATCCCCAAGTTCACAGTTTCCTTAGCTAAGGGAAGGCCGGCACAAGGAACAAAATGAGCAGCCTTAGTCATGCGATCAAGTACCACTAGGATCATATTCATGCCACCAGAAGTAGGAAGATCCACAATGAAGTCCATAGAGATTGAGCCCCACGGGCGAGATGGAACCAGTAGTGGCTGAAGTAGACCTGTAGGAGAAGCACGAGGTGTCTTATAACGACCACATACCTCGTATCGTCCTTCATATCCTTCAGGCAAGTTGGCCACCAGAAAAATCGGCTCAGGAATTCGTGTCTTCTGTACCCCCTATGACCAGCCAACTTGGAGTCATGTACCAACTTGAGGATCTTCAGACGTACAGCCTCAGGAATGTAGATACATCGGTCATGAAACCACAAGCCTCCCTTAAGGACAAGAATGATATCCACAGGTGGGTTAGCAAGAGATACATCATCATCATAGGCTTCCTTGATCTCCATCCACGGGTCCGGATCGTGGATTACTACGATGAAGTTGGCATCTGATAAAATGGTCTTGGGCAGGGACCCAAGTACGGAATCCGCAGAATTTTGAAAAAGCATCAGCTTTCCCATTACGTGAACCTGAACGGCACGAAATAACAAAACTTAAATTGGTTCAAAAATAAATTCTACTGAACCTGACGTGGAGACAGACATTTAGCAGCTCTCAGGAATTCTAAATTGCGATGATCGGTCAGCACTATGATCTGTTGTGCGGCCCCTTGCAGATGATGCCTCCATTCTTTAAAGGGTGCAATAATCTCTAGATGTTCCTTATTTCCCACGTCGTAGTTCCTCTCTGCAAGGGTAAGCCTACAGGAAAAGCAAGCACAAGGATGTAACCGAGCCTTCTCTCCAGTTCTTTGTGAGAGAATTGCTCCCAATGCCCAATCAGAAGCATCCACCTCCACGATGCCCACAGTGGTGGGCATTACGGAAACCTGGCTTGACGAGAGCCATGACTGGGTAACAAACATAGAGGGTTCTACGACATTTAGAAAGGACAGGAAAGATAAAAAAGGTGGAGGGGTGTGCATCTTCATAAAATCCACATTAAAACCTGTGCTGAAAGAAGACATTGGGGGAGTTACAGCAATGTAGAGTCACTATGTGTAACTGTACATGGGGATGGTAATAATGGAAAGCTGCTAATTGTAGTCAGCTACAAGCCTCCTAATGTAGAGGAACAGGTAGAGGAGGAGCAGCAAACAGTAATAGGGTTCTTATAATGGGGGATTTTAACTATCCAGACATTCAATGGGACATAGACTCTTCTGGCTGTGCTAAAAGCTACAATTTCTTGTTCACAGCTCAGGACAATGACCTCTCTCAGCTGGCTGATGAACTGACCAGGGGAGGTGATCTGCTGGATCTGGTCCTGTCACATAGACCAGATACAATTTCAGATCTACAGGTCAGGGAGCATTTGGGAAGCAGTGACCATAACATGGTAAGTTTCAATGTCATTTTCAATCAAACATTCAAAAAGGCAAATGCCAAAACCTGGAACTTTAAGAAAGATGATTGTAACAAATTAAGGGAAGAGCTTAATCGTATAGATTGGGACAACGTCATGGTAACTGGGGATACCGAACATAAATGGGGCATTTTTAAGGAAATAATACTAGAATCCTGCAAAAACCTTACACCCTCAGGTAATAAAATGTCCAGGAATAAAAAGAAACCATTATGGATGACCAGGACAGTACAAAGGTCAATAAGACAAAAACAAAGCGCATCCAAAATCTTGATCCAGGAAAGATATATATCTTTGTACCGTGTCAGCCGATAGATAGAAAAATATGTAGAATTGAGATTCCTCAGTGGTTGATACCATGGTGCTATGACCGGGGATACAAAGAGGTTTTGCTACAGGTAGGTCCATTCTTTCTCTTATTTGTGGCGATGAGAATTCATCCTTGTTCTCAGCTTTTGCCCTGTCTCCCCCCACATACAGACCCCCAGTTAGATATTCAGTACAAATAATTAAGTACACCCCATTAGATGTGGTGCAGCTGAAAGCACCTGGGATCTTGTAGTCCTGATGTGAGTTGGGGATCTTTATCTTGTCCGTGGTCATTATAAATGGACAAGTCTTACTTTTTTTCTGGTTGCAAGGAAAGGTTCCTGTAGCTGTTGGAGAGGACAGGGAGCTTCTGACAATGATGTCTCTTAAATTTGGGGGCTGCCTAAAACATTGTACTGTGGGGGGGTCTGGAAATGTGGATTGTAATTGTGCATCTTTTTGTAGTAAAGGTTGTAATTTCTGTGCAGCTCCCCTTAGCACCTTCAGATTTGGATTGTAGGTGACTACTGTAATGTGCTGCTGCAGTGCAGTACAGTGCAACCTCCACCAGGGGGTGCTGGTGAGGGAAGAGAGGTTGCGCGCGCACACACAGCATAGTAACATGGAGCAACAGCACAGGTGTCACAGGTAAGGCTGGTTTCACATTAGCGCTTTTTAAGCGCACGCACGGCTGGGGGTAGCTCCGCCCCCGAGCCGGCTCTCTGCCCGGCGTACCCGCCCCTTGCTTGTAGCGCCGCCTCCTAGCGCACAGCGGCGCCTGCGATCGGCGCACCCTATCTTTAGCATAGGGTGCGCAGGCCGTGCGCTAGTTGCGCTTTGACCTGCGCTGCGCACTTTTGACGGTGCGCCGTGCGCGCCAAAATCCGAAAAGTTTGATTTTGGCGCGCACGGCGCACCGTCAAAAGTGCGCAGCGCAGGTCAAAGCGAAACTAGCGCACGGCCTGCGCACGATCTGCGCACCCTATGCTAAAGATAGGGTGCGCCGATCGCAGGCGCCGCTGTGCGCTAGGAGGCGGCGCTACAAGCAAGGGGCGGGCACGCCGGGCAGAGAGCGGCTCGGGGGGGCGGAGCTACCCCCGGCCGTGCGTGCGCTTAAAAAGCGCTAATGTGAAACCAGCCTAACAAAAGAGTGGTCAGACTAGCCAAAGTCAGCAACTGTCATGAGAAGTACCAAGGGAGACAGCAAGTGCGTAGTCAGGGACGAGCAAGAAGTTGGGACCAAGTAAGCCGTATTCGGGGTACCAGCCAGAGGGCAAAAGCCAGTTGGAAAACGTGGTATCAGAAACGGAAAAACCAGAAACAAGGGTCCAGAAATCAAGCCAAGTCATATACAAGTCCAGGTAATCGGGCAGAATGAACACTAAAGGAATACAGGTCAGAGGCACTATCTTGGAAGCTGGCAGTATAGCTGACGCTGGCCCTCAGGCTGCAGAGGACTGAAATAGCCTAGCCAGCTCCCGAATGAGGCAGAGGGGATTAACCCCTGCATGACCAGTCCAAAGAGACAACCGAAAACAAACTGGACTGGATTATAACTACCAAAGGTACACAGTTAACTGTAGAAAAACATTTTTGTATCCCCGGTCATAGCATCATGGACATTAAATTACTTGTTTTAAAAGGTAATTTCAAATCTCAGAGACACAGGAGGGTCTGGGAGTATAAATTTATGACGACCTTTGACTAACTCAGTGCAGGAATGAATGTGTCGCATGGATTTATGTCTTTTTACATCAATTAAGATGTACAATACAAAATAATATTGTGGTACTGTGTTAGCCAGAAAAATCAATGTAAATACTTATGTCCCCAAAAAATTGAGAAAAGTATTCAAGGAGTGATACCTTTATTGGCTATCCAGAGAAATTATATTTGCAAGCTTTCAAGGCTCAGAAGGCCCCTTCATCAGGCAATTACTGAGAAGAGATGGCGACATACAGTATATATAGGAATTACACAAGGGCATGAGATGATGCTTGCTATAGATAGGCCAAGGAAATCACATTAAGGCTTTTGTTATACATGTAGATGAGGTAGCAGTGTTCTATTAGACATCTGAAGACCTTCTTGAGGTGTGAACTGTGTCCATGTAATGAGTCATGAATCCAGGTGTCAAATTGAGTCCTATTGTTAGAGATTGAAACATATTTATAAGGCTGTGTGCACACGATGCGGATCCGCAGCGGATTTTACTGCGCAGAAACGTTGCATATCCGCATTGTGATGTACAGTAGCATTTAAATCAATGGAAAAAAAAAACCGCTGTGCAGACGCTGCGGATTTTTCCGCGGTACAAAATCCGCAGCATGTCACTTCTTTTGTGCGGTTTTCCACCTCCCCTGTCTCCAAATCCGCAAGTGTAAATCCGCAGTGGAAAACCGCAAGAAAACCGCATTAAAAATGGAAGAAATCCACAGGAAAAATGCAGTTCATTTGTCCTGCGGATTTCTTCAATTCTGCGCGGAAAAATCCGCAGGGCAAAAAAGTGCGTCTGCACTCAGCCTTAATCTAAACTCCCAGATTTTTCTTTCTCTGTCACTATTAAAATGACCTTTCAATATTAGGGCTTTTAGATCTGCCATACTGTGTCCAGGTCTAGAGAAGTGCATTCCTACAGGCGGATCCAGCTCATTATTCATCGTATGTCTATGCAGATTCATCCTTGTTTGTAGTTTTTGTTTATTTTCCCCGATGTCTGTCCCTGCATTGCACCTTGTACATTGTAACAGTAAGAAATGCAAGACCTGCACCCACATATCACCACCAGATAAAGTCCCCATACCCAACACAAAGCAGCACTAGAAGATCATGGCGTCTTCTTTATGTACATCCTCCAATGTCATACACACGGCTCCGCTCCGTACACCTCGTACACACACGCGGCTCCGCTCTGTACACCTCGTACACACACGCGGCTCCGCTCTGTACACCTCGTACACACACGCGGCTCCGCTCCGTACACCTCGTACACACACGCGGCTCCGCTCCGTACACCTCGTACACACACGCGGCTCCGCTCCGTACACCTCGTACACACACGCGGCTCCGCTCCGTACACCTCGTACACACACGCGGCTCCGCTCCGTACACCTCGTACACACACGCGGCTCCGCTCCGTACACCTCGTACACACACGCGGCTCCGCTCCGTACACCTCGTACACACACGCGGCTCCGCTCCGTACACCTCGTACACACACGCGGCTCCGCTCCGTACACCTCGTACACACGCTGTTAGGAGTGGCGGAAGGCACTAAATAAAATTATAAATAAAGTACCTTCGCCACCTGGGGTCCACCGTGCAGAAGATGTGATAATTGCTGCTAGGTGATGGCAGGGCAATCTGGCGGTAATGTGCACAGGGTTTAACGGCACCCAATGTGCACTACTCAGACTCTGTTGAACTCAAAAACACAAAAACCCTGAGTCTGTTTAGGACACAGATCTACAGCGCTTTACCCGCGGTATCTGGTCACAGGGGTATCACTAGATGGCGGTACTTACTCCGTCTAGACCTACCGAAAAGGATCGGGTGTAGAGCGTCGCAACCGCGGACGCACAAAGAGCTGCAACTGCAGCGCGACGAAGACAGAGCCACTGTAAAGAAACTGCTAACTAGCAGGCGCAATGCTGACGCTAGGCTGCTGAGGCATTGGAGCAATAGCGCGCTGGCGCTGATACTGGCAATAACTCAGGCACTCTCACAGACGTAGTATCAGAGGGTAGGGGTTTCCAATGAATCATTCACCAGTCCATGCATCCATCAACAAACATACAGCAGCAGTATGGCTATACTAGCGCATGGCGGAATAGCCATGCACGCTTTTTATAGCGTACGGGACCTTCCGGAAATCTACAGGTCTCCAAGAGGAGCCAATAGGATCTGACACAGGACCTGAACACCTGACTCCCGAACTCCAATGGGAGTTCATCCCATGAGCATGTTCAGATGCAGGGGTAGAGGACTTTGCCTTGCGGCAACTCTCTCCAGAGGCTAAGTCCTCTGCAGTCTCCTCTACAGCAGATGAAGAGCAGGAGACTGCAGGATGTGAGAATCTAGATTTCAGCAAAGGAGAGGCAGAAATCTGACTCCTAACACACGCGGCTCTGCTCCGTACACCTCGTGCACACGCGGCTCTGCTCCGTACACCTCGTGCACACGCGGCTCTGCCACAGCCACACTGTACACCCCTCTTGACCCCACTCAAACTTCCCCCTCATCCAGCACAGCAGAGTCCAGCACACACTGAGGCCCCTGTTCATGTGACCACTGACTCCTCTCCTCCTGTGACCTCATCACAGGTCCTGTGCGCACAGACCAGTCATTAGTGATGGGAAGTTCGGCTCTTTTTGGTGATTTGGCTCCGCTCACCATAAAGAGCCGGCTCTTTAAACGGCTCTTTTTTTTAAATAGAAATCCGTTTTCCACAGTCATCGTTCTAGGTCTTTGCCTGTACAGTGAGGGCCTCATTCTCCACCTGTATAAGGATCTAGTGACGCAGTGTAGACTGTTATTCAGCATTGCTGTCTCCTCAGATTTTCAGCTCTTGTGATCAGGCCCCTGCTCCTTGCTCCGGTCTCTCCTGTACAGTGAGGCCTCATTATACCCCTGTATAAGGATCTAGTGACACAGTGTAGACTGTTATTCAGCATTGCTGTTTCCTCAGATTGTCAGCTCTTGTGATCAGGCCTCTGCTCCTCGCTCTGGTCTCTCCTGTACAGTGAGGCCTCATTATACCCCTGTATAAGGATCTAGTGACGCAGTGTAGACTGTTATTCAGCATTGCTGTTTCCTCAGATTGTCAGCTCTTGTGATCAGGCCCCGGCTCCTCGCTCCGGTCTCTCCTGTACAGTGAGGCCTCATTATACCCCTGTATAAGGATCTAGTGACGCAGTGTAGACTGTTATTCAGCATTGCTGTTTCCTCAGATTGTCAGCTCTTGTGATCAGGCCCCTGCTCCTCGCTCCGGTCTCTCCTGTACAGTGAGGCCTCATTATACTCCTGTATAAGGATCTAGTGACGCAGTGTAGACTGTTATTCAGCATTGCTGTTCCTCAGATTGTCAGCTCTTGTGATCAGGCCCCCGCTCCGGTCTCTCCTGTACAGTGAGGCCTCATTATACCCCTGTATAAGGATCTAGTGACGCAGTGTAGACTGTTATTCAGCATTGCTGTCTCCTCAGATTGTCAGCTCTTGTGATCAGGCCTCTGCTCCTCGCTCCGGTCTCTCCTGTACAGTGAGGCCTCATTATACCCCTGTATAAGGATCTAGTGACGCAGTGTAGACTGTTATTCAGCATTGCTGTCTCCTCAGATTGTCAGCTCTTGTGATCAGGCCCCTGCTCCTCGCTCCGGTCTCTCCTGTACAGTGAGGCCTCATTATACCCCTGTATAAGGATCTAGTGACGCAGTGTAGACTGTTATTCAGCATTGCTGTTTCCTCAGATTGTCAGCTCTTGTGATCAGGCCCCGGCTCCTCGCTCCGGTCTCTCCCGTACAGTGAGGCCTCATTATACCCCTGTATAAGGATCTAGTGACGCAGTGTAGACTGTTATTCAGCATTGCTGTTTCCTCAGATTGTCAGCTCTTGTGATCAGGCCCCTGCTCCTCGCTCCGGTCTCTCCTGTACAGTGAGGCCTCATTATACTCCTGTATAAGGATCTAGTGACGCAGTGTAGACTGTTATTCAGCATTGCTGTTTCCTCAGATTGTCAGCTCTTGTGATCAGGCCCCCGCTCCGGTGTCTCCTGTACAGTGAGGCCTCATTATACCCCTGTATAAGGATCTAGTGACGCAGTGTAGACTGTTATTCAGCATTGCTGTCTCCTCAGATTGTCAGCTCTTGTGATCAGGCCCCTGCTCCTCGCTCCGGTCTCTCCTGTACAGTGAGGCCTCATTATACCCCTGTATAAGGATCTAGTGACGCAGTGTAGACTGTTATTCAGCATTGCTGTTTCCTCAGATTGTCAGCTCTTGTGATCAGGCCTCTGCTCCTCGCTCCGGTCTCTCCTGTACAGTGAGGCCTCATTATACCCCTGTATAAGGATCTAGTGACGCAGTGTAGACTGTTGTTCAGCATTGCTGTTTCCTCAGATTGTCAGCTCTTGTGATCAGGCCCCGGCTCCTCGCTCCGGTCTCTCCTGTACAGTGAGGCCTCATTATACCCCTGTATAAGGATCTAGTGACGCAGTGTAGACTGTTATTCAGCATTGCTGTTTCCTCAGATTGTCAGCTCTTGTGATCAGGCCCCTGCTCCTCGCTCCGGTCTCTCCTGTACAGTGAGGCCTCATTATACTCCTGTATAAGGATCTAGTGACGCAGTGTAGACTGTTATTCAGCATTGCTGTTCCTCAGATTGTCAGCTCTTGTGATCAGGCCCCCGCTCCGGTCTCTCCTGTACAGTGAGGCCTCATTATACCCCTGTATAAGGATCTAGTGACGCAGTGTAGACTGTTATTCAGCATTGCTGTCTCCTCAGATTGTCAGCTCTTGTGATCAGGCCCCCGCTCCTCACTCCGGTCTCTCCTGTACAGTGAGACCTCATTATACCCCTGTATAAGGATCTAGTGACGCAGTGTAGACTGTTATTCAGCATTGCTGTCTCCTCAGATTGTCAGCTCTTGTGATCAGGCCCCTGCTCCTCGCTCCGGTCTCTCCTGTACAGTGAGGCCTCATTATACCCCTGTATAAGGATCTAGTGACGCAGTGTAGACTGTTATTCAGCATTGCTGTCTCCTCAGATTGTCAGCTCTTGTGATCAGGCCTCTGCTCCTCGCTCCGGTCTCTCCTGTACAGTGAGGCCTCATTATACCCCCATATAAGGATCTAGTGACGCAGTGTAGACTGTTATTCAGCATTGCTGTTTCCTCAGATTGTCAGCTCTTGTGATCAGGCCCCTGCTCCTCGCTCCGGTCTCTCCTTTACAGTGAGGCCTCATTATACTCCTGTATAAGGATCTAGTGACGCAGTGTAGACTGTTATTCAGCATTGCTGTTTCCTCAGATTGTCAGCTCTTGTGATCAGGCCCCCGCTCCGGTCTCTCCTGTACAGTGAGGCCTCATTATACCCCTGTATAAGGATCTAGTGACGCAGTGTAGACTGTTATTCAGCATTGCTGTCTCCTCAGATTGTCAGCTCTTGTGATCAGGCCCCTGCTCCTCGCTCCGCTCTCTCCTGTACAGTGAGGCCTCATTATACCCCTGTATAAGGATCTAGTGACGCAGTGTAGACTGTTATTCAGCATTGCTGTTTCCTCAGATTGTCAGCTCTTGTGATCAGGCCCCTGCTCCTCGCTCCGGTCACTCCTGTATAAGGATCTAGTGACGCAGTGTAGACTGTTATTCAGCATTGCTGTTTCCTCAGATTGTCAGCTCTTGTGATCAGGCCCCTGCTCCTCGCTCCGGTCTCTCCTGTACAGTGAGGCCTCATTATACCCCTGTATAAGGATCTAGTGACGCAGTGTAGACTGTTATTCAGCATTGCTGTTTCCTCAGATTGTCAGCTCTTGTGATCAGGCCCCGGCTCCTCGCTCCGGTCTCTCCTGTACAGTGAGGCCTCATTATACCCCTGTATAAGGATCTAGTGACGCAGTGTAGACTGTTACTCAGCATTGCTGTTTCCTCAGATTGTCAGCTCTTGTGATCAGGCCCCGGCTCCTCACTCCGGTCTCTCCTGTACAGTGAGGACTCATTATACCCCTGTATAAGGATCTAGTGACGCAGTGTAGACTGTTACTCAGCATTGCTGTTTCCTCAGATTGTCAGCTCTTGTGATCAGGCCCCGGCTCCTCACTCCGGTCTCTCCTGTACAGTGAGGCCTCATTATACCCCTGTATAAGGATCTAGTGATGCAGTGTAGACTGTTACTCAGCATTGCTGTTTCCTCAGATTGTCAGCTCTTGTGATCAGGCCCCTGCTCCTTGCTCCGGTCTCTCCTGTACAGTGAGGCCTCATTATACCCCTGTATAAGGATCTAGTGACGCAGTGTAGACTGTTATTCAGCATTGCTGTTTCCTCAGATTGTCAGCTCTTGTGATCAGGCCCCGGCTCCTCGCTCCGGTCTCTCCTGTACAGTGAGGCCTCATTATACCCCTGTATAAGGATCTAGTGACGCAGTGTAGACTGTTATTCAGCATTGCTGTTTCCTCAGATTGTCAGCTCTTGTGATCAGGCCCCTGCTCCTCGCTCCGGTCTCTCCTGTACAGTGAGGCCTCATTATACCCCTGTATAAGGATCTAGTGACGCAGTGTAGACTGTTATTCAGCATTGCTGTTTCCTCAGATTGTCAGCTCTTGTGATCAGGCCCCTGCTCCTCGCTCCGGTCTCTCCTGTACAGTGAGGCCTCATTATACCCCTGTATAAGGATCTAGTGACGCAGTGTAGACTGTTATTCAGCATTGCTGTTTCCTCAGATTGTCAGCTCTTGTGATCAGGCCCCGGCTCCTCGCTCCGGTCTCTCCTGTACAGTGAGGCCTCATTATACCCCTGTATAAGGATCTAGTGACGCAGTGTAGACTGTTATTCAGCATTGCTGTGTCCTCAGATTGTCAGCTCTTGTGATCAGGCCCCTGCTCCTCGCTCCGGTCTCTCCTGTACAGTGAGGCCTCATTATACCCCTGTATAAGGATCTAGTGACGCAGTGTAGACTGTTATTCTGCATTGCTGTTTCCTCAGATTGTCAGCTCTTGTGATCAGGCCCCTGCTCCTCGCTCTGGTCTCTCCTGTACAGTGAGGCCTCATTATACCCCTGTATAAGGCTCTAGTGACGCAGTGTAGACTGTTATTCAGCATTGCTGTCTCCTCAGATTGTCAGCTCTTGTGATCAGGCCCCTGCTCCTCGCTCCGCTCTCTCCTGTACAGTGAGGCCTCATTATACCCCTGTATAAGGATCTAGTGACGCAGTGTAGACTGTTATTCAGCATTGCTGTTTCCTCAGATTGTCAGCTCTTGTGATCAGGCCCCTGCTCCTCGCTCCGGTCTCTCCTGTACAGTGAGGCCTCATTATACCCCTGTATAAGGATCTAGTGACACAGTGTAGACTGTTATTCAGCATTGCTGTTTCCTCAGATTGTCAGCTCTTGTGATCAGGCCCCTGCTCCTCGCTCCGGTCTCTCCTGTACAGTGAGGCCTCATTATACCCCTGTATAAGGATCTAGTGACGCAGTGTAGACTGTTATTCAGCATTGCTGTCTCCTCAGATTGTCAGCTCTTGTGATCAGGCCCCTGCTCCTCGCTACGGTCTCTCCTGTACAGTGAGGCCTCATTATACCCCTGTATAAGGATCTAGTGACACAGTGTAGACTGTTATTCAGCATTGCTGTTTCCTCAGATTGTCAGCTCTTGTGATCAGGCCCCGGCTCCTCAGTTGTAGCCTTACCATGTATTGTGGCATTTTTTGTTCATGTCCTTTGTGAATTAGTAAGTGCTGTGATATGTGTTGATGCACATGATGCATCCTGATGCAAATGCAGCTCTGTGCGTCCCTATGTTAGTATAGGGATGTAATCTGGATCAGGATTGATGCGCATCACAACGCACCGTACCACAGCGCTAGTGTGAACGCAGCCCCACTCGTGCAGCCCCTAACCAGGTGCCCCCATGTCATATACATGCTCCCAATACATGTTATTACCATTACCACACTGTAACACAGGGCACAAGCCCTTCTAGTGAGGCGGGAAAGATCACTGTATGATAGAGCAGCATGCGGACATAGTCTATATTGTGTCTGCAGTCTGTTCCCATACAGCACATCCCTCGCTTCCGAGCATCAGTGCCGCAGAACGGATTCCTGCACACGGACCTGTGTCCTCCTGGATCCGTGCTCCATAGAGCTCCATGTTAATTCCAGACGTGTACCCGCGGATCCGTGCGTCTCCCTGCGCCTGTGTGTTTTTCAGATGACACAAAACTGCAACAAGTTGCGTTTTTGTGCATCTGATAAAATATGCAGACACAGCGATCTGTGGGAAAGCGGTAACATCTGGATACACATGCAAGTCCCATCCGTCACCACTGAAGGTCAATGGAGACGAAAACGGATCCGTGTGCATCCAAAATATGCAAGTGTGACACCAGCTTCACCCTATATAATGATTGGAGCTGGACCTGATCTCTCCACAGGTTTTGCCTAAAATCACTTTATATTACTTCCCCTACCCTTAGGGCCTATACTCCCTTGCGAGAGAGTCGCGTGATTCTCGTGTGAGTCTCTCGCATGGAAACCTGGCACTGCTGCCGGCACTCGGACCGGAGGGGGCGGCTGCATAGAAGTACATGTAACCGCATGCTCCGGTCCGACTGCTGGTGGCAGTGCCAGGTTTCCATGCGAGAGACTCACACGAGAATCATGCGACTCTCTCGCAAGTGAGTATGAGCCCTCAGCAACAACAACGGACGTCGTCTATCCTCCTCCCTGTAGTGTTGTCCTGAATCCTCCTGGCCCTGCGTTCAACAGGATCCGTTACATAGCAGCACTAACGCTATGTAGCAGATGCGTTAATGCACCCTTTGGCCGCAATGATACAAACGCATCCAAAATCGGCATGATGCGTTACTTCATGACGTACCCTTGAACGCGGTCGGGGGTGCGTCCTGAAATAACGCATCATGATGATTTTGGCATCCGTTTGGATGCGTTAGTAGCATTGCGGCCAATGGGTGCGGTAACGCGTCCGTTACATAGCGTTAGTGCCGCTTGCTATTTAACAGATCCCGTTGAACGCAGGGCCATTAACGCAATGTGAACCTGGCCTAACACTATGAGAAGATGATATACCAAACAATGTGCGGAGCCTCTCCTCCTACCCATACTATATACTGTATGTATACGCCATGGATGAGGGGCCAGGAAAGTAGATCTTTATTCGGGACTAAAGGTAACGCACAGGCCATTGCAGATGATGATGATGACAATGTGCTGAGTCCCTCCATGCCATATATGCCATGGAGGAACTGGCAGTGTATATTGGACTGAAGGGTTAACGCCCCTGCACTTATTCATAGTCCTCTCCTGACTGCTTTTCCCCCAGATGAGTCACAGTCAGGCTTCAGTAAGCTGGGTCTGATAAGCTGCTGAGGCGCCAGGAAAAAAAAAAGAAACTGCTCGTTAACCCTGCAGAGCCGGCTCTTTAGGCCCCTTTACATTTAGCGATCCGACCAGCGATATGACCCGGTCAGGATCGCTGATGCATCGCTAAATGATCGCTAGTGAGATATCACACAGGCAGATCTCACAGAGATGCAGCAGCGATACAGCGGACGATACTCACCTTTCCCACACAGCGATCCTGACGTCCTCCCGCCCACCTCCACTCGTCACTCATCGTCACAGCAGGAAGCTGACGACGAGAAATGGAGTCGGACATTCTCGCACGATCAGCGACACATCACTACCAGTCATATGTGGAGTGCGGCTCTGCGGGTGAAGGTCGGTGCTGGAGGCTCCATTATTCTGTATGTGGAGTGCGGCTCTGCGGGTGGAGGTCGGTGCTGAAGGCTCCATTATTCTCTGGGTGGAGGTCGGTGCTGGAGGCTCCATTATTCTCTGGGTGGAGGTCGGTGCTGGAGGCTCCATTATTCTCTATGTGGAGTGCGGCTCTGCGGGTGGAGGTCGGTGCTGGAGGCTCCATTATTCTCTATGTGGAGTGCGGCTCTGCGGGTGGAGGTCAGTGCTGGAGGCTCCATTATTCTCTATGTGGAGTGCGGCTCTGCGGGTGGAGGTCGGTGCCGGAGGCTCCATTATTCTCTATGTGGAGTGTGGCTCTGCCGGTGGAGGTCGGTGCCGGAGGCTCCATTATTCTCTATATGGAGTGCGGCTCTGCGGGTGGAGGTCAGTGCTGGAGGCTCCATTATTCTCTGTGGAGTGCGGCTCTGCAGGTGGAGGTCGGTGCTGGAGGCTCCATTATTCTCTATGTGGAGTGCGGCTCTGCAGGTGGAGGTAGATGCTGGAGGCTCCATTATTCTCTATGTGGAGTGCGGGTGGAGGTCAGTGCTGGAGGCTCCATTATTCTCTATGTGGAGTGGGGCTCTGCAGGTGGAGGTAGGTGCTGGAGGCTCCATTATTCTCTGTGGAGTGTGGCTCTGCGGGTGGAGGTCGGTGCCGGAGGCTCCATTATTCTCTATGTGGAGTGCGGCTCTGCGGGTGGAGGTCGGTGCCGGAGGCTCCATTATTCTCTATGTGGAGTGCGGCTCTGCGGGTGGAGGTCGGTGCTGGAGGCTCCATTATTCTCTATGTGGAGTGCGGCTCTGCGGGTGGAGGTAGGTGCTGGAGGCTCCATTATTCTCTATGTGGAGTGCGGCTCTGCGGGTGGAGGTCAGTGCTAGAGGCTCCATTATTCTCTGTGGAGTGCGGCTCTGCAGGTGGAGGTAGATGCTGGAGGCTCCATTATTCTCTGTGGAGTGCGGCTCTGCAGGTGGAGGTCGGTGCTGGAGGCTCCATTATTCTCTATGTGGAGTGCGGCTCTGCAGGTGGAGGTAGATGCTGGAGGCTCCATTATTCTCTATGTGGAGTGCGGGTGGAGGTAAGTGCTGGAGGCTCCATTATTCTCTGTGGAGTGCGGCTCTGCAGGTGGAGGTAGATGCTGGAGGCTCCATTATTCTCTATGTGGAGTGCGGGTGGAGGTCAGTGCTGGAGGCTCCATTATTCTCTATGTGGAGTGCGGCCCTGCAGGTGGAGGTCGGTGCTGGAGGCTCCATTATTCTCTATGTGGAGTGCGGCCCTGCAGGTGGAGGTCGGTGCTGGAGGCTCCATTATTCTCTATGTGGCGTGCGACTCTGCGGGTGGAGGTAAGTGCTGGAGGCTCCATTATTCTCTATGTGGAGTGCGGCCCTGCAGGTGGAGGTAGATGCTGGAGGCTCCATTATTCTCTATGTGGAGTGTGGCTCTGCGGGTGGAGGTCGGTGCCGGAGGCTCCATTATTCTCTATGTGGAGTGCGGCTCTGCGGGTGGAGGTCGATGCCGGAGGCTCCATTATTCTCTATGTGGAGTGCGGCTCTGCGGGTGGAGGTCAGTGCTAGAGGCTCCATTATTCTCTGTGGAGTGCGGCTCTGCAGGTGGAGGTAGATGCTGGAGGCTCCATTATTCTCTGTGGAGTGCGGCTCTGCAGGTGGAGGTAGGTGCTGGAGGCTACATTATTCTCTGTGGAGTGCGGCTCTGCGGGTGGAGGTCGGTGCTGGAGGCTCCATTATTCTCTGTGGAGTGCGGCTCTGCAGGTGGAGGTTGGTGCTGGAGGCTCCATTATTCTCTGTGGAGTGCGGCTCTGCAGGTGGAGGTAGGTGCTGGAGGCTCCATTATTCTCTGTGGAGTGCGGCTCTGCGGGTGGAGGTCGGTGCTGGAGGCTCCATTATTCTCTATGTGGAGTGCGGGTGGAGGTCGGTGCCGGAGGCTCCATTATTCTCTATGTGGAGTGCGGCTCTGCGGGTGGAGGTCGGTGCTGGAGGCTCCATTATTCTCTATGTGGAGTGCGGGTGGAGGTCGGTGCCGGAGGCTCCATTATTCTCTATGTGGAGTGCGGCTCTGCGGGTGGAGGTCGGTGCCGGAGGCTCCATTATTCTCTATGTGGAGTGCGGGTGGAGGTCGGTGCCGGAGGCTCCATTATTCTCTATGTGGAGTGCGGCTCTGCGGGTGGAGGTCGGTGCTGGAGGCTCCATTATTCTCTGTGTGGAGTGCGGCTCTGCGGGTGGAGGTCGGTGCTGGAGGCTCCATTATTCTCTGTGTGGAGTGCGGCTCTGCGGGTGGAGGTCGGTGCTGGAGGCTCCATTATTCTCTATGTGGAGTGCGGCTCTGCGGGTGGAGGTCGGTGCCGGAGGCTCCATTATTCTCTATGTGGAGTGCGGCACTGCGGGTGGAGGTCGGTGCTGGAGGCTCCATTATTCTCTATGTGGAGTGTGGCTCTGCGGGTGGAGGTCGGTGCTGGAGGCTCCATTATTCTCTATGTGGAGTGCGGCTCTGCGGGTGGAGGTCAGTGCTGGAGGCTCCATTATTCTCTATGTGGCGTGCGGCTCTGCGGGTGGAGGTCAGTGCTGGAGGCTCCATTATTCTCTATGTGGAGTGTGGCTCTGCGGGTGGAGGTAGGTGCCGGAGGCTCCATTATTCTCTATGTGGAGTGCGGCTCTGCGGGTGGAGGTCGGTGCTGGAGGCTCCATTATTCTCTATGTGGAGTGTGGCTCTGCGGGTGGAGGTCAGTGCCGGAGGCTCCATTATTCTCTATGTGGAGTGTGGCTCTGCGGGTGGAGGTCAGTGCCGGAGGCGCCATTAATCTCTATGTGGAGTGCGGCTCTGCGGGTGGAGGTCGGTGCTGGAGGCTCCATTATTCTCTATGTGGAGTGTGGCTCTGCGGGTGGAGGTAGGTGCTGGCAGCCTCATCATTTTCTATCAGGATTTGCAGTCGTTTTCTTCTGTCATTTGTTCTTCATCTAATTAAAGAATCACACAGACGCTCCCCAATAGAGATGAGGGAACCTTTCAAGGGTCGGTTCGTCTAACGTCCCGATGTTCACCAAACGGTTTGACAAGTATATTTGATCCTCATTGAATTCAGTTGCCGTGAGTGACAGCCCATCAGCTGTTACGGAAGTTGACATGCCTGTTGTTTTTGACAGATCTCAAACACATCACATCTTTCTCAATCCACCGTAACATCTCCCTCTGCACCTCATTCACAGTCAAGCAGTTTGTCGTGTTCTCCATACTCCACCCTCCGCACTGCAGCCAGCCCTTGGTCCCGCAGTTGTGGTCACGTGAAAGATTGTTTCCTCCTACACATGACATAGCTAACAGCTTGAACTTCACCATCTCCAATCCGTTTGCCATGAAAATGCTGCTTTGTCGCCTGGTGTATGCAGTCACTTTCTGAAAGCTGATTGCCATCGCAGTCACACAGTACCTGTTGCCCAGTCCCCATTACTTATGTAAAAAAGATTTGCCTGCGCGAAACCAGTATGTCATGGATAAAGTCAGCCGTTACTTGAGAAATCAATGTCTGCCAGTCTGCATTTCACTACTGACACCTTGATGAGCAAGCAAGGCCAGGGGTCATTACAACTTGTTGTTTAGGCACTGGGTAGCTGTGGTGACAGACGGGGAAGGGGGCTGGAATCCCCTAAGGCTTGCAGGGCGCTTTGGGATGGAGAAGTAAACCACTACACAGCATAGGATGGAAAAATAATCCACTACACAATAAGGGATGGTGAACTAAACCACTAGACGCCAAGGTGTCAATAGACACCAAGTCTTGGAATAACCAAGAACTGTGGAACAAACCTCTGAATCTAACACTTCCTCCTCTGTTTTTTCCTCCTCCACCTCTTGTAGGGCCTCCACCTGTACCTTCAACCTCTCTCATACTGAGACACGCATTCCAACATTGCAGAGAGAATCCCCCTCTTCCTCCGTACAGCGCAGCCAGGTCTCGCCACAATCAGGCAGTGTTTAAATTAATATGCCTTGGAAATCGCAGTCACACAGCTTAAAATTTGTGGTCAGCTATCCAGGCTACAGAGGGCTTTTGGCCTACCGGTTAACCGTTTTATATGCGATCTGTCGACATGGTGGAATTTAACTCTCCACATGTAGCAGTAACTGTGGCAGCAGCAACCAGCTCTGGTGCAATATGTCCTTTTGCATAGCCTGGGCCAAAGTAGTACAGATATGGTAAAAATCACGCTTGCGTAGTGAGCACAGATGAAGGACCTTTGTACCCTCCTGCACAGTTGCCAAATGGCTATTAAGATGGTTTTCGCTGACGATGCCATCATCAGCATCAATATTCCGGTCATCTACATGCTGGAGCACACTTTGAATAGTCTGCGGGAGGTTGTGGTCGTCCCAAAGGAAGAGGAGGAAGATGCGGAATTGATATCAATATCGCAAAGATGTGTACTGTTGTTGCACAAGCGGGTGCCATGGGAAGGTTTATTGCAATGGTTAAGGGGGGGGTCATGGTACCACACAAACTGTTAGTTAAGGTACAGGAGCCAAGGAACAAATGGAGGAGGACTAGGAGGCAGAGGTGATGCAACAGGCAGAAGATAGAGATAATATTGATCCCCTCTCTGTGGTTGGCGTGAGAGGATGTAGGAAGCAAGCTTGAGTGTTACCCTGCCGCCAAGACACCATGGCCTCGGATGGAAGCGCCCCACATATGAGCACCTTCTTGCTGCACTATCTACAGCATGATGCCCATATTTTTAGGATTAGAAATAGTGCTGGCTACTGGGTTGCCACTCTGTTAGATCCACGGTACAAGAGTAAATTTTACCTGATCCTTTCCCCCTGTAATGGGATGCGCATATGCTGCTGGGGTATCAGAACACGCTTGTACACAAAATTAAGAGTGGTTTTCCCCAAGACAGCAGTCATGCACATTAGCATCAGTAGTGTAAGTGGCATAAGCAATTTCTGTGAGTCATTTCACACATTTTTTAGACCAACACGTGCACCAGCAGAATAGAGTGTAAGTCTGACACTTGAATGACTGGAGAGGATGGTGCAGGAGTATCGTCAGCTCAATATCCATACCATCAGGGGAATTTGGACCCTTTTGCATTTTGGTCTTAAAGAATTGCTGAGTGGTCTAGCTTTCATCAAGATGAACAAGTCCAGGCTCTCCAATGACTTTTGCACCCCAATTGCAGACTGGGTGATAGTGTAGTTTTCTGTTGGCTGCATTGATCTTGCGTTATTGTAGTATGTGACGCCTTTGTCGTGGATCCTGTGCCTGCGGTTCCTATTGTTGGTAATGATTTTTGGATTTGTGAAGACTCTTAAGTTGTGTCTTCATCTGGTGGCTTGCCTGTAGTGGAAAAAATGTCAAAACCTCATTATACCTTGTTCTAGGTACTGTCAGTTATATTTGTCTACATATATTTACCCTATTGTCAAAAAAATTTTTTTATAAAAAGGCCTTGGGTTTTCTTTATGGAGGTTCAACTGAGTATACCCATATATTAGCAAATGCTTAATGTGTTACGATCAATACAGTGCCCCAGGAACGTAACTCGCTTCTGACACCGCTGGACTTTGGTTTTTGAGACAGACCATGCATTGCTGCTCCGCCAGGTAGAGTAGGAGAGACAAGGAATGGGCTGTGCAGGTATCGACATCAGCTGCACAAAGGAGAAGGTCATCCACGTATTGTAGAAGAACGACTTCTGCATGTTCTGTAATCCAGTTGGCGAGGATGGAGGACATTGCTTTGATGAACTGCAAAGGGCTATTTTGAGCCCCCTGGAGCATCACTGTCCATGTGTATTGCACCCCTTGGTGCGTGAAGGCAAACAGGAACTGGTCATCCGGATGAAGGGGAACACTGAAGAAAGCGTTGGCCAGGTCAATCACTGTGAACACTGCCCCTGTGGCTGGCACATTTCAGAGCAGGGTATGCGGATTTGGCACAATTGGGGCTTCAAATACTGTAGCCTTGTTCTTGGCCTTTGTAATGATAATGTACCTATCATGTATGATGTTCCTTGCTATTACACTTCTCTAGAATGATTCATAGCTGCACAGAGACTAGTGACCCCCCCCCGTTCTTGTCCCTTTTTGCCTGTCACAGCTGCAGCTTTGTGTTCTCCCTCTGCCTGACTGTAACGTGAAACTCCAGTGTGAGCTCCTTCCTCCCTCCTTCCCCCCCCATGCACACACACTCGATGTAACCTGAAATAACAGTGACTGGTTTCCCACCTCACAGCAGGGGGGCTTCTTTGTCCCAACATGTGCTCTGACACTAAAATGGATATAGTTAGAATCTAATCATTCGATATAACTCGACGCCAGATTATTATAGAAATATGAAAATTACATATCTGGGACGTGGGTCGACTAAGCTCCGTCGCCCGTGTTTTTCACGGTTCCAACGCCAACAGAACCAGAGAAATTGATTTCTCCTGAAAGGTGAGAAATAACTAGTTCGAGTTTGGTTTTGAATGATCGCCAGCGACAAGTTAGAAAAGATGATACTATGTGCGTTTCTATACGAGGTACCCGCTGCGAGTTATGATTATTATAAGTTTTTAGCCAGATTGTACCTCTGAAAGCAAGGGCAGGGAGCTGGAAAACCAGCCCCTTTAGTGATGTCACAAGCCCAAAAGTATAAGGTATTTTCCCCTACCCCCCGATTCATTCTAGCTTGGGATGCCATGGCAATAAGATCTGAAATGCATGGTGATGTCTGGCTCCGCCTCCCGACATGGTTTTGCCTAAGATGACCTAAGCTATATGTAAGTTTATTTCTACTTTTTAAATCCCTTTTATTTGTATTTGCTTTGTACATACTGTTGTCTCATATTATAAAACCTTTTTATCTTCTGTAAACACTGCCCATCTTTTGGGAGTAAACTATAAAATTATTAGGTCTGTCTCCTTGCGCTATGATGATTTCACGTGCCTGAAGATAATTACACTACTAATTTGGGTTGGCTTCATACCCCTTTATTAATTTTAAATATTAATATACAAATCAGAAGCTGGTGACTGCGAAGTGTGCTCTGGGAAGGTGGGCTAGCTGGCAGTGATGGAAGAGGTTTTATAAGCTGATTCGTCTGGCTGCGGCCAGGACTAGTTCTAATTCCCTCGCTGAAGCGGCTCAAGAGCCAATGCACAACAAGTAGCCCGTCCTGCGACTATCCTGGGTGTAGGTCCCTGACTGACCTAAGGGTAAGGGGGGCACCGGAGAGCTGCGAGTTCCAAAGTGGAACCGAAAGTGGGATATACATAAATTCCAGCAGTTCGTGATATATTGTGGCAGCGGTGGGATAACTCAAATAAGCCCTCTTTGGTAAATTGTTAGGGCAAGACTAACTTGCTATTTTTCATCACATTGTTGCAGCTGTGGGATAACTAAGATAAGCCCCACTGCGCATGTGATAGCCGTGTGCGGCCAAAGGTCACACCCCTGATCGTGACAGCCTTGATGTCATGCACCATTCTGAACTCAGCTGGTTCTCCTTTTACAGTCTTTTTCTTGACCGAGAAAAGCGGGGATTGCGTAATGATCCTTATGGATGTGATGGCCTAGTCTGGCCTTGCACTTCAGTATGCAGTGAGGGACTCCCGTCTTCAGGCACAGACCCGGCAGTCAAACAAGCTGTTTACTGGGATCCTCTTCATCTGAGATGACAATCAGCTGGACTTTCTTGTTCACCAAGGCGGTCACTGTGTTAACACCTGTTCTGATCACAGGGGGTCTCTTTGGGACGTCTTCCTTTACCAGCTGCTTTCTACTCAGCACGGACCAGCAGCCGATTCTTTTCCTACAGCTTGGTCTTGGGTCAATATATGTGCTCCAGTTTAAAGAGCTGAGTGGCTGTCTGCCGGTCTAGGGCCTGGGTGAACTTGTTGACTGCAGGGGGCACCTTCAGACGCTTGTACAAGATGGACCCCTGGCGCTGGAGCCAGATGTAGCATGGCCATTTCACAAAGCGCGTAAGGTCCCTATTGGGTCGCATATCCTGGCCAATGCCAAAGTTCTTAGGCCGTTTCTTGAACAGCGGGTTCATTTAGACCTTCAGTTGGTCAGAGACAGCTTGACTCTGGGTGATGGACAGGGGATACTGGGCCTTACAAGGATATGGGGTTCCAGACTTGAGTGACATCCGCACTGGGCAAGTTGAAGTCTCCCCACATCCTGGGGTCCCTTGGACCATAGACTTTCTGGTACTATGTCCAGCACCTGCTTGGGTAGGCTTGCACCCAGCAGGTTGAGTGGATAGGTCCTCGACACCACGAACTGGGACAGGATGGAGTGTCCTGGCTGTGTCCACATGCTCAGGGGCTTTGTAAGCTGGGAATGTCTGACTTGACCATCAATCCCCACACAAAACACAGAGGATGCTGATAGGCAGGTGGGGTCGGGGAGTTCCAAATGTCTCATTACACTTCTGGCTGCACCAGTGTCCACAAGAAAATATCTGACAACACCATCCACTTTCAGGGTAATTTGAGGTATTGGTCCCCACCGGTGGGGTTTTACATGGTAGGAGCGTGGTGTCTTGCGGACCTGGCTTGCCCCTGTCCTATGGACGGGGCTCTTCACTGCTTCCTGTGTTTCTTCCTTGGCCTGTTCCTCTGGGCAAATTCGGGTTGCGGGAGTGCGTTGCACTGATTCTGGAAATGGCCAAGTTTGCCACAGTTGTAACACTTGATGTTTCTTCTGTCGTTATACTGTGGTTGTTCATCTGGGTCTTTGGCCACCATCAGGGGGGTTGTCTTCCGCACTCCTGTTTGGGACTCCATCCCTCTGGCTACTGTGAGCATGGTTAGTAACCAGGCCTGAGTACAGGTCAATATCAGTAGTTTCCTAATTGGTTCTCTTATTTCATGCACAAAGGCCTGTGCCAACATTTGTCTGTGTATCTGATCATGAATATGGAAGCCCAAGTCTTGGGAAGACTTGCATTACTCTGCCATGAAACTTCTCCATAGATTCTGTCCTGTCCTGGCTCATGTCATGTAAGCTGAGAGCTTGCCCTGCCAATCTGCCTTTGACCCACTCTTTTTGAGATGCTCAATTAGTTTTGGTCCTGACTCCCAAGTATGCACATCTAATTCTGCTGGAAGCTTGAAGTGTTCCTTCATGATTGGCTAGAATGCATCACCAGCTTTTATTTCCATTGCGGCCCAGAGATCAATCCAGGTTGCAGCATATGTGTGCAGGTTCTGCTGTATTCTTTGGAATACTGGTCACCTTATTAGGGGTGAATGGCACATAGTGTAAGGGTGATGCCTCTCTCTGTTCCTGCCTTCTTGGTGCCTGTGGATTTCTTTCCCTAGTATTGGGCAGAATGTATGATATTCCCTCATCATCAGAGCAGAAGCTGTGATACTGTGTGCTTGGGTCATGCACTGGCTGATATTTGGACTTGGAAGTTGCCCTGCTGCATGGGGATGCCCCCCCCCATTGATGAAGCTGCAGAGCTGCTCGGTACTGAGGTTCCTCATCAGTGTCTGCAGCTACACTACCCCACTGCACCCCGAGCTGTGGGTTCTGCTGGCTGTAGTATCTGTGGGTTACCTGTGGTGCTTTGTGTAGGGAGATTTTTAACTTCTGATATCACAACTAGCAATGGTTGTACTGTGCTTGGGACAGAGAAGGTGCCTTGTACTGCAGGCACTGAATACAGGGACACCACATTGTTTGGATTGGGCGTTGGCCCAGCTGGTAATGAAGAAGGAAAAGGAGAAGGAAAGTGAAAAGAATGAGAAGGGAGTGACAGAGGAGGAGGAAGAGGAGAGGGGTGTGAAGAAAGAGGAGAAAGGAGTGACGGAGAAGAGAGATGTGAGAAAGGAGAAGGAGAAAGAAATGAGGAAGGAGTGAAGTGTGAAGGAGAGAGGTATGGCAGAGAAGGAAGAGGAGAGAAGGAAAGAGATGTGACAAGGAAGGAGGAGAAAGGTGTAGCAGAAGGAAGAGAAAAGGAGAGGGAGAGGAGAAAATTCTTCACCCTCTTGTACAGCCTGAGATGGCATTGTTAGAACAATGGTGCCTTCTCTCTGTAGAGAGAAGCAGGGAGTGTCACGCCCTGTGCAAAATTTCCCATACCATGGACTCTGTGGGAGCAGACTGCACATGTCCATTATCTCCCGTCCCCATATGGGGGAGGCACTGAAAACGTAAAACCTTTTCCCATCTTATACAAATACAAATCATTTCCTGGTCTGTTTACATAACTTTCTGTACCTCCTAAACGATGCAAGTATGCTGCTACTCTATTCCACGCAGTCAGCAACCTAGCTTCAACTAACTTCCCTTTTTCCTTTCAATACAAAATGCCATGCCGCAGCCTGAAGACTGCCTTGCCTGTAAATCCACATGCTTAAATCAACCGTCTAAAATTCTTCACATAACCTTCCTGTTCACCTGTGTCTATTCCAAAAACTTCAAAAAAAGGTTGATTAAAAGCTTCAAAAAAGTTGGTACAAATTCTAACACCTTAATCAGTGCGTCTTTGACAAAGGAAAAAAACAAAATCAAAAAGTAGATACAAACTCCTAACACTTCTGTCTGTGCTCGGACGGACGGACGTATCCAGACACACACTTCCCCTTTTTCTGCTGGTGTATCCAAAGTCACTGGAGCCAAGTATCTAAAAACAGGTAGCACACTGCACAGTCACAGATACAGCTCAGTATCAGTTCCTCAAAATTTCTACGCTACACTACAGCTAGAAATTAGCTCAGAATACAAAAAAAACACAGGAAACAGCAAAAAACAGATGTGACTGTGATTTGCAAGGGAGAAGTGTAAAAAATGCTTTCTGTTCTATCCACATTTTAAACGACAGTACACTACATGTACTGTCTCCCGACTGCTACACTCAGAAACCCCTATAATCTTATTAATATTCCCTGCATGCCATCTGTCTCTCTTAATTGTGCACTTTGGAATTCTCGCTCAGTGTGTAACAAACTCTCCTTCATTCATGACTTTTTCCTTTCTAATTCTCTTAACCTCCTGGCTCTTACTGAAACCTGGATCCAGCAGTCAGACACTACCGCTGCTGCTGCTCTTTCATACGGGGGGCTTCACTTCTCTCATACCCCAAGATCAGACAATAGGAGCAGACCAACGCCTCCACCAGCTCTATCACCAAAATGTACCTTTCAGGTTATCCCTCAAGTACCCTCACTTGTCTTCCCTTCTTTTGAGGTCCATGCCGTCAGACTCTACACCCCCTTCTCCATGCGAGTGGCGGTGGTGTATCGACCTCCCGGCCCCTCCCATCAGTTCCTGGATCATTTTGCCACTTGGCTTCCACATTTTCTCTCCTGTGACATCCCTACCCTCATCATGGGTGATTTCAACATCCCCATTGCTCTTCCCCTCTCACCATCTGCTACTCACCTTTTATCTCTAACCTCCTCATTTGGCCTTTCGCAGCTTACTAATTCTCCAACGCATGAAGACGGAAACTCCCTCGACTTGGTCTTCTCTCGGCTTTGAGCAGTGGATGATTTTGCAAACTCCCCTCTCCCGCTCTCTGACCACAATCTTCTTTCATTCTCTATCAAGAACTGCCATGCTGCTCAGGTCAACCCCACTGTCCATACTTATAGAAACATACAGGCCATTAACACCCAGAAACTTATGAAGAACTTGCAGTCTTCATTGGCCCCTATCTCCTCCCTCTCCTGTCCTGATTCTGCATTGAAGCATTACAATGAAACACTTCAAAGTGCCCTGGATGAATTTGCACCCCCTATAAATAGAACACCACAACGCAGACGGCGACAACCCTGGCACACGGTGCAAACACGTTTCCTGCAGCGGTGCTCCAGGTGCGCCGAACGTCTGTGGAGAAAATCCAATCTACACGAAGATTTCATCCATTTTAAGTTTATGCTTAGAACATACAACACTGCCCTTCACCTCTCCAAACAAACCTATTTCAACACCCTCATCACCTCACTGTCCAATAACCCGAAACGTCTCTTTGACACTTTTCATTCTCTACTCAATCCAAGAGTACAGGCCCCAACCACGGAGCTCCGAGCTGACGATCTGGCCAATTACTTCAAAGAAAAAATTGACCAGATCCGACAGGAAATTATCTCCCAATCACCTCATACCATGCACTGTCCTCCCTCCCCCACTGCATCGAACTCACTCTCTGATTTTGAACCAGTCACAGAAGAAGAAGTAAGCAGGCTCCTTGCATCTTCTCGCCCAACTACTTGCACCAGTGACCCATTTCCGTCACAGCTCCTTCAGTCCCTTTCCCCTGCTGTCACCCCTCACCTAACTAAAATATTTAACCTCTCTCTCTCTTCTGGTATTTTTCCCTTCTCATTTAAGCATGCCATCATACATCCACTACTTAAAAAACCATCCCTCGACCAAAACTGTGCCGCTAACTATAGACCTGTCTCTAATCTTCCCTTCATCTCTAAACTCCTGGAACGCCTGGTCCACTCCCGTCTTATCCGCTATCTCTCAGAAAACTCTCTTCTCGACCCTCTCCAATCCGGTTTCCGCTCTTTACACTCCACTGAAACTGCCCTCACTAAAGTCTCTAATGATCTGCTAACAGCTAAATCAAATGGTCACTACTCCATGCTAATTCTCTTGGATCTCTCTGCAGCATTCGACACTGTGGATCATCAGCTCCTCCTCACTATGCTCCGTTCCATTGGCCTCAAGGATACCGTTCTCTCCTGGTTCGCCTCCTATCTCTCCGACCGCTACTTTACTGTATCTTTTGCCAGTTCCTCCTCCTCTCATCTTCCCCTTACTGTTGGGGTCCCCCAAGGATCGGTTCTAGGTCCCCTCCTCTTCTCCTTGTACACTGCCCCTATTGGTCAAACAATCAGTAGATTTGATTTCCAGTACCATCTCTATGCTGATGACACCCAATTATACGCTTCTTCTGACATCACGCCAGCCTTTCTAGAAAACACCGGTGATTGTCTAAACGCTGTGTCTAATATCATGTCCTCACTATATCTGAAACTGAACCTGTCAAAGACTGAACTCCTGGTGTTTCCTCCCTCTACTAATGTACCTATACCCGACATTGCCATTTCTGTGTGTGGTTCCACTATTACTCCCCAGCAACAGGCCCGCTGTCTTGGGGTCATACTTGATTCCGAGCTTTCCTTTGCCCCCCACATTCGATCACTGGCTCGCTCTTGTCATCTGCACCTCAAAAACATTTCTAGAATTCGACCTTTTCTTACCTTTGACTCTGCAAAAACTCTTACTGTTTCTCGTATTCATTCTCGTCTCGACTATTGTAACTCTCTTCTAATCGGTCTCCCTCTTACCAAACTCTCCCCCCTCCAATCTGTCTTGAATGCTGCAGCCAGGATCATATTCCTCACCAATCGTTACACCGATGCCTCTACCTTGTGCCAGTCATTACACTGGCTACCCATCCACTCCAGAATTCAGTATAAACTTATTACCCTCACTCACAAAGCCCTCCATGGCTCAGCACCACCCTACATCTCCTCCCTTGTTTCAGTATACCACCCTACCCGCGCCCTCCGTTCTGCTGATGACCTGAGATTAGCATCCTCAATAGTCAGAACCTCCCACTCCCGTCTCCAAGACTTTACACGTGCCGCGCCAATTCTTTGGAATGCACTTCCCAGGTCAATACGATTAGTCCCCAATCCCCACAATTTTAAGCGTGTCCTGAAAACGCATTTATTCAGACTGGCCTACCACCCCAACACATTAACCTAATCTATCCCTGTGTTGCAGAGCCAAAAGTTTTACCATAACCAGGTTCCCCGCATCATGTTCCCACATGCTTTATGCCTCCATTAGCCCTCTGTGTCTGTACTGTTACACACTTAACATTATGACTGGTCCATACAATCAGGGTAACGGTTACCACCCACCTTTCGTGTCTCCCTCTTTCCTCATAGACTGTAAGCTTGCGAGCAGGGCCCTCTTTCCTCTTGGTATTTGTTATAATCTACTGTATGTGATTATTGTTATGCTGTAATGTCTATTGTCTGTACAAATCCCCTCTGAAATGTAAAGTGCTGCGGAATATGTCGGCGCTATAAAAATAAAATGTATTATTATTACTACATTACAAACAGAATAAACGTCCGGGAGAAATCGAAGCCCACTTTATTCTGTGACACGTACAGGCCGTTCTGGTAACTGACAACTGCCAATCACGCTGGGCGCTCAGGCACCCGGAAGTATCACCCTCCGCCTCGGTCTCCTGGCTCGCCGGGTATGGGAAACCTGTGATATCTCTCTAAGTTATCACCATCTGTGCCTGGAAACCTGGGAGCACCTGTCCCTCCTATGCACGGGAAACCTGTGATAACTTGGTTTCCCAGCAACCACAAGCAAAATCGGTCACTGTTACAACTATCTCCCGAATCTACACAGACATGAAACACATACACAGCATGCAGCAGACACCTTGGCTTATATCCCAGGGTTTGGATAAGAGCGTGGACTTTTTATACTACCTGGGAATGCGGTGGTGATCACACCTGACCGGCAAGAGGTATAGACCCGGACTGGTCACGGGACATTCAGGTAAGATGAAAAGATATTCTTACCTTTATAGAGCGGCACAGTCTCCAACCCGTGAGCCAAGGCCGCGGCTGACACCCCCATCTCTCTAGTCAGCAGGGTCCCCGTGCATTTTGTCCACTGCCCCGCATGCAGGCGCAAGATGTTATGGAAATTTGGTTAGGATAAATCTATCCCTGTGTTTGCTGCGGCCGTTCCCAATTAGACCGAGTATTTTGAGAGCTCAAGAATTAAACTGTACACACATAGTGACAGAAAAATATTTCATCAATACAACTGATTGTTTATTGTACATACATGGTTTTATAATTGCATATAGAAAGGGGTGGTTAGTTAATTACCATATGATCAAGCTCCTTTGTTATTGGTTATCTAAATATATGGAAAATATAGTGATTAATGCATGGCAAGATGCTGATTAAGCAACTAAAGTGTAACTGTTGCCACTTGAAACAAGGACAAAGTTGAGACATCTACTCATCACTTTAGCACATCTGGTGTTCTTCCGCTTTTATCTTATTTTGGAAAGCCCAAAAGAGCTGTCTGGTTCATGGCAGCCATTTTAAAGCAGTGGATTACAATGTATATATTAGCTGTAATTCTATATGAGTATATATGCAAGTGAGATCTAAATGAAATATATATATTTCCATCACAGCAATGCCCAGCAGGGAAAAGGAAATTAAATAGGAGCTGTCCCTTAGCAATAAGCTGGGGACAGCAATTCAAGCGCACACAATACACTTAATAAAAGCAGGGAAGGTGTGGCTGCGCGCACCCCAAGCACAGACAGGAATCAGTACAGCATAGCCAACACAGGAACTGAGGCTTAAGGCACCTGGCAGCGGCTAGGGACCACACACGTGGATGGTCATGCTGCGAAGCAAAGATTCTACTACACGTACGGCTATGCAGCAGAGCAAGGAACTGAGCAGCATCCATTCAGGTAACACAACAGTATCCCAGCTGATTAGAGGGAAAGGATCAAGGAGTAAGAGCACAGACATGCAGAGTAACACCAGGGAAACAGCACAAACACACCGGCTTTACAACTTGCAGGAGTAGCCTTTCTACGCTGTTACACTGAGAAAATAGCACCAGCAAAGCATGTCCGCTTTTTATATGGAGAGTGACATGTGACTTCAATGGCAGAAGCCCTTGTGTCATGAACTTGTTGATGGTTTCTGCGCCTTGTTTGCCTGCTGTAATACACTATTAAGTTCATTAAAAAAACATACAGACAGCCGGTACTCTGACCTCTCCTCATTCATCGCCCCTTCCCCACTTCAAACACGACCCCCCCCACTTAGTCAAAGTCCTAATGTCACGACTCAGCTGTCAGGTGACCCGGAACAAGGAGCTCCTTCCCTGTCCCTAACACTAGGGGGTGCCCTATTTGGCCCTATTCCCCAGGATACTTCTGAAGGTGAAGATGTTGGGGCAGCCACCCTTGCCTTATCTCCTCAGTTAACCCTCTGTTCTCTTACCCCACCTAGGGAAGAGGGGCGCTACTCTGCACCACACTACAACCTGACAAACAAGGCTACACAAACAAGGGTAAACTGAAAACACCATGCATACAAATATTCACTCACATATAACAGGACTGCACCGGGGAGCGGCGGATGGGGAAAAAAAAAAGGAGGAGGGAAAGGAATTACCACACTTACAAACCACTCAACAGTTACTTATAACTCCTCCAAAACTCCTTGTGAACACCTCTCCTAAGCTATGAAACAAATGTTAGTTCTGATGTGGGTTTGAATCAGGACCCAGATTATACTGTGTGCAGAATTATTTGGCAAACGAGTATTTTGATCACATCCTTTTTATACATGTTCTACTCCAAGCTGTATGGGCTTGAAATCCAACTGCCAATTATGTAAATCAGGTGATTTGCATCTCTGTAATGAGGAGGGGTGTGGTCTAATGACATCAAAACCCTATATAAGGTGTGCTTAATTAGGCAACTTCCTTTGGCAAAATGGGTCAGAAGAGAGATTTGACGGACTCTGAAAAGTCAAAAATTGTGAGATGTCTTGCAGAGGGATGCAGCAGTCTTGAAATTGCCAAACTTTTGAAGCGTGATCACCGAACAATCAAGCGTTTCATGGCAAATATGCAACAGGGTCGCAAGAAGCGTGTCGATGAAAAAAGGCGCAAAATAACTGCCCATGAATTGAAAATCAAGCGTGAAGCTGCCAAGATGCCATTTGCCACCAGTTTTTCCATATTTCAGAGCTGCAACATTACTGGAGTATCAAAAAGCTCAAGGTGTGCCATACTCAGGGACATGGCCAAGGTAAGGAAGGCTGAAAAACGACCACCTTTCAACAAGAAACATAGATAAAACGTCAAGCATGGGCCAAGAAATATCTTAAGACTGATTTTTCTAAGGTTTTATGGACTGATGAAATGAGAGCGACTCTTGGTTGGCCAGATGGATGGGCCCGAGGCTGGATCAGTAAAGGGCAGAGAGCTCCACTCCGACTCAGACACCAGCAAGGTGGAGGTGGTGTACTGGTATGGGCTGGTATCATCAAAGATGAACTTGCTGGACCTTTTCGGGTTGAGGATGGAGAGAAGCTCAACTCCCAAGCCTACTGCCAGTTTCTGGAAGACACCTTCAAGCAGTAGTACAGGAAGAAGTCGGTATCGTTCAAGAAAAGCATGATTTTCATGCAGGACAATGCTCCATCACATGCATCCAAATACTCCACAGCGTGGCTGGCCATTAAAGGTCTAAAAGAAGAAAAAATAATGACATGGCCCCCTTGTTCACCTGATCTGAACCCCATAGAGAACCTGTGGTCCCTCATAAAATGTGAGATCTACAGGGAGGGAAAACAGTATATGGGTCGCCCTCCCAGGGCGGTGGGGTACTCGGTACCGGGCCAGTGTCGGGGATGTGTCACAGCAGCAGTGACCCGGTCCGTGGCCCTGGGTGCCCAAGTAAATGGTGGTTTTTAATGTAGTTTATAGGAATAGTTCGTGACGCCACCTGTGGTGTTCGGCAAGTGAGGTGTTAAGCCAACGCTGCATGCAGATCCACTGGGACTGATGGTAGGGCACAGCAAAGATGTAAAAGCTCCCCACAGGTGAAGCTGTAGTCCCAGGGCAGTGTAGATGTAGTTGGCACGGGGATGTAGCAGTGCTGGAAGGGTAGGAAGCAGACAAGACAGCGGGGTGCAATTTCTGTACCTTTACTTGATAACTGCAGTCCAGGGTCCTGATTACAGATGGTATTGGAGCAGGTTAGCCTGGAAGCAACTCGGGGATTCTCTCACAGACAGGCTGTGCAGTCTCCTTCCTAGAGCCTTGTGGTGTGAAGCACTCCAGTACTAAGTTACTCTGAAGTTCCTCCTGTCAGGTGTTCCCAAGAACCTTACTTGCACGGCAGACAGCTGTAGCCTCTCTCGGGGACTCCACAATTGAGTCCTGGCTCTCTTTCCAAGCTGCTGTTGTGCCTCAAGTCTTAGATGGGAGTAAGGCATTTACAGCCTCCTACTCCTCTGGTATCTGCTGTAGGACCCTTAGTATCCGTACAGCCGTGGAGACCAGGCTCCAGTTTGTGCGCTCTGAAGCTGAGGGAGCGCTCCTTCCTAGCTCAACCTCCAGCTTCTCTCTACACATCTGCACACTTCACCATCCACAGACTGACCACTCCTTCCTCTTGGCCCTCAGAGAGCAATCCTCCCCTTAATCCTGGTTCAGAGTTCCCCCTGCTGTCTTGGAGTGGAACTGTGTTGCATGTATGGATTGACTGCAAGAGAGACCCATCATTGCCTCCAACCCTGGCATTACCCTCCCCTGGAGGAAGGCAAAGCCACTGTGGCGACCATACTCCTAGGGGCTCCACATTCCCCCCTATTGCAAGTCAGCACTCCTGGGCGGAACAAAAACATGAAAGACAAACAATTGAACAATAATAATTTGTACAAGATTTGAAAAAGGGGAAAAAAATGTACAAAAACCAAGAGCTCAAAAATGGTCCTATGATGATAAGTCCAAGCATCAATGTCCATGGTCCATTCCTGGGCAAATGGTGAATATATACAAGAAAGTTTTTGACCACACAAGTCCTGTGGTACTATGTCCATAAAGAAAGCAAGAAAATTCCAAGGAAACTCTTACAGATTACCTGTAGGCACAAAACTTGAAAAACAGTTACATATTTACATACACAATTTCAACATTTACATTTATTTTGCTATATGTGATATCTAAGGGGCGGTATACCTGGTGTGGTGCGGGTAGACCTGCGTAACTCTAGTGTGGGCAAACTGGGTAGCATTCTCCTACCGACTTTTAGACTCACCAGGGGCATGGCAGCTTCACCACTGGCAGGGCGAGGGTTCTCTGGCTCCACTGCTGGTGTGGCATCTGCTACCTGATTTTCTTGAGTCACTTCTTGTGCTACCACTTGAGGAAATATCAACACTGGCACCACTATAGCATCATTTACTTTAGTCCAATTCGCAGGGAATTCTCCAAGCACTGTGCAGCCCTTTTCTTCCATTATGGGTTGGATGTTATCTGGTTCCTCTTTCCTTTCCTTCAACTGGTCAGGACACATCTTCAAATGATCTCTTGATACCGCTGCTGAGGTCTCTCCTCCATCTTTACTCACAAGGCATACCTTAGTATTATCAAAGTTCGAGGGCAGAATGGTATAAGGTTCAGCCTCCCATTGATCATCCAACTTGTGCAATCTTCTCTTTCTTTTCAAGACTTGCTCTCCCGGCAACAAAGGAACGGCAGGTGCATTCTGATTTTAAAGCTTCTCCTGCTTTTGTCTTGCCTGGGCCAGACTTTTCTCCACACACTCTTGAACCCTCCGGTACTGTTGCTGCCTCTCCGTGTCCCAGTCAGCATCTGGTGACATTACTTCAGGTGTCAGGACTCCCATGTCCAAGTCAATAGGCAGCTTACCAGGTCTTGCTCTCATTAAGTAGGGTGGGTACAGTTGGTGGAGTTCGCTGGAATATGGTTGTAAAGGTCTACCAGGTCGGGCAACTTCTCTGGCCACAGATTCCTCTCCTCCAAGGGCAAAGTCTTCAGGAGGTCAATCACCACCTTGTTCATCTTCTCGCACATGCCATTGGTCTGTGGGTGATACGGTGTTGTCCGGATCTTCTTACAACCATACAGGTTACAGAATTCTTGGAACACTTCTGCCTCGAAAGCTGGATCTTGATCTGTGAGCACTCTTTCAGGATACCCATGTGGTCTACAGAAGTGCTGCAGGAATTCTCTGGCTGCTGTCCTGGCAGTCTGATCTTTGACAGGCACAACTACCAGGAATCTTGAATAGTGGTCCACAAGGGTGAGAGCATAGATGTAGCCTGACCGGCTTGGAACCAGCTTCACATGTTCCAGGGCTACCAACTCAAGGGGCTTCTTGGTGATGATTGGCTGCAGAGGAGCTCTCTGGCTGTCTCGATCCTTTCTGCGCAGGTTACCTTGTCCACACTCCCGGCACCATCTCTCGATGGCTTTCCTCATACCAGCCCAGTAGAACCTCTTGGAGCAATGTTTCCAACTTCTTCCACCCGAAGTGTCCAGCTCCATTGTGGTATGCTTCCAGGACCATTGATGCCTCTCTCTTTGGGACTATCACCTGCCAGACCAGCTCACGAGTGCGGGTGTTGATACTCCTCCGACATAGCTTCCCTTCATAGATGAATAACTGGCCTCTCTCCTTCTACAACTGCTGAGTTTCTTCAGGAGCATCCAACTCTGGACGTGAGTCAGCTCGTGTCAGCAGCTCCTTTACCAGGCGGACTGCAGGGTCACTATCTTGCGTTTCTGCCCAATCATGATGGGGCAATGAATTCAGGGTGACCTCCTTCAAGCCAGACCGTCTGTTTCTCACTCCTTGAGCACGTTGGGCCGCCAGTGGCCGGTGGAAGGGAGGCAGCTCTATTTCTTCAAGAGCCTCCGGGTCTTCTGCATCTGGTAGGTTAGGCATCCTGGACAGTGCATCAGCATTGGCATTCTTGTGCCCTGCACGGTACTTGATGGTAAACTCATAATTAGATAGCCGAGCCATCCATCGCTGTTCCAGTGCACCCAGTTTTGCAGTGTCCAAGTGAGTCAACCGATTATTGTCCATGAAGATAGTAAACCTGGCAGAGGCTAGGTAATGTTTGAACCTTTCAGTGACAGCCCAGACTATGGCAAGGAACTCCAGCTTGAAAGAACTGTAATTATCAGGGTTCCTTTCAGTGGGGCGCAGCTTCCTGCTGGCATAGGAGATCACTTTTTCTTTCCCATTCTGTACCTGCGACAGTACTGCTCCTAGTTCCACATTGCTGGCATCTGTGTACAGCACAAAGGGTTTGTCATAATCTGGGTAGGCCAGAACTTCGTCACCTGTGAGAGCCATCTTCAGCCGAGTGAAGGATCTCTCCAACTCTTCAGTCCATTCAAAGGTGGAATTTTTCTGTTTGGTCTTCATGGACTGTCCCACCAGAAGGTTTTGCATAGGGGTGGCTATCTCGGTAAAACCTTTGATGAATCTTCGGTAGTAGCCTACCAGTCCAAGGAATTGGCGTACTTCATGGAGGTTGCTGGGCTTCAGCCAGTCCCTGATGACCGTGACCTTGTCAGGATCCGGTGCCACACCTTCTGCGCTGACCTCATGACCGAGGTACTGTACCTTGGGCTTCAGGAGGTGACACTTGGAAGGTTTCACCTTCAGGCCAAAATGGGACAGAGCTTCAAACACTTCCGCCAGGTGCTCCAGATGATCTTCATAGGTTTTGGAGAAAATAATGACATCATCCAGGTACAACAGGACCGTATCAAAGTTCATGTGTTCCAAGCAGCACTCCATCCGTTTGTCGCGTCCGTCTGCAAGTCTGGGCTGCAGACAGGCAGCGCCCCGAGTAGCACCGACACCCTTTACCCCTATACAGGCATCTGGATTTACTGCAGAGCCCAGGAAGTGCTGTCTGAACAGGAGCAGAGTGCCAGAGCAGAACGGTCGCAATAGAAAAGCAGGAAGGGAGCCAAAAATGGAGTCGGAAACCAGGCGAGTAGTGGAGGTACAGAAACGGTAGGCAGAGTCGAGAGTCCAGGCAGAGGTCAAAAACCGGGAGAGTAGTGGAGGTACAAAATCGTCAGGCAGTAGAGGGGGTCAGGAATCCAGGCCAAGGTCAGTGTCAGTAATCGGGAGAAATGCAAGGTACAAAAACGGCAGGCAACAGAGTAGTCAGAAGTTCAGGCTGAGGTCGGAGTTAACGATAGGCAATCACAAGTAACACATAGGGGAACCAAGAATATATCCGGTGGCTTGCAAGCCCAGTCCCAAGGTATTTGAGGGATCAGGTCGTCCCTCACAGGCTCCCTGGCTGGTGATGTCATCAGGACCGCCCCCAGGACCAGACCTGATGATGATGCACCAGCCCCTTCATGACTGACAGAGGAGCGGAGTCTGCGTCCAGTAGACGCCTGCGCAGAAGCCCTTTCATTGTTGCTGCCCTCACTCGGGCGCGAGCCACGGCGCCTCCTAGTGGTTGAGGGCGGAACAGCAGGCCCCGAGATGGACGACATGTCAGTCCGGCGTCTCCTGGTGGCCGAGGCCTGGACAGCAGGCCCCGAGCCCGAGGGCGGCGTGACAGTCCGTCGCCTCCTAGTGGCTGAGGGCGGAACAGCCGGCCCCGAGTCTGACGGCAACGTGACACCGTTGAAATGTTCCTGGAGCAGTGCAGAGCCCAAATGGCATGTAATTGAACTCACAGAGACCCATTGGAGTGGTAAATGCCATTTTCTCCTTGTCTGCCTCTGCCACGGGAACCTGCCAATACCCACTGGTGGGATCCAAGGTGGAAAAGTAATTAGCAGTTTTAAGGGCAGCTAAGGACTCTTCAATTCTAGGTAATGGGTAGGCATCTTTATGTGTAATGCTGTTAATTTTCCAGTAATCAACACACATTCTCATGGTACCATCCTTTTTCTTTACAAACACTATTGGAGCTGCCCAGGGGCTACAACTGTCTCTGATGACCCCTGCCTCCTTCATCTCCCTCAACATACTCTTAGCACACTGGTACTGTGTTGGGGGTATAGGTCTGTATCTCTCCTTTATGGGTGGATGGTCTCCAGTGGGGATATGATGTTGAACCCCTTTTGCCTGCCCAAAATCTAGTGGGTGTTTGCTGAATACCCGCTCATACTCTTGTGTCATTCTGTAAACCCCATTTTTCTGGTATGGCGGTGTAGAGTCATTTCCCACCTGGAGTTGCTGACACCACTCCTCTGTCTGCTTCACAGAGCCATTGTCCTCCACCTGATTGGGTGAGACCAAGGGTTCTGCTGCCTGCAAAGAGTTGTTATTGACAGTGAGCAGCTTGGCAGCTGTGGCTTACCGAGGTATTGTGGCCTCCTCTTCCCCAAAATTCAAAAGGCGTACAGGTACTCTCCCTTTCTTGACATCAACCACCCCTCTGGCTGTCAGGACAGTGGGCCTGCTGTCGGAGTATACTGGTTCCACCAATGCCTGGTAATCTCTCCCTCTAAGACCTATAGCTGCCCGACACCAAACCAACATTTCACATCGGGGGGTATTGCAGTGGGGAAGGCATCACTCACTCTGACGCTGCCAGTCTCTCCGCCAGAGAGTTCCACCTGTTGTCTTTGCATCAGGGCTCGGATCTCCTTCTGCAGGACTCTTTGTTCTCCGGAACCAGCAGTCTCAGCCACCTGTTGCAACAAGACAATAACCTCGGACAGACAGTTTTCAATTAATTTGTACCAAGAGTCATCATGGGATTACATTCACGTCTATCAATATCAACAACTATCAGGCCCTGAGATTTCAGCTCTACCCGGCCCACTTTGACAGTAATCTCTACACCCAATCTGCGGCAAAGATTGTTCATTACTGGCAACTACTGTCAGATCATCTGTTGGGCCACGGGTGAGTTCAGAATCAGCCCAATACCTTTTATACAGAATGTACAGCATAGTGGTCACCTGGGAGCCAGTGTCCAGCAAAGAGCTCATGGGGATGCCGTCAATCACCACAGGAAGGATTGGTCTCCCACATACTTGGCTCTCCAGTTCCTTGGGCCTGTGGATCCTACTCCTGGGGGCTGGCCCTCTGCCCCAGGGGTTGCTCGTTTAAAGGACAATATCTTGCAAGGTGACCTGCCTTATGACAGCGACGACAGATGGGACGTCCGTCCAGGTCTTAGCGATCGTTGTTCCTTCCTCGAAGGGGCGGGGCTCTCCTCCGGAGCCACGGGACATCCTCTGGACTGGAAGCAAGCTGGATCTTGTCTTTGGAGGACACCTGCAGGGACTGCATGGTTTTAGTGAGTGCAGCCATTTCTTTGGTCAACTCCTGGACCTGAAGACGCAGCTCCTCAGTGGGATCTTTGTCCAGAGTTTGTGCATCAGCCTCCACAGGGATGGAAGGAAAAGATGGGGCTTCCTGATGGTAGGGGGCGCTGGATGGCTGTCAGTGGATTCCTGCAGTACCCGAATAGCCCTGTCCTTAAATTCAGCAAAGTCCAGATCAAGGTTTTGCAGGGTTATGATACGAAACTGTCCTCTGTGGGTACTGGACTGGAGTCCTTCAATGAACTGCTCCTTCAACTGTTTATCTTCCTCCTTTACGCTGTCAGGATCCACTTGCTTAACTGCTCGCAGCGCCTCCAGCAGGTTGAGAGCATAGTCCCTGATACTGTCCTGCGCCTTCTGTTTACAGCCAAAGAACCTCATGTTGATTTTAGCTGCAGCGTGAGTGTCAAAGGTGCTCTTCAGCTTGGCCAGGACCTTTGCAACAGTCTCTTTATCAGTGTCCTGCCAGGCTTTCACTTCTCTCTGCGCTGCACCCGTTAGCTGTACAATCAGGATATTTACTTTCTGGCTTTCAGACAGAGGGTATACTTTGAACAAACTGCACAGTCTCTCTTTAAATTCACTTAGGGTATGTGACTCACCGGCGGCCGCTTCACAGGCCCGACGCTCCGGGCTGTAGGCCTCAGCGCCTCCTCTTCTCACGCGCTGTCCTCTCTTCCCGCGCGGCACTGCGCCTCTTCGTGCTCTGTGGTAGGCCCCGCCCATGAAGGCCTGCCCCTTCCCACGCGCGCCAAGCAGCGCAGCAATGGCGGCAATTTCACACAGTTTTCACAAACACAGTCTATAGCACACAGGACCCGGGGGGTACCGGGCTCCGTAATTCTGTTCGTGATGCCAAATTGGGTCTCCCAGGGCTGTGGGGTACTCGGTGCCGGGCCAGTGTCAGGGGGATGTGTCACAGCAGCAGTGACCCGGTCCGTGGCTCTGGGCGCCAAAGACAATGGTGGTTTTTAATGTAGTTTATGGGAATAGTTTGTGACGCCACCTGTGGTGTTCAACAAGTGAGGTGTTAAGCCGACGCTGCATGCAGATCCACTGGGACTGATGGTAGGGCGCAGCAAAGATGTAAAAGCTCCCCACAGGTGAAGCTGTAGTTCCAGGGCAGTGTAGATGTAGTTAGCACGGGGATGTAGCAGTGCCGGAAGGGTAGGAAGCAGACAAGACACAGTGGGGTGCAATTTCTGTACCTTTACTTGATAACTGCAGTCCAGGGTCCTGATTACAGATGGTATTGGAGCAGGCTAGCCTGGAAGCAACTCGGATTCTCTCTCACAGACGGGCTGTGCAGTCTCCTTCCTAGCGCCTTGTGGTGTGAAGCACTCCAGTACTAAGTTACTCTGAAGTTCCTCCTGTCAGGTGTTCCTAAGAACCTTGCACGGCAGACAGCTGTAGCCTCTCTCGGGGACTCCACACTTGAGTCCTGGCTGTCTTTCCAAGCTGTTGTTGTGCCTCAAGTCTTAGATGGGAGTAGGGCATTTACAATCTCCTACTCCTCTGGTATCTGCTGTAGGACCCTTAGTATCCATACAGCCATGGAGACCAGGCTCCAGTTTGTGCGCTCTTAAGCTGAGGGAGCTCTCCTTCCTAGCTCAACCTCCACCTTCTCTCTACACGTCTGCACACTTCACCCTCCACAGACTGACCACTCCTTCCTCTTGGCCCTCAGAGAGCACTCCTCCCCTTAATCCTGGTTCAGAGTTCCCCCTGCTGGCCTGGAGTGGAACTGTGTTGCATGTATGGATTGACTGCAAGAGAGACCCATCATTGCGTCCAAGCCTGGCATTACCCTCCCCTGGAGGAAGGCAAAGCCACTGTGGTGACCATACTCCTGGGGGCGCCACATATACCTCTCCGAACAGTGTCTGGGAGGCTGTGGTGGCTGCGGCATGCAATGTTAATCGTAAACAGATCAAGCAACTGACAGAATCTATGTATAGAAGGCTTTTGAGTGTCATCGTAAAGAAAGGTGGCTATATTGGTCACTGACTTGTTTTGTTTTGTTTTTGAATGTCAGAAATGTTTATTTCTACATTTTTTGTTATATTGGTTTACCTGGTGAAAATAAACAAGTGAGATGGGTAGATATTTGGTTTTTATTAAGTTGCCTAATAATTATGCACAGTAATAGTTACCTGCACAAACAGATATCCTCCTAAGATAGCCAAATAAAAAAAAAAAAACACTCCAACTTCCAAACATATTAAGCTTTAATATCTATGAGTCTTTTGGGTTGATTGAGAACATTGTTGTTGTTAAATAATAAAAAGAATCCTCTCAAATACAACTTACCTAATAATTCTGCACATGGTGTATATAGGGGATGGGAATGGCTAACCGAGCACAGCTGAGAGCTCAGCGTTTTCAACATGGTCGATTAACCCCTGTTCTGCCAAAAGAAATGAACATCATTAAAAAGAAGTGCTTTTTAGCGCAGGTGTAGGAGCAATCAGACGCTGCGGTGTTCTGGATACTCTCTGCGGTAACCCCATGACACCTATCAAAAGCATTATTGGAACCAAAATAATTTACCGAAATGTGCTCGAACATTGCTCTGGAACACTAA